>NW_028251378.1:0-600000 GCF_964263255.1 Lissotriton vulgaris | reverse complement strand
GGTGATTGCGGCTTAGTACCCACCTCCCCCCCCCCGGGCCCCCACCCGCCCCGTCCCCACCCACCCAGCAGCGGCAAATAATGAGCATTGTTACCTCACGCCCCTCCCCACAGACCCAAAGATGTACACAATAGCAAGTCAGTACCAACACTAGTCTCAAAAGAGATAACTTGAACATAAACATAATACCAAAAGGGCAACAACAAAAACAAGTCGTCGCCCAAACGCTCTATCGAGCTCAATTAATCCGTGAGTTCAATGGGGGGTTGACTAAGTACAGCACTGAAAGTAAACAGGGTAGTTCGTTATGCCGAAAGAGCCGGAGCGGCTCCCCTCCACGGGCAGTGGGCTGGAAGAGCACCAAGAGCCAGTGATAGTGTCTGTGGCCAGTTTAGGGTTCCCAGTGTCACTTGACCCAAAACATAGGTCCCACGGCGGGGCCCCATCTTTCATTCCCCCAGAGGAGGGGCACTCACCTTTGGGGGTCCGTCCACCCCGCCAAAGTCAAGGTCCCGATAATGTTCCAGCAGAGGAGTCCCGGTCCCCCACCCGGCGCCACTGTAGCTCCATGGCAAGCCGGGAAGCGGGGTTCGGCAGCAAAGCACAGGTCTCGGAGAAGGTGGCGGTTGCGGCCGATAGGCCTTCAGAAGCATCCATGCAATTCCCCGGCTGGGTCATCGATGGGGGGGAGCCGACCGCTCCTCTGTGCGAGTCGCTTTGGCTCAGCCAGGGCCGTGTTGGGGAGGAGCCCTTACGATATCAGATCCGATGTCTGGGGGGTGACGTCTTTCACATAATCAGTGTTATTGTAGTGTGGACAGCCAGTTGTCATTATTTTCGGTGTAAGGGCTCAGTTCTGATTGATGAAAGTCTTAGATATGTACGACCATTAATGCCTGAGGTTTAGCAAAGAGTTTTCCGAACAGCTAACAATGTCCCTGAGAAGGAGCTTCTGCGCCCCTGACTAGGGCAAGGGGCCACAATTAAATGACAGTGAGGAATTATGGGCAACGGATGGTATGCAGAACATTGGGCAACGGATGGTGTGCAGGAGTCATAGTACAATCAGGAGCCTTTAAATCCTGAGAGCAAGCAAGGCTTTGTGGACCTCAGAGAGAGCATGAACCTCAGGAAGCTGAAGGTGAGCTGCAGACTCAGGGGCCTAAATAAAGCAATACCACTGAGGCAAATATTCACTCCCAATGCCCACTAAGAGCAAGCATGCGTTTTAAACATCTGGTGCTGATTATATGCAAAGCAGCAAGGGAATTATTCGGAAATCTGGAATCCAAAAGCACTAGAGAGAGAGCTGCAGCCTCTGAGATCTGAGCCTGAGCAGTACGCTCAGTGGACCAAAGAGTGGAAATGAGCTTAAGGGTCCTATTGGAAAGTGGGTAGTTTATGTACCAACTGATAGGGAGTAAGAGCCTCAAGTCCTTAGAATGCACAGAACCTGTGAGTCCATGAGGTGAGCAGAAGACTTGAGGATGACAATGAACCTCTGCGGCCATGTAGGTTCGAAGTGACTGAAAAGCCCTAAGGATGACCAGGAGTTTTAGGTCCTGACAGGGGATTCAGAAATCCCAGGGTGAGCAAAGGCTTGGAGATCTAAGAGAGAGGAATACGTTCAGGGACCTGATGGTGAGAGCTTTATGGACCTGAAGGTATGTGTCAGAAGGCAGATAGGTGTTTTGTGATGGATTATTGGGGTTTCCAGTCTTGGATGATGCTACTGGCTTTTGAAACTTTAAAAAGCGTAATTTATCACAAATATCTTCTAAAAATGAGCTCCTGATAATAACCACACAATGATTCATGAAAGGTTGCTATCTGCAAATGTAGGCCGCTCTTTGAAGGGGAGCTTGGGACAATTTTTCATCTCAATCTGACCCTGCAAGTCACCGACAGTGCACAGGTGCACTCGTCCAGTTCTAAATGTGTTTACATTTAATATTCAGGGATAGTGCCAAATTTGTAACACAGCAGCAGCTCACTAATATTACTGCAAAGAAATTTAGCAACACCCTCCCATTTCTCATACGAGAGGTCCTGTTTTGATCTAAAATAAACTTTTTTTAATGGATGTTGCATAAAACATAAACACAATATTTCTCTACCAAATGTCTGTAATAGACTCTCTCAAATCACCCACATTAAAAATACATTTAAGGAAATTGATTTTTTAAACTATCTGTTTAAGAATTAATCATGATCATCTGGGCAAGACTCTGCAGAACGGAGCTGGCTCTCTCACGAGCCCCCTGGAAAGGGCCCACTTTGGCCATGCCTTAAAATGTCTCTGGATGTTTTGGGCTGTGTGGGCTGTGAGAGCTGTGTGGGCTGTGAGAGCTGTGTGGGCTGTGAGGGCTGTGTGGGTAATAACTGCACTTTCACAATTGCTTTATTAACCTTCCTGCTTTCTCAAATGTGCTTGAAAATGCACGATTTTGCTTCTTTTTTTTTCAAAATTTTCTTAGGGGGAGGTAACCCCCCCCCCCAAACCCCCCTTTTGGGGTTCGGGATCGCTCGCTGCGCTCGCTCGCTGTGGTGCTGTATGCAAATCACTTTGCGCCCCACCACTTTCAAATGTCACCCACCGCCCCTGATTAAACAGGGCTTTTAGAGCATTACTTAGAACAACCAGCAAAAGGATCTATATGTTCTGAATCTAGAGAGAGCCCCCGGCCCGCAAGCCACTTAAGGGGCAAACCACGTGTTGGCTGTATGTGATACATTATCTAAGGGAAATTAAAGCTGTGTTTGATCCATTACTAAGGAGAAATACGTCAAAATATGTCTCTGTGACATTATAAGATTGTATTTGACCGATTTATTAAGACGAATTACGGCAATTTTGATTTATTACCAAGGAAATATACAAGGCTTTTCTGATGATTAAAAATATAAAAATTTCAACAAAAATAAAACAGCAGAAAACAACCAGGTCTTTGGAGTGTGGAAACCGCTGTAATGAAGATTATTTCACCATTGTCTTGAGAAGCATGTTAAGTCGCATAAATCACCATACAAGTGATATATAATTAATAGAAGCTTTATTGTAGCTTAACCCAACAGCAGGGAAGTGCGGACAAAGCCGCCAGATTCATCTGTCCACTTGTCATCATGAAACCGTTCCTCACAGTACAAACTGAAGTCGATCAATATTCAAATGCTAATAACAAGGCACACTCACGAGCAGCATTTAAACACAAATAACAAGGCATACTTACGGCATGATGTCTCGAGCCGACTTGAGATAGAATATTCAAGTTCTCGAGTCAGACTCGAGAACTCTGCTCGAGACACAACAAAGCATATCTCTTTTATATAAATACATCAATATGTGCAATTGACTGAAAGACTGGAAATGACGTGTGATTCACAAACGTTGTGATGCTATAACTGTACAATTAGAGACTGTGTCCATTGGGACCTTACACAAAAACATACTAACCGTGGGAAACCCATACTCCCTAAAATAGAGTCCACTAGCGTGGTTGTCGGTGTTTCAACCCTAAAAGATATTGTCTAACATGGTCATCATCCAGAAAAAAAACATGGTAGCAACCTAAAAGAGATAAACTACTGACCATACAACGTAATAAAGTGTCGATTGTAGACAATACCATACCAGTTATTGGATGTTGAATCTTATTCAAAAATAATATTTAATAGGTCCCCCTTTGAGTCAGGCGTTTTATCTGTACATGATAAAACGTTGAAAACCACACCAGTGGACCGATATCAACTATATTTATGTACACACTGTACTCTTACACTGAGTCGTGCTGTAAAAATGTGAATTTGTGTCAGCCCCTAGTATTGCATATATGATTTATATGTAGCACTGCACACAACTTCACCTTTTTTACCAGTCACTGTGACTGTGCCGTTATGTTGGAGAACCTCATTGTAATACAATGTGTTTCTTGCATAGTAAGGAAATATTCATACAGTTAATAAAGATAACTTTATATACACATTTCAGTTGTTGCTAAATCATTCAGCCAAGGGAGTTTATGCTTAAACTTTCTCAAAGATATGAAGATTAACAGTAAGTAATAACACCTTTGCCTCTTAAGCCCAGTTCATCATCCACTTCCTTACAAATGTGAGGGCTTACTCAAGTAGTTTAGTAGACGTGCCTAAGTAGGATACTTGTGACTGAAAAAAACGGAGTAGATTGCTGGAGCACACATGAATGTATTAAATCAGTGGTTACCCTACGAACACTTTGATGCAGTAAACTGTTGATGGATCTTTGGTACCAGACTCCATGTCCCTCCCCTTCCCCATCTGTAATGACTGCTGTATGACAAACCTGAAAGGCACAGTTTAGGTTGTTATACATACCCTTCCATTGTAGGCCATGAATAATGCTTGCCTTCAGCACAAGAGGCAAACATTCCTATCAGAAAATGGGGTTCTGTTGCAGTACACCCACACACTTTTTGCATGGCTTTTGATGCAAATGTGACTGTAAAGTACTTCGTTCCTGCTGTCCAACTTGCTGGTACTAGTGTTCTTTCCTTAACAACATGCTCACAGTTGGTATTTCTGACCCCTGTAAGTTCCTAATCGGTGGTATACTGGGTACCTAGGACCTAGAGGCTGAAGAGGGTCCCCTGGGACCCAGTCACTAGGACCATGCTACTGCCCCTGCAGCTGGAATGCCCTATGAGGTAAAATAAAATGATCAGGTTGACATGGCGAATTGCCTGTGTGCCTTGCCAGCTAGCACTGCACCCCACCAACAGGCCTTACCAGCCCTAAGGCAAGGTGCACTATATCCCAGTTGTGGACATATTTACATGAGAAGACATGCCCCTACAATATTGGGGTACATTCCTGAATATTGTAAGTACCAGGGAAACCATAGAGAGTACATGGGCCTGGAACTTGACAACTCAAGTTCCACCACACCATGATGTCATCACTGAATCCAGGAGTAGTTGGTACCCAAATACTATTTTCAATAAATCAACACTGATGTAAGTGTGTGGGATTTATTGTACCATGTACCCAGAGGGCACTTCTGAGGTGCCCCCTAAAACGCTGTTAACCCTGGTGTGGTCTCTGACCGGCTGTAAGCAGCCAGCCACCACCAGAAATGTTTCTGGACCCCTGGGCAGAGAGCCCCTGCTGCCTGGGAGCAGAAACAATGCACATTCTGGGCAGAGGTGTCACACCTCCTCCCCCCCAGGATGGGCCTGTGCTCGAAGAAGCAAGCTTCAAAGGCGTGCCGCCTTTGTAATGCAACCCCCAGCCTTTGCTGCTATCAGCAGATGGCAGCCCCTGGTTTACATCTCCACTTTGGGTGGGAAAACCAGTGGGAAAAACTCAGAGGAGTAGGAGGTGTGACCATCTCTGCCAACCCCACCCCTAAGGTGGAGGAGGCGAGGTGAAGCACAACTTTATCCTCGCCATCTTGAAGATGGGTAGCTCTCTCTAATCAGGGCTAGGTCTATGCCCCCTCCCACCGGGGGTGGCATTACCTGGAGTGTAGTCACCCCAGGTAAGGTCCCCATTGGCCCTACCTACTGCTCCCCTAAACGCCTCCTAAATTGTGTATTTAGGTGGCTTCCCCCAGACGTAGAAATGAGGTCTGCGGTGACCTAAGAAGAAAGAAGACGACCCTGCAGAGAAGACTGAAGACAATGGCTGCCTTGGACCCAGCCCTACCGGCCTGTCTCCAGCTTCTGTGAACCTGTGACCTGACTTGCACCGATCTTCCTCTCAAACCCATGGGAGGACTGCTCCTTTAGAAAAAGACTCCAATCTCCCGTGGACAGCAGACCTGTCCTGAAGAAACCTACTCCAAGGACTCCAGATCCCAACAGATCTGAGTCTCCTCCCCACTCTGCACCCGACATCCATGGCCTGAGTCTGAGCGGCTCATCACTACATGGAAGTCACCCCAGTGATCTTGACCTCATGTCCAGCATTGGTTGAACTCTCCTGCCTTCCACAACTGTACCTGCAGTGTGAATACAGAGACTCCCCCCGACTGACTCCGGTAAGAAGTCTCTAATGTCCGAAGGCACCCCTGCACCCGAAGCCTCTAGGCCTTGGTGAGCTGAACTGAGGGTGCCCCTACAACCCCCAACATCTCTACTTACCTCTGCTGTTATTGGTTTTCATCCTGCAACCTCCGGTGCCACGCCTGCAGCCTCTTTTCCCATTTGAAAAGCATTGGTTGGACAGCATCAAAATTGCACCCTGAACCCGTCTGCTCCTGTGCTGCTGGTGGTGTATGTTTGGTACTGCTTTGTGGCTCCCCCTGTGCTTAACATGACCCCCAAAGCTTGGCCCCTACAACCGATCTACTTACCTGCAAGCAGCGTGGCTCCAGGTACCCCCGGTCTCCATTGTAAAGTTTTAGGCCGAACTCTGATTTCGACCTCTTCCGCCGCCGCCCCTGTGCTGCTGGTGTTTTGGTACTCATCTAAACCCTGAGCCCTTCTGAGTTTTAGCTCTGAAGACTGGTATTTTAACCCCTTCAGTGTGGCGCACGTTCAGCGGACGCCGCGTGCACTACCTCAGTAGTGCTGCACACGTCCGCTGAACGTTCCGGCCCCGCCCCCGCAATAGAACGTTCGGCACCAGCGCGGAACGTTCGGCGCAGCGGAGGGGTTAAGTGCAGTGCTTACCTGTTTACACCAATATTGTTTTCCCCTTAGGATAACATTGGATTGTGTTTAAAAGTTTCTGTGTCGATTTTTCAAAGTGAAAAGTATTTTTTATTGAAAACGTACTTACCTTATTACGAAGAAATTGGACTAAAATAAAATGCAAACAAAGTATATTTTTCTAAAATTGGTCTGAATCTCCTTCCTGAGTCATGTGTCCATTATTGATCATTATTGTGAAATACATGTCTAACATTCCTCTGTGTTAGGCTTAAGGCTGCTTGCCCACACCACCTCTAATAGAGCACTTTGGGTTTTACATTGAGCCCTGTACAGTTTTGGGGAAACCCCTAGACTCTGTGCACGGTATTGTCACCTAGTGGCAATATCATATAGAGAGCCGCTTCCTCCAATCCATCTTCTAAATCTACCTGGATCAGCTGAGGGAGTTCCATCTCTGCTTTTTAATAAGCCCCAGATCTGTTGCACAGCCATTGCTGCCTTGTTGGATAGGTGATTAGGGCTGAACTCTGAAGAATCTAGATGACAAGGTACTCTGGGTCGTTGAGTTATAAGATCCACTCCTTCCTTTTAGAGCAAAAGGAACAAGGAACTGGTTCACTTGGGAGTAACTAATATAATGTCTGCCCAGATCTCCTGATCCTTTAAGGGGGCTTCAAGCGTTAAGGAATTCGGATGGAAGGCAATAAAGATCCTCTGTGGGTTAGGGGAGGAGAGGGAACCCATTCCTCCAATGGATTGCTTTAGAAACTGAGAAGTAAAGGGTGTTAGCAGATCATATTGCTGATAGCCAAAGCAGTCCAGTATGGGTTTCTGAAATCTCTTTGAGGGTTCAGAGCAGACAAATGGAGAGTTTGCCGTGGAGATTCCACCTGAGATTTGTTGAGGTCTTATATGTGTTTCCACCCAGTGCTCTCTCTCTATCTTAAGATTGGTGACATTTAGGTCCTAATACCATTCATCTTTTTGATATAGGTGTTTGTTGTTGTGTTGCCAGTTTGGATTAGGACCATAGCACCTTAAATTTGGGTTAACATTTCCAAAGTGCTTCTTCAAAGGCTACAGGCTCATACCAGTTGGAAAAGCTCAATCGTACTAACACAAAGAAAAGGAATAGAAAAGAACAAATCTAAAACAAACTCCCTCTGTAGGAAACTCTAAGTGGTTTTTAAAGACACCCTCACCCACTAAATAGTGGCATGCTTCTTCATAGGGTGCGCTACAACACTTGGGCGCAGACCAAGGCTCAGGGTGGAGCAAAGTATTTTGTTGGAGTCAATGCGCCAGCCTTACATGAGATCCACTGTGCAGAATGAACTTCAAACTACCTAAGAGGTACCCTTTCTAATTCATTCTGGGACCCCCGACAGGGTAATAAACTGTGGGGTGTACCTGGGTAAATGGTGCTGTTGGTCTGCGCCAGAGTGTTGTAGCATGCTTTGTGCTGAAGCATGCCACATTTTAGTGGGTGAGGGCAATTTGAAAAACTACTTAGGGTTTCCTACAGTGGGTGTTTGTTTTCGATTTGTTCTCCTCTTTCCCTAGTGTGTGTTAGGATATTTGTCTGGAAGGAATGGTACCTCTTCCCTCGCCCTTTCATTTTGTGAGTAAAGAAAGCTCAAACGTAGCCTATACAAACAACAATCCCTAGCTGGAGATGACCCCCAAAATACAGGGAGTAGGGCCTGTTTTCCTGTTTCCCTATTATCTAAGCCGCATGCAAACATTGCTGTTCTCTTTTGCTTTAAGTTGCTTTGTTGCAGAGATTTTGCTGAGAAGCAGAACTTGGGAGAACAGGACGTCAGAATGTAGGGACTGAGTCTCTCTACCATGTCACTATCTGTAGGCCATTGCCTGAAGAGCACACAGAGCCTCTCAACTCATAACCTTTCCCGAGTAACACGTTATTTCGACAAACCTAGAACATGAACCTCTAGTCCCCAAGGGAACCATGGAAATAGATAATCTCTTTTTGTTTCTCACTCAAACATGTCCATAGCATGTTCATAATAAACAAAAGAAAGACACAAAGGAAGTTTACAGTACATTTATTGAAACTATCGTAGTCTGTCAACTAGCAACTTAACCTCATAGCTGCTATTACACATTCCTCCCCAGTGCTGCGCTGTCCATTAGAACTAGTGCTGAATGGACGTTCAATGGTCGTGCGCAGCACTGGGGAGGTAGCGCTGCTGACGACCATAGGCCGTCAGCAGCACTTAAGGGGTTAATATTACTAGTGGGCTGTATACCATGAACAATCCAACCATGGCAACTAATATATCCATCTAGGCCTATTCTCACTATGTGAGCAAAGGGATATATTAGTGATCTCTGGGATTAGCACCGGACCCTATATCTGGTGTGTGAAGTTAGGTGGTCCATGTCATAGGTTTAAACTCAGTTTACGCAAGACTGCTTTTTCTATTCCATGACTGGTCCCTCTGCTGGAATTCTCTTGTCTGCCCTTACGGGGCGAGACATAGTTTATATGACAAGAACTACTGTGTTGGAAAACTGCAGCTGTGCTACCGTGTTATGTCTAAAAACATTACGAGATGTTGCTGACCGGGCACAGGAAAACAGTACACCATGTTGTTCGACTTTTTACGAAATGTTCAGGCTGAATCCCAAGAGTCACTGAATAATCAATAATATGTGCTGTAGATGGCATAGATCTTTTTAGTGTCCATCTAGGTCTTACATTACTACGACTCCCTTTTAAGTTAAATACTACAGGGGCATGATCTGACATGTGACTGGGCAGGATGTCTATTAATGTCATGCTCTCCACAATGGACCTGCTGATCAAAACATTGTTGATTCTGGAGAGATGCCCATATTTCTTACTTTAGAAGGTATATTCCTGCTTGTTACCCTTCTTTGCGGTCGACCTCGAATCTGGGGAACTGGGTTCGAGTCTCGGCAATGACGCTGAACATCCTGTGATTCTGGGCAAATCACTTAATCTCCCTGTTCCTAACAAAAATGAATGTGTTCTCATGTAATGCAACTGATGCTGTGTAAAGCGCTCTGATACCCGAATCGGGTCAAGTTCGCGCTATATAAAACTCTGTAAAATAAAAAAATTTAAAAAGTAACATATTGTTTAGGGCCAGACGCACACGGGGTGCCCTTACATCTCAAAGGTGCAACTTAAAATTACTTTTTAGATAATATTGGCTTAACATCTATGGACTTTGTGTGGGATACCTTTAAGGCATATTTAAGAGGGTATTTACATAGCCGTATAAGTGCAAAGAATAAGGAGGAAGCACAAGATCTACGTTTAATAGAGGACAAAAATCTCCCAGTTAGAGGCAGAAAGGACCAGGCTTCATCGGAGGGCTCCTGAAAGAATATCTCAAGTTCAGAGGGATCTAGATAATGCTTGCCAGGAGTTTAGAGTAAGGCTTGACCAAAAATGTAAGGTACAATGGCTGTCAAAATCCATGCAGAATTTCGAATATGGAGAGAAGGCAGGAGCACTTTTGGCGTGGAAAGCCAGGGCAGACAGTATAAAAAATCATATAAGTGAATTAATTATCAATGAAAATGGGGATTCATCAAACAGACTAGTGGATATGCAAGTACGGCTTATCTCATTATTCTCGGAGCCCTATAAGGAGGAAATTACTCCTAACACACAGGCCCCTAAGATCTGGCTGAGGGTGAAATCCCTTTTGAGGTTAACAGCTGAAAGCTGTGACCTTCTAGATGCCCCAATAACTGAGGGTGAGATTAGAGAACCAATTGTGAAGTGAAAAAATAACAAAGCAGCAGGCACAGATGCTCGACCTTGCGAGAGGGTAAGATACCTAGCTACTGGAAATAGGCAACTAATGTCCTTATCTTGAAACCCGGAAAAGATCCTCAAAGGGCGGACTCCTAAAGACTGATCTCCCTGCTGAATGCTGATTATAAGATCTGTATGAGCATCTTAGCAGGGAGGTTAGTCAAAAATGCCCCACAGCTGATTAATGCTGACCAGAAAAACTTTATCCCTAAAAGATATATACAAGAACTAACACAACAATTATTAGGCAATATAGATCTTGCCACAGCTCGATCCGAACCCTTGGCTGTAGTGGCACTAGATGCGGCCAAGGCGTTTGATAGAGTCTGTTGGGTTTATTTTTGGGAGGTGTTATGGTCAATGGGGTTTGGGCCTATCTTTATTCAAAGTCAGGTTAACTGTTATCAGGGGGCTTCCGCCAAAATATTAGTTAATGGGGTTTTAACCTCTAGTTTTGATATTCTAGAGGAACAAGACAGGGCTGTCCTCTTTCACCCCTACTCTTCAACATATATATTGAACCCCTGGCTCAAACAATCAGGGCAGACGAACTGATCACTCCCTTTAACTCTCATCAGTACTTCAGTAAGGTCGCTCTTTATTCAGATGATCTGCTATTATATACTGATGACCCAGTGGCGACAATACCTAGGATTGGAGCCTTGATAGTAGAATTTGGAGCTCTTTCAGGATACCTAGTTAATACCTCTAAAATCGAGGTGATACTCTGGAATATAGATAACTGGGAGGGCAGTATAAGTCAAGAGTTTAAATACCTGGGTATCACAATTATCAAAGGGATTGAGAAAATCCCCCAGATCAACCTGATAGGACTATAAAAGAAGTTGACCGATTACTAGCCAGGTGGAAAAATCTCCCACTAACAATTTACGGCAGGGTCAATCTGGTAAAAATAGTAATTCTCCTCAAATTAACATATCTCTTTAATGCCATCCCCCTTACTTTTCCAAAATTGGATATCAGTAAAATCCAGAGTAAGAGCACAAGTTTTATTTGGGCCCATTAAGGGGCCGGACTGGCTTGGAAGACACTTAGGCGTAGGCTGATTAAAGGGGGGTTGGCTCTTCCGGATATAAAGTGGTATTGTTTTGCCTTTAAATTAAAAAATATACGGATGATGCTCTCGAAACCCGATGAGTCGACCTGGGGCAGACTATTAGCAGTGATAAGGCCGGAGGGTGGAGAAGGTTTCCTATATACATTTGGAGCACCTAGGTATTTCAAAAAAGTTTGTTTGAAAGTTTTAAAGGATGCCCTTAGTCTATGTGTTGGACTTGGCCCTTTTTGCAGTGTCATCCCTGAACTTTTTGCCTTCCTCCTGTATTTTGTCTGACCTGTTTTTGTTGGTTTTATGACTCTGGGCACTTTACCACTGCTGATCAGTGCTAAAGGGCATATGCTTTCCCTATTGTAAATTGATGCATGGATTAGTGACTCCATGATGGGCTTATTTGATTTACTGTCCGACCCTAGTACAGGGCACTGCGGGTGCCCAGGGCTGGTAAATCAAATGCTGCTGGTGGGCTTGCAGCACTGGTTGTGCCACCCACAGACGCAGCCTGTAAAAGTGTGTCTCAGGTCTGCCATTGCCTGTGTGCAGTCTGGTACTCCTATGTTGACTGGGTAAGTGCACCCACTTGACAGTCCCTAAATCTTCCCTTTCCTGCATATTAGTCACCCCTATGGTAGGCACAAGGGCAGGGTGCATTGTAGGTAAAACGTAGAACATGTCCTGATGTGTGTGGCATGTCCTGATAGTGAATTACAGCCATTTTCGTTTTTCACTATTGTATTGATTCTAGCCAATCCATATACAGAATTGCTAGGGTTGGAGCAAAAATAGCCCCCATTAAGGTCCCCTTAACCTGTTGATAGAACTGGTTCTCAAATAGAAAGCAATTTCTTGTAAGGAAGATCTCTAAAAGTTGTAGGATAAAGAGAGTGGGCACAACATGTGGGCGAGGTCTCCTGTTTAATATTAATTCCATAACCAATAGTGAGTCTTTTTGTGGAATGTTTGTGTAAAGAGACTCTACATCCATCGTGCATAGAGTCTCTTTATCAGGATCAAAAGGATGGTTCTCAATTATATTTATCATTGACATACTCTCTCTGATGTAACAGTCAGTATTGGGCACAAAATCTTTGAGGAAGAAATTCACATAATGTCCTAGGGGTTCAAGGATTGAGCCACAACCCGATACAATCGGTCTACCGGGGAGGTTTCTAGTCTCTTGTGGACTTATGGGAGGGTGTAAATAACGGGGGTCCGAGGGTTGATGACATTCAGAAAATTAAATTCATGTTTACTGAGAAAACCCTCACCTAGAGCCTCAGTAGAGATCTTATTGATTAGTGATTGTAGCTCTTTAGTTGGGTTGGTCGGCAGCTTACAATAATGGTCAGTGTTGGACAACTGGCGATGGAGCTCTACCTGGTAATCTTAAATGCTCTGTAGCGCAATTCCTCTTCCCTTATCTGCTGGCTTAATGACAAGGCTGTTATTATCACACTGTATGGAAACAGCGCTCTTTTCCTCTAAGGTGATATTGTGGGGAATAAAAAGATGTGATTTTGCTAGCTGAGAAGTGTCTTTTAGAATAACTTTCTCAAAAGTGAGAATTTCACTGGGGATCATATTGGATGTAGGTGAGAATGAAGATGGAGGGAGGTCTAAATGGCGTAGTCGAGTGTTTGAGGGGAGCGGGGTTTTGTTCAAAGAAGGCTCGATGCCTTATCTTACTGAAGAATCTGAGTAGTTCAGACTGGAGCTCACAGAAGTTGGGGTATGTGGTAGGGT
Organism: Lissotriton vulgaris; assembly: GCF_964263255.1. Lineage (NCBI taxonomy): Eukaryota > Metazoa > Chordata > Amphibia > Caudata > Salamandridae > Lissotriton > Lissotriton vulgaris. Next base: position 586,733 of record NW_028251378.1, on the reverse strand, counting down.
TAATGGATAATCCCTTGCTCAAAATTGATATTATATGGCTAGACAAAGTGTGGGTGGACAGGTTGAAAACCGGGATGGTCATGTTCCCGGTATCAGATGAGGGCTCTGTTCTGTTTGTTACCATTGGTAACATTTGTGTCTGGTCTGTCTCTCGCCCAGGGGGTTGTACCACCTGGGTTGCTGTTTCACTCTGCCCCTCTTCGGGGGTTCTGAACCTCCTCTCCCTAAAAAATGGGTATTAGGGTTGCTTGTAGGTGCGCTAGAGCCTTCACCAGCGTCGAAGTTATCAGATGACTCCGCTGATGTATCCGAAAAGCCCACAAGTGTGTTCCGTCTGTTAAAACGACCCCAAGGTTTCGGATTCTGTGGATTGTTATTGTAGTTCCGATTAGTGTAAAAGTCTTTGTGAAGGTATGGGTATGCCCTCTCCTGAGTAAATGACTTGATGTCTTTCTTGACTTTGTTTGATTTTTTTGTTCTGTTCAATGCGGTGAAATTCTTGTACAGTTTTTTCAACTTTTTCGATGAGTTTTTTGGCCTCAGGTACGCTATTTGTATCATGGATTTGTTTCTCAATATCCTTAATGATCTCCCCCAGTTTCTTAAGTTCTTCTGTAGCTGTTTCAATTCCTAGGACTAGCCAGTGCCTGGGGCATGTTGTCCCTATATAGCTGAAACTAGAGATATATTTAGGGTTATCTGTGAAAACGCCAGGTATGTTTCTCACGTGTAGACCCAAAGGTATGGTGTTGGAATTAAGATACTCTGTTAGCATGAATAGCATTCATTCAAGACGTGCACATTTTTTCTTTTGTTTTTCTAAATCTTCAGAGAGATTAGTGCTACTCACTAGTGGTGTGTCTTCTGAGCCTGTGAATAGTGAAGGGCCCTCACAAATCTTCTTGATGTACTCACCCGGGTATAGTGGTGCGTGATCTGACATACCAAAGTGTCTGTGCTAGTGGAGGGATAGGAAAGGTGAATGTAAGAGCGGGAAAAGGGTTGACCCACTTGTAAAAGTGGAAGGCGTAAAGCCCTTGCAATCCTGCGATTGCGCTAAATATATTTGAAAGCAACCTGGGCACCCAATCAAGTCAGCAAGGGACCTTGGGAGCAGACTCTTTCTAAACAACAGTGGTCCCTTACAAGCAAAAGAATAAACCTAAATAAATATAGACACAGTCGTTTCTATATTGGTGTGACATGTCCAGCCGGACAGAGGTCAATTATTTAGTTTCAGGTAGTAGCAACAAATTCATCAACAATTTACAAAGTGGGGCACAAGCCTGTACCCTACTAAAACAAACACAAAAAGTGAAACACATAGGGCTTTTAGGCAAAAGCTTACAGTTCTGTAAATATCACAATTTCAATAGTAGAACAGAGAATTTCAGACACCTTTACATATTAAATGACACATGGTACATAAATGTATAAGGTGCGCAATTAAGGTCGACGGCGTTTCGATCCCACTACATAGTTATGGGGATCATCATCAGGACATTTAGCAAATGCCTAAACGATACAAGCCTCATTTGCCTATAGGAAAAGAAAGGGAGGGAAGAGACAGTAAGGAGAATTGAGCTCATAAGTTAAAGGGCGAGCAATAGAAGCGAATTACGAGTCAAATAAATTGCCAGTGTCATAAGTGTCTCAGCCCAGAAAAAAGAAATGTGTGTAGCTCAGGAAGTGAGCTTTGCTGAGTTGGAGGTGGAATTCAGCTCAGATGGTTGCAGCAAAATTGGGTTATCTAGTGCTGAGGGAGCAGTACATACACCTAGAGATGTGACGCCTTACTTGAAGGAGGGGGTTAACATACTCCAGTAGTGCATAGTGTCTTTGAGGAGAATGGGGAAACTGATGCAGGGGTTCATGGTCCTAGTGGTGGGAGGGACACTCTACTGACTCTAGATGAGAGATGCAGGGAGAGGGGTTCCCCCAAGGTTGAAGTCCCGGTATGTGAGTGTGGAGATCGCCCAGAAGAGTATGGGTTGAGTGACAGAGACAGTCAGATACTGTCTCTCCAATCTCAAGAGAGTGGTGTGGAGTACGTGTGCGAGGCACTGGATGGAGAGGTGAAGGATAGTTTGGTTAACCCTTGTAGGGGGCTGTGTGATCCAATGGTGGGAGAGCATATTTTAAGTCCCTGTTTTCCAGAGCTATGCCAACACCTGTTGGAGGGTGAGTTCTCTGACACCAGGGAGCTCACCTTGGAGGCAGACCTTTTGGTGGATTCCAGAGGGTCTGGAGAGGCATTGGGAAGCCACCCTGAGGGGAGTAGCTCCGGTATCTTTTCGACCTGTGTGGTGGAAGAGGTTCGTAGTAGCCCAGTAGGTCCTGGTGTACTGGGAGGGGTGTAGGAGCTCGCATCATGTCTCAGTGGGGACGGAGTGAGTGTGGGGCTGCGTGTCCCAAGGTGCCCGAAACCCAGTCTCAGAGCCTGGATGGTTCTTTAAGGGAACACCAGGTGGGGAGCCTAGGCTGTCCTGATGGGCTGCCTGTTGAGGGGGATCCCCTAGTGTCTGGTGAACTGGGAGTGTCTGTAAGCAAGCCTCCACCAGTTCTGGTGTCTGGCAGTGCCACTTCTAAGTGGAGGGTGCAGAAGTCCAGATTCAGGAGTGAGAGGGGGAAAGAGTCCCCAGTGGAAGAACCAGTGGATCAGGGGCCAACTAGAAGGGCTGAGTCACCAAGGAATGATCATCGTGGCACTACTTCTGTCCAGGGGGATCTTCACGTACTGTCAGATGGAATGGGGCCGGGCGATCTGCCCGGGCAGATTGTCACACGACACATGAGTTATGTGTCTCTCTCGGGGAGGGAAAGTCCTGGTTTGCCAGGCAAGCGTTTAACCGCATGGGTTGGTCCCTGGATTGGGAAACCAGGTTCAGATGTTGTCTGACCTGGATGAAGTGCCAACTGTAATCAGTGTCCTGACCGATGTAGCTTCTAGGGGTACCACTCCAGTTGGGAGGGTGCAGTGCTCTGGAAGGGGGTGCAGAGGGAGGAGTCCTCGCCTCTGACCCCGTTGCAGCCTGAGGGTTTAGACCCTAGGTTGAAGGGCCAGGTTCAAGGTGTCCCCCTGACCTGGAAGCCCAGTTGCAGTATAGAACCCCTGAACTGGCGAGCGAATCGTGCAGGACACCTGCTACAGGCACCCTGACAATTCTGGAAGAGGATACTGCTCCAGGTGGGAGGGTACAGAGCCCCAAGGAGGACGACTGGATGTGGGAGAGCCCACCCAAGTCTCTTTTCCAGCTGCCGGGTACAGGCCTGAAATGCCAGAAACCGGTCCCCGGTAGCTTGTCTCCTTTCTGGTGAAGAATTGGCTTGGTAGTTTAGTCTGCCCTGTTCCCATGATGCACTGGGCCAGGGACAGACTGATTTGCATATAGCCAGGTTCTGAGCTGGGATGGGGCAGTGAGATAAATAACGGTGATGGATCAAGCCCTGATCTTTGGACTGGGTAAGAGTGGTCTGTTTAACTCAGACACTCTGTTCATCACCACCCCCTTTTTGTAAATCGGGTACAGGCCTGGGGCTGGTGGGTCAGTGTCAGGATGTCATACCTGAACTGACAGGAGGGAGAGTGGACTCCTTTGAATTTTCACTGTTTCATCCAAACTTATCATTTTCCCACAATGAATGTTTTCTAAAGCAGCGCCAATGGCTTACCATGATTGTTGAATGCATTAGAGAGGATACTTGCCTGCACCACCGTGCCTGCCACAAAGATTGCAAAATCTTTCACCTAATATTGAGAGCCTTATGTAGTTTTTGAGCCTGTTTCCCTTGATACATGAATATCTGCAAAGTTGTAAAGAAATCGGTCCACTTGTTTACATACATTGCATATGTGATAGTTTCCAAAGTTTTCACTGCCAAGGAGATAACAGTGAAGCCTACTCTTTCTATCTGGGGATCTCCGAATCAGCATCTTCTAGATGATTTACACTCAAACCTTATCCCTAACGAACTCCCAAAGACTGATTACGTACTGGAATTTGAGTACAACACGTTGGACACTGCTCCTTCTAGTTAGGCCAAAAGACTGTTCCTTTCAGATTAGAACTGTATGCCTTTGAAGTGTCTGTGTACCTGCTACTAAATAAAAAATTAGGGACACATTGAATAGAAAACAGAGAAGCTCTCTTTTTTAGGTTTCGCCTGCAGAGCGTTTGTGAAATCTCTTGTAAAGAAAAAATACTTAAAAAGGGCTTAGAGCCCACCCACTTACCATTTGCTGGCTTCCATGGCGCTTGCATTTCCTTGCTTCTGGTTCGGAACGCCTCCTGCTTTTTGTTCTGGTTTGAGTGTATGTCAATCCAGCCTGGTCTTTGCACTGCTTCCTGTCTGCGTTTCCAGTGACCCGATGCTTCCAGAAGTACTTTTTTTTTTTAACTTTCTTCCCAGCACTCCAAACAAGTGCATGTGTTGATAAACAGTCTCCACTTTCCACATTGACCCAATTGTCTTCTTGTACTGCATCGCAGTTTTTTTGCTTTTCAGAATGCGCTCTACCTGTCCTCCTCTACTCATGCTGCTCTACTTACCCGCTCCTCCCACTATCCACTGTTGTTAGTGCCCCTCATTCACACCTCTCCCCCTCATTCACACCTCTCCCCCTCCTGCTGTCTGTCGTTGCTCCCTGCACTTTCCTCTTCTGCACCTTTTCAGTGTGGCTTGCTTAATATATTGTTTTATTGTGGTTAGTGTAATGTAAATGACAAGCAAGAGCTGCTACAAACAAGATCTTGCAGCGTCTGCAAGTGTATCAATCGCTTTGCTTAGATCGTTCGATGTTTTCCTAAGGTTAAGAGCAGGCCGGTGGACATTGTCCCATCCTCTCCAGACTAGGAGCATGCGCAAGAACATGCCACATACTGAGCTCGTAACCAATGTCGTTATTCATCAGCGTACAACATTCAAACTGAAACTCTCATCATCTCCTAACTGTCAATAAGTACACCTTAACAGCTCCAAAATGATTATGCAATTCTTTCATTGAGTCCTCCCAGGGCCACAGGATCCTAGTGCTCACCATCCTGAGACACTACATCTCCTGCCTTGGCAAATATAAAGGTATAAACAATAGCAGCAGCATACTTCTTCGATAAGTCATCTAGGTTCTTGTGCCGTTCGGCCAGACCATGTGGTATGAGGTTGTTGAACTGTACACATAGTAGATACCAAGGGTATATGATCTAATGTCTAATCTGGGCCTTCAGGTGGGGCAGCCTCATCTGGGATTACAGGGACTGATTGACGAAACAGATGTCTGAAATGTGACGAGTCCCTTGTGATGGATTTGCCAGGACGTTGCGCCATTATCATGTGTACCGTGCGCTTCACAACTTTCAAAGGTTCAACAGAAAATAAATGGAGTATCTGTTTTTCACTGCACATAAAGAGGGACACCCCGCAAATATGACGTTTCTGAGGCAGGGAAAAGAGACAACTATAGAGTAAATCCTCAGGCAACCACTATCTTTACTTCCTCACACAGTATTTTATAATAGACTAGCAGCTCCTCCCGACGTTGTCCGGGTATGAATTACTGCCGGCCAGTAGTATATTGTTTTGTAGGATTTCTTTTAGATAGCATTTCTTATCTGTGACAGGCCTGTGAAACGCTCCGATTCACAGTGCACTGCTGATGCACTTAAGCGTGCGCGTTCAGTAGTGTGTGAACTCGAGTTTCCCTACTTTATTTTTCCTTACAATATTATATAGCACAAACTTGACAACATGGCAATAAGCTCAATTTACATTACAGAAGAACACATTCATTTGTGGTAGGCACGGGGAGACAAAGCGATTTGCCTGGAATCACAGGAGGTTGAGCTGATGACGCAATTCGAACGTAGCTCCCCAGCTCTAAAGTTCGTAATTCTAGAACTTGTGGCGGGAGGTGTGTCTAAAAGTGTATGTCGGTGCTGGCCATCAATGAGAGAGACCTGTGCATTTTTCAAATGGGTAGTGAAAAAATATGAGTACGTTGCTGGAGATGTGGGCCGCCGTGCCACCAATGTACTTACCGGGGGAGGGTAAACACCCAATATTCCGCAACTTTCTTTCTGCATACCATCACTCCGAATACTTTCATTACGAAAGTACCATGACTTCGCAATGCCAATGTAACGCATGGCATTACATTTTATATGCTTTTACCCCGCATACATTTCCAACGAAATTGGTTGTAAATGCATGAATGGTAAAAGCATGTTTTTTTTTAATGTTTGGATAAGGTAAGTATGGGTATAGGGGTACATGTTTTGGGGTACTGAGGTATATCTTTTGGGGTGTTTGGGTATTTTAAGGGTTCAGATATAGTTTTGGGTTATGGGGTACAGGGGTAGTTTTAGGGTTTAGGGATAGGTATGCGTTTTGGAGTACAGGGGTATTTTTAGGGTTCAGGGCTAGGTTTGGGTTTTGGGGTATAGGGGTATTTTTAGGGTTCAGGGGTAGGTTTGGGTTTTGGGCTACAGGGGTATTTTTAGGGTTCAGGGGTAGGTTTGGGTTTTGGGGTACAGGGGTATTTTTAGGGTTCAGGGCTAGGTTTGGGTTTTGGGGTATAGGGGTATTTTTAGGGTTCAGGGGTAGGTTTGGGTTTTGGGCTACAGGGGTATTTTTAGGGTTCAGGGGTAGGTTTGGGTTTTGTGGTACAGAGGTATTTTAAGGGTTCAGGGCTAGGTTTAGGTTTTGTGGTACAAGGGTATTTCTAGGGTTCAGGGCTAGTTTTGGGGTACAGTGGTATTTTTAGGGTTCAGGGCTAGGTTTGGGTTTTGGGGTACAGGGGTATTTTTAGGGTTCAGGGGTAGGTTTGGGTTTTGAGGTACAGGGGTATTTATAGGGTTCAGGGCTAGGTTTGGGTTTTGGGGTAAAGGGGTATTTTTAGGGTTTAGGGATAGGTTTGGGTTTTGGGGTACAAGGTATATTTATAGGGTTAAGATGGGTTAGTGTTTAAGGGTGTTGGGGTATTTTAAAGAGTAAGGGTGGGTTATGATTATGGGGTGCAGGGGTATTTAAAGGGAGAAGGGTGGGATTAGCACACAATATGAGACATGGCATGAAGGGCGGAACGTACCACACGCCCCCAGCGTTTGTCACGCCCCCAGCACAAGCCCACAGCACAACGCAGACACGCCCACAAGGGACACCTTTGCTGGCACGGTTCTTTTACCTTTTAAATGTATATGGTGGCCGTCTGCATAGCCTATGTCCTTCTGCTGCAACTGCCCTTTACAACGCTGTATTGGGTATTGTGATTGGTGCTGTGGTTCCTGAGATTACCCGCCTCAAAGGTTTGGGCTCTCTCTTTATTATATTAGTATGGATAGAGCTCATGACCACATAAATATAGAAGAATAACACATATATATGATATCTTATTATCAATACTGTACTCAATCTAAACAAGACATATACATGAATATATATAGAAAATGGCTCTAAAATACTGCAGTCCAATCATACACATCTATCATAACCCAGGCACATTCACAAAATTCACTCGATATTCCAACATGCAATTTTAATTCCAGTTCATTTATAATTCAATATCTTCTTAATATAAAGATCTCAATAAACGCAGAAGGTAACCACTGCAACATAGTTACTAATTAATATCACTTCACAATTAATTATAAAACAAAACAAAATGTGGAACATAACAAGGAATCCAAAGACCAAATACCATTTGTGGATTATAGAATATTCAATGGCTGAAGTGCACTATGCGCTCAAGAAATCTCTCCATGCGCGTTTGGGCACACAATCCTTCATCAGGAGAGCCACACTTCGTGTGTTTAGGAATTAGCTGGAAATATACAATCAATAATGTAAGAGCCCTGCAACTCTAACAAGATAAATGATACATTGTGTGTAATCATTAACCACAATCGTGGGTGCTACCTATAGAGTGTGTGCCAGAGCGATCTTTCGTAAACTTCGGTCCTTGACTTCGGAGTTCATTTGGGGATTGGGCAGGCGACGAGTCGCTTTGACCACCCTGATGCGTCCCAATGCGGATGGAGGGCTGGCAGTCCCTGATTTTGAATGGTACTATCTGGCGGCGCAGTTACACTGGCTTACTCAAGCAGTGGCTCGGGAGTTCAGGGGACCGGAGGGACCACAGGACAGACTAATTCCCAGACATGTAATCTCTTTTATAATACTGGGCCAGAAGATTGACTTAGATCAACTCACTCTTGAGGAACGTACTCTTTGTCTCTGCTGGCATCGAAGTCACAAATGATCGGGTACCATTCATCCATATGCCCCGGAGATTCCTTTGGGGATGTGTACGGCTCTTCCGCACGGCGGTAATTGGTCAGCATTGGCTATTTTGGGAAGATCTCGGGCTACATATGATTGGAGATCTATTCGTTGATGGGACCCTGCTGACTTTCCGAGAGTTGCAGAACACTAATGGCCTCCCGAGAGGAGATTATTTGCTGCATGCTGCTTTAGTAGCTGGTATTAAGAAACAATGGAATATGGGGCTCTCTGAGCCGCCGACCTCTCTGGGCTGCCAATATGTGGTTATGGCGGCTGGTACTTTCAAGGCCGTTACCTGCCTCTACAAGAGGCTATCAACTGAAAATTTGCTATCCTTGGACGGTTTGCAAGGTAAATGGGAATTGGATATCGGAAAACCCATCCCTGAGACGACGTGGCCCCAGCTGGTTCGACGCGCCTGGAAGGGTACTCGGAACGCTAGATTTCAACTATTTCAGTTTTTTACGCTACATCGGGTGTATTTGACGCCTGTTAAGATTTCGCAATATTTTGGTGGCGCTACTTCGCACTGCCCGAGATGTAGGTCTGATGGAGCCGACTTCTCCCATATGTTTTGGTCATGTGATTGAAGGATTATTGGAAGGAAGTGGTGGCTTGTTTGAATGCTGTCACGGACCGGCAGATAGAGGCGGACATGGGAACCTGTTTATTACTCTGGTTCCCACATACCCCCGAACGAAAGTTACTAACAAATTCTATGACCTGGGTTTGATTTTGGCCAAGAGGGAACTTACCATGCATTGGAAATCGAACATGGGCCCTAGTTATTCAAGATGGAAGGCGAATCTCTTGCGTTGGGCACCGGCTGAGGGCACACTCCGACTACAGCAGGCCAGGCGCTTAGATAACGATAAATCCCTAGAAGTGGCTAGAGCATGGGTGGCATTGGTGACAGTGCTCCAGAGTCCTGCGGATAGTTCGAGGGGAAGGGGAGGAAGGATATAGATTAGGTGTTGCCACCCAGGTAGGACTGCTACTGGAGAAGGAGGGACAGATAGTGGTTAATGTGATGAGCATATTTCAGTAAGATGTCCCCTATACATTACCTGGCGCAGAGAGAGCTCAAGATATATGGAGGGTATCCATGGATATTGTGTTTTTATATATTGGTTGTAGGCGCACTGACAGGGGTTGGAGGCACTGGGGGGGGGGCTTTTTTTTTTCTTACTCAGGGGCTTGAGTATCAATGGATACTGTGTAGACTGTCGCTAACACGACCTGGTGTAATTTGGTACATGATGCTCATTTTGTTTGCAAATACCATTAAAATATGTTTACAAAAAAAAAAAATTGTGTGCCAGAGGAAAAGCCCACAACCTATTGGTAGTTCACATACATTACCCAAGTGTACCACATATTCAAAAATGTGACATCTACTAATAAGACCTGTGGTGTGTGCAGAAGTGCACTAGAAAAGAGTAAAAAGAAGATTTAAAAAAGGATAAAAATGGCTAATAAATACATGTGCACAATCATTTCTCACGCCAAACATATCATGATAGAAATTATATGTAGATTATAACCGACCTGGTATTTGCTCACAAAATAATCTACATTAGATGGTCGATGCAACGTTACTGACACAAAAATGAACACTGTCCTGAAATACAAATGTGCAAATGTGGTATACATTATATACAGTATGCTGCATATGTGCACTAATGACTGAAAATACACCGCTCATATCTCAAATGATACGATGACCCTGTGTCAAATCAACAGAAAATACCACGTGGCATAGGGGTTACACGCCGAGCAAGACCTACACTGAATCGCAGGTGGGCCGAAAAAATCCCTGGTCCACTAATGTAGTAGGACAAGGTCCTATTGAGTTAACAATTCTTTTGTGTGTATTTCAACCCGGAAAGGGTCTCGAATGCTAAATAAATAGAATAATGGCAATGAAGGCAGAATCAGCACAAACCTCTATAGTACATTATTGAATATAAGGAAATGCCAGTAGAGCGGGCTATTCACCTTGTCGGTAAGCCTGGGTGCAAATGTGCACTGCTTCCGTGTATGTGTACCGCCCTGGAGGGGTCTCGAGTACTGAAGAAAAAGAAATGAAAGTCGGATCAGTGCAATCTTCTATACTATGTGAGTAAGTAAAGATAGTGTTTGCCTGAGATTTACACTATAGTTGTATCTGTTTTTCACTTCAGTTTTTGTTTGACAAGAACCTAGTCACCTTCGTCAGTGACATACTCCTATGTACGCTAACGTTGATCAGCATATGTCTTCATCTGATGTTTTCAAGCAGCATCAGTGGCACAAACCTCTTTATCATTCCAAGTTTGTTCAGTTGTCCATTATGGTAGTTTGATTTGTGTAGCTGTCTGAAACATCAGGGTGGCAGGACTCTTAGCGGTGGTAGAGTGAGGAGTTGTACCCAAAAATTTGGAGAGTGGACATTGTGTGCAGAGGGCTTGATATAAGGCCTGACTCATCTTGATTCTCGCAAAAACAAGAGGACATACCCTTGAAATCCACTTGGGACAGGGTGAGATATTGCAAAACAACAACAGTCCCTCCACTGGACACACAATGTCACTCTTAACACTTTCATAATTAAAAGCATGAAATGCCTCCAAACTGAAGGAAAATACAAAACAGATCTAAGTATGTCAGTAGAGCCCACACAAATTCAAAGGAAAAAAAAATGAATACTGAAAAAACATGTTTTTATTCTATATAAAAAAGAGGGATTAGCCTTCACAATTTAAAAAAAAGTACATTTCATATACAGAAAAACCAGACAATTGACGCAGCATTTCGGTGAATTTATCGATGTAACACCTTCTTCGGGACGTTTTTTTCTAGTCTTTGCATGGAGACTAGTGATCAATTTATCGTTTAAAAAGCAACAATTCAGCTTTATGATTTGCACTGTTGCCGTTTCCCGGTGTTGTTGAATAAAACACCCTGTTGGGTAAAAATCCGAGACACATTAAGTGCTGTACGTGGGATGGCCACCGTATTTAATTAGCTCCAATATAGCACCTCACAGTGGCAACTTGCTGGGGCGTATCCTGAGTTTCTAACTTTTATCTTCTAACAATTGTACATGCTTGGAAACTTTTCCTGAGACCTCACTGTGTCTTGACCACTTTTTTTAATTAATTAAGGGTCTTCAAACGGACTGACGGCCTCCCTGCCTCCAACACGTACAGCTTCCGGGTCGCCTGAGGCCACAAGAGTAAACTTTTTGATGCTTGAGATTGAGTCTGGTCAGAAACTTCATTAACTCCGTGCTATTGAATGGTGGAACATTGTCAGTCTTGAGAATGTCTGCAAATATGTTGACCAGTCGTTCAATTACTTTGTCATGGGTTGTTTATTGACGTTCCTCCACCAGAGGAAAACAGGAATACTTGTCAATGATCACCATCAGATGATGGCCATTCATTAGGGGCTCAAAGAAGTCTACGTCAACTCTTTCCCATATACGTGCAGGAAGATCAGACATGGTAAAGGATGCTGGGTAACTTTAGGAGAAAGGTAATTGTATATGTGACACTCCTTTAATTCCCTCTCAACTCTTTTCTAAGCGAGGGACCCACACACGATCTCTCAGGGCTCTTTTGGTGGCGACAATGCCATGGTGTCCTTCATGAGTGATGTCATTGACTTGCTGTCTCAGGCTCTCAGGTATGACAATCCTGGAGCCTTTTAGTACAATGCCTTCTTTAGTGACACCGTTCATCTTGCACATTTCCATACTTTAGAAATTCAACATCTTTAGTTAGAAGTCAAATACTTTGTCTCCATGACTGCACTGAAATAATGTTTTTAAGGGGAAGCTTATCTTTATTGGCATTCGTAGAAGCAACAATTTGTTCGATGGATTTGGCTGCTGGTGTGCTGGACTTTAAAATGAAGGTAATGTATTCCTCAGCAGTTTTCAATGTTGAGCTGTGCTGCTGTAGTCGTGCTCGTGAGAAACAGTCTACAAGGTTTTGTTTCTTGCAGGCTTATGCACAGTTGTACAGTTGTACTCGTGTAAACGCAGCCCCAATCTCTCAATGCAAGGTGGCATCTTGGCCTTTGGATTTTCAAATATGGTGAGAAGCGCTTGGTAGTTAGTGACCATTGTGAAATGCTTTCCATAAAGAAACACATAAAAATGTTCACACGTCCACACCACAGCCAAACTCTCTTTTTATGGCAGGGAATAGGCATGTTCTGTGTCAGCAGATTTCAGCTGGTGTATGCCACAATGTGTCTCCTAGCATTAGGATGTCCATTATGCCGAGCAAAGACTGCTCCCACCCCACCCTCCGCCCCCCACAGTCTTGCATCAACAGTAATCTTAGTGTGTAGTTTAGGATCAAAGTAGGCCATCTAAGTCGCATTCCCAATTGTATACTGTATTTATTCTTTTGAAGCTTTGGTCACATTCAGAGGACAATTGGAACTGGACAGTTCGTTTGGTCAGGACTTGCAATGGGGCACTCACTGTAGCAAAATCGTGAATGTACCTTGAACAATAGCTGGCCTTGCCTAAGAAGGACCACAACATTGTGATATCTCATGGGGGACTGATGGCTGACAGTGCTTGTATTTTATCTGGATCAGGAGTCATCCTCCCATAGGAAAATATGTTCCCAAAGAACTTGAGTGAGGTTTTGTGAAATTCAAACTTTTCTACATTTAACGTGAGACCGGTAAGTAACTGACACACTTGTTTAAGAGCCTTATCATGCTCCGTCTGTGTTGTCACAAATACCAGTATGTCATCACTGTAATTGAAACCATGAGTAACAGGTTGAATTATTCTACATATAACAACAACTTGGAATATTTATGGAGCAATGACACTCCAAAACTCAACCACTAGTATCTGAACAAATCAATATGATTAAAAAAATTAGTAATGTACCTACATTTTCTTCCAGTTCGACTTGATGGTATCCGTTGTTCAAGTCAAGACAGGGGAAGACTTATCAATTTACATTTACTTAGGCTCCGTTCAACTGCATGATCATGTCTGCAATGTGCGGACCAGGATGTCTTTCTCTCTCGATTGCTTTGTTGGCCTGGCACATATCCCAGCAAATGGACACTGCTCCTCCACTGTCCTTCATTGGCACTACCACTATGGGCGTCACATGATGATTAACTTCATGATGTTCCGCGTAGCCCCACTACGCCCAGGCCTAATGATGATGTCATGTTTCATCAGCGCTTCTAGTTCTTTTCTGACCACTTCTTCTGCAGTGCCGTATTGCAACAGGCCTGGATGAAGTCCCTTGAAGAACGTGAATTGGGGCTACACAAATGTCTTTTTATATCACAAGATCCCTGTGAATGGTCCCTGACTGCAACGGTTTGGACATAGCCTGTGTGCACACCTTTGTGTTTTAGCCTGCGAGTTACAGTACTGAATTAAGGAGGCAATGTGAAGTTATGGCTAGAACTGCCAATTTTGGAACTGGGTTGAGTCTCCATGTCAAATCAACACCCTGTGATTCTTGGCAAATCAATTAATCTCCCCTGCCTAAAAATGAATGTGACCTTGTGTAATGTAATGAGGGCCCACGTAAAACACGTCCATACCTTCGCGCTATAAACAAACTGCAATAAATAAATATCACCTTTGTAACTTGGCTTTCAAGGTCATCTAACGGTTTAGCACAAAATAGCTGATTTATTGCATTACATAGACGGGATTCTACGTGTATGGTTATTCTTTAATACATTTGTGTACAGAAAAGAGTTCCTGTGTTGTCTTTTCATTAAATCTTTTAACACCTGTTTCGAAAAGTATTATTTTGGTTTTGTTAATCGCCTGTAATAAATCGTTTATTGAAAGCTGGAAATGAATTAGGCAAAGGAATGACTCCAACCCCAGAATAGGACAGAGGTTTGTCCTTATGGCGCCTAAAGGAAGAAACACACTGGCTAAGACCCGTCGAGGGGAAACTTTACGCTTTAATCGCATGTTTTCCTTGAAGCTGCTGTGCTTCTAAAAGTGAACGCACGCAGTGGCTGCTTCGTGTTTTGTGACATGGCACATTCGAGCTACGGCCCTGCGGCTAAATGTGTTGACTGGAAGCATTCATTGTGACTCACTTGGATGAATGAGGTCAGCATCGCGTTGCAGGCTGGTACCAGTCCACGGAGGATAAATATTTCATGTTCTCTTATGTGCCTCGTGGAGTAATGCAGCGCGAGCCTATTGTTATGACGGATAGATGCTGTGCAGAGGATAGGCTTAGAGCTAGTGCCATGTGAAAATGCTGACGTTTGAAAAAGATACAGCATGAAAACCGGGTTACAGGTGTCTCGCTTTGCCCTGTGCTCTTTCTCTGGAACAGAGAGTGGGTGGTTTCCAACTCTCAGTGTCTGCATCGGGGACATCCACAATCTGTCAAAGGACTGGATTTTATCAGATAGTGCCCAACAATGGCTCCTATTTAGGTAGATGGTACGGAAATGAATTCATTGTTAATATTATAAAATATACTCTGGGGCATAACCATCATGGGAGAACAGCGTGCTGTGAAGAATGTACTGAAATACCCACCCCTCAGAAGAGCAGGCATTCCTAGGACATGGCATAGGCATTCATATATATTACAAATGCACAGATGTAATCCATGCAAGCACTGTGTGTGTGTATATATATATATATATATATATATATATATATATATATATTCAACACGAACTGTCCTGTCGCAGAGAGAGCGCTTACGAGTTGGTGCCGGAAACGAGACCAGGACAGGGTCTCGTAATTAATCCACTCACACGAAAAAATTATGATCCGGCACTCCGCTTGGTAGTTTTAAGTTGATTTATTTAGCACACTGTGATCGCCTACGCGTTTCGAACAAAAGTTCCTTCTCACGGCAGCGTCATACAGTTGTCCTACTTCGCTTTCATTATTTATACATATCGGGCATGGTGATGCATTCTGGGATATCAGTTTTACGTAATCACATTAACATTTTACATGTGAACTTTATATTGCATAAAATGATTGCAGTATTTTCTCGCTCGCAATTGATTTTAATTGCTGTCAATAACAATATTAACGTTATGTTAACATAGCTGGTTCACATGGGATGTATCAACGGTTGTTGGCTGAGTGCCCTACTACACGCTGTTTACTCCTGTGAATACATTATCCCACATAGCAGTATACTTTGACTGTGGTCATTAGTCAGAATGCGACTGGGCAGTGTTACACTGTATACACAAGGTTATTAGCATAGACCTTATTCTAGAGCCGAGTTTGGGCAGGTCGTGTTTGTGGACAGTTAGTCTTTGTATCTAGGGCTGAGTTATATATATATATTTAAATAGTACTGCAACAAGAAATTATAGTGTGGTAAAATATTTCCCCAAATCCTTGAAGTTGTAAGGACTATCCGGCAGAATAAACATTGCATGTGGTATGTACTGACTTGGATGCTAAATTGTGATGGAAAGCTGGGCAACGTACGCCTTTTTGACTATCCGGGGTACCTTGATGAAGCAGTCAAGCCTTTGCTTATGGAAGCTGCTGTGAAGGATGAGCCCCAGAATAGTACAACACTCTAATCACAACCGTGATGGAATGTCAAGAGTTATTAGTTTAAATAAGAACACTTTAATAGCACTATTCTAGCCAAACAGTCACATTACAACAAATGGGGAAAGTTGAATAATTCTAGTTTTAACTGCTACAAATATAAACACTCAAGTCAAGAATAACTTTATTTGGTTCCAAAGACCATAAAAGTTTGACAACAACTCCTTTTTAAAATGTCATAGCATATTTATAGAAGAGTGTAGTTAAGATTAATAAAAGATAGAATTCATAGGAATCTGGCAGTTAGAGACATATAGTCCATAATACAAATGACCTAGCACAGCAAAATATATCATTGATCATAAGCTTCCAAAGTTATAAAAATTGTACATTCAAAATTTCAACATTCCTAGTCAACTTCTACAGCTCATAACGCTTTCTAATGCCCATTGCGACTTTTATATACTAAACATTCAAATACTGTAGAGTGGAGTCAGCGCAGTTCTGGGGCCGCCCTCTGTCTGAGCGGTTGCTGCTTTCTTTGATAGGCGACAGTGGGCCACTATATTCTATGGAGGTTCAGGATCATTGATCGCTCCAGAGATTGTTACTGAATTTGATCATGGTTTCCTGGAACATCATCGTAAGCCTCCCTCCAGACATTTGACAGCAATAAGCCAAAGCCAAAACAGTTAGGTCAAGTCTGATCAATATTGAATTAAAATGGTATAAAACTAAATGAAGGTTCATATTTCCTGTCCTACTAATCACAGTTAAATGTGTATGATGCATCCTTAACCTCTGATATGAGTATATCTAGATCTACTAGTCTACTGGTAAAAAAATAAAAAATCAGCACTGGTGAAACAAATGGGTCTTAGGCTAGCCAGCCAATCCGATTTGTTTGCCTTAATCTCGAACAGCTTTGATCTTTGGAACACTGGTTGTTATCGGAAAATTTTAAAGCAAGGTTGCCCGGAAGAATCAGAACTGATTTACGGTTTAGAGTCTCAAACACCTTCTCGATAGTCACATTGGGTCAAAACGGTGGGGGGTCAATCTTGCACTGAAAGAGTCAGGATGAGTAGAAAGCTGGGACTCCCTTCACTCTGATCAGGAACCAATTAAGTACTAGATCACTGCGAAGTAAAGCATGGGCACGTAGACCCCAAACCCAAGTGTGACTCAGCAACATTTCTGCTGCCACCTAGTTCAAAGGCTGGTTTTGGGCCCAGGCTCTCCTGCCTGTCCGGGTGGAGGCTAGAGTGATCTTGAATGGTGGATCAACGTCCCTTACAGGTTTAATAAAGCAGATTTTGGTAGGGGAACAGTCTGCCTCCCCAGTCAGTCAGTACTCCAGAGGAGGCTTTTGTGGACTTGATGAGTACTTTCGTATAGGCTATGTCTCTGGTAAGGAGCCGGGCAGGATGTAGATAAGGACTCTGTTTGGCTGTTGTTGACTTCTACTTATCTATGGTAGTAGTAACTGCAAGGCAGAACAGCAGGGTTTCCTGTTTGGTTGTAGCCCTGATGAGAAGGGCAACATGGTGCCTCCAACATCCAATAAGGCTAGATGCAGAATTTATACAAGTGTGGATACAGTAAGTGCCTCGTGTTCTCATGGATCTCCACTTGCTCCTCAAAGCGCACCATGGAAGTCGGCAAACTTTAATGTCAGACCCTTCTCACCATAACCCGCCTAACTTCATCCATAATCCAAACATAGCAGTCACTGCCTTGACCCCAGTGCAGTCAGGGGAAGGCTCCTCTCTGAGTGAGTTATTTGTAGTCCCCGCCCACAACTCTTTCAAGTAGCCTGTAGACCCTGAATGAGCCCAGTTTTCTTGCCTGCAAGATCCGGAGTCCCCAGTCCCAGGGAGGAGAGGCCTGGAACTGACTGCACCGCTTGGTGCTCTCAGGCTGTCCCGCAGCCATGCTAACACACTCCTCTGGTCATGGCAGTGCTTAATTTGAGCCAGTGGTTTCCAATACTCTGCACCGGCACTTGACAGCTGCCATATGGTGGCGCTGTTTTTTTGTAATTTAATGATGAGCAGAACAATAGTTGTTTACTAATTCAATATAGATTGTAAGCTAATAATACCTGCCACCAAAGTCGTTCTTATAACATTGGGGGGCCTCGAAAAGTATGAATTGTCACCCTTGTAGCAGTGTGGTGGTTAGGAGTTGTGTAGGTACTGCCATTGGCAGCACTGGCAGGGGTTGATGGGTGGTGCAAGCCGCAGGGGTCCCTTACGAGGGCCCTGGCACTTTTTTTTAAAACAAATGAAGCACTGGCGTCATACCAAACCCTTGTCCTACTATACATTTTCAATAACTTGATTATCTGAGCTTTCTCGGACCTGCCCTCCGCTTCCGGACATTTCATATCATAAATACTCTGCTATCCTGCTCACGTTTCAGCACTACGGAAGTCAGCCTGCGCTGTGAAGTTGAGTGGATTTCTTATCACCACCTTTCTGCAGTCCATATGTTTTAGAAAAACCCTTCTGAATATTATCACCATTGCGTACATGCAAGTCTCTTTGTATTTCATTTCCCACGGAACCTGGCAACTATTTCTGCTTCTGTAAATCTCACGTCACACCTTTGGTGCACAGAAAGACAATCTGAAAAGCACAAGGGCATTTAACAAGAGAGGCACGCCCTGGATGACTAACAAAGGGTTCGGCGCAGACACATACCTATTGTGCCAACCTGCACCTCGCTCTGTTCCGGGAGCCTGCTCAAAATGACGTAATCAACGGACTGGGGCAACCTGCTCGACCCACCGCCATGTTGGTGCGGCAAGTGAAGCCCCGTCTCTAGCAAGATTTGGGGGAGCAAATATCAGTCTTTACCCTGCTCCAATGGCAACAGTTCAGCCTGAAATGTCAGGCCCGGTCCTCCCTAAACTGGGACAGAAGAGGGCAACGTGAGTAGTGTATTGCATCTGTAACAGCCCTGACAGCCTCTGAATCTCCAAAGCTGTTCTGGCTGTCTGTAGGTTGTATGATTCTGGCACAGAAGTCAAAGGGACTTCTTTTGTAGTAATAGTGCGACTAATTTTGTCAAAACTCATTCCTTTCATATCAGTACTAGGCTAAAGGGCGCTTTTGATTACATGCTGAGGTGGCGAGTGCTAGGTTCTTCCACAACACTGTATAGTTTTAGAAACCGTAATGAAATATATTTGGCCTGGTTTCAAGCCACAACAAGTAACATTAGTTAGCACTAAATAGCAGCCATTGTACAGTAGTTCATGGTGTGTGGGGATGTATGTAGTAGGAGTGACTAAATAAACACTACACATTCCATGCATGGAAATCATATCACACAGAAGAGAGTGACCTAACTAATTTCTACAGCTGGATGTACTAATAAACTCCGGGTAATTTTCATTCAAACACAGTTAAAAAGAGGAAACTTCCACCAATGGAACAGATGTGAATTGCACATTGTTTTGTACCAACCTAAAGACTTGTATTTCTGGCAGTTGTGAAAATGAAAAGTTGTAATCGGTAAATAAATAATGCCATGTGTTAGCCAGGTAACGGGTGGATGGTCACAAATTGAAAATAGTGCTTCTTCCTCGATACTTAGCAAAGTGTATGTGGATTCCCTTTCACCATTGTGTTTTTGTGTTTAGGTCAAATTATAAGGCTTAAAAATAGCTGTTTTGTTAAGAAGGTGCCAGGGTGCGAAACATGATCTTAGTGTTTATAAAGTCCAGTTTAGTTGTATAATAGCTCTTAACCGAGCCTAGTGGTGGTGTAAAAGACTCAAATCTCGTTTGAGGAGATCTAATGCAGAGTAGAGGATGTGGTTTAATGAGTACGCTCTCTTAAAGAGTGTATGCATGCCACTGTCAATAACTTTGAAAACTGTTTGCAGGTTTACTCACTTTATTTGTCTAATTCTTTCTGCAGCTTCTATTTATGAGTATTTGTTTCATTAATTATCCTTACGTAATGTATTGTTTATTTTGAGTGGGAAGTGGTCCCAGAAGGAAGTCATACAAATCCATGTTTTCTTTGATTGAGGATGTGTTCTTTCAAAGCCGGTGGACTGTGCTAACCAGCTTTGGCACTGCTTGCCCCCACTAGAGAACTACTACATGTGTTTTTCTATTATATCGCAGATCAGGTCAATGTGGTTTAGGACAGGGGTGTTGGAAAGAAAATGACACATGCAGGAATTGGAATCACAAGGCCATACGTCTAAACCTACAGCTGGGAACTGGGTAGATTTATAAAGTTTCATTCTAGATCTTTTCATTTACATCATAGTCAGAAACGTTCATTTGTGATTGTTAATTATTAAACAGAGTTAAATGAACTTTTTACAGAAGGGTTTTCAAAGTTTTTCATGGTATCAAATCCTTTGTTTTGTTCAAGAAAATAATTTCTTTAGGCATAAAGCATGCTTGAAAACACGAACCTTAACTATTGAATTGCTGTGGATGCATGGAACACACCGGTGGAAGGGTGGGGGGAAGAGGGTAGAGGGAGGGGGTTCTTATTTGTTCAGTTGATTAGATGTAATATGTAAACACTGTCGGTTATAGTGCAGCAATGTCTGCGGAATGGCGATCTGTTGCAGTTTCCTTTTGTCCTGTAAGGTGAACATTGGACATAGAAATTATTCAGTAGAAAGGTGGACTTGAAATGGAACCAACTGATAAATGACTTACCGGGGGCGGGGGGGAGAAGGCTGAGTAAATGTGATGATGTGTATTTGGCTGTCGAAATAAAACTCAATAAAATATGTTTACAAAAAAAAAAGCATGCTTGAAATAAGGTTTCCTTGTCTTGAATTTGCCAAAATGTTGTTCCCCAAATGCTTTTCCCATCAATATTCTCTTTCTAATAGGCATAGCCTTGGATGGTCAGGTTCTGACTGAATTTATTTGAATAGATCAGCTTGTTATAGATGATCATCGAACATTGTGTGAAAAATAGAAAGCTGAATGATGTGAACTGCAGTGAGTCTGGAAATAGGGAAGTTTCTTCAAGAAATCTGGATGACGATTAGGAAGTGGAGCTTCACAGTGCTCCCATTATATGTAATTGATAGTTCTCCAGGATAGCTAGTTCTATATATGTAATAGTGTACATAGTGATGATAACAATCAATTTCTTTGTAAGTGACCAAATTCATATGATGAATAATCAATGTTGATAGTCATATGATTAGTAAAAACACTCCTAGGATGGTCCAAACATAGGCCCAACGGGGAATTAAGCCTCTGTCAAGAAAATAATGATAAGCAAGAAGTAGTTTATGGCGTAGTGTGACTTTGGATCGTGATGAAAAGTCCTCCATGCAAAGTTCAGATTCATTCTCTTAAATAGTTGTTTTCTGAAAAGGCAGAGAAACACTGTGCTCCGATATCGGCTCCTGGGAACTCAAGCTAGTGATGTTACTGCTCTCGTCAAGTGGTATTTCATTCAGAGTAGGGAGAGGCTCAGAGGTTCTACTCTGAATCCGTCTTGGTGTCTGCAGTGGTGTGCTATACAAATGGTGCTTTTACAGAAGGTTGTTGGACACCTGTCTGTTTTTCCTTGAACCAGACAAAGAAGGACGAATGACAGTTCTTTTGCCTTTTACCCCAAGGACTGTAACAGGTGGAATGTAGGATAGTTCAGAAGCTTGCTTGTTGCAAATTATTTCACAAACTACATATCCCCTAATTTAGGGAGTCACCTGTTCGAAATGGTAACAACCTTCTCTTCACTGGTGGCAGATTCAGAATGCTTCAGATTAAACAGCTTTTCTATGGATTCACTGTAAGACATTCAAACGTTTTTCTCAAGATTATCTAGGGCAGACACAATCATAGGAACTCTGAAGAGACCCTTCTTATGGAGAGCTTTCCCCCAGTACTCCTCTAGGCAAGTCAATTATGCTCTCTAGGCTTTATACAGATTATGATACCAGCTAAGACCTGAAGTTAGTACCCTAGCAGTCAAGGTTTGTTTAATCTTACATTTTGCACACTCAACTAACCAATTGGATTCCACTCTAAACAGGTTGCTGAATTGCAGACTAACTCCAAGTACAGGCATACTATCCCTAAAAGCCTTAGAGGCTAATGCAGGATCATTATCTGAGTGAAATTCATGTATTGCTCCCATCACTACCAGACACTGCACACTTTTTACGACCTCTGAAGCATTGGTATTTCCCTGTGGCCACAACCCCCAGACATTGAGAATATTAATCAGGTTCGAACAATCATTACATTTTTACTAGACCTGCAGGTCTAGTAACCTAAAAAATGTACTCGACCTAACTGAAATGCACTTGACCTCAGTTTCTGGAAGCTGAGCAAATGTGACCAGTTAACAAGATTTAAAGGCATTTTTATTGCTCATTCACTTTGTGAGCAATAAAGATGCCTTTAAATCTTGCTGTCTTGTCACATTTCCTCTGCTTTCAGAGACAGATGTCAAAAGTCAGTTTGTCTTCATACTCGCCAGAGTAGGACCTAAAAATAGCTCACCCTAATTGAATCTGGCTCGCAAATGCAAGCAGGTGAGTGAATTTTTTTAGCACTGACCAATCATTATCTAGTAATATATAATTATATTGCTTAGCAGAATTTATTGGAGCGCTATGGTCCAAATAAATTACCCTGAACAGGATGATGGAGACCGTGAGAGAAGTTGGCTGAGGGCTCTTAACAGTATATGGTTTGATCTGTTGACAAATGTTACATTTCCTGACATAGTCTGTAGTCTGTTTATATAAATAAGGCCACCAGTAGCTTTGCTATAGCATTGCTACTGTTGCATTAATTCCAGCATGGGTAGATGCCAATTCCCCATGCACTTCCCTGATTAAATCTAATCTGTACAGCTTGTTAGGAATTAACCTGTTTTCCACTCCTGGTGGAACGACTACAGGAGTGCTGTCTGAATTAATGGTGTAGGAAGATTTAAGAGGAAAGCATTCAGGAAGCTTTCTGCCTTGTATGGCTGTTAAAATATCTGTCCCGATCTTTATCTGAAATCTGGTCAAAGCTGCTAATCTAACCGTCTGAATTGCAGCTTTGGCAGCTAAATCAGCTGCACAGTTCCCTTTGGCATAAAATCCATCACGCTGACCAATAGATGCTTATCTTTTAAGACCGCTATCCTTCCCCAGAGCGGTATATTTCTAACAGGTTTTCCCTTTAAATGTGTGTATTCATTAAAGTGCCAGTGTTGCAAATCAACACTGTACCCTTGCACATAGAAGGATGAACAGACACTTTTAGTGTGGGAACTGATAGATAAGCCTTCTGTAATGCAGGTAACAGGGCATGAAGTTCTGCATGTTTTGCAGTGTTTTCCCCTAAGATCATTGTGTGGGTGTGCCGTGGACAGAATACACCATCTTTCACTGCACACTGCACTGCCATGCAGGCTGCAGAATACTTATATTTTGTTCTTACCGCTGGTTGAGCACAGCCATCTGTGTAGAATATGCTCAGATAAGACTCAATGGGTAAGGTTGTTGGACTTGGAGGAACATGTTGTTCATATTGGAGCAAATCCCGTGTACGAAGAGTGGGATCATGCTGAAACTTTTCATACACAGTACTTCTAGATTAGGGCCCCTGCACCCATCTGTGGTCTAGGGCGCGGGCATTAGGAATACTTGCCTTGGTGGCTGCCTCTAGTGCCAGTACAGAAGAAACCACAATCCTTATTTTTCCCGGCACCAAGGAGCATTCCTTTAAAAACCTGTTTGCACAAATGCAAGAACTTTTTCAATTGAAACAAAATGATTAGAACCATTACCCTAATCTTCATTAATGCTCCATGTTCCTGAATAGGTATGAGTTTGTTCTAATTGAGCTTAGAATGTTAACAGCAAATAATTTTTATGAAGATTTTCACAATAGTTATTGTTGATTTGTAGGAGTTTGAAATTGACGCACATTTATTTTTTCTGTTTATAGTGAAGCGATATATTAGGAAAGGTATTCCCAACGAGCATCGCTCTCTGATCTGGATGATAGTCAGCGGAGCCCAGGAGCAACTGGATCTCAACCCAGGATACTACCAGAAACTACTCGAAGGTGAAAAAAATAACAGGATAGTGGAGTCTATCGTTACAGGTGAGTTCCTAACTCCACCTTCATTGATTTACAGCGCAAAAGGGATTCTGTACCGAATACCCACTATCTTTGCAGCCAGAAATACATAGAGTTTCCTTTGATTAACATGACTGGTGGCAAATGGCCTACCATTGTCACATCTCTTGCACTCTCTGCCTGTAGGAGTACACTGGGAGAACAGTCCTACTTTTTTGTTGGTAATTGTCTGGGTATAAGTTTTTCAGAAGGTTGTAATATGGATGATACAAAAATCTACCTCACTCACCAAAAAGTGAAAGGCATTTGTCATAGCTGGGCATTTGAGAGATAGTTCTTGAAATAAAATGTTAATTATTTTTTCAGCTAAAGTACACAAAGCGATTTTAAACTATGATGTGCTGTGGACATGAAATGCTCATCGGTATGCATGCTTCTTTTGATATCTTTTAAAGTTATTCAAATATAGATGTTTCAATGACCAGGCAATTTACATTGCTATTTGTGTACTCCAGCTATTCAGTAAATGTGTCCATGTCTTGAAAGGTAATTAGTCAATATCGACCTTTTGGTAAAGTATATACAAGTAAAAATTGCATTGAAATGCTTTCAACCAGTCCCCTTTGAATTTTAATGATATCAGGGTTTCCCTTCAGCTTGTGATGACATTTGAACGAAAGGTTTTGTGCAGCCATGTAGTTTCTTGATGACCATGCAGACAAAAAGTAAGTGTCAATCGAATCTGTAACAGTACTAGCTCAAAGATACATTTGATAGGGGGTTCTAATATTTTGATAGCTCTTCCGGGTCCAATTCGTCAGTCATTTAATCCACACAGACTCTTGATACAGGCTACCTAATTAATGTTCTTTAGATAAGGTGTGTTCTGTGTTGGTTGACAAGGGTTGTAGCCATTACAGACTTGTGGGATTTCCACTGACCATGTAAATGTTTCCTATTTAGATTTATCTTTTGTAAATATATCATATATCGATATCCTGAAAATATGACATAGTTTGACACTTGTGGAGCAACTGTGACCGCTAGTTTTTTTATTTGAGAACGTAGCTTCTGGTTTACCCTTTCAGTAACCACCAATAGATAATTTTCAAAAGGGGGTGGCCATATTCATCTTTGTATAAACCTCTGGTACTTTTTCCATCACTTGATTACGAAACTGGGCAGAGAAAGAGAATGTCACACCTCTGTGTTTCTTAACTGACATGGACTTCATCCTTTGTTGAAAAGTACAACCTTATGTGCTGAAAAAGTGTATTCTGGAATATATTTGCTGGAGAGGGACAATTTAGGAGTGACCTCTTCAAGAAGTATCATTGCCGAGATGAGTAGAATATGTAAGCAGTTCGGGAAACCATGTAGCTTGAAGCGGAAATGTATTCAGCGAGCAGGGAGAGGAAGGCTGAGGTAGGATGGATTGGATTGGAGCAGTATAAAGTAATATTCTCCGCAGCCCACGCCGGTGTCATGGTAAGCGGTAGAACAGCCTCAGCTCCACAGTGCTGGAGGTTCGTCTGAATTGGCTAGAGGCTTCAATGTCTAAGCTCAGTGAGCAGCAGTATCAGGCAGGCAAGAGGACCTTCAGAAGTGCTGTAGACCCCGGTCTAGCCAGGAGGAAGTGGCCGGCATTCTGGCTATACAGTGGAGTGTACCTTCAAGAACAGGGTCATCCGAGATCTTCAATCCAACCTATGTTCATCGAGTTGGAGGAAAGTTCCAGCTTACATTTCCAAATCTTTACAACAAGGGGTGGTGAGGGACAGAGTCTCTGAATTAAGCAGAAAGCTCTCACCCAGTCAAGAGATCAGGGCTAGATCCAACACCGTTTTTTAGCTCACTGCACCATCCCAGTTTCAGAACCTGGCTGTATGCAAATTAGTCTGTTCCTGTCCCAGTGCATGATGGGAACAGGGCAAACCAAACTACAAAAGCCAATTCTTACACTGGGAAGAGTGGTCTGCTTAATTCAGACACTCTGTTCATCACCACCCCCTTTTCTGAATGGTTTTTGGCCACTATAGGTGTGGCAGGGTATACTCAGACATGAGTCCCTTTCTCACTGCACCTTCAGGATTCAAGCAAGCCGGGCCGAAGACGGCTGAAATGCCAGAAACCGGTCCCCGGTAGCTTGTCTCCTTTCTGGTGAAGAATTGGCTTGGTAGTTTAGTCTGCCCTGTTCCCATGATGCACTGGGCCAGGGACAGACTGATTTGCATATAGCCAGGTTCTGAGCTGGGATGGTGCAGTGAGATAAATAACGGTGATGGATCAAGCCCTGATCTTCGGACTGGGTAAGAGTGGTCTGCTTAATTCAGACACTCTGTTCATCACCACCCCCTTTTCTGAATGGTTTTTGGCCACTATAGGTGTGGCAGGGTATACTCAGACATGAGTCCCTTTCTCACTGCACCATCAGGATTCAAGCAAGCCGGGCCGAAGACGGCTGAAATGCCAGAAACCGGTCCCCGGTAGCTTGTCTCCTTTCTGGTGAACAATTGGCTTGGTAGTTTAGTCTGCCCTGTTCCCATGATGCACTGGGCCAGGGACAGACTGATTTGCATATAGCCAGGTTCTGAGCTGGGATGGTGCAGTGAGATAAATAACGGTGATGGATCAAGCCCTGATCTTCGGACTGGGTAAGAGTGGTCTGCTTAATTCAGACACTCTGTTCATCACCACCCCCTTTTCTGAATGATTTCCAAATCTTTGGCACTTGAGAAGATGCACACAACCAGTCGGTGCAGCCTTACAAGCCCAAAGGCCCAGCAACTCAGACTGGGGGGTACATACCTGCTTTGAGAGGAGTCAGGAAAGACGTAAGCCTCACCTACAGGTGGAGTCTAGATGATGAATCATCTAGCGAATCCTCTGGTGGAAACACTTGTATCGTTTCCAGACAGGGTAAAGGAAGGGAACACAACATGTAGAGGTTGCAGTTGTTCTTGGAATCACCAATTTTACACCAAAGTATTTGTTAACAAGTAACTCTAAAAGCAGGGCCATGCTTGGACGTCATTTGGGGGTCGGCGGGGGTCACAGCTGCGACCTCTAGCTTGCTTCTCCTGGAACTTCCTTTGAGACCCCTAGCCACAGAGAGGGGCTAAACGTTCGCAACTGCGACACCTGACTACCCCCAATGACGTCCGTGGGCGCATGGGTAAAATTGTGAAACCTTTAATCCCAGTTCATATATATCAATGTTTGCACGAGGTTCCTAGTAAATATTAGTTGTTGGACATTTGGCACAGGCATGATATGCCACAAAGTAAATTAAACCTAAGTTACACAACAAACCCATCACATGCACCTCCACCAAACGTCCCCTAAAACTGCAAGCCTAGGGGCCCTGCGACCCTCCTCGGAGCTCCCTCGTTCTGTCCCCATAAGGCAAGTATCCAGGAATTCTACATGGATTAGGGAAGCTAAAAGGACAGCAAATAACACTGCACATCAATGAAGCAGTAAAACCACTGGCTCAACATCACAGGCGAGTGCCGATACACTTGCAGCCGCAAGTAGAGGAGGAAAGACAAAGCAAACAGACACGTTTTGGGATGCATAAAGCAGATTTGAAATAGTATCAATCACGTGTGTTCTAGTTGATTCAATGACCATTAGATTCCCAATGTTAGACTAATGTTCTGATTTGTTAACTTTGCCTCAAATTGTAAAGCGCTCTGATAACCCTCGGGATCAAGTTTGCGCTTTATAAAACTTTATAAATAAATAAAGCACAACTGGCCTTCTACATAGGTGCAAAGCCTTGGCTTTTCACTGTGTAACGCTTTCTCTCCGCCCCTTTAAACTGTACTAGCCCCAAGACATCCTTACATTAGCACCAAGAGGCTACTGCAATTGCTTGTGTTTAAATAAACCAGAGTCTGATGTGCTGCCTGGTCTTTATCTGTCGGTGTGTGCAGAATCCCGTCTACACTCATAACTTTTAATTTGTACAGGTTTTGTCATCTGAATTTGGAGTATCTTGGATTGTAATCACCATATTGTTGGGATTTAATGTAGTTGGCGAATTTATTTATGAAGCAAATCACAGTTTTTCTCATTTTTATCTGGCTAGACCCAGTTCAGTTTACCTTTGATAGTTGTGATCCTATTTAATAAGAAAGTGTCCTCTGTCCACATTGTCTACATAAAAGAGTAATGTTAAATGCAATGCAATGCAAGGGCACATTCACCTCCCAAAAGCAGTGAAGTGCAATCTTCTGTTCTAAAGAAACATTAGTAGGCAGCATCCTAGATGAGAGGCCAGTTTGGCACTAAGTCGCCTTCCTTTACCCTTGCTTCCAAAATCATAAATCCTATAGATTTTAAATTTTTCCTAATTCAAATGCTCTTTACCGTGCTCAATGCGAATGGAAGCCAGTCTAGGGTTGGTCCTGTCAAAAAGGGAACTTACTACCCATTGGAAGGCGAAAAAGGGGCCTACTCTTACACGCTGGCGCAGGGAGTTTGCGAAGTGGGCAGAGAATGAGTGGAACGGCAGACTATGCCTGGCCAGGCGCAATGGGAGTGAGAAATCAATGGAAATGGCTTGGGCTTGGGTGGCGCTTGTGGAACTGGTTAAGCACCCGATTGAAGATGGGGAGGGAGTGCCCCGTGAGATGGAGGGCGCACGGGCTGTCACTTGATGGAGGAAGGGCATGATGGGTCCAGAGAGGGCCTGGCAAAGACTCTCCCCCAGTGTTCCCGCCTCACCCTAGGTTGACAACTGTGAGGAAGGGATTCTGGTGGGCGAAGCTAGTGTTCTAGGCGACTGCCTGAGTATTCTAATGGCCAACGGCATTCCTAGGGGGGGAGAGGGGGATTTGGGGTGTGGATGGGGTGGGGGTACTTTATTGGGGTGTTTGAAGACCGGGGGGTGGGATGGATATTGGGAGTTTTCCACTTGAATCTGTCTATTGGACTGTAACATGTGTGGAGGAGAGCCGAGCTGTATGCTTAATCGACTACAGGGTGGAAGTGGGGGGCCAGTAGAAAGCTCCTTGGGGCTCCTTGATGGGACTCTTTGATTACAGCCAGTTCTGGGAGGCCCTCAGGAATGCTAAATCTGAAATTGTAATGCATTTTGCCTTCTCAATTGCTTCTCTGTACTGCCCATGGGGCTGTCCATATGGCTTCTTCCGAAAACAAATAAACATTTGTAACAAAATGGAAGCCTGTCTACGCAATGTTAGTGCCATATAAATTACCAAAAATATATGCATAAACTTAAAAAGAAGAAAGGAATCTGATTTGAAAGGAAATAAAAAGATGCCTACCCATCAAGTACTTCACTTTTGGTTCACTGTGAAGCCAAGCTTGCATGCACCTCTCACCAGCCTCCTCTGAATCACTTAAACGATAGCTTTAATGGCTGTTTTATTTTGTTGTTGTTTTAACAATTCTTGTTATTATTTTTTGCAAACAAATACAGCCATCAACACCATACATACTGCACAAGGGCAGTTCAATATTAAGCAAACACCGCTGCACATTTACAACCAGTATATGAAAAAGGAAAGCAGCTCAACAATGGAACCTACTTGGGAATCACATTTTGCCATGATGTACAAGGCATGCACTCCTCACCTTGTTGTGTTTGTCAGCACAACCTCTCCATGTATATACTGCCTTTTCAGCTGTGATGCAATAGTCCATGTCACATCTGCAGTCTGCCAACAATAGAGGAGAGGCCTCACACCGCGCACAAGCTGTGTCCCTTTTTGCAATCAAACATCCAAGCCCCACTAGTTTTCTGTGGTGTCGGCAGTCCAGCGAACCATAAATTACACCCAGTAAGGACACTGTGGGGGTCTCACTCCTTCCGGATACCATACATGCTGCCAGGGCATTATAGATCCTCATCTAATAACCTCGGATGACTGTGCAATCCTACACCATTGGTAGAAGGTACCCTACTCCTGTCCACACCTAGTACAATCAGGACTAGCGGGCCTGCCCATCTTCAACAGCCTGCTATGGCTGTAATACGCCCTGTGGAAATATGTGAACTGTATAAAACGAAGGTTGACAGGGATCGCTCAAAATTACGCTGCCATTTTGGCTTCCCGCCAATCATCGTCATCCAGCTCCCGCACATCATTACCCCAGGTGGCTCTGAGACCAGTGAGTGGGTCCGGCACATTTGACATCAGGGACGATATAAACTGGAGATCCCCTGGATGGAGATTCGATCACCAATGTTGCTTCAAGAGGATTACATTTCAGAACCTCCTTCAATTCTTATGCATACAACTTAAGGCCTTTGCGGGGCTGAAAATATCTATAAAATTGGCACTTATGCAGTTGGATTTCCTCACTTAATTGCTGATAGGATTTAATATGGCCCGAAGCTCAGACATCTCCTGAATATGATATGCTAATAAGATCCTAGGCTCCAAATCCCTGCACAGTCAAGAAATGCCACAACCAAGACCTGGCCCACAATGGGGTCAGGCTTGTGAGCCTCTGTAACAAACTAATATTTTTCAAGGTCGTACTCCAACACAGTGAAGGTAGTTTCATGACAAGGGGAAACGCAGGAGGGAGAGCTTCCCTGTACAGAAGAGCCAGCACCCTAAGACGTGCCAAAGCCTCGCATTCCAGCCTGAATTCCAAGTCAAGGTGGTTACCAAAGAGCCAATCTCCTATCTGAACCAGTTAGGCCTCCCAGTAATATGCTCTAAGATCAGGGATCCCCAATTCATCCTCATATATATGCTGAGTACACTTAAAGTATGAAACCCGTTGAGGCTTTCTAGCCCACAAAAATCTTGTTAACATGGATCGCATGTCTGTAAAGAAGTTAGATAAGGAAGAGGAAAATTGGTAGACATAAGCCAGTCAGTCAAAAGTACTTTATTCGGTTCATATCAAAAACCATAAAAGTATACAAACATCAAGAATCAGGCCCATATTATAATGCATTGATTAAAAATACAATTTACAAACCTCACATTAACAATTTAAAATTTATATACAGACTCAATCACAATTAATTTGGGTCAGAGACCTTTAACAAAAGATTAAGGGGATCGAAAAAATATGGTCTCACTAAGCACACTGCTTCCAATTAGGTTTTTTGCCCAAACGCATTGCTATGGTGAAGAAGGTAGAAACTTAAACATTTCCCAGATGTTTGACAACAGCTGAAGGTACAAACGGGCCGGTTTGACCTGCCTGAAGCCTTTATCTTTTATCAATGGCAAAATGAATTTTTTCCTTATTGTGATAAAATAATTACAAAAGAACACAAAATGAGTAGTATCCATAATGGAAAAACCATCACAAGGGCAAATCTCTAAGTCTATAGCCTTGGTCCAGCCTGGGCGTCCTGTAAGGAGGAGATGGAATTTATTTAACCTGAACTTGGTTAGCAAAAATCTGTGGTTGGGATTATTTACCACTCTCAGGTATAATTCCATCTCACCATAGTTTACGAGCACCTGATGCGCTCTTACAGTTGGCTTGATCAGTTCTTTGTCTTCTCTTTCTAGACCCTTGATAAGCTTGTAGGTTTCTTTTGCCCACTTTACATCCCCCTTAACTAATTTGGTAGGCTGACTGAACAATTCTGGGCGCCCTAAAATGCCAGCCAGCCTTTTAACGTAGTGCAGCCATGAGATCGAATTGGAATAATCAAGGGCTAGACAGTCCCTCAACACCTCGTGATTAAGTTCAAGGTCAGGGTTCAACCACACTGCAATCCATTTCAGCAATGGTGCCAAAGCTTTTCGGTCTGCCAAAAATTCCAGCCCACATTCGTGATGGACAATGTAGCCTGGTGTAGATTGGGGGACCGATAAGATATTCTTTAAGAACTTGTCCTCTATGCCTTTTAACAGCCTTACATCCTTAAAGCCCCATAAGTCAGCACCATACATGGCTAGGGAAATACATTTAGCGTCATAAACTTTTAAGACAGCCTGCAGAGGTTTCACGCCAAGTTTTCTGGCAAAGCTGAGTACAGCCAAGGTGGCCCTTGCAAAAACATTTCGCTTAACAGTCAGTTGGGGCAACCATGAGGAGCTCTCGTCAAAAATAACACCTAAATAAGGAAAACTTGAAACTTTAGACAACTCATTTCCATTACAGTACAAGGTCTTTATTTTTTTGCCCTTTGTGCCCACAGCCATTACATGGGATTTAAAAAAATTAACATTCAAATCTAAACCTATCATAAAATCATAAAATGTATTTAAAAGCAGCTGCAACCCTACTGTTGTCCGTGCCAAGAGAGCGGCATCGTCCGCATACAATAATGCCGGGATTAAAAACTTGCCCGCCCTGGGTATATCTTTGCACGCCTCCTCTAAAACTGTACCTAGTTCATTAATATAGAGGGTAAAAAGAAGGGGCGCTAAAATACACCCCTGTCTAACCCTGTTCGTGATCCCAATCTTGCCCGTATTATTGCCTTGGCGGTCAAACCTAACTGTAGCAGTGAGGTCCCTATGGAGATCTGCCAGGAAGTACACAATGTGTTCGTCAATGCCTAGTTTTAATAATATGGGCCACAATTTCGACCTATTCACTCGGTCAAAGGCCGATGAAAGGTCCATGAATGCTATGTGTAGTAAGCCCCCTTTGGCAAATGTGTACTTCCCGATTAACATCTATAGGTTCAGGCTTTGATCAATGGTGCCACGCCCCTTCCTGAATCCATATTGGAGAATCGAAAGTGTATTATTCTCATCTAATATATCAGATAGTTTACTTAAAACCACACGTCCTAAGACCTTCACTGCCGAGTCAATGAGCGAGATCGGGTGATAATTACTGGTTTCCCCTCTGTTACCTTTTTTATAAATCGGCACGATGACTGATTTGGACCAGGTAGTCGTTATGCCGGATTTACAGACTCTATTAAAAACATTTGTTAAAATTATGGACCATAACTTGGTGTCAGATTTGAAGAGGTCGGCAGGAACACCATCGAGGCCCGGAGCCTTGTTACTAGTCATTCTCCCGATGACTTCTGCCACTTCCTCCTCTGTGACCGATAAACTATATGAAGGCCAAGTTGGGGCTGATGAAACCTCCTCCCCTACTGAGACCCCTTCATAGACTGATTTAAAATGAGTGCCACACCTCTTCCTGTATGGCACAATCTAACTGGCTGTTACATACATCATTAAAATAAGACTTGTTGACAACG
Source organism: Lissotriton vulgaris (assembly GCF_964263255.1). NCBI lineage: Eukaryota > Metazoa > Chordata > Amphibia > Caudata > Salamandridae > Lissotriton > Lissotriton vulgaris. Next base: position 553,664 of record NW_028251378.1, on the reverse strand, counting down.
GACCAGAATTTAGCACTGTTCTTCAACACATCAATTGATGTTAGTTCCTCCCAGGCTGCTTCCCTAATTTCGTGCCTTCTTGCTTCTACTACCCTTTTATAAGTTTTCCTCAAGGAGGCCACAAGGACCCTATCCACTGGCTTACACTTCAGTACCTGTCTTAGGTTTTGGTTGGCCAGTGTGCTGCTGTGATCAAACCAGCCAAACCCCCCTAGTTCCTTAGCTTTCCCTGGGCATTTAAGGGCCGTATTAATTTGGGAGCAGATTGTTAAATAAGCGGCCGAAACCTCTTTATCATCCGCTTCGACATCCATACATATGTGCATTTCTCTGCCTACGCTGTTGACAAGATTAATTAAAAAATCCCCAGGGATCACTCTACTCCATCTTATCATTCTTGCCTGATCTGTCAGGACAAGATCATTCTTTTTGACCCTATTGCTACATTTATCGGGCATTCTAATTATGTCACTCACATTGAGGGTTACTGGATTATGGTCACTAAAATGAGACCAGCTCACAGAATAACTACTAATATTATTCCACAATGTGTGACTGGCAAAAATGTAGTCAATAGTTGATCCTCTCCCTCTACCTTTAAAGGTTGGTATATTTTCATCTTCCAATTGCGGGAGCAACAACCTATGATCTGCCAAAAGCTTTTCAAGGAAAACTCCTTGAATGGAGTGCTCAAAATGAGTATCTCCTTGTTCTATCGGGCCTAACTTGTCCATTGTTACACATTTATCCGGGCACCTGTGGATGTTAGAATCGCCCAGAAGAATGATTGAACAAGAATGGGAATTTCCTTCCCTATAATTTACCAGAAAGCGGTCGAGGGAGGCCAGATGATCAGTCAAGGTAGCTCTGGCATAAGAATTATAAAAATTCACAATTAGAATCTTGCCAGCCCCCTCACAAGTGATTTGCACTGCCAGACAATATGGTGAACCCGTTTCTATATTAATGTGGCTAGTCCCCCTTCGCCCTCCCCATTGCCGAAGCTATTGCAGGGAGGAAATACGTAGAGTATCCATCCAGGCTGAGATTGTTCCCTTGATCCCAAGTTTCTTGTAGGCTAATTATGTCTGCTAGCCCTATGGAATCTCTCCAGATAGGGTCATCTAGTTTATTCCTTAAACCTGCAATATTCCAAGTTGCAAGCTTGATATTAGTACTGGTAGGAAGGTTGACTAACTTGGGTGGTGGTTCGTTTAGGCCAATCGGCATGGTAAAATCGTCAACCAGTTTCAAATTTGCTTCTGATCGGTTTTCTTCCAGCCACGATGAACCATTTTTCAATTGTTTAACCAGGCCATCCTGAATAAGGGGGGTTTCTTGATCTTTAGGTTTTCTATTCCACCTTATATGTCAATCTATCCCACCTAAGTCGGAAAATGCATCAAAATGATTGAAAACTGGGACGTTAAAAAAGTCTCCTGCACCCTGTGTGTTATGAAAAATGTTTTGAGAATAACCTCTATGAATGAAAGGGGCTATCAAGATATTGGCAGGATGTTTTCTGTTGGCCCAATTTGTCCTATAAGATGGCAGATGTAAACTCCTCATGACAGCCATTTGGGGGGCCCGTGGATAGAAATAACCTAGGTCAAAAGTCATAATCCCACCCCTACTGTTATAATTCGGGAATCCACTGATAAATTGAGCCACATGAGGGTATCTGAAGTTTACTAAAATACAATCACCCTCAACGTCCTTGGCCTTATGTCCCACCCACCGTACACGTCTGACATTAATTATGTCCCCCTGTAGATCTGGTCTAAGTGGCCGATTTCATCTAACCAGAACATCACCTTGTTTTTCAACTCCTGGAAGGACTCCACCCTATTATTTTGCCACTCTGGAACCCCTACTAGGACTATCACATACGGATAAGAATCCCTTGGTAGGTCCACTCCTTTAGTGTCATTCCGGCTGTTTAAGACCTCCGGTGTTACTTGGTCTGGTATGATGTCTTTAGTCTGTGGCCCCTTGAGTGTAGTCCTAAGATTGTTTCCGTCCTCCTTAGCAGTGCGTGTCTCACCTACTGGTTTAGGTGGCTTCCCTTTAATCTTATCCCCCCCTAACCCAGAAGGCACAGTGCTCCCATTTAACGATTTTCCCTTGGGAGCAGATTTCTGCGTGTTTAATTGGGGTTTGGGTAGAATAGGTGCGGTAGTTGGCGCTTGATTTACCTTCACAAGGTTCTTGAGTATTTCAGAATTGGCCTGAGTGGCATTTTGCAGGGCTTCCAACTGTGTACCAACCCTTTTTAAGCGCTCAACTACTGGCAAAATTAGGGACTTTACCAGGCGTTCAATTTTTACCAGGGTGCAGGGTGTGTCTTCAACACCACTTAGATCAATATCTATAGTTTCAAGGGTGGAATTAGTTTGGATAAGCACTGGTGGTTCCCCCTGAGTGGAGGTCTTGTTGTTATTTTTATGGATACCTGTCTTCTGACTGGGTGATGGTTCTTTTGTCCTCTTAGCACGGCTCCCCTTATGTGTTTTGCCACCACGTTTGCGCTTTGATGCGGGCACTGGTGTGCTTTCTAAATATTGCTGTCCAACTAATTGGCCTTTTATTACCTCAGTACTTTTCCTGGCCGCGGCATCAGTGCTCGGATAAGCCATAAAAGACACCAAGCTGGCATCCACCCCACTTATATCAGAAATACCCGTATGCTCTGGATTAATCTCAGTTAAGGGAACACTTTGAGTCTGAGCGTTCGCTGGTGATGCCGCTGAAGCAATATGCCCAATCGATGATCTTTTTTGAAGGGCAGGCTCAAGGGATATGCGTCGAACCGTTTGGTCGATCTCCTTTTCTAGGGCCGACGCAGCCATGGTGATAAAAGCATCAATCTGGCCCATGATCCCCCCTGCTACTCTTTTGTTACTCAAATTTTGACCTTTCAGAATTTTCGATGCCATACTTCATAGGGCATGAGTTAATAGAGTACGTAACAACAATTGATACTGAATAGTCACCTTAAATCCACAATAGTTGGCCCCGTGGAACACAATCAAAGGGAGTAGCCCAGTCCAGACTCTTTCAGGCTCTGACGGGCTTAGACGGGCCCGCCCTTGGCCCGGGCGTGGCCAGGCACTCCCGCGCAGCAGGATCCTAGGTCGATTAAGTAGGCCGCGTGATGGCCGGAGGGCGGGGCCAATCAGTGAACACAGATCAGGTGTAGAGGTCTCGCAACGACTCCTGGGCAACCGAGTCCCTGCGGCGTTCAGGTAGCACGCACCTTCTCCCCCCACAGTCCACAGCACCAGAGCCCAGGGAGCAGAGCAGCACTTCCAGGGGTCCTACGACGTGAAGCGGCAACCGCGAAGCTGGTGCGGCAAGGTGCAGCGTCAGTCAGGTAATCTCCAACAGCGTCCTTTAATCCGGTGACGTCCTCCACAAAAAATGACCTTTACTGGTGCAAGGGTGAAAGCAAACAAAGTTCCCACTTGGGCTTAGCGGTCAGCGGGATTATAGTGCGTGATGGCTGGAGGGGTATGGCCAATCAGTGAACACAGACCAGGTGTAGAGATCTCGCAGAGACTCCTGGGCAACCGAGTCCCTGCGGCGTTCAGGTAGCCCGCACCTTCTCCCCTCGCAGTCCACAGCACCAGAGCCCAGGGAGCAGAGCAGCACTTCCAGGGGTCCTACGACGTGAAGCGGTACCCGCGAAGCGGGTGTGGCAAGGTGCAGCGTCAGTCAGGTAATCTCCAACAGCGTCCTTTAATCCGGTGACGTCCTCCCCAAAAAACGACCTTCACTGGTGCAAGGGTGAAATCAAACAAAGTAGACATCCGCATTATGGAAATCAATATTTGATCCGAGCCTCTAAATCTGCCTCGGTGGACTAAATCGAGGGAACAAAGTTCAGTTCCCAAGCTACTTGCTAATCCAATGAGACATGCAACCCTAAATATTTTGAATGGGAGGTGGCCATCCTAAGCCGAGATAGAGCGATCTGCGACGGAGGTGGACAGGCTATGGGAACGCATGTTGATTTGGGCCAGTTCATAGTTAGCCCAGAAGCTTCTACATATATGTAAAGTATCTCAGATAATCTTAGATCAGAGATCTTTGTGTACTGGAGAAAAACAAGCAGGTCATCCGCATACATGGCAACTCTATACTCTTGTACATTTGGCCAACAGAATCCTATTAACTGGGTGCCTTACTGATCCTTTCTGCTAAAGGCTCCACAGCCACAGTGAAAAGGAGCAGGGACAGAAGGCCTCCTTTTTGGGTGCCTCGCTCTACTGAGAATACCGAGAACAATAAACCCCAGTGTCCTGGGCCTCCGTTTAATCACACAATGCTCTAAAGGAAGTGAGAAAGACTGGGCCTACATTCATCCTCTGCAGGACCTGGAACATAACGAGCTACTGCACCGTAACAAATGCTTTCCCATAATCTATTGAAATCAAAACCGCTTGGCCCCACAGCTTAGAGGCCCATGCCAGGGCCACGTTATCCCTAATCCAGGGAGTTCCTAGTATCTCTTCATGGCATGAACCTATTCAAATTCTCGTGGATGAGTCCACACCACCCTCTACATCCTGGTAGCTAAGAGTTTTGTCAATATCTTTATCTTGACATTTAGCAGCCAGATAGGAAGATAAAACGTACATTCGTTCAACGGTTTATCAGAATTACGGAGAAAAGTTATTGTAGCCTTATCCTCTGTCTCTGCAAAAAAGCTCAATAAATGGGGAGATAGAAGAGGGGAAAAATGCTTAAATATTTAAACCATTACTCCGTTAGGACCTCGAGCTTTGCTGGAGGGCATCTTTGCAAATAGGGTGTGCAAATCCTGCAAACTTAGAGATAGGTCCACCTCCCTGTAGTCAGTCCGAAAGCGCTTGTATAATAAGTTCAGCCACTATTGGACGTGAAGTCTCAACCACAGTTGCAGGTCTTGCCCTGTATAGTTCTTTATGGTAGTCTGTAAATATCATTACTATTTGAGCTGAGGAAGTAACAACCTGACCCACCGTAGAGTGAAGCTCGGGTACTAATCTGATAGAGACTTCTAGCCACAGATTCCTTCCGTTGTGAATTATCTTCTGGTGTAAGACGGGTTCTGGATGTTTTTTTTTTTCAAGCAGTACCCCTGTGTACCGGTAGGTGACGTCGTTCTGCTCTGCATGTCGTCATTGGCATTGTCTATGCCGGAGGTGACATGCACGGTGCATTTATAGGTGCCACCCCAGCAAACTGACGTGTGTTCTTTTCTTTCATCGCCAGTCAGTGCAGTTCCTGAGAAGAGCTACCCCTTAATACATTTTTGTCGAGCTTTTTTGAGATTTTCCTCCTGGTGTGGCAGGGATGTCCTCTCGGAAGGCCGGCTTCAAGTCCTGAAGCGCCTTCCACTGCTCACTGCAGGTGATGGACCCGCATCTTATAGGCCTTTGGTGCCTTGAGACGACCACAATCTAAAGGTCTGTTCTGATTGCTGCACTATGAACCCAAAGACCTTAAGGGAGCGATCTCAAGCTCCTGGAGCCTTGCTGTGCTGAGATGATCCAAATCCCGGTCGAGAGGAAGGTCCCGTGAGTGGTTGCGGAGTCCGAGAGTGGTTGCGGAGTTCGGGTTGTCAGGCTATTCAGGTAAGCCCCACCACAAGAAGAAGAAGAAATCAAAGACATAAGGTCTGGAAGATTTCCAATTTCCATTGTTGTTCTTCAAATTCACCTTGTCCGTAGGCCGAGGCCTGGGGCTGCAGTAGAGCCAGCGCCTGGGCCGTCTCAGTGCCTACTCGAGTTTTTCGGGAGCCAGAGAAACCCCTGCCCAATTAAGAGAGTGTTATGAGGGTATGCACCTTATATTTGGACAGTGCATTCTCTCTAGCACCTTCGGGCCTCCTGGGTTCTGGTGGCCTCCTACTGGATGCGCGCAAGCGGCTCCAGCCTCGGCATCAGTTGGGCCCCTTGGATCCACAGATTGTTCTGGAACAGTGCCGGTTGTAGCACCTCCACCTTCCCTGACGCATTCCCTCCTGGTTTTCCCACTGGTGGCGCCGTTTAGAGTCTGATCTCTGACTCCGACATGAAACCAGAGGGGCATCGACTGATGCCTACTCCGGTGCCCACTGGAGCCATGCCTTCCAGGCCAGAGCATGGGCCCTATTCTTATGAGCTAAGACTCAGGGAAGAGTGGGAGGGGTTGATGTACACTGAATAATATCAGCTGTAGGATGCAAACATGTACTGATGTGAGGATTTGGCGGACCCAGCGGACTGGATGCCTCTCCTGATACTGGCACGCTTTCTCCCTCTAACGTAGATACGGAGGTGGGAGCATCATCTGCAATGGTGTTGGGAAGGGTGGCAGAGGTCCTGGATCTGAGCTTGCCCTCTGTGGCAGTCAAGACTAACATCTTGACAGAAGTGCTTTATCCGGGTGTGTCCCCCTCCGAACCTCATTTCCTATTTAATAAAAGCTCTTACTGATGTCCTACTTGGGACTTTGTCCAAGCCCAACAGAGGGGCTCCTGTTGAACAGGATGATTGCACACTGCCCTGCTCCAGAGGATTCCAACTTCCTCATGCTACACCCTACCCTAGAGAACTTGGTGGTTCAAGCCTCCACCTCCCATGTAAATCCTGGCGCATTCCCAAGTACAGCACCAGATCTTGAATCCAAGAGGCTGGACATCTTAGGCAAGAATATGTTTTCTCCCACTAGCCTGGAACTGTGGTCCATGAATGCTGCATGCCTTTTGGGCTGCTATTCCCACTCTTATTGCTTTTGAAGAAAAAGGTTCTTTTTTTTTAACATCGTTTTTTTTGCAGAACCAAATCTTACATATACCATACATTTATGAGCACTTCACAGTTTCAGTAACAGTAATTATTTGCTCGGGCGATCCGTCTACACAGCCTATGAGCCCACAACCCGGAGGCCGGGCGGCGTCAATCAATTGTGCACCCCTTGCAGCTGCCCCTGAGCTCTTCAAATCCTCGTGCCAGCATGTCTGCATTCTGCTTTTATATTTTTTCACCCCTCCCCCTCCCTAAACTTCTCTTCTGCCCCAGTTCCCCAACTCCCCCCCCCCCCCTCCACCCTTCCCCCAATGCCTGCGCCTGGATTCGCAATTAGTGTATGTGTATGGTCGCTGCCAGGAGGAATGTACTATTCACAGAGAGTGTGCGCCTGGTGTGCCAGTGGAATCTTCAGTTTCTGGGTCCGTGTGCCCCCCTTCCTCCTCTCCCGTACCATCTCGGAGCGCTTGCACTAGTGCCTCCCACGCTGTCGCCCTTTCTAGCGCCCTTTCGTCTGCATTGCGTCGGGCTAGTTGATACCTCAGTGTACTTTCGCTCGCCGCCCATTTAAGACATTCATTATACCACCGCTTGTACGTGGGTCCCTTTTTTGATTTCCAATTTCTAGTGATTTATCTTTTGGCTAGTATTAGTCCCATATCTATAAACTTACTAGTTATCTTATTCTTGGGTGTGTGTGGAAACCAGTGTAGCACTCCTACCGCCTTAGTGTAGTGTAGCTCCCTATCAGTAGCGTTATTCAATGTCTCTCCTATCTCCTGCCAGTAGTCTCGTAAATGTGGGCAATCCCATAACATATGCCCCAAATCTGCCTCTGCTGTATTACATCTGGGGCAAGCTGCATTCTCAACCCCAAAGTACTTCCTAATTTTACCCGGTGTGAGCTAGGCCCTATGGAGGATAATGTATCAATTGAAATTGTGCATTTCTCGTGCTCTTCCTTGCTCGCTTCAGTAATTGCGCCCAAGTAGTGTCAGGAATCTCCATCTGGAGATCCAGTTCCCACTTGGCCTTCAGTGCTATTAGTGGTTGTAACGTTTCTCGTAGCATTCGGGAGTAAAGTCAGGTCACTGCTTTATTGGTGCCAGGTGCCAGCTGCCATCATCGTGTACTGGCAGGCCATGGATGTAGCGGGTTCCTGCAGCCCCTCCCCCCAGTGCTCCTGCATGGCTCTAGTCACAGCAGCATGCATCAAGTAGTCTCCCCTCGGCAGATCGAAGCGTTCCTGCAGGGTCAGGTACGGGAGTAATACCCCGTCCTCATATAAATCACCTAGCATTTGTAGCCCTGCATCTACCCACCCCTGCGGTCGCGACCAGTCACCACCGTGTGGGAGTGCTGTCACCATACCCAACGGGATCTCCGGTGCTTACATACGTCGTACCCCTGCTCTCCGCCGCGCTCGATTCCAGCATAGCCGAAATGTCTGCTCCTCCAGGGAGAGATCTCCAGTGAGGAGCTTTTGCTGCAGGGTGATGTAAGCAAGCACATGCCGGGGGGTACCCCCGTCTCTTTCTTGTTCCGGGCCACGATACACCCTTGCTACCTCCTGTGTGAAGATCTGCAACTAAGCCGCCAGGTAGTAGTACTCAAAATCTGGCACTGCCATGCCTCCCTCATCTTTAGGTCGAAGCAACGTGTCTAACGCTATTCTGCGTCTGCCTGTACCCCATAGGAAGGATATCAGCATTGATCTCAGTTGTCGAAAAATAGAGCCCGGTATCCACACCGGCAACGTGCGGAAGTAGTAGAGGAGGCGCGGTAGTGCAATCATCTTCATTAAGGAGATACGGCCTGTCACTGAGAGCGGAAGAGTGGCCCAAAAGGTCATGCTCCCCTTCAATGCACTGATACAACGGCCCACATTGCCCTCTAATATATCTGCCAGCCGAATGGTATACATATACTCCCAGGTATTTTAAACAACTAGGTTCCCATTTGAGTATCTGGAGATTAGCAGGTCGCACCTCCCCCCGTCGTAGCAGAAATAAACAGGATTTGGCCCAGTTCACCTTTAAGCCTGATAGCTTTCCAAAAAGTTCGAGAAGTCTTTTTGCTCCCTCCAGTTCCTCTTCCGCATTCTCCAAAAATAGTAAAAGGTCATCCGCATACAGTGAGATAGCTTGCGGTGCCCCCCTGTAAACTAAGCCCTTGTAATAACGCCCCGTCCTTGCTTCCGCCGCAAAAGGCTCCATCGCCAGTGCAAACAGCAGAGGAGACAGCGAGCACCCCTGCCTAGTTCCACGGCCCACGTGATATTGGCTCAAAATCAAGGAGCCTATCCGGACCCATGCCTTCGCCGCCGTGTTCAACACTTTGGTCCAACCAATATAATTATCTCCCAGACCGAAAAACTCCATTACCCTATAAAGATATTCCCACTCCAAGCTGTCAAACGCCTTCTCGATGTCAATTGATAACACCAAAGGCATACTTGTCTCTGGCATCGGGTTTCCAAGTAGCCGTATCAGTCGGCGTATATTGTTGGTGGTGTTCCGCGCGGGAATGAAGCCTGATTGGTCCCTATGGATCAGCTCCGTCATGTGGCTGAACAGTCTATTGGCCAGTATTTTGCTCAGGATTTTATAGTCTGTCGTCAACATGGACAGCGGACAATAGGAGGAGAGTTTACTACTCTCCCTCCCCGGCTTCAGCAACGGGATCATTAGAGCTTCGCACATGGACTGAGGCAGCCTCCCTCTCGACTTAGCTCCGTTGTATACCGCTTGTAATCGCGGAGATAGATACACCAGGTATCTACTGAAAAACTCTATGGGCAAGCCATCCAGTTCCGGAGTTTTGTTTCGAGCCATCTGCTTCACTGCACTCCCTATTTCCCCCAGTGTAATGTCTCTACCCAGTTCGTCTGACTGTCCTTGTTCTAGCCGAGGCAATTGCAGTCCCTCCAAAAAGGTGTCAATCTCAGATTCTTGGCCATCTGATCCGCTCTCGTACAGTCTTTCATAATACGCTCGGAATCTGTCCAAAATCTTTGCTTGGGTATTGTAGGTGTTTCCTCCGTCTTCCTCAATGGCCCAGATCGGGTGGCTGCGCCTAGTTGGGTTAGCCAGCCAGGCAAGCATTGTTCCCGCCTTGTCTCCCTCGGCATGCGCCCTCGTCAGGTAGACCTTATGATCAAAGCTTCGTAGCCGTTCCATTTCCACCGCCACTGCCTCTTTAGCCTTGCTAACTGCTTCCTGGAGCTCGAGATGATTAGGGCGCGCCAACTCGACTTTCCGCAGCTCTCTCTCGGCCCTATCGAGGTCGTCTAAGAGTGTCTTACGGGCTCCCGCATATGCCCCGATGACAACCTTGAAAGCATCCCACTCCATCGCCCTGGAGGTCGTGGTGCCACTATTTTCCTCCAAATATTGAGTGAGTCTCTCGCTTAGTTCTTCCCTGAACAATAAGTCGTCTAGGGTATCTGGTCGCAGTTGCCAGGTCGGGACTCACAAGACCTCCGTCATCCAGTTTAGTGTCAGCAGTAAGGGATTGTGGTCAGACATCGCGTGGGTCAAGTACTCCGCGTTTGCCACAGTAGAAATTACGAGCGAGGAGCACAGAAACACATCCAGCCGGACGTGAAGATCGTGTAGACTAGAGTGATATGAATAATCCCTCACGGTAGGGTGCAGCGCCCTCTAAGCGTCTATCAGTTCCCATCTCTCCTGCCATTCTAGCCTACGCTTCGCTAGCCTATGCACTGGCGAAGCTCTCAGTGGTGGATGAGATCTGTCCAATATAGTGTCTGCCACGGAATTAAAATCTCCTCCTGTTAGACCTGACATCATTGGCTTGAGTCTCTCCTCCATTTTTTCTGTTTGCCTCCACTGTTTTACGATGTTTTGCTGGTATATGCTTTGGGCGCTGTGCCACTGCTGATCAGTGCCACAGCGCAAGTGCTCTCTATGTTAAATTGATGTATCTATTGTATCCATGTTTGGCTTATTTGGTTTACTGTCGGTCCCTAGTCTAGTGCACCAGGAGTGCCGGGGCTTGTAAATACAAATGCCGCTCGTGGGCTTGCAGCATGTGTTGTGCCACCCACAGGAGCGACCTCGTAAAAGAATGTCTACGGGTCGGTCATTGCGAGACCCACGTGTAGCCTAGTGCTGTCACGCAGGCTGCGCAAGTATACCTACCTGCCAGCCCCTCAAACCTCCCCTTGACTTCATGTTAGTCACCCCTATGGTAGGCCCACGGGCAGGGTGCATTGTAAGTATAAGGTAGGACACGCCTGACCAAGTTGGCAGGTCCTAATAGTGAATTACAGCCATTGTCGTTCTTCACTATTGCGAGGTAGCCTGCTCTCCATTAGTTAGAATGGGCCGCCGGGATTATTAATGCTATGATCCTAGTTGGCTCGGGGAGCATGGTGCAATGTCGAGTTTGGTATCCCTGAACTCGGGGTTTAATTACGCATCCGTTGGTGTGGATGGTTTTTGGACTCTGGGTTTGAAAATAGCACTTTTAGAAAGTGTCTATTTTCTTGTCTAACCATATCTGGTTTCTGCTGGTCTTGCGTGTGTGTGACAGGAGCTGGGTGGCTCCACAGGTCTGGATGAGTCAGTGTGGGATGAGTGGGACATTTGCGTTGAGAGTAGGGGGAGAGTAGTTGTTGATAGCCTGCCCTGCCTGGTACAATGCTGGCTCCACCTCCTGACAAGCGGCTGATAGCTCTGCTCCTGCCAGTGTCAATGCTGGCTCCACCTCCTGCTGGGCGTCTGAGGACCCAGCCCTGCTCAGTGAATAAGCCAGGCGCTTCTGCCTGGCTCCACCCACAACAGACCCAGGATGTTGGGAAAGCCCCCGGCATGGACAAAGGGATCAAAGCCGAAAAGGGGTATAAGAGAAGGACCCCTGAACTAAGAAATCAGATCACTTCTGACAAGGAACCCTGTAACCAAGGACAAGAGTCCTGCTGATCTGAGGACTTGCCTACCCCTTCTGCCAGTGTGCTGTTTGCTGGGGGGAATCCTGCAGTGCTTCTTTATTTTTGCCAAGGAACCAGGAGAGAGGAACTGTGTGTGTACTCTCACGCTTGCTAAGAAAATCTCCAAGGGCTGGAAGAGTGCCAGTCTCCTGCTGAAGTCACAGGGCTAAAAGACTTCATCTGCTTAAAAGTGCTATTTGCTGGAACCGTGAATCCAGCACCTCTGAAAGAACCAGCAATCTCGACGCCGACGGACGTCGCCGAATCCAGCTCGACGTAGTGGGTAACGGCCCCAGTGTCCCGCTCCTCGACACCGGCCGCCGGGCCCGACCGACGCCAGCAGCATCGCCAGTGAGTGGGAGTACGGCTCCAGCTCCAAGGGACCTCGTGTCTGCACCGCTGCTGATCGCATCACCCTTGTGCCCTCTCGACGCCGTGAGCGCTGCTCACTCTGTGCAACCGCATCATCGACAACGACGCCTGCTGAGGCCTGATCGACACCGAAGACGCGACGCCGGATTGCTCGACGCCGCTGATCATCGTGTGCTTCATTTTCCAAAGGTACTGTGTTGTTGGGGGTCCGTGTGACTCCAGGCTCGACGTAGCGCTCCTCGCGGTCGACGTCGAACCTTCGGATTAACTTTGCCTCGACGTCGTGTAGCCCCCGTGTGGGTTACCCTGTTGCTAAGAACTGTATTGCCAAGAAGAAGATTTGCGTTTGATACTAAAGACTTTTTGTGCTAAAGAAGAAACTACCTTTGAACTATCCTTTTTCCCTTCCCCGAGTATTTATTAAGATTGTGTACATTTTTGTCGTTATTTGGTCTTGTGCTAAGCCTTATATAAAAATACTTATTTTTATAATACTACTGTGTCGTGTCCATTTGTAGTGTATTCACTTTATTACTGTATGTGGTCATAAATGCTTAACACACAGCCTCTGAGATAAGCCTGTCTGCTCTGCCAAGCAACCAAGGGGGTGAGCAGGGGTTATCGAAGGGTGTGATCCCCTTGCCCTGACTAGAAAAGGTGTGTCCCTATTTGTCAGAAGTGTATACCTCTGCCAACTAGAGACAGCCGGTTCTAACACCTCCCATGACTATAGGACCTGCTAAGTAGCTCGCCAGTGTGCCTGATAGCTTCGTCAAAAAGGCTGACTGATCAATATTGGGCGCGTACACGCTGCATAGTATGTCCCGACCTCTAAGTTTCCCCTCTATGGCCACAAATCTGCCCTCTGGGTCAATCATTTGCTTAGTCACTTGAAAGGGAACCCCCGCCCGAATCTATATCAGTGCCCCCCTTGCGAATGCAGAGTATGTAGTGTTGAACAGTTGCCCTCTCCACCGCCGCTGTAGCGTTATGCCCTCTTGTTTTGTCAGGTGTGTCTCCTGTAATAGTGCATTCTGAACTCCTCTACGAACTAGATCAGCATGCACCTTGTGTCCTCTTGCCTATTATTTGTGTTTTATTACCTTTGTACAAATATGTTTTTTGGAAATAATGCTGCATAAGGAAAAATCCTTTTTTTAAATAACTGAAATTGGTTTTAAGAAATGTGTTATTAATATTGTTTGTATAAATTGAACATATATCGTGTAATGGTTTTTAATGCAACAGTTTTGTAGTACTATGACTTTTTCAAACAAAATTTTTTTTTGAATAAATGTATGACAATTTTTAAACAAGTCTTTGCTTCATATATGGTCCCCTATGACACTGAAGGGTTGTTAGTTCATGTTGTAAATTTGGTAACCTAAATAAGACTGCACAATTCTTGTACACATAGAGGTGGCCACCCCTAGGGGGAGAGGCACACCGAATAAGGTATAACAATCAGGAAAAGGCACCCTGTTTTTTCTCATTCTCTTGCCATAGTATGCAGTCCCCACACGTTCCAGGTCACACATTTCAGTACTCCAGAGCTAGCTATTGTCCCTTGCAACCCAGTTCACAGTATAAACAGTCGGCTCCCAGGCGCTTATGACGGCTTCCCTCTGATCCACCCTCCCCTCCTATGCATCTGTTCCCCAAACCCCACATCCCCCGCCTCGAGCCCCCCCAACTACTCTTGGCATTTCCCCCCCCCAGAACAGGTCCCATCTTTACTAAAGCAGCTCCCATCCAAACGTTAACAAAAGGGTCAACCACCCCAATTGCTATCCCTGTATACCGCAGTCTCCACTACAGTGACCTTAGGGGTAAGCAGTGCGTGACCCGGCTCCGAGGGTGGCTATCACAATCCCATTCCCACCGCCCCACAATCCCCCCATAATCACTCACGAGTTTCCGTTCTTCTACTCCACAGTTTTTTGCATCGAAGGGTCTCGGTCCCCCAGGTTCTTTGTATAAAACAGTCCTTTACACTTCCCCCTCAAGCTTCTATGATTTCCTCCGACGTTTGTGGCGTCACAACTGGTCCCCTGGCACCACCAAGTTCTGAGAGGTCCGTTTCCGAGCCTGTGGCCTGGCCCTCAGAGTCCGTACCCTTACATGTTTGGCTGTGCACCGTTCCCGACAAGTCCACCACCGCTTGAAGTGCCGCCTTCCTCTCTTCCTCCGTTTGCGATGCTGTTGGCTTCTTAGTCCTTTGTCGGCGCTTCCGAAGTCGCTGTGATTTTCTGGTCGGTTGTCTCCGCTGTTCCTCCTCAGCTCTGACTCGAGCTCCGTCCGTTCTGGCCTTGTAAGTATCCCACCGCGCCCAGGCATCCGCTGATGTGGGGAATAAGAGTGTTTTGTCATCCAACACGACTCTGAGCTTCGCCGGGAAGAGGAGTGAATACTTTATGCCTTCTACACGCAGCTCCCGTTTGATCGACAAGAAGGAGGCCCGCAGTTTCTGTGTTTCAAATGTGAAGTCCGGGAACATTGTCACATTGTTATTGTCCACCTGAAAGGGGCCCGCTTCTCTGGCTCTTTGCACCAGCCAGTCCCTGTCCATATAATGCAACAGTTTGATCACCACTGGACGTGGCGGCTGGCCCGGGGCAGGCGGCCTGGCCGGTCCCGGTGCGCTCGCTCCAGCGTGAAGAAAGGTGAAAGCCCTTCTGGCACCACTTCAGTCCGCAACCAATTATCAAGAAATCCCACCATGTCGTCCCCCGCTTTTTTCTCTGGAAGGCCGACCAAGCGTACGTTGTTGTGACTATTGCGATTTTCAGCGTCCTCCGCCCGCCGTTCAAATGCTAGTATTCGGTCCAGGGCTTCCCCCAACCGTCCTTCCATAGATTTATGCTCCGGTACCATCTTTTGCAGGGTGACCTCCGTGCTCTTGACCCTGTCCTTTAATTTATCGTGGTCTGCACGTAGGAGTCCCAATCCTGTTGCTACTTGTGCAATATCTTGTTGTAGAGCTTCTTTCATGGCCGTGATAGCTTCCAATATACGATCTTGCATTTGTTGTAGTTCCGTAAGGCCCTGCTCCGCTCTGTCTTTCGTCTCAGAGCTAGTAGCTCCGTCCCCTTTTGGTTTCCCCATCTCGATTTGTTCGCCCGACAGCGTTTTCTCTCCTTGGAATCCCAAAAATTAGGGGTGGGGGTCCGCTCACTGCTTCGGGGTGAAGGTTTGGCTGCCCTTTCGTGAACCTCCAGTGGCCCCACAGGCTCCAGGCAGCAAGTTTTCGGACAGCTCCCAATGTCGCCTCTTCCGGTCAGCTCCCTTTACGCATGAGTAACCAGTTCAAGGGTGGTCTCTCACTGCATCAGCGCTGTCCATATCGGACTAGCAGCCTAGGTGTCTCAGGTCTCCCTTCAGCCTCTTCAAGGCCTCCGCTCCACCTGGGAATAGGGGTTCCCCTATATTTACCAGTGCGCTGCCCTGCTTATCTCCGGCGCACGCTGAAGCCTCGGGCTGAATACGGCCGCTCCTGTCGTCGTTCGCTTCACATCCCTCTTAGCCTTCCAACTCTATCGGCGCTATCCCAGCCAAGCTCTGATGGTCGTCTCCAGGGAAGCTCCCCTTCTCAGATCGGGGGTCCCCACGAGTCCCCACCCGCCACCAAGTTCTCTCTCAGGGTGTATGCGTCTGCTCACAGGCCCCGTTCCATACGTGCCTCCCCCGGGCCGCACCCCCGCCGTCTGTGTCTCCTACTGTGTAGCGTGAGTTCCGGTCTTTCGTCGATCTACGCCCAGGGCTCCGTGTGCCCCAGCCCTGTTAGAGCGTTTACCTTAGTCAGGTCTCTGCAGCTCCCGTAGCGCTAAACGCGCGCGGTTTAGCTCCCCCTGGGTCTGGGCTGCTCGCGATCGCTGTCTCCCTTCCGGTTCTGGGCTGCGTTCTGGCGGTGAGACTCTGGGCAGGTCGCTCCTCGTAGCCTTCAGGGGGAACCCTTCCCACGTCAGCGGGCTCCGTACAGCGTGATCCTCGTTCCCCGCCTCCTCAGCCCTCTCACTCTGCAGGGTCTTCAGCCTTCGTCTCCCGGGACCGCCGCCATCTTGTGTGTGCCTCGGGGGAAGTCCGATAGTCGCCGACTGCCGTCTCCTCGAGGGTGTTAGGGGATGTTATCTGCGATCTTCGCCGTTGCGGTCGCTCATTAGATTCTCCGGTGGCGCCCCTTATTTAGTCGGTGACTCTGAAGAAGGGATCACTGGCCTCCCTCGACTTCCAGTTGCGCCGGCTCGGTTCTCAATCCGCCATCTTGGATCGAAGCGTCTCGCTTCCCGAGATGTTCAGCGAGTCGGGTTTCCGAGCTTATTAGCAGCAATTAGCTTCAGCCTTGTGGTCCCGTCGTGCCTCCGATGCCTTCTACTGATAGGACGAACTTTATCCGCCGGATTTCGTGCAGTTTAACAGGATTTTAGCCAGGATCGGGCGCGGAGCTCCGGGCTCACGCTGCCTAACTCCTCGGCAGCCAAGCCACGCCCCCCTTGAAGAAAAAGGTTCTTGTGTAGTCTGCAGACTCAGGATTTATTTAAGAGAGTCTCTAGGGGTGAGGAGAGTGAAATGACCTTTCCTTATCTCTAGGTTTGTGTAAAGGTTTTCTTTGGTGGTGCCATATGAGAGGGTAGTACAGCTCTTTTTATCCTTCCAGCCTGAACTGATTATCGTTTTTGGAGCCTTGACTGAAGGCTGCACGTACAGAGCGGTTTGTGCAATGCACCTCTATCGTGTGGTAGGGCGAGGGTTGGAGCTCATCCCTGTTCGAACACAAGACACATGCACTGTTTTGCACTAGTTATTCTAGTCTTCCACTAGAATAACTAGACTCGCTTTTACCATATTACACCTTTTTCAAAGAAGTGAAAGCCAATGGCATAAAGGGTAATTTGTTGCGTTTGTCATTTAGACCTTTCATTAACAGAACATCACAATGTAAACTAACACTTGTTGAAGCAAGAATTTCCAGACAATTTCATAGTGGCCCAGATATCCATGTTCAATGACATGAACACAGTCAACATCAGGCCCTAAAGGGGCCAGTTGCTACAGGAAGGGACAACAATGCCAACTTCTGTACGGTACAGTACTGCCCTTCGGGTGATCTCACTTTCGAAACCTCTGAGCCCTTTCTTCTTAGTTCTAGGCTTTCTCATTGACTACAGTCATAGTGGTTTATTCAATTTCAGTTTTGTTGGTGAAGTGAAATTTCTGACTTATGATGGGGTACTATGATCATGAGTGCTAGTACCTTAGGACGTTTGGTGTTTAATTATGTTCTAGGTTGATATGGCTTCATTTTTTGACCATATGGAATGCCAAAGTAACATCGGTTTCTCTCCTAGGATCTTCGCTACGGGTCATGGCCGAATTCAAAATGTATGATGGGGCTTGATATCGATTTTCGGAGTGCTTGTGTCTTCTTGTTTTTGCAAGGTTTTATTGTCCCCCAAACCCCATATACCTGCCCCATATAATGCAGCTGAAACTGTCTTTGCATTATATAGTTTTATCAATTCTGGAATATGCTTAGACCCCAGTTTGCTTGCAAATCTGCAGGCAGTCTCATTATTCCTAGCCATACTCACCACACAGGTTTCTCTAAGTTTTTCCCACTCTCCATTTACTGTAAATCTGAGACCTAAGTAGCTGAAGTGCTTTGTGCTGGCGATTGTGCGGCCCTTTGGATAAAAAGAATAAGATCTCCCTTTCTTGGTCCTGCATGACATTGTAACGGTCTTTGCCCTGATTAGCTTAAGATCAATGACTTCTATAAAATCACTAAAAGAATAAATTACAGTTTGTAAGCTTGCTGGCGTTAATGCTAAAAGGACGTAGTCATCTGCATATAGCAGAATAGGTACCAATATGGCTGCCACTTTAGGGGAGTCTGTGCAAAGTAATTAAAGTTGTTAATCAATTGCATGAATAGAGATTGAAAGAGAAAGGTGGCCAAGACACACCCATGTCTTACCCCCTACGAATATTACGAGGATCAGTTACATCCAAACCTTTGCTGTGAGCTTGGTGTACATATAGTCAAGTAGTGCAACAATGTTATTTGGGGCTCCCAAGGCGGACACACATCTCCACAATTTACTATGATTCACCAGATCAAGCTCACTGCTTAGGTCAATGAAACACACATACAAAGTGCCTAGCCTAGTTTTTAGATATTTGCCGATTATAAGATGTAAATGGAGGCATTGTTCCACAGTTTCTAAACCCCTTCTGAAACCTTACTGTTCCCTAGACAGTATGTTGTTGGACTCAGCCTAGTCCTCTAATCTCTCCAATAATACTCTACCCGCTAGTTTAGCTGAGGAGTTCAGCAATGAGATGTGTCTGTATCATTTTGGATCCTGTTGAGTCTTTTTTCCTGGCCAGGACGATGGAGTACACTCCTTCCCCGCTACAGTGCCAATCTGTGTAAGCCAGTTGGTACTTGTATACATCAATTGGTACTCCGTCTAGGCCAGGGGCTTTTCCCTAACAAGCTTTGCTATGACTCTCTGGACATCTTCAAACTGAAACTTAATCTCAGATTGGGTTGTATAATAAGAAGGGCTGGCTTCAGCATTTAACTCTGGGGCGGGAGCAAAGATTAGGGCAAAGTGATCCACCCAGTCATCTGCTCTAATATAATTTTCAATGTTTGGGATGGAATTATTATTAAGATGGGGCATTTACTGTCCTCCAAAAAAGATTATAATCCTTTTGTGTTGGAACCCTGTACAGGACTAGCCCAGGCTCTGTCCTGTACGTTTCTTTCTCAGTTGTATGGTTTATCTATATTGCTTTGTGCTATTTGCAATAGCGACCTGGTCTCTTGAAAACGTGTGTAGGTGTCTAATTAATTCCCTGCATGCTTTACAGCAAAGGCTATTGTATCAAACCACCTCTTGGGCTTTTCGAAGTTGACTCTAACCTCTTTCCACAGTTGTTGACTTTTAGATTTAGAGATTCGGGTGTGTGCGTTTATGACTGTTGTAGGTTCAGCGTTATCCTCTAAAGTAGAATTAAAATGCTCTGTATTAGCCCTCAGAAAACCCCCTTGAATTGATCACTGTCAACACCCCACCCTGTTTATCTATACAGATGTCTGTCCTACTAAGTAATTAAGATCAATAGCTTCCTTGATAGCATTCATGGGTGAGGGCATCATTAAGGACATCATTAGAGGATTATGGTCACTGACAATTTTTTTATATATCACCATATTAGATGGACATACTCTTTGGTTTCTAGAAACCAGTATGTGCTTAATATTACTCTGACCCCCGGGTCCTATAAAGGTATATTGCTTAGTATCTTCACCATTAGAATGTGGAGGCATAAGGATCAAATCTTATCTAAGTGCTAGGTTGTTGAGACGGGTGCCCGTACAAACAACGCGCAAAGTGATCAGTACTGTTCTCATTTGGGTAATCAAAACTGCGTATTTTTTCCACTGTTAGAGTACATTTGGACAGGTTAAAGTGTCCTGCCTATATTATGAACAGTTCCTTATCTCTTTCTGGTATAACGTCCTCCAATACCTGTTTCAGATCAGTTATAACCTGAGCCCTAGACTTATCAACTACATTAAATTAATAATTTATAATCATAATGTCCAGTTTTCCATTAGTGCTACGCAAAATGAGTTGATAAAAAGGTGAGGCCGAATAGCTTTTATTAAGTCTCAGTCCGCTGTAGAGATCAGAGTCATCAATTCCTCCCTTAGCTCTTCCCCTATTTGATGGGGTAGCCGCTGTGCAGACTGTTGTTAAACATCTAGTGCCATGTCCATAGTGGACCAGGTTTATTTTATTTATTTCTATTTTAGTTAATGCGATTTTATATAGGGCAAACATTACCCGAAGGTGTCGGAGAGCTTTACAAAAGAACCAGTTGCGTTACATAAGGACTTTGGATTACATGAGTTATGTAAGAGATACAAACAGAAAAAAATTGCAAATGTAGAAGGTGTAAAGTCACTCAAGGAAGAGATATAGACAGGAAAAAATTGCACATGTACAAGACGTAAAGTCACTCAAGAAAGAGATACAAGCAGATAAACTGTAAAATCACATAGGAATGGTAGTAAGTTACTAAACCTACTACATATACTAGTGGTTAGAGTTCTATATATACAAATAGTATATTCACACAGGATTACATTTTAACAGCGATTAGGCTTGGACTATTATATAATACATATATATATATATATATATATATATATATATATATATATATATATATATATATATATATATATATATATATATATTTAAGGCAGTGCAGCAAAAAGAGAAAAACAATCGAGGGTCATCAGGAGGAGTGGGGAGGGAAGAAGGAATGAAACAAAGGTCAAACAAAATGGCGGGTCCTGGTCGTGGGTATAGACGGAGATCATCTTCAAAAATGGCGGGATGAACAAAAGTCACCCAAGTCAAGAATCCAGAAGAGGAACCCAGAGAGCAGGATTCCATTGAGTAGAATCCGAGAGAGGATGCAGCCACAAAACCAAAAGCGAACGGAAGGCTGTAAGATATAAGAACAGACTCTGGATCACGGGGGCATCGTTGTTGACGATCCGCATGAAGAAGGTCCGGGGAAGTCAGCATGGCTTTGCAAAAAGGGAGGCAGCAGCTAGGTCCGGGGAGGGGGGGCTCGCAGGCTCAGAATGGTACGGAAAAGCAAGGGAGCGTTGCACCGCCGAGTAGATTCACCACCACTGCACTCCAAAAATTGCTCAATGAGATCTCAGGCCAAATTAACAGGCATACTGGCTGAGGAATACGCATTGTATGTTGCTGGAAATATCAGGCCGAAGAATAAAAGAAACCACCCGGAACAACTTGGATGTTACTCCCAAAGGTTGAAAATTAGAGGTTTACTACAATTTTTTCAACCATGTGCGAAGTTCAAAAGTTAATTATTATGCAGTCTCTGTTGCATGACTTTCTTGTGTGCCCTATCCAGCTAACTCTTCTGGCCAATTTATATGTGATTGTAAAAAGTGCTGACCATGGACGTTCTCTGTGTGAGCCAATTGACCACTTTGTTTTTGGGTAGTGGGTCCAATTCAAATTTAACTGCGCTCAGAGATGGTACGCATGTTAGAACTAAAACGTAGTGAGTAGATTCAGTGGGGAGATGACGGACATTGCCCTTTGATGGCGGTACTAGCCTGTTGTTCTTTGGGAGCGATCCCATTGCTTGCCTTATAGGCTGTTTGGATTTGGGGGTTGTCTCTTGATCGTGCCCAAACGTAACCACACTAAGAGAGGGCATATGTTTTTTCCTTCTATTTGTCCCTCCAGCCTGGCTTTTCAGATTTGCTGTTTTGAAGAGCCTGTTAGAATCGCCATTGGCGTTGCCAGTGATGTTCTCAGGACTTATTGTCTGTGGTTCTACATGTGGCGATAGAAACGGTGGCAGGGGAGATTGCTGACTTTAGCGTAGGTCCAATACTTTACTCCTTCCATTTTCCAGATTGTTTAATCTTTTAGAGGCGCATTCCACTGCTGTATGTACCAGTTTTTCCGAAGATGATATGTCCAGTGAAGGACTCTTTGATGGTAACAGTCTTGTGGTATTAGCTAATCGCTGTTCCTTGCCTGATCTTTTTTTTAGAGAGCCCTTTTTTTTTCTTTGCCTGTGGTGAGTGCAGTGGTGAAATGGTGAATGTCTCAATCTGATCCTAGGGCGACTGTCACACACGGGTTAGAATAGCACTTATTTAGAGTATTAGGAGACTGCGATGTGACTGGCTGTGTTTCAGATTTGGGTAACATGCCATCGTATTTGGAAAGGACATTGTTTATCGCACGCTGGGTAGCTTCCAGCCTTTCTTCTACGTTCCCTATTTCTTTACTGATGTGTTTATCCCCTAGTCAAAAATTTAGTGATTGAGACAATGATTGGAATATCTTCTGGTAACAGACTTGTTAGCGCCTTGTTTTACCCATTTTAAGAGTGAAAAAATTTGGTTAACGACGAGTGGAAGAAACAAAGAAGGGGTGCTTCTGTAGGTTCAGTTGGATTTTTACCGCAAATAATCAAAGATGGCAATGCAAAGAGGGTATGCACTCCCATATTTTACGGTGCCCTTATTGCAGATTAAAAAGGGTTGTCCTAACCCAGCCACATCTGGCCGCGGGCAGGTGCAGATAGGTCCACTCTTGGTACAGTCTTAGCCCAGGCACCCACCCAGGTGTGTCCTGTGCATGTACTGCACCGCAGGGTTAGAGGCCACTTAAATAGGATTCACAGACAGCCCACATGTGAGTAAAATGTCCAGAGCCAAGCTGGGGGACGTAGTCCCACCCTACCACCAACATCCGCCTTTCTGCTGCAGTGCATCCCGTGCCACGGGGCTCAGATGCCACATAAATAGGATTCACTGATAGCCCACATGTGAGTGAAATGTCCAGAGGCAAGCTGAGAGACATAATCCCATCCCAACACCAGCCTCTCTGCGGTAGTGTGTCCAGTGCGGCTGTGCTTAAACACCGCTTAAATAGGATTCACTGATAGCCTACAGGTAAGTGAAATATCCAGGGACAAGCTGAGGGAAATTGTCCATCCAACACCAGCCCCAACCTCTCTGGTAGTGCGTCCCGCGCTACATGTCTAAGATGCTGCTCATATAGGATTCACCAATAGCCCACAGATGAGTAAAATGTCCAGATGCAAGCTGGGGGACGAAGCCCCACCCCAGCACCAACACCAGCCTCTCTGCGGTAGAATTAACTATAGTTCAGGAACCAAGGAAGAAGTATAGCAAAACAAGTCCTGTCAGATGCTCAGGATCTCACAAAACTAAAGGTCAGTCTAACAGGAACACTGCTGCAATGAACAACCTCATAGCCAATATCGTGAGTGTCATGGAAATTGACGTTTCTGATATGATCTAAGGGATTCTGTTGATGAGGATGTGCTGATGAGCTTGCAAACGCTGTAGTGGTGCCTTGCTTCCTTTGTGATCGTACTTGAAGCTCTATAAGCATATCATAATGGGTGTTAGTTTGTTATGTGAGGTCGATGTGAATGATGCAATTGCGAGGAATGAAAGTGTGTGTGATGGGAGGATGTGTTTTTCATCCAGCATCGCTTTGCTAATCGTTTTTATTTTGGAAAGCACTATAGAAGATGTCCCTGTCTTAAACTGGTTGACATTGTAGTTGGGCAGATGCATTGTTTTTTTACTGGATCATAATTATTGGCTATTGATTTTTAGATACCTGCAGAACGAGTTTGGTGACTGTTCCAATTAATGCAGTTCCTTTTTTTGGAGCTCCTTCTTAGTCTTGAGGAAGTTCCACTACAATATTGAAGTTTTAAATCTCGACCTGCACCTGATTAAGTGCAGTTAAGAATAGTATATCTGTATCTTTCTGTGTGTGTTCATCTTTGTGACATGTTGGTAGTCAATATTGTGGAGTCCATATATGTGCAGGTCGGTATTCTTGACCCCAGTATTATGATACAGTTGTGTCCCGTGGGTGTAGTTAGTGTTTTTTTTTATTATTATTTGGTAATTTACAGTTGCAGATACAGACAGAGAGAAAAACAATGTTTAAAAAATAAATTCAGTAAATATCATAACTAGTTTAAACAAACAAAAATACTAGGGATATAACATAAAAAGACAAAAATCTATGACAGTTTGGTCCTGATTACACTCATTTATCCACAATCTCCATTGTCATTTCTCCAATTTTCAATTGGTTTCCAGATCTCAATACCACGTGCTCTAGACTTTGTCCCTTCACAGGCAAAAATCGCCTTCTCTTGATTGTACATACCTAACAGCCGGGACAGCCAAATCTGAAAGTTAGGGGGATCAGCATCCTTCCAGCGGGCTGTTAATGTTATTCTATATATTGCTGCACCCAAAAAGAGGGATACTTCTTCCGCCTTAGTATGGCTCAGAGTGTTATCGTAGCCCAAAACATAAAGGGTGGGAGAATCGGCTACTGGATGCCCGAACACTTCCTGACAGAACCCAGCAATCATTGTTCTAAGTGCTAGTAGTTTATCACATTCATAGAGCATGTGTAATAGATTTGCTGCTGCTTTACCACACCTTGGACACTCTGAAGTGGGCCTTATCCCCCAAGAGTAGAGTTTGGCGGGAGTAAAATACAAATCATAAATGGTTTTATATAATTGGGCTTTCAAGTTAGAAGACATAAAAAGCTGTGTCGATAGTATCAGAGACATGTCGATATCTACGTTGGGATTATTTAGTTTCCTCGACCAACCCACTTCGGTAGATTCTAAATCATCTTGTTGATTTTCAATTAAGATGTCGTAGATAGAACCTATCCTAGTGGTGGGTCTAGACAGACAATCAATTAAGGGGATATTATCCAGAAAGATATTAGCAACTTTTGAATTTAATATTGTATTGATTTGTATAAATTTGAATACACTGTTGTTTGGGATAGCAAATTTGGATTGAAGTTGTTGAAAGTTGTTGAAATCTATGACCATAAGTGGGAAGCAGAAAATCTCCTATTGTTAATACTCCTAATGTTTCCCAGCATCTAGAAATAACATCATATATTTGTGGTGGTAATATTAAAGAGTGCCATAGTGAAATATATCTATTGTATTTAGGGATTTTCATATATCTCGTAATTTTCCTCCACGTTACCCATGCGTTTGATATAACCTTGAACTTTACTTTCTTATAATATGAGGGTTCAACCTGTTTCAGTAAAAGACCATTAGCCCTATCACCGATGGACAACTCATAGATTGAAGGTATATGATTAGCCCTCACCTCATTTTCCAGCGGTTTAACATCAAATAGTAACATCATCTGTTGTAGAAGAGCAGCCCATGAATAAAGTCTCAGATCCGGTATTGCCAATCCTCCTCTGGTGATGGGTAGTGAAAGCTTCCGGATAGATCTCCTTACCTTCCCATATCCCCACACAAATTTACTCATTTGGGATTCCAATCCCTTTAAGATGTTATCTTCCACTAGAAGAGAAATCGCTCGAAACAGGTATAGGACCCGGGGTAGAATATTCATTTTGAGGAAATTGCCTCTTCCGATGATTGAGAGATGTAGTCCGTCAATCCTTTTGAGATCTTTCTTTACTTTTTGGAGCAGTGGTTCATAGTTAATTTTCACAATCTCGTCTATTTTGGCAGATATTCGAACTCCCAGATACACAGCGGATTCTACCCTTCAGGGATCAATGAAGTAGACATTTTTTGTGCAGATGACCATCGTTTTATCCCTGTTTAGATAGTATCCTGATATTTGGCCGAAGGCTTGAGTAATTTGTTCTATTGCTAATATAGCCTCTGTGGGCTGTGGTGTTATTACTGCCACATCATCGGCGTATGCTAATATTTTTGTATGGTAGGGGCCCAATGTAACTGGTTTAATTGCCTCAGCCTTTAGTAATTTTAAAATGAGAGGATTTATGTAAAGGGCAAAAAGGATCGGAGAGCAAGGGCATCCCTGCCTAGTCCCCAGAGATATGTCAAAAAATCCAGATTCCTGGCCCATTACCAATACCTTAGCCTTCGGTGAGAAATACATTGCCTTAATCGATTTCATTAAGCAAGGTTTAACATTATTTTGTTCTAGTATTGCCCACAGGAATGCCCATGAAACCCTGTCGAAGGCCTTCTCGGCATCCAGGAGGACCATCGACATCTGGCCAGCCGTAGCATTTGCAGCATCAAACAGTGCAATAGCGCGTTGGGTATGATCCGGGTGTAGTTAGTGTTTTTAATTAATAAAATGCCTATGATTTTTCTGTTGGACATTTACAGTCCAACGTGCAAATGTCCCAGTGCAACAGTTGGATGAAGTAGAAACCATAGGTATGTGACCAAGTGGAATTCAAGATCTGAGCATTACATGATCCACGCGAAGTCGAACAGAGCTGGCTGTCATGTTCGAACGACCAGTGGCCCTGGAAATCTCATCCATTGGCACTAGAAGGTGAACAAAAGATATGAAGATTTGGCAACTAAAACCCTAGGGACAACTTTCATTTTTCACGGATGAGAGAGAGTATACCTGTTTATAGACACTGGTGCCCTCAAAGTAGATTACCTGCGGCACAAGCTGCACCTTTTCAGGGCAGGGGGCGTCACAGTGGTGTTGTAGCCGCTCCACCCAAAGCATAAATTATACATGCCAACATCTAGGCCAAGGAAGGGCTCGGGAAGAGTGATGCCAATACATTGCTTTTGTTTTCTCAGTTCTGTTCAGACACGTCCACCTGCTGCTCACATTTTTCTGGTAAATAGCAGGTTTATTAGTATGCAGGCTTCATGTGTTTGTGTTATATTTGCCAATTCGCAGTGAAAGGCTCATCTGCATTAAAAGGGCTACCTATGCCTTCTCACATCCTTGGCTGTTTAGCCCGCTATTGAATGATAATTGCTGTAACTGAGTTAATACACAGCTGGATTTATCGGCTTACTCGTAATGAGGGATCCACTGTGGTATGCTTCATCAGTGGGTTCGACATCTATCACTATATTCTATTGAATGATAATTGCTGGAACTGAGTTAATACACAGCTGGATTTATCGGCTCACTCGTAATGAGGGATCCACTGTGGTATGCTTCATCAGTGGGTTCGACATCTATCACTATATTCTATTGGATGATAATTGCTGGAACTGAGTTAATACACAGCTGGATTTATCGGCTCACTCGTAATGAGGGATCCACTGTGGTATGCTTCATCAGTGGGTTCGACATCTATCACTATATCCTATTGGATGATAATTGCTGGAACTGAGTTAATACACAACTGGATTTATCGGCTTACTCGTAATGAGGGATCCACTGTGGTATGCTTAATCAGTGGGTTCGACATCTATCACTATATTCTATTGGATGATAATTGCTGGAACTGAGTTAATACACAGCTGGATTTATCGGCTCACTCGTAATGAGGGATCCACTGTGGTATGCTTAATCAGTGGGTTCGACATCTATCACTATATTCTATTGAATGATAATTGCTGGAACTGAGTTAATACACAGCTGGATTTATCGGCTCACTCGTAATGAGGGATCCACTGTGGTATGCTTCATCAGTGGGCTCGACATCTATCACTGAAAAGCATCCCAACGTATATTACTTTCGTATGAAATTGAGCTATTTGTCCTAGGTGGTGAGAGTACACTTCTAGAAATAATCACAATCATTACCCGGGATGAACATCAATTGTCAGTAAATAAAACCGTGTTTGACGTCCTGGAAGCTTGGCACAGAATAGTCAAGCTTAACTTGGAGGCGAATTGTAAAGTATTTTTGCAACGCTCAAACAGTAATACAGTGTAAGCAGGACACAAGAACATTACCAAGCCAATTAAAAAAAATTGAGGCCATTCAATAAATAAAATGACACCGAAATGACAATTTCAAAAAGTAGAACCAGAGTTAGAGATGTTAATGTTTTAGGTGTGGATTTTTGGTTGCGGTAGACCGAATCAAAGTCAAAAGTGTGGGCTGACCGCAGTGAAGTGGCTGGTCGGTTGCAGGGACCAAGTTCATCCCGACTGGATTGCCTTTTTCTTGTTGAAAAGGATTGAAGATTTCATTATCATGTGAGTAAGAGAGCAGGATGGTATGCTTCTAGGGTAACAACTTGGGGTAGTGTTTCGGGGAGTCTCCATGTACTAGTTGCATCTTGATGGTTTGATGTGTTTGTTGAACAGCACTGACAGTTGATGGCTGCAAGCTAGCTACACACACAGCATGGGTGTGTTTGTAACAAATGGATTGATCATTCACTGAGTTGTTTACTGTGATGTTACTAATAGGGGGGAGATGGACAGGGGAAGTACCAACGTTTTAAACTAGTGATGGCTATTGTCCATATTGGATATGAAGTTTTGGTTTCACAGAAACATGTTTTTGAATTTATTTTTTACAAACATGCCCCTGAGGAAGGGACCTTTGTCCCGAAATGCAAAGGGCAACAAAAGAATGTAATGGAATCTACAGATGAAGATTTTTTGGAAAATTATATTATTGTATGATTATCTTTTTGTTGAAATGTATATTGTTATGGTATACACGTAAAAAGTTGAAGAATGGCATATCAGATGAAAATGAAAAGTGCTTCTTCGAAATATTTAACTAGTGTTATTCAATAGATGTTATTTGTATACAAGGTCAAAATTGGAAGTTAAATATATTCTGCAGTGTGCACTGGGGTTCAGGTACACACTTACTTGAAACATTTTGCAATAACATTAACAGGAGACAGGCAGCTCCCTGGCCTTGTGCAGCACGCATAAATTGTGATACAGTTGTTTTGAGTTTTGATATATTCAGACAAACTAAGATGTGCACCACTTTTTAGGTTTTGCCTATTATCATTCGCTTGCGAATGTAATAGGCGAGAATTCAAGTGCTCGATCGACTAGTGAAACCACTGCGGTTTCTTCACAGTGCGTGTGAGTCACGTGACCACAAAAGCGGGTCACGTGACCACACAAGCACGCGCATCTCCCTAATCCTTTTGCCACACTTCTCCTCCCCTCGCTCACATTCCCGCCCCCCCACCAGGCTCTCCCGCCCCCATCCGGCTTCCCTCCGCGCATCTGCCTGCCACACTTCTCCTCCCCGGCTCTCCCGCCCCCATCCGGCTTCCCTCCGGCCATTTCCATGTCTGAAGGAAATCAGCCGGGCTTCCCCCTCCGCCCCATGCTCTTCGGCTTCCTCTGCCTCTTCGGGGATCTCGCTGCAGTGTTCCTTTAAATCTTCCCACGTGGCCCGCAGCGGCTATTTAAGGCCCAGCAGGGGCTGTGCAGACACACTGCTCCCTTCTCTCGCCCGCACACACTCTCCATTCATTCTAGAATTTCGATGAATACATGAAAGCCATCGGTAAGCGCTGCGTTTACATGTATGTAGGAATCTGCTCTCGCGGGCGGCTTTACCCTACAGGCGATTTAAACGATGCACGCGGGTATGTTTCCCTGTGCGTAATCTGCTGCGCAGACGTATCAATATCTGCGAGCTCTGTTGATTTTATTTTTCAGCTGAGAAAGCAGCTCGGCGCCGCCCACGGAGGCAGGGGCAGAGACGCTGCGATGCAAATCTTATCACTTTCATTCTGCATTCGATTCAGCGGCATACATAACAGCACTGTAGCATGTTATGTTGTCCGCATCCATAGCGCTTTCAATAATTACAGTGGCACCGTGGCACTGTGCCTTTATCTTGCGGATCTGGGTTTTCTATAGACTGGGAGGGCACAGGACCAGCTACTGGGTACACTCTGCACCTGCGAGGGAGTTTGGTGGTATACTAAGAAATCAGAGACCAAGACAGCAATATATATATATATATATATATATATATATATATATATATATATATATATATATATATATATATATATATATATATATATATATATATATATATATATATATATATATATATATATATATATATATATAAGCAAGAAGGGGTGTGGTGCCTCAAGCGCTCCTTCATAACATCCAAAGCCTCTGAAGAGAAGTGGGGACACTTCGAAACGCGTCAGGCATCCAGGGCAGTTTGAACAGTTAAAGGATATCGTTGTGCTGGAAGCGTGCTTACCATTCAAGGCTCCTTGTGTGCAGCTGAGGTTCGGGTGCTCCTTTGTACGTTGGGTACTTCGGAGCTGGGATATATATATATATATATATATATATATATATATATATATATATATATATATATATATCCGAACTGTGTTTGCCCCGAGTGTCACCCGGTCCCAAACCAAAAGAAGCCGCCACTCCAGTCAATCCATTTTAAGAAGCAGGTAGATTTATTTTTCGATCCTCTACAGCATACCTCACAGCGAAAACCAACGCGTTTCGTGAGCTCCCCACTCACTTGATCACGGTTGTTACAAACACTGTTTGCTGAGAATAATTTAAAAAGGGAGTCCCTCCCACCTCGGTCACATGTTTACAACCATACGTTTTCTATCACAATGGCCTTCTGGGACTTGTAGTTTCTAAATTGCATAATGTAGTTTCACATTTTTTATACAAGGAAATCAGCTTGGATACCCTCTCCCTGCTGATAAATATTATTTTGAAAGTGATATAATTTCAAAAAGTGACATTGTCTCTTAATATTTCTATGTGAGCAAGAAAAAACAATAATTATTCCGAATCCTTATCAGACATTTTAAATAAAGGTCGGGTTGCTTGCTTCAGTCTAGTTACTACAAATATATTAAATGCCCTCCAGTGGGCTGACGCGATCATGTTAGTCCACATTTTTATTGTTCCGTCCCTTTTGAGTGTCCCTCATTTTTTTATTTTTGATCATTTTGTTTTTACCCTGAAAAGGGAAATGATAAATTGGTTGCTCTTTCCAACATTTTTACATTTCACAATTTTGAAAAAAAAACTTATAAACCTGAAATTCATAATGATAAGCAGGGTTCTTTGATCCAGGTCTTAGACCTAGTTTAAGCCCTCAAGTGGGCTGACATTACTGAGGGTGAGGTGTAATTATTACAAAGGAATTCTTATGAGTTGTTGTACTTTATGTCTTGGCCCAGATCTTGGCATGTTTCAATAGCTGTGCCGTGGTTTTATGGAGGGAAAAGAAATTGTTATGGAGTACATCAAGAGAAGCTTTCTATGTGTTTTTAGATGTGTACATAAAGTTCTTCAGACTGGTTCAGTCCGTAAGGGGTCATCGTTCGAAAGTTCAAGATATGGCGTGATTCCTTTTGGCGCAACAATTTTTCCCGGTGTCCTCCCCTTTCTGATAGGGGTAGTGTTTCCAATCCCAGAAATTTTAGAAGTCGCCAATTTCCTTCATGATCCGTCTCCATGTGTTTGGCCACTGCATTTCCTCTGTCCTTGTTTGTTGTGGCCCTTGTATGTTCCAAGATACGCTTTTTCAGCTCGCATATTGTACTTCCTATGTAGCGTAGCTTACACGGACATTCAATCAAATAAACTGTATATTGGCTTTTGCAAGTGATCAATTCTTTTATCTTCCAGGTTTTTCCATTAGCCATTTTGATTTGTTTCGTGGGTTTGGCTATCTCGCAAACCTTGCAGTTGTAACATTTATTGAACCCAACCGTTTTAAGCCAAGAAGTTTTTTTCCGGTTCATAAAATGGCTATGGATCAATCGATCTTTCAAGTTTGTTGTTCTCCGGTATGTGACCACCGGGTGGTCACCCATCTTTTTACCAATTGTTGGGTCCAGTTTTAACAATTTCCATTTTTTTTTGAGAATCTGGACAACTTGTTTCGATTCCTTGCTATAATCCAATATGAGTCTTATTGGTTCTTCTGTTTCGTTTTCTTTGACTTGTGGTTTGAGACAATCCAACCTTGTTTTCACGTTAGCTCTTTCCCAACATTTTTTAGTCAGTTTTTTTCCATATTTTCTCTTGCGGAATCTCTCCATTGTCATTGCACTATGTTTGTCCCATTCTGTTCTTTCACTGCAAATTCGTTTCACCCGGAGGAATTCACCATATGGTATGCTAGAGATTAGGGCAGGTTGATGAAAGCTGGTGGCTTCCAAAGTTGAGTTTGTGGCTGTTACCTTCCTGTGTAGGGTTGTCTCCACCTTGTTGTTTCTGACATATACTTCTGTGTCTAGGAAAGATATGGACTGCCTGCTGGTTGTGTAGGTGAATTTCAATCCTCTTGTGCTGTTATTCAACAGTTCAAAGTATTCTCCGAATTCACTCTCACTTCCATCCCACACTATGAATAGATCGTCAATGAATCTCTTCCATTGTATAATGTGTTGGGTGAATTTCGTGTTTTGTTCATTCCAGGCTATCTCTTCCTCCCACCAACCCATTGCTATGCATGCATAGCTTGGGCTGAATGAAAAGCCCATCGCCGCGCCATTGCGCTGACGATAGAGCTGTTCTCCAAAGAAAAAAATGTTGTTTGTCAAAAGCAGAGTAATCATTTCATACAACATATCATTATGTTCCTTGTAATGTATGTTGCGTTTTTCAAGAAAATACTTGCAAGCCATCAAACCCAAGTCATTGTCTATATTTGTATATAGTCCGATAACATCCATGGATATCAGAAGATAGTTATCTTGCCAAACCAAATCAGATATTGTACACAAGAAGTCTGTTGTGTCTTTCAGGTATGATTTTAGGTTTTCCACATAGGGTCTTAGAAAGAAATCAATGAAATTGCCCATTGGTTCCATCAATGAACCATTTGCCGACACTATCGGTCTTCCCGGTGGTCTAGTGGGGTTTTTGTGGATCTTAGGTAAAAAGTACATGGTAGCCATTCGGGGGAAATCGACAGTTAGGTATTTTCTTTCTTCATAGTCGATTAGATTTCTGTTTTCCCATGTTAGGAGTTTCTGGTCTAACTCTCTTTTTAATTGATCCATTGGGTTTTTCATTAATTGTTCATAATACTCGGAGTTCGATAGTTGATTCATCGCTTCCTCCGTGTATAAGTCCTTGTCCCAAATCACCACATTCCCTCCTTTATCTGCCATTTTTATTTCCACATTTTTGTCATTGATGAGGGTTGTCAGTGCTACTCGTTCTTGTGGGCTCAAATTATCTTTGAATTTCATTTTCGGAATGTTATATAGTTCCTGTATTACCGCCTCCTGGAAGATGTCGATTTTATTGCCCGGAGTAAGTTGCGGATAGAATTTGGACTTGGCCTTCATTTTGCTGATCCCAGCACCTAGTTGTGGTATCGCAGTTCCCAGAGTTATTTCATTTTCTTCCTCTGCATTCAAATTTAAAAGGGTTAAATATCCATCTGCGTCTTTCACACTTAGGTCTGAGAATGGTTTCATGGGAATTCTGTTGATTTGAGGTTTGTTTTGTCTCTCTAGGAAGTGTTTGGCCAATTTTATTTTACGTATGTATAAATACAGATCTATCCTCGTCTGAGCTAGATCCATTTTCCTTGTGGGACAAAAGTTGATGCCTCTCTTTAGCAGAGTCATTTCTGCCGGTGTCATTGTCCTTTTGGATAAGTTGACCACTTGTAATTCTTCCGTTATTTGCCCCTCTTCTGTTTCATACCCCTCGTTTCTGGTCCACTTTGTTGATTTTGTGTGTTTTCTCCTCCTGCCTCTTCTTGTTTTTTTTGGGGTTGTTGTTGTTGGCCTCTTTGTCTGGGTTGCCAGGATCTTCCACGGCCTCTTCCTCTTCCTCGCATTTGTCTGGGCGCCCCCTGCTCCTGTTCCCATTACCGCTGCTGGAGCACGAGGCGCATATCCCCTAAAAAACGCTGCTGTTCTTCATCCAAGTTTGAATCTTCATCTGTTTGTTCATTTGATGTGATTGAGGAAAGGCTGGAGGATGAGATGGTTTTATTTTGTGATGGTTTTTTATAGAGGTCATATTTTCGGGCAAATGTGAAGATTCTTCCTTCCGCATAATCATTTGCGTCCCTTACAAATTTATTGTGTTTTCTCAATCTTACAGTTTCCTCATATTGCTCTATTTGTTTTTCCAAATCTTCTTTGAATTTGGTCATTTCTTGATTTAATTTAAGAGCTTCCAATTCTTTTTCCACTTCTTTGAGTTGTTCCTTTATTTTCTCCAGGGCAATCTCGATATGCCTAACTAGTATTTTTATTAGGCCCAATGATGAGTTCAGGATGAAAGCTCCCCATTCCTGTAATAATTCATTTGTTACATCCTGTTGGCTTGGCATCAGCATTATTCTGAGTCCCCTTGGAACTCTTTCTGCTTACAAGTATTTACGTAGTGCGATAACCTCCCAGGATTTATTGATTTCCTTTCTGGTCAATTTTTCCCAGAGTCTTATTTTGCCTTTTGTATCATCCTTCGGTGTATCACTCTGTTTTGCTTGAGCTTTCTCCATGTTACCCTTATCGAACATATTGGTGACATGTTCTTTTCTTTTGGCTTCTCTTTTCTCCATACTTTCCAATGCTGTGCTATGCTGTTTTGGATCAATTACTTTGATTTATGTTTTTGTTCTGTTTCTTTAAGTGACTGTCGGCGTCCAAACTCAATGGGTTAATTTTGGCTCCGAAATGGCTGCAAATGTCATGGGATAAATACGCGTGTTTCACAGTGTGTCACGCGCTCATTCCGAATATCTTTGCGCAACAAAATTACACTCCCGTTGTTTGATCTGCCGTTGCTTAATCGCCAGGATTTCCTTAGTCTTTTCCAAAGTTGTGTTCCGTAAGGAAATGTGCACATTAGACGTTATTATTTTTCCGTCTATATAGAGAAGGAGAGAGGGGGATCCCTTCTTACCTCGGATGAGTCCTCCGGGCAGCGTGGGTTCCCGTCCTCTGCAGGGCTTCTCCTGTATGCTTCCTACGGCTCCAAATTTTATGCGCGATGAGCACCACAAGAGGAATTGATCAATATTCACTGGATGGTTCAACTCTCCTCTCGTTTCAGGCACTGCTAGCAAGTGCGTGGCTTCGTGCGGTAGAACCAAACCGCTATGTATCGGAACTGTGTTTGCCCCGAGTGTCACCCGGTCCCAAACCAAAAGAAGCCGCCACTCCAGTCAATCCATTTTAAGAAGCAGGTAGATTTATTTTTCGATCCTCTACAGCATACCTCACAGCGAAAACCAACGCGTTTCGTGAGCTCCCCACTCACTTGATCACGGTTGTTACAAACACTGTTTGCTGAGAATAATTTAAAAAGGGAGTCCCTCCCACCTCGGTCACATGTTTACAACCATACGTTTTCTATCACAATGGCCTTCTGGGACTTGTAGTTTCTAAATTGCATAATGTAGTTTCACATTTTTTATACAAGGAAATCAGCTTGGATACCCTCTCCCTGCTGATAAATAATATTTTGAAAGTGATATAATTTCAAAAAGCGACATTGTCTCTTAATATTTCTATGTGAGCAAGAAAAAACAATAATTATTCCGAATCCTTATCAGACATTTTAAATAAAGGTCGGGTTGCTTGCTTCAGTCTAGTTACTACAAATATATTAAATGTCCTCCAGTGGGCTGACGCGATCATGTTAGTCCACATTTTTATTGTTCCGTCCCTTTTGAGTGTCCCTCATTTTTTTATTTTTGATCATTTTGTTTTTACCCTGAAAAGGGAAATGATAAATTGGTTGCTCTTTCCAACATTTTTACATTTCACAATTTTGAAAAAAAACTAGGTCTAAGACCTGGATCAAAGAACCCTGCTTATCATTATGAATTTCAGGTTTATAAGTTTTTTTTCCCTTTTGAGGGACACTCAAAAGGGACGGAACAATAAAAATGTGGACTAACATGATCGCGTCAGCCCACTGGAGGGCATTTAATATATTTGTAGTAACTAGACTGAAGCAAGCAACCCGACCTTTATTTAAAATGTCTGATAAGGATTCGGAATAATTATTGTTTTTTCTTGCTCACATAGAAATATTAAGAGACAATGTCGCTTTTTGAAATTATATCACTTTCAAAATATTATTTATCAGCAGGGAGAGGGTATCCAAGCTGATTTCCTTGTATAAAAAATGTGAAACTACATTATGCAATTTAGAAACTA
Source organism: Lissotriton vulgaris (assembly GCF_964263255.1). NCBI lineage: Eukaryota > Metazoa > Chordata > Amphibia > Caudata > Salamandridae > Lissotriton > Lissotriton vulgaris. The sequence continues at coordinate 518,048 of NW_028251378.1, read as the reverse complement.
CAAGTCCCAGAAGGCCATTGTGATAGAAAACGTATGGTTGTAAACATGTGACCGAGGTGGGAGGGACTCCCTTTTTAAATTATTCTCAGCAAACAGTGTTTGTAACAACCGTGATCAAGTGAGTGGGGAGCTCACGAAACGCGTTGGTTTTCGCTGTGAGGTATGCTGTAGAGGATCGAAAAATAAATCTACCTGCTTCTTAAAATGGATTGACTGGAGTGGCGGCTTCTTTTGGTTTGGGACCGGGTGACACTCGGGGCAAACACAGTTCCGATACATAGCGGTTTGGTTCTACCGCACGAAGCCACGCACTTGCTAGCAGCGCCTGAAACGAGAGGAGAGTTGAACCATCCAGTGAATATTGATCAATTCCTCTTGTGGTGCTCATCGCGCATAAAATTTGGAGCCGTAGGAAGCATACAGGAGAAGCCCTGCAGAGGACGGGAACCCACGCTGCCCGGAGGACTCATCCGAGGTAAGAAGGGATCCCCCTCTCTCCTTCTCTATATAGACGGAAAAATAATAACGTCTAATGTGCACATTTCCTTACGGAACACAACTTTGGAAAAGACTAAGGAAATCCTGGCGATTAAGCAACGGCAGATCAAACAACGGGAGTGTAATTTTGTTGCGCAAAGATATTCGGAATGAGCGCGTGACACACTGTGAAACACGCGTATTTATCCCATGACATTTGCAGCCATTTCGGAGCCAAAATTAACCCATTGAGTTTGGACGCCGACAGTCACTTAAAGAAACAGAACAAAAACATAAATCAAAGTAATTGATCCAAAACAGCATAGCACAGCATTGGAAAGTATGGAGAAAAGAGAAGCCAAAAGAAAAGAACATGTCACCAATATGTTCGATAAGGGTAACATGGAGAAAGCTCAAGCAAAACAGAGTGATACACCGAAGGATGATACAAAAGGCAAAATAAGACTCTGGGAAAAATTGACCAGAAAGGAAATCAATAAATCCTGGGAGGTTATCGCACTACGTAAATACTTGGAAGCAGAAAGAGTTCCAAGGGGACTCGGAATAATGCTGATGCCAAGCCAACAGGATGTAACAAATGAATTATTACAGGAATGGGGAGCTTTCATCCTGAACTCATCATTGGGCCTAATAAAAATACTAGTTAGGCATTTCGAGATTGCCCTGGAGAAAATAAAGGAACAACTCAAAGAAGTGGAAAAAGAATTGGAAGCTCTTAAATTAAATCAAGAAATGACCAAATTCAAAGAAGATTTGGAAAAACAAATAGAGCAACATGAGGAAACTGTAAGATTGAGAAAACACAATAAATTTGTAAGGGACGCAAATGATTATGCGGAAGGAAGAATCTTCACATTTGCCCGAAAATATGACCTCTATAAAAAACCATCACAAAATAAAACCATCTCATCCTCCAGCCTTTCCTCAATCACATCAAATGAACAAACAGATGAAGATTCAAACTTGGATGAAGAACAGCAGCGTTTTTTAGGGGATATGCGCCTCGTGCTCCAGCAGCGGCAATGGGAACAGGAGCAGGGGGCGCCCAGACAAATGCGAGGAAGAGGAAGAGGCCGTGGAAGATCCTGGCAACCCAGACAAAGAGGCCAACAACAACAACCCCAAAAAAAACCAGAAGAGGCAGGAGGAGAAAACACACAAAATCAACAAAGTGGACCAGAAACGAGGGGTATGAAACAGAAGAGGGGCAAATAACGGAAGAATTACAAGTGGTCAACTTATCCAAAAGGACAATGACACCGGCAGAAATGACTCTGCTAAAGAGAGGCATCAAATTTTGTCCCACAAGGAAAATGGATCTAGCTCAGACGAGGATAGATCTGTATTTATACATACGTAAAATAAAATTGGCCAAACACTTCCTAGAGAGACAAAACAAACCTCAAATCAACAGAATTCCCATGAAACCATTCTCAGACCTAAGTGTGAAAGACGCAGATGGATATTTAACCCTTTTAAATTTGAATGCAGAGGAAGAAAATGAAATAACTCTGGGAACTGCGATACCACAACTAGGTGCTGGGATCAGCAAAATGAAGGCTAAGTCCAAATTTTATCCGCAACTTACTCCGGGCAATAAAATCGACATCTTCCAGGAGGCGGTAATACAGGAACTATATAACATTCCGAAAATGAAATTCAAAGATAATTTGAGCCCACAAGAACGAGTAGCACTGACAACCCTCATCAATGACAAAAATGTGGAAATAAAAATGGCAGATAAAGGAGGGAATGTGGTGATTTGGGACAAGGACTTATACACGGAGGAAGCGATGAATCAACTATCGAACTCCGAGTATTATGAACAATTAATGAAAAACCCAATGGATCAATTAAAAAGAGAGTTAGACCAGAAACTCCTAACATGGGAAAACAGAAATCTAATCGACTATGAAGAAAGAAAATACCTAACTGTCGATTTCCCCCGAATGGCTACCATGTACTTTTTACCTAAGATCCACAAAAACCCCACTAGACCACCGGGAAGACCGATAGTGTCGGCAAATGGTTCATTGATGGAACCAATGGGCAATTTCATTGATTTCTTTCTAAGACCCTATGTGGAAAACCTAAAATCATACCTGAAAGACACAACAGACTTCTTGTGTACAATATCTGATTTGGTTTGGCAAGATAACTATCTTCTGATATCCATGGATGTTATCGGACTATATACAAATATAGACAATGACTTGGGTTTGATGGCTTGCAAGTATTTTCTTGAAAAACGCAACATACATTACAAGGAACATAATGATATGTTGTATGAAATGATTACTCTGCTTTTGACAAACAACATTTTTTTCTTTGGAGAACAGCTCTATCGTCAGCGCAATGGCGCGGCGATGGGCTTTTCATTCAGCCCAAGCTATGCATGCATAGCAATGGGTTGGTGGGAGGAAGAGATAGCCTGGAATGAACAAAACACGAAATTCACCCAACACATTATACAATGGAAGAGATTCATTGACGATCTATTCATAGTGTGGGATGGAAGTGAGAGTGAATTCGGAGAATACTTTGAACTGTTGAATAACAGCACAAGAGGATTGAAATTCACCTACACAACCAGCAGGCAGTCCATATCTTTCCTAGACACAGAAGTATATGTCAGAAACAACAAGGTGGAGACAACCCTACACAGGAAGGTAACAGCCACAAACTCAACTTTGGAAGCCACCAGCTTTCATCAACCTGCCCTAATCTCTAGCATACCATATGGTGAATTCCTCCGGGTGAAACGAATTTGCAGTGAAAGAACAGAATGGGACAAACATAGTGCAATGACAATGGAGAGATTCCGCAAGAGAAAATATGGAAAAAACCTGACTAAAAAATGTTGGGAAAGAGCTAACGTGAAAACAAGGTTGGATTGTCTCAAACCACAAGTCAAAGAAAACGAAACAGAAGAACCAATAAGACTCATATTGGATTATAGCAAGGAATCGAAACAAGTTGTCCAGATTCTCAAAAAAAACTGGAAATTGTTAAAACTGGACCCAACAATTGGTAAAAAGATGGGTGACCACCCGGTGGTCACATACCGGAGAACAACAAACTTGAAAGATCGATTGATCCATAGCCATTTTATGAACCGGAAAAAAACTTCTTGGCTTAAAACGGTTGGGTTCAATAAATGTTACAACTGCAAGGTTTGCGAGATAGCCAAACCCACGAAACAAATCAAAATGGCTAATGGAAAAACCTGGAAGATAAAAGAATTGATCACTTGCAAAAGCCAATATACAGTTTATTTGATTGAATGTCCGTGTAAGCTACGCTACATAGGAAGTACAATATGCGAGCTGAAAAAGCGTATCTTGGAACATACAAGGGCCACCACAAACAAGGACAGAGGAAATGCAGTGGCCAAACACATGGAGACGGATCATGAAGGAAATTGGCGACTTCTAAAATTTCTGGGATTGGAAACACTACCCCTATCAGAAAGGGGAGGACACCGGGAAAAATTGTTGCGCCAAAAGGAATCACGCCATATCTTGAACTTTCGAACGATGACCCCTTACGGACTGAACCAGTCTGAAGAACTTTATGTACACATCTAAAAACACATAGAAAGCTTCTCTTGATGTACTCCATAACAATTTCTTTTCCCTCCATAAAACCACGGCACAGCTATTGAAACATGCCAAGATCTGGGCCAAGACATAAAGTACAACAACTCATAAGAATTCCTTTGTAATAATTACACCTCACCCTCAGTAATGTCAGCCCACTTGAGGGCTTAAACTAGGTCTAAGACCTGGATCAAAGAACCCTGCTTATCATTATGAATTTCAGGTTTATAAGTTTTTTTTTCAAAATTGTGAAATGTAAAAATGTTGGAAAGAGCAACCAATTTATCATTTCCCTTTTCAGGGTAAAAACAAAATGATCAAAAATAAAAAAATGAGGGACACTCAAAAGGGACGGAACAATAAAAATGTGGACTAACATGATCGCGTCAGCCCACTGGAGGGCATTTAATATATTTGTAGTAACTAGACTGAAGCAAGCAACCCGACCTTTATTTAAAATGTCTGATAAGGATTCGGAATAATTATTGTTTTTTCTTGCTCACATAGAAATATTAAGAGACAATGTCGCTTTTTGAAATTATATCACTTTCAAAATATTATTTATCAGGAGGGAGAGGGTATCCAAGCTGATTTCCTTGTATAAAAAATGTGAAACTACATTATGCAATTTAGAAACTACAAGTCCCAGAAGGCCATTGTGATAGAAAACGTATGGTTGTAAACATGTGACCGAGGTGGGAGGGACTCCCTTTTTAAATTATTCTCAGCAAACAGTGTTTGTAACAACCGTGATCAAGTGAGTGGGGAGCTCACGAAACGCGTTGGTTTTCGCTGTGAGGTATGCTGTAGAGGATCGAAAAATAAATCTACCTGCTTCTTAAAATGGATTGACTGGAGTGGCGGCTTCTTTTGGTTTGGGACCGGGTGACACTCGGGGCAAACACAGTTCGGATATATATATATATATATATATATATATATATATATATATATATATATATATACACTCTAACTCCACTTTCCACGAAGCACTCTCGGGAGGGTGCAGGTTTGAGGTTGTGGAATCCGCAATATATTATCGCACTGTTTCCTTACTTCAAAAGAAACTCCGCACTCTCGGGGGCGCTCGAAAAACCTTTATCCCTCGGCAACCAACAGCAACAGACGCGTTTCAGCAAGCTGCCTTCAAGGCAGTTTGCTGAAACGCGTCTGTTGCTTTATATAGCAATTTCCCATCAGGTTTTTTTCTCATTGACTTGTCGGCACCACACCTGCTGTGTACATTCTGCTCAAAACATTCCTGGGCCACGAGAGATTGGAGAACGCGAGACGTTGTAATAAAAACAAAATGCCAAGTGTAAGCCACGCGAGATGCTTGTAGCAAACGCCCTGCTGCTTATAATGTTACCACAAGCAGAGTATCAGCAGTTCTGAAAGGCTACTTCAAAGAGGCTTTATAAAAGTCAGCCCCATCACTGCAGGGCTGTGCTTGGCTTCGTGCCACACATCAGGTGTGACTTCAACCATTATATCTGAAAGTGCAATATGATTCCTAGAACACCGAAAAAAAATACGATGTGTTGACATTGTCAAACCCTGGGCAGAAATGGTGTTTGCAATAGCTTCAGTCTCGGTTCCCCTTTTACTGCAGGGTAAAGCCCCCCGCCCCCTCCCGGCAGGAGGCCGGCGGTGTAATCTCTGTTGCCATGCCAGCAGCCGAGGAGACAATGACATGCGCTGACCGCCAGCTAAACAGAACTGTTTAATGTGAACATTTTGCTGGGAGATTAAAAGGCTAAGGGGGGGGCGAAAGGGCAGTGCCTCCCACAATCCGGGCAGCCAATGAATCCCGTCAAATGACTCTGACTCCTTAACCGCATCGCTGCGGCGGCTTTTCCCGCTGTGCGCGGCAGATTCGAAATTACCGCGTTACGTGACGAGCTGGCCTTGTCATCCGCGCAGGACAGGTAAGCGCGATGACGAGCCCAGCTCGTCAATAGCCTCGAAGGGGTTAACCACAGCCTTTGTGCAGAGTGGATGAGGGCAACTTATCCAGATAGTTAAGGGAGGATTAAAGAACTGCAATTTGAAGACTGCTGGCAACACGAGGAAAACAAGCACTGGCGTTGCCAATAGGTTTCACATTTGGAAAGTTGGAGCTATTGGTTTTGTAAATGACATTTTATATTTATATATTGTTATTGACAATGCCAAAAACGATATATAAATATAAAATGTCATTTACAAAACCAATAGCTCCAACTTTCCAAATGCGAAACCTATTGGCAACGCCAGTGCTTGTTAATTTTTCTATACTCAAGAGATTTATCTTACCATGTTGAAGTTGAGCCCACTAGTTGCATTTAATTTACTGTCCCTGGTTACATGTAGTGTTATATATTAGGGATTTATTAGTAAATGAAACGTACCCATCAGGTGGATGCGAGTTTTACCATATTTAAAGGAGAGAGCTCACAGCTTTACTGCTGGTTGGCAAAGGTAAAACGCACAGTCCTAATGTCAACAAAAATGGGTTCAGCTACAAATAGCACAAAAATTGGGGGAATACCACACAAAAGATGATCATTTTTAACAGTTCACAGGTTTCACAGTCTACTAGTTATGGGTTCTCCATTTTGGGTGAGGTTATTTGCTATATTTTAGCATTTATGTTTGCCTTCTTTTACATTTTCAGACCTGGTTAAGAATCAGGTGTGTGTGAGGTAAAATTGTTTGTCTGGTGTTTCTATCAAAAGATTAAAAATGCAAGGGTAGTGTACAGGGTTGGATTTGGTATGGCGAGCTGTTGGGCATTGGCCGATGGGCCGGCGCCTAAGTGTCACCTGCAGGCCTTTTTTTTAAAGCTGTATGTCACCTGGCCCACACAGCCTTGTAATCTTTGGGAGCCCCCCCAGCCAGGCATCTGTATCGTAAGGCAGGCTGACTATCGGGGCAGGGACTTGCGTCACTAGACTTCAGCTTAGTCCCTCGGGGCTGCACACACCCCCAAAAGCAGTACTCCTCCCCTCCTGGGCTGTCAAACAGAGGTGGGTGGGAAGAGTAAAGCAGCCTTGCAGGTGTTCAGTGTCAGGTGATAACGGCCGATGGTCCATCTTCATCTCAGCCCCCATTGCCCCCCACCTCGGAGGCCCGCCCAGAAGCTTTATTCTTTGCTTCCTTCCACCTCTACCAGGCCATAGCCCCGAGGCTATAGTGGGCTGGGGAGGATGTGTGTGTGAAGCGACCAGAGGCCTCCCTGGGGGACAGTTGTTCTTCTGGCTGTTTTTTCACCTCACCCTTTTGGGTTCGACCCAGCCAAAAATCACTGTCTTTCCCTTGGCCCCTCCCCCACTGGGTCATCACATCACATTTAGGCCTTGGTGGACAGGGAGGGAGAGAGTAGTAAGGGACTTTGCTGTGGGCCAGATGTTGTCTTCTCAGCCCCAGTGTCTTTTTGTGCAGAGTGTAAAGTGGTGTGTGTGTGGGGGGGAGGGGGGGGTGGGGGGGACAAAGGGATGTTTGCATAGGCCTAGCTGTGAGGTTACCATGACCAAAGCTGCCAACTTTGGAAATATGTTGGAATCCCCGCTTTAGCTCAACATCCTGTGATTCTGGGCAAATCACATCTTGTCCTGAGGCTGAAAAATAAAAACGAATTTGATCTTCTCTGGTGCTCATTGAACTAGATCCAATGCCCTTGGGGTCGGTTTACACTATATAAAAGTACAAAAAACATGTTTTTTTACAATGACCGGCCATTGTTCATGATTTCAAATGTTGCAAATGCCAGAGCATGATAATCAAAGACAAATCTTTACACAGAATAAAAACCTTATTCTTTATTAACATGGCTTATCTGCCTTTGTTAACCCCTTCACTGCGGCGGCTATTCCGCCGCAGTGCTAAGGGGGGCGGGGGGCCGCGCGGCGCGCCCATGCTGGTGACGAGACCTATCCGTCACCAGCCGCGGTTGCGCTGTGCTCATGACGGAGCGGTTCCGTCACGGCCCCGCCCGCTCAATGGAACGCTCAGCGCAGGTGCGGAATCCGCGCCGCGCAGGCATGCCGAGCGGGCCGTGACGGAACCGCTCCGTCATCAGCACAGCGCGACCGCGGCTGATGACGGAGTGGTTCTGTCACCAGCAGGGGAGGGGTTAATTTGACAATCCTTTACGGCTCATTAAGGCAGCTTTAGAAATCAATATAAAGTGCATTTGCCTAACGTTAAATGTTTAAAATACATACTGATTAGGGGGAAAAATACCGGATTTTGGTGATATTTGTCATTTTTGTACAGGCCAGGATCTGAACATTGTCATCAGAGCAGGTGTAGTGGCCCTTGGCCCATTATATTTCATCGTGCCCGCCTGGCCAACATTTTGCTTCTAGTTTTAGGTCTCGCCTGTCGATGCGCATGCGCATCGAGCAAGCGAGAGTATTGGGACTTATCCACTCTTTACCCAACTTGCAAGGAATCGTGGCGATTCCTTGCAGTGCCCGTGACTTTTAAGCTCAATGCGCATGCGCATTGCGCTTAAAAGCGCGTGCACATGGCCCCAGCCGCCTGCCTTGCCTACTCTCCCGCCCCCTCACTTCTTGATTGCACGGCCGCTAGGCCGTGCCTCCCCTACTCCTCCTCCTGCTCTCCTCCCCTCCCGTCTGTTCCCGCACTCCTCCCACACCCCCGCTCCGCCCCCTCACTCTCTCTGCCCGCCCGCTCTCCACTCTATCAGGCAGCCAGCCGCACTCCTCCCACACCCCCGCAATGTGTACTTTTTTAAGCCCTTAAGGGCCCGTTATTTGTACTCCAATAAGATTTATTATCAGCACCCTACAGTTAAAAACATAAATGTACTTTGTCTAGCCCTGCATAAATGTTATGACGTCAAAGACCTCTAAAGCATCTATTTACAGCCCAAAATTGCCATTCTTTTGGTCCAGAGCTTTCTTATGACGACCCGGAAGCATAAGGTACATGTTAGGGACACAAAGTGCACTTCATTTGGAACCCAGGCAGGTATCCTTTGTAAAGTCCTCTGCACTTGTTTTTTTGTTTCTAACAAAGGAGTGGTGGAGACACGGACTCGAAGAGAGGACAAAGGGGCTCAGGGGCTGCGATCAGTCTGCTGCACACTCACCAGTCACCACCACGGCTTTCTTTTGGGCCTCCATAGCTACTGCCTCTCCCAGCCCCCAGCCTGCCCCGGTGGCTGCTCCTGTGCCTGGCCACTCGCTGCCCCGGCGGCCGCCCAGCTGAGCTCGCACTTCAGACAGTACAGTCCCAGGGACCAACAACAAGGCAGCCGTCACTGAAGCAGGAAAGAAGGGACTGTTCCCGAGAGACGTTGACGGCGCCATCTTTGAGTGGTGCTGGTACACATAATCATGGGTAGGAATCTCACTGAAATATCAGAAATGGGCCAAAACCTGTGCTAAACCTCATCATGTTTTAAACTCCTGATACAAGACCAAAATATTAGAACTATTTTGTACTGCGGTTTTGATGAGTATTCAAAATAAAAAAAGCTAACTTATCAATGTTGTACCCTTTCCGAATTTGCCGCAAGCATTTCAACTTACTTTAAAGAAAAAAATCATATATCATTCACAAGTTATCCGTTAAAATATAACGGTTCAGGCTCTGTTCATAGGAATGTGGCTGCATATCTTTGACCGCTTACTGCCAGAGCTTCAGAAACATTGAAGTCTGTGCGAACTTAATAGCCATCTTGCAACGGGTTTTCGAACGGCGTGACCTAATGGACTGCCGATTGCAGACCTCTGTGTAGCGAGGCTGAGTTTTTGGGTCACTTTTTGGAGTTCCACGTAGCAGAACTGTGCGAACTCATCCCAGGCCTAGTGGCTACATCCTTTGAGTTTAAACCATCTCCTCCCCCCTCCCCTTATCTGGCCTTCCCTCCGTCTGTTCCCTCTCCCCGCTCCGCCCCCTCCCCTGCCCGCCGCGTCGCATTTTTTTAAAAATTTGTAAAGCTCTCTGGCGCCCTGTTCGCGCAATGGAAAATTTCCTACACTGCCGTACTGCATGAAATTCCATTTTGCGGACGTAGGTGTTATTTACGCCGGCAGATAGCCGCGCCACATACGCTCATGGCACCAGCATCTTTTATTTACAAAATATAGTAGAAAACTGGTGTTTGAAATCTTAGTGTAATGCTCTGTCAAAATTAGGTATCTATTTGTTTCTGAATAGCACTCAACCCTGCGGCTTAAACTATTTCCTCGCGCTCCCAATTGAGTGAGTTGAGAGAACTGCGGCGCAGGCGACTGAAGTCAAATTAGCCCAGGATCACACAATTGGTTCAAGGCGGGAAGTTGGGATTAAAACGCGCTTTTCCCGGTTCAGCAGCCAACAATTTACCCACTAGACCATGTTTCATGTATGAGACAAATAGAATATGCTCCCGGTGGGCGCTGCACTGGCACGGGCTCAGCTCTTCATGATACAGGGCGCCCTGGAGATCTGAATGTTGATTGGCTGCCAGCGAGCTTCGCCTGGGGCTTGCTCGCGTTTATCTTCCTAATGCGCAGCCTAGCATTGGATACCCATGTACCATCCCTACTGGTAGCACGCTTGCACAGGGTATTTTTTTATTTTTTTATTTGAGTATTATTTGTTCCACCTTAGATCTTAATTCTTTAATGGTCCATACCTTTTGCAATCAAATTAATCCTTTACTCACCCTCACCCTCACCACCCTCAACCCCTCACCCTCACCCACCCTCACTCACCCTCACCCTCACTCACACTCACTCACCCTCAACCCCTCACCCTCACTCACCCTCACCCTCACTCACCCTCACCCTCACTCACCCTCAACCCCTCACCCTCACTCACCCTCAACCCCTCACCCTCACTCACCCTCAACCCCTCACTCACCCTCACTCTCACTCATCCTATTTCACCCTCAACCCCTCACCCTCACTCACCCTCAACCCCTCACCCTAACTCACCCTCACCCTCACTCAACCTCAACCCCTCACTCACCCTCACCCTCACTCACCCTAAACCCCTCACCCTCAACCCCTCTCTCACTCTCACTCATCCTCACTCACCCTCAACACCACACCCTCACTCACCCTCAACGCCTCACCCTAACTCACCCTCACCCTCACTCACCCTCAAACCCTCACTCACCCTCAACACCTCACAATGACTCACACTCACCCTCACACACCCTCACCCTCACACACCGTCACACACCCTCTGCGTAACAACACCTCTCACACCCTCACTCACCCTCACACACACTCACACTCACGCAACGTCACACACCCGAAGCCTCACACCCCCTCACTCACACTCACCCTCACACCCCCTAACCCGCACACCGCCTAACACTCACACCCCCTAACGCTCACACCCCCTAACAATCACCCCCTAACCCTCACCCCCTCACTCTCACCCCACACCCTCACACCCTCACCCCCTCACCCCCCACCCTCACCCCCTCACCCCCCCACCCTCACCCCCTCACCCCCCCACCCTCACCCCCTCACCCCCCCCACCCTCACCCCCTCCACCCTCACCCCCTCACCCTCCACCCTCACTCACCCTCAACCCCTCACCCTCACCCTCAACCCTTCACCCTCAACCTCTCACTCACCCTCACTCACCCTCACTCACCCTCAACACCTCAGCCTCACCCTCACTCACCCTCACCCTCACTCACCCTCAACCCCTCACCCTCACTCACCCTCACCCTCACTCACCCTCACCCTCACTCACCCTCAACTCCTCACCCTCACTCACCCTCACCCACCCTCACCCACCCTCACCCACACTCACCCTCACTCACCCTCAACCCCTCACCCTCACTCACCCTCAACCCCTCACCCTCACCCTCAAACCTTCACCCTCAACCCCTCACTCACCCTCACTCTCACTCACCCTCACTCAGCCTCAACTACTCCCCCTCACCCTCACTCACCCTCAACCCCTCACCCTAACTCACCCTCACCCTCACTCACCCTCAACACCCCACTCACCCTCACCCTCACTCACCCTCAACACCTCACCCTCAACCTCAACCACTCACCCTCACTCACCCTCACCCACCCTCACTCACCCTCACTCACCCTCACTCTCACTCACCCTCAACCCCTCACCCTCACTCACCCACCCTCACCCTCACCCTCACTCACCCTCAACCCCTCACACAGTGCAATAGGTCTCAGACCATTTCAGTTAGAGCTTTTAGAAATGTTTATGGCTTTTTTTATTTGTAATTCTTTAGCATTGGCTACAGGAAACAAAAATGCTAAACGTTTACAAAAAAAACCCATAAACAATTCTAAAAACACTAACTCTAATGGTGCGAGACCTATTGCATTTCCAATGCTTGTTTACCCAGGCTACTGGCTCTTTAAGCTATACAATGTTAAAATGACCAAATATTTCTATAAACATGTGCCCAATGAGACTAATCAATTGGTGTTTAATGAAAAGGTGCGTTCCGGGAATGTGGGACACTTTTTTTGGGAGTGCCCGGGCCGAATTGTGATCCCAATCCGACCCTGGTGGTGTAGCTCGTTTAAAGTTGATTCGGCTATTTCGTCCCCATTCACCACGTAGTCATCGCTTGTGTGCAAATTAGTAAAGGTACAATAGTAAGCACTCCAATTAATTTTTATTTATGAAAAAAGGTCGACTGCCAAACAGTAGTTTACTGTGAAGGCCTGTTTTGCTATTTATAGTCCATGCCTGCGTTTCATTTTGTTGATGCTTGTGTGTCACTTGTCACTTGCTAAATGGGCAGCGCGAGACTCGACGCCAGCAAAGGTCACGGGAAGAGCGCGCGGGCGCAGATAAACTCGGAATTCGCCTATCTCCTGCTCCCATTCTCTTCCTCCTTATCATATCACTGGCTTCCTTGTTCTGTGGCGCTGGGCGAGCTCTCGAGTTCCATGAAACATTGTATTATTACAAGTTCGAGTTGCAAAGCTGAGTATCTTGCATCAGTCGTGAAAAGCCTGCTGACGTTTTCCTTTCCACACTTTTTCTGAAAGTACTGACGGTTGAAACAACTGTTTATGTGAAACCAATACCGTGTAAAGCCGAGCTTTAGCCCCAATAAACACACATGGCTCACCAGCACAGATGTTTGCTGATGTGAAGGCTCGGGCTGCATTGTCTTAAGTATAGGAACCTACTTCGGTGAAATGAAGGACGCCCTTCTTATTGGGTTGGGAGACAGCAAACCGGCACACTCTAGACCACGCCTGGACTGGCCATTCTGCCACTCTGCCATTTTCATGTTGTACTGCAGGGTAGAAGGCTCTTTCAGAGCTTGATAGGGTGAGCGAGCGTTCGATGGCCCCATTTTAGTCTCAGCCACCTGTGGTGTTTCAGTGCTTAATTGATTGCTGTTGGGGCCCACCACCATTCATTTTTGTGGCCCTGCACTTATTTGTCCTCAAAAGACTTTGATCCAGAGCTAGAGAAATAAAACACAAAATGAGGAAAAGGAACAAGAGGAAAATGGAAAAAAGTGACAAAGGGAGAAAGCTGGGATTTAAAGATTTTACAAGAGTGAAATAGAGGGGCAGGAGTGAGTGTCTGGCAGATGGAGGAAGAATTGTATGTATCAATACTCTGCGGCCATGGTATTTGGCAAATCCAGCCATCTGTAGAACTGGCTGAGCAAAACTTTGGCTCCCAGCACTTAACATTTTATTTTTTTAGTTCTGGCTGATTTGAACAATTTGCCAGGCTGTATTTGGTTATTCTGGACTCGTCTATTCAGGGTCTCCAACAATCCAGAACAGGAATAGATAGGCATGTTACTTCCAAAGAAAGTACAGACACAATATCGGTGCAAGGGCTATGAAGTCCGCTGTGCCAGCACTCCAGAGTTTACCTCAACATACTGATGTTGCAGCCACCAACTGGAGCCGGATCTGGTGGCCTAGTGAACCAATGCATCCCTTTCAGAAAATGTGTTTGACCTCATGGCCACAGGTTCAAATCATTGTGGCTCCCCTCAGCCTTTCTGTGTGCAATTAAAAAAGTGCTATTGAGATGGGTAACGAAAAGCACATGTTATTCTGTACCAAACTGTCCCAAGGGATGAACGGGTGCTTTACAATTTCATATACTTCTTAGATGGACAGTTGGGAGCAGCTTGATGCTGCATCATCCCTTCACCCACACAATGTCCAACCGGGCTGTAGCCTGCAGTTGATGTGGAGAGAGCAGATTTGCAATACTAGATTGTTGGTTGACATGATTAACAGGTACTTATCTTCCAGGAAGTTTCTGTTTTTCCATAAAGTTATTCAGGCTGGCTATAGGTTTGGAAGTTCATGCTAGGTTTTAAGAATAGTCACAGACTATGCACAGTGTTTAACCGCATCACTGCTGCGGTTATTTTTGCGCTGTGCGGCTGTTTTCTAATAACCGCGTTACATGACGAGCTCAGCTCGTCATCCGCACACGTCACTCGTGGCTGATGACGAGCTGAGCTCGTCATCAGCATCGAAGGGGTTAAGCATAGTCACAGGCTATGCACAGTGTTTACATTTAGGTTCATTGTATGTCAATTGATCTTATGTTCTTATCCTGAAACGTGGGCTCGATCTGCTCTTCTTTGACCCGCTCTGGATACTGCTGGCTTGCCCGGGTTTTGCAGCCTGACTACTGAGTCTCTTCTCCCACTGGTACTTTTATAACTCAGGTGCCAGAGTGACACAAAGTATTTCTGGGCATTTCATTGAGCTCAATCAGCCTCCGTTCGGTACAAATGTGCTTTTACTTAAGGTAAATAGTACTTACACATTTTGCAGCATTTGTTCCATTGAGTAGTAAAATAAGGATTCCATAAACAGCAAACTGATGCAACATTTCCCTACACTTGCCTACCCACTAATATTAATCCAACCCTGATAGATCTATGGTGCAGCCACAACCTAAGGAGTCTCTTAGTCCGGTTGTTATGCCCCTTTCAGACCTTATGGCCACCTTCCATCTTGTTGACCTCACTATCTTCTTTCCTTGTCTAGTGGTTATTAGACTACAACATAAGCCCAAGGACTGTGCTGGGCTCCTACTTCTTTTTTCCCTCTGTTCTCTTTATGCATCCAGACTACATTGACCTTCTTTCCACCACCAAGTGTCATCCCAGTCAACCCACCATTCCCTCCCACCAATAACGTTTTTCTGTATTCCAATTTACATCTTTACAAATAAGCATCAACTCATTTCAAAAAGTCTTCCAACAGCGCATCCTTTTAAAAAATAAACAGGGACACACAGCTCTGACTAATCCACGATTATTCAAGAAGCTGGAAGATCTAGGGGGCTAGATCCCTCATTGTACAAGGTCTTAGATGCTAGAACTCCCTCAACACATGTTTTTGATAGCCAAACACATTCGCGAGCGGTTCAGGAAAGGGCTGAATAATGAAGATATTTATACTTGTTCTCAATCAAACACTACACTGAACGGGTAAAGATTATTGGACACTGTCCCCACCTATCCAATGGGACTCTAATATACTATTCACGTCACTAACCTTATGATGTAATCATTCATTGCACTCTGAGGTAACTGAAAGGTGGCATGCAACACTTTACAAAAATTCTAAATAGATAAATAAACAAGCTGTGGAGTATCCAACCAATTGCTCCCTGATTTTGAACAAAACTTTTTACTCCACCCTGTCAACTTGACTTATTGGCCACTGGCAGCTTGGTGGCTCCTCTCTGTACCATTCTTGGTGGCATAAAAAACAAGACAAGCTTTCCACCTGGCCATTTCTTTTCAAGAACATGTAAATCCTTCTTCGCTGATTTTCTACATTCAAGCCTGTGTCTTGAAATAAGTTATTCGGCCTAGCATGCTTTAGCTGTAGGTCTGGTTACTGATTTGAGCTTTCTAAATCACAGGAAAGGAAGTAATTCATCCACAAACGAGCAAAGAATAACCTTCAGAACCTGTGTATCAGAAAGCTACATTTACTGTTAAAATGTCCATGTGGGCTGGTTTACATTGAAAAAACTCAAGGTAAAATTAAAATACATTTGAGCGAACTTGCAAGCAACATACAAACAAAAAACATTAAATCCACATTAGCTGATCTCTTCTTGGAGTCACAATATCAACAAGCTAAAATATCAAAAAGAGACCGTAGAATGCAGGTCATAGACTAACTTCGAAAAGGTACTTTTAGAAAAAGAGAGGCCCAATGTATTAAACCATTTGACAGTAAGCAACCTCGTGGTCCAAATGGAATGATGGAATTATGTTTTCTATGATTGTTTATGATATAGCGTAATGGCCAGAGCTGCAATCTGGGGAACCATCATCGAGTCTTGGCAGGGGCTCAACATCCTATGATTCTGGGCAAATCTGTTAATCTTCCTGTTACTCTAAACAATGCATGTGTCTGTGTAATGTGACTGGTGCTCTGGTAAAGCGCTCCATTACCTCCTGGTCGAGTTCACACTGCATTACAAAAACTGCAGAAAATTGAAACTAAGGAGTAAAAACAAAGCCTTACTGTAAGAGTAAACAAATAGATATCTATTTTCTGGCTGATTTGTACAAAGTGAAACCAGAAAACCTAAATTATTTGCAGCACCCCCGCTTAAATTGTGTGATCTAAGCCAAATATTTTATTTCACCACTACTTTTTTTTCTACATTAGTGCTTATGAACGCTTATGAACGCACTTTCAAAAATGTGAGTTCCGTCTACCAGTTGTATAAAAGTATCACTTTTAATAAGTACTCCTCAGTGCAGAGCTATAGTGTGTCCAAATAAAGTCAAAGCTTCAACATGTTAAACACATTTTTGAATTTTGAAGAGACTTTATCAAAGTTTAATTGATGTTTGTTGTATGATTTATATAGCAAGTATTTTCAGGCCTCTGCTCATGGACGGTCTCTTAGATGCCAGCCAGACCCGTGCCTCGGCTGTGGCTCCGCTCTCCCTGTTAATTTGTTGACTCGTCCACCTCTAGTCCATGATAGTCCAAGATAGCAGCTATTTTGCTAAGATGTATATCTAGGCTGAAAAGGGGCACATAAGCCAGGCCTAACTAAACGAAAGGGTCTGCGATACCTGCAGCATTCAGGCAGGTGTTGGACCATGGAGCAGTGGCGTAGCTTGGGTTGCCAGCGCCTGGGTGGATCGTTCGCACTTCCTGAGTACCTTCCGCCAATCCATTGTTGAGACACTTACTCCGAAGCTAATCTATTCGATTTTAAGAAAAGAAAAAAAAAGGGGCCCCTAAGAATTTTGTGCCCCGGACAACCACTCCTGTGGCCCTGCCCACACCACTGCCACGGAGAACCCTTTAAACAAGTTTACATAATCTAAAAGGTAAGTGCAACATTATCCATATCCTTAACACCGTTACTAATGTTTACTACCTTACAGAATTGATTCCATAGTTCTCAGAGGAATTTCAAGAACTGGGGTTAACAGAAAGCTTGAGAATATCAGTCACTGTTCCCTAATAGGATTCTGTAGCATAACCAATCATGGCTATGTAAACACATTCAGAGAGTTTTGTAAACTCAGATTCGCCTGTTTTGGGGTATACCTGATTGCTTAGCAGCTAATTTTTCCAGGGAGTGAAGCATTGAATTGAAGTGTGGTGCTTTTTGATCTGGGATGCACGCTACGTTGCTTAATTCTTTTAGTGAGGCACAGCGTTCATGTACTATGAACCGGATGTTTACCACCTTTTAACAATACACTCTTAGCCATATAACAATAAAAGTGTATTCCATCTTAGCAACTGTGGGAGGCTGGCCTTGTACATGCTGTCCACTAATGTAAGTGGGCACCTTGCACTAGTCCAGACAACCCTTATGGTGATTTAAGAGGTCTCAGACAATCTTGGAAAGCTATCCAAGTGGTAGCTGTGGAGAGCAGCCTTCAGGCTTAGTCTTGAAGGAACGTAAAGCAGCTTGTTTTACCAGAATGCAATCTTATAGTATAGATTAAATGGAAGAGAACCACAGAAGGTATTTATAAAAATATGTATTTATTACAGAATACTCTCTAGTATGTACCAGTATCTCCCACACTGAGATAGACACAACTCACACAATAGTGTAGCAAAGAAATCACAGTAAATAGCACTAATACACAGTGGGCTCCAGGAGGGGACCAAATCATATACTAATATACTAAAAAAGTGGTATAAGAACCACGACTCGAGTGAGGACCAGGTCGAGAGAACGTAGAATTGATCATGGATTTGCATTGTAAGTTGTGGAGGCTGAGGGTGGGAGAACCTAAGCATCGTCTCCTGTGGACTATCACATCAGTAGGCTATTGGCTTTTGAAATCATGCCATGCAAAGTCTCTGCAAAACGGCCATTCATAGAGCACTATGTTACATAAATTATACAAATTCCGAATCGAAGCAATGGGTACTTTTTCATCAGGAGTATTACAGAAGTGGCTCCAAGGTCTGTTAGGTAACAACAAGTGTGTTGTGCACTTGGGGCACTATTGCATCCTGGTGTCTGGTGCAGAACTAAAATGCATGGGATGGAACTCCATTTGGTTTAGTTTCTATCCTACGCAATCTGAACATTTAGCATTGTACCGAATGCACTGGTGACCAAACACTGCTCCAGTTCACTTTTGTGTTTACATCACTTCTAGACATAAGTATTACCAAAATCCCTAAAAGGAGACTTGGCTATCACAGACGTTTTAGCAACATCCCTGGTAGCACTAGTAATTGTGATATTAGCAAGCCAATCATGCAGAAATCGGAGTATCCTTTTTGACAAACTCCTCTCCCTAAAAAGTCTAATTTTGTCAATAAATTCTGCACTTTCAAACAAAGAACTCGAAAAGGAACCCTGCCGTAATTGGTGGTAGGTATCCAAATAAACAAAAAGTTAGAATTCTTTCTACATTAGTCTCTCATTCAAGTCCACAGCAGACCTCCAAAGATTAACAAGCATTGGCATAGCCAATCAGTCTCGCCTTTGGGGCATTGTAAGAAATTATTAAAGCAATGTGCTTACCTGTATTTAAAGGTGCTGTTTTAGTGTTAACAAATTTAATATAGCGTTCTTAATTTTATACCTTACTAAATAATGTTGTAAAACTATTATAAAATGTGCTGCATAAGGCCTGTCCACAAATATTGGGTAAATGGAGCATGTGGTTAGTAGAGGCCTAGATTTCAAGGCACTGAAGGCACAAATGTACCACTACTATTGAGTCCTGAAATGGGAAACCCTTGTTAACAAATAAAGTACTGTATGACCTTAAATGCTTGTGTGCTTAGAATAGGAAGTGCTGAGCAGAAAACCTATGCTTACTGTTTCTTCCTTCCATGTACGTTATCACATGAACACACTATTGGCTCATAAATCACCAGATAAATGTCACAATTACGATCCACATACTCCATTACATACAAATAAACACACACTTTAAAATGCACGTGACCAAGACGTACATCATAACATACACAAGAATGTTTGATTTGGTGTCTGTACCATTGCGTTCAAGGAACCTTTCCATATTCCGATTGTTGTCACATTGGCCTTACTTAAGGTTTGGGTGAGGCAGAACGCAGTGCAGCCAGCCAAACATTTCATCTTTCCTGATTCACAGAATACCTTTGCCAAGCTTTCCTTTGAAATATTCACTTCCTGATGACTGAAATACCCTGTTTCCTTGGGGAGAGTTTCGTGGAAGCAGAGCATCACTCCAGACCAACAAAACATGCTCAACTGCCTGACACTGCCTGAGGCAACCTGCTGCACTGCAAATATTTTCGTAATGTTGGTCTACACAGTATAGTGTTATTCCCTCCTCAATGCATTCTTACCTGTGTGTGTGACACAGAAGACAGCAAAGCAAAACATCCTCGCAGTGCCGCCGGGATATCCCACCCTGGGGCTTCCAGTGCAAACCAACCTTAGAAGGATGAAAGGCTGAGTCGGTGCTGTGTGCATTAGGACCTGTGTTACCCAGATCACATACAGGACACTACAGCAGGTGGGGGAAACCCATGAGAAATGTTATAATCTAGGGATCCTCTACTTTAGTGGTTTTCACACAGAATTGTGACATAGGTAGATGATGATGCTACATACATTCAAAGAAGAGAGTTCACTTTAGAAGATATAGAGCCTCATGTATTATATTACTGGCCGACGATTGCAGAATGGAGGTGAACAGCAGCTGAGAATAATCAGGCTGCTAGATTGCATGCAAATTAATGGAGCTTCTGATCTAATCTAATATCAGCATTTGCTGCTGACTCAGTTTTTGTACATTGTGTGAGATTGAGTCCCACTCTAAACAGCAAATCATAAAGGGCCAGATGTAGGTAATTCTATTTTACCGATTCATAAATACCGAATTCTACCGATTCGGTATTTATGAATCAGTAAAATAGAAGGGGGGAGATGTAGGTAAAATCGGTAATTGAATGACCGATTCTGTAAAAATCGGTATTTACCGAATCGGCAAATACTGTTTCGATAATGCCCATTGATTCCTATGGGCATTGAAGCCCATAGGAATCAATGGGCATTACCGAATCGGTATTTACCGATTCGGTAAATACCGATTCCAGCAAGGGTGCAGGGGGTGTCACTTTGACACCCTCTAGCACCCCAAATACTGGCATGTGTGCCATGTGGCACACAGACATGCCCTAAGGGCATGTCTGTCTGTCACATGGCATAGGTGTGCATGCACACATGTGCATGCACACCTCGATTCGGTATTTTACCACCCAATTGGATTGGGTGGTAAAATACCGAATCTGTACGGCCTTTGGGACTCAGAAGAGTCCCACCTACATCAGGAAGTTACCGTATCGGTAAAAAATACCGATTCGGTAAATTTACCGAATCGGTAAAATAGGGCCCCTACATGCAAATGACTAAATACCGGTCGGTAACGGCCGAAATCGGCCGTTACCGACCGGTATTTCGGCTCCTACATCTGGCCCAAAATGGCTACTGAATGACATGTCTCACAAAAGAGCTGCTGCACACAGTAGCTAATCCTTGAACAACTGAACGTACCGTTCTCAGCTTCTATGGACAGCTCTCTTATGACCTATCCTCTTTTCTCTGTAACATCGCCCATCATTTTTAGGTCTCGCCTGCCAATGCGCTTGCGCATTGCTGGCGAGAATTATAGTAAGTAGAAAAGAAAAGTCTACCAAAACGGCTGCGGAACCCATACAGTTCATGTGAGACAGGCGTGTGCATGCCAGCCACATAACACACCACCATTTGTCTGTGCCTCGGCATCAGACTTCAAAGGCTGCCGCTCTCCCGCCCCCCCCCCGTGGGCAGATCGCGCACCACCATTTGTCTGTGCCTAGGCATCAGACTTCAAAGGCTGCAGCTCCCCCTCCCCCGCCACAGCAATGCAGAGAGCTTGTTATTTAAAGCTTCTTTTGCTAGAGAAGGGCAAGTCTACTTAGAGACGGTCAGGTTCGCTCGCTTTGTTAGCTTGCTGCCATGTGGAGCTTTTTAAAAAAAAATCCGAATAGTTTGCAGTGACCAGTCCCCTTAAGAGCACAAACTAATACAGACATCACAAATTGCCTGGCTGGTTAGGTAGAAATACCTGTTTAAAGGATGACTGGACCCCACCATAAGAAAAGCAGAACATTACTATGACCGCTGTTTGTCACAGCCCGGTATGGCTGCCGTACATTGACCATACCTGTCAACAATTCTATAGTATAAGCAACGTATTTATTTATTTCGTTTTTGTAATGTGCTACAAGCTGGTGCTGGCTTACTTCGGGTATTTTTTTAAAGGATTTTCAAAGGGCTTTGGCTGGCAAAGAAGCAATGTTAGACATTGTTCTAGACCTGCAATGGTGATTAGGAAATTGGTTCTCTGGTTCTACATATGCTGGTGATGCACCAGGCATGTCTGCTTCTCACAGAGTGCAGATAGGTTTCAAAGCAATCATGTCGGATGATATGTTTATTAAATGTCTAAGACAGCAGTTGGCTAGGGTGCTAACTGAAAGTGATGTCCAGTATAACCCCTATATTAAATATTTTCAGTAACCGACACAATGACTCCACATTTCATCCTTCCCACACTGACCAGAGAATACCATTTTCAGTTTGGGAAGGCAGTATGTTCATATAACTGTATATTAATATATGTGTGTATAAATTGTCAAAAATTGAATTGAAAGCATATGTTTCATTGCTTTCACACTTACGTTTGTGGCGAACACAAGCTCAACCAACGTTTTTGGATAAACAACATCAAGCCAGTGACAACATACCAAACATTGTTAACCTCTAGGAAAGCCTCAGTAAAGTAGTAACCTTCTCTGAATCAGCAGCAGGTGTCACCCTCTATTGTTTCTACAGCTAGGCATTTCTTTAGCAGCCCTTACCACAGACACTGTCCTGTGAGGGTCATCGAAGTATGGCACTGCGCAGCATCTATGCCAATGTCATGCATGGTAGAGTTCATCAACAAGATGTCGGCTGCTGGCATGGTGCTTAGAACAGCTGAAGATGTCTTCCTCTTACTGGTGTCCTTAAACTTCGTGTTTTATGATAAAGAACTGGGCATTAATCAACTAAAAGATTATTTATAATTCCAAAGTCAATTTATGTCCATAACTCAAGTCAAATCTTCAATAAGGTGCAAGAAAATAGCTTTCCGTTCCAATCAACCATATACCCTTTTGCAAGCGCCTAACCCAGAAGGCCGGGTCTACAATGATGTACACACTGCGATCCTTTACCTTCAGCGCAAACGCGAACCCTCCCTCAAGACAGATCCTCCTGGAGTGCCCGATCATGCAAGCATGCCTCTGCTGCCCTGCTGGGACTGTTCCGGCCGAGGGCGTATCTACTGTGTCTCCCAATGCTTTACACAATGCTAAAACAGGAAGACGCCACTCCTTTTCAATGTAGTACAAATACTAAAACATTCTTATCTTCTTCACATGGTCATTCTGCGCAGATCTGAAGATGTGCCTGAAAGCGCCTTTTTGCACCATGTATTGGTTACAGAGAGTCTGTTCTGCGTAATACACTGAAGGAGAAAGAGTGACATCTGCCCGGAGCAGAGACGTGGGCATGATTCGAAGTAAGCGAGAATAGGGAAGCGTTCTAGCCATTGGCACTGAATAGTGATATCGCGGGGTTGAATGTACATGGGATGAGCTGGATACTTCCTATTCCAAGTATTCCACATTGGAAAGAGGCATAACAGGCATAGCCGGTATTTAGCTGCCGAAATCCCCATGCGTCACTTTTTACCAGGCCTTTTACCTGGATTTACTTAGATAAATCGTATATGGTTGATTGGAACGGATCAACGCTCTGGCTTTGAACCTTACAACATACACTCCAAACAGTACCACTCAGTGCCACATAATTGTATGCTACATAATTACACTGCGCTCAACGCAACATACACTTCAAATACCACTCAGTGCCACATAATTACAAGCCACATAATTACACTGCACTCAATGCAATATACACTACAAATACCACTCAGTGCCACATAGTTACAGGTCACATAATTACACTGCACTCAATGCAACATACACTCCAAATCCCACTCATGCCACATAATTACACATCACATAATTACACTCTACTGAATACAACATACACTCCCCATATTACCACTCAGTGCCACATAATTACACGCCACATAATTACACTCTTCTCAATGCAACGTAAATACACTCTATCTGTCTATCTATCGCCCTCACTCTATCTGTCTATCTGTCGCACTCACTCTATCTATTGCCATCACTCTATCTATCTATCACCCTCATTCTATCTATCTAGCACCCTCACTCTATCTATCTATCGCACTCACTCTATCCATCTAACGCATCACCACAGCATCACTCAGCCCAACCACAGCATCCCTCAGGGGCACCACAACATCACTATGCGCTACCACAGCATCACTGAACGCCACCGCATCATTCGTCACCACCACAACATCACTCAGCGTCACCACAACTTCAATCTGTGCAACCATTCAACAACAACTGGTTCAAATATGTTCTCTCAATGTTTCAAGCTTTATTACAAATGTCACAAAAAGATGTTAATATTTCACTTCTGTTCTGGGATTTTCATCACAATAAAATATAATGAACATATTCTTCAAAAAAGTTATTTACAAAAGTTTAAGCTATTGCCATTAAAAATTACAATAACTTTTATTTAAGTATTAATTATTAAAAAAGTTAAAAGCCATTGTTATTGGTAATATCAATACATCTAAGTCACGTAAAAACAACACATATTGCATTAAAAATGCTATAGGTGGCAACTCCAACAGCAATACGGTTTAGGCCCCAACAAGACGTTTAGGTACATACAGATACGCCACGCACTACTCCAAGCAATTCCACCAGACACTGATCTACGAGAGTCTTCACCACTAGAAGATAGACTGCTGACGGATTTTATGCCTCAGAGTGCAACTTCTCTTACATATAAAAAGTTAGTTAACAACCTGGCGGACCCCACATTACACCTTAAGGAGAAATGGGTAAGGGACATAGGAGAGGTTGATGAAACAGAATGGAATGAAGCGCTAGCCTCACCGAGGAAAGTAGGCATATCGGCGAAATTCAGATTAGTGCAACTCAAAATTCTGCACCGAGTTTACTACACTAGAACATTAATTCACAGGATACAAAGGACACCACACCCATTCTGCCTCAGGGGATGCGGGGAGGAAGGGAATCTGTATCACACCCTATGGGAATGCCCGCTGATACAAGAATACTGGAAACAAATTATGCTCACTGTCTCTCAAGCACTTAAGATATCTGTCCTGCCTGAACCTCGAAAGTGTCTGTTTAACATTTGGGACCCCAATGATTTGGACAGGTATGGACTGTTGTGGGTCACGCTAGCCATTACAGTAGCCAAGAGGGACATAGCACAAAAATGGGGTGTTCCAGAACTACCTACAGCAACTCGATGGTCCAAAAATATGGACTTGTTGATGGTAACAGAAAGGGCGGTGTATGTGCTCAGGGCTTGCCCCCGGAAATGGAACAAGGTCTGGGCTCCCTGGAACACTTATAGAGGAGAGATCTGTGAACCTTTGCCAGAGAACGAAGATCTAGATTCTGAGGGGGAGAATGATTAGGAGGGTGGGTGTTTAGTTCTTCATACACCGGGCTGTCGCACGATTGTGGCTTACTCAAGTACCGAATTGTAATTAAACTGAATGGCTGATAAATGTTGAAGTGTACAGAAGACACACTACACATGATGACAAATAGTTAGATTTTCTTTTCTTTTCTTTATTATAATCTTAAAAACTTTCACGCATTGTTGAACACGATATTGAGGGTTAGAGGGGTATACCTTATGTATAAATGAGACAGATTAGTTATGTTCCAACTGCTGTACTAAGGACAATTACTGCTACAAATCCATGTACCTGTTGGGACTATATTTACTACATGTTCAAATACGCATTACCATACTGTATTACCAGTCTAATATTAAGTAGAACCAAGTTGAATCCTAGTGCAATATTGTATATGTCACTGATGCCTTAATGCCAATAAAGATTTTCAACAAAAAAAATGCTATAGGTGTCACAATTGCGAAAGTTAAAACTATTGGCATTGTAAATGACAAAGCTATTAATTTAGCTATTTTCAAAACCAATACATTAATAAAAAATGTGTAATTTACAATACCAATAGCTCAAACTTTCCTAATGCGAGACCTATTGCATTGCAAATGCTTGTTGTATTAGCTAATTTATGAAGTGCTGTTTTATGGCATCTCTTATGAGTCCAAGCCAGTTTTTGAGAGCTTATGTTTGGATACCAACCAACTCTCTAAATGCGGAATTGGTAAACAGCTGATTTACAGCTCACAGAAATGAACAACTGCACGAGTAGTAGGGTGGGATACCATCACTTCAAACTCTGGCCGCAAAAGTGATAGGTCTGGCCGCAAACTGCTGGTCCCAAAAGTGACAGGTCTCAAAATGACAGGTCTGAATGCAAACTGCTGGCAGCAAATGTGACAGGTCTTAAAAAGGGTGACCTGTAGGGTTAGTCCCAAAAGTGACATTCCTGGGTGCAAAAACAGGGGAGGTGTGTATGTATGTGTTTAAAAGTGCATAGAAAAGTGTGTGCCTGTAAAAGGGAAATGTCTGGGCTTGTTTAAAACTGGGGATGCAGACAGCTGGTGGTTGAACAGCTGCGGAGCAGTCCTGAATCCCCAGCCCAGGGCATGGGAGGTGTTTTTTTTTTTTTTTAAAGTGTCTTTCTTTAGAAGCAGCTGATCGTAAAAGGGGTGCTATAAAATGTAGAAGTGGAAACCCTTACCATGCTTTAACAGCACAACTGGGGCCAGTTTCCCAGGAAGGCTCGGGCATGTAGGTGTCAAAGTGGTAAAGGAGGAGTGAAATAAACCAGCCCAGGGCCCTCACAAACCTTCCTGTGGCAATTCTCAAAAATAGGCTAATACAAGCCCGTTATAAAATAATAAATCTCAGCCACCCAGGAGCTTTGAGATGTGAAAAAAAGACAGGTGCCATGTAGAGCCAACGCTGCCCATGACAACCTGAAACAGGGTGACAACTGGTAGACTGTAATTCACACATCCCCAAAGCTCCTGGCTGCAAAAGTTACAGCCCTGGTCCCAAAAGTGACATGATGGGCTGGTCCCAAAAGTGACAGGTCTGGCAGCAAAAAACTCTGGCCTTAAAAATGACAGATGCTGGGGTTTGTGATTGGAGATAGCATCTGTCCCACAGATCCAGCCATTCCCAGAAGAAGGGCCAAACAGCGTTAACAACTGGGGCCTATTATAAAAGTGTCAAGAAGGTGTAGAGAGTTTTGCTATTGCCACCCGTGCACCAGTGACTAACCCAACGCTTCCCAAGATAGGCCAGGAGTTTGAGTAACAGATGTCAAAATAATAAAGTGTTGTACTGTTTATACTGTACAAGGATAGAAAAGGTTCCCACCCAAAGACCACCATGACATTGTTCTAAACCTACCCCAAGCCATAAAGGGTGTGGGGTCTTCTAATTAGCATGCATGGACAAGTATAAAAAGGCCCCTTGAGGATTCCTGAGAGCGAGGTGATGGTGTGTGCTGCTCTGTTTAAAAAAATAGGACCTCGAGCCCGCTTGCGTCTGGCGCTGCTCCGGGGGGTTCAGGGAGGAGGGCTCCTGACGCTCGGCGACACTTTAACTCTCTTTACAAACAGGCTCGCAGACAGTATGTTCAGCTTGTAATGTTCTGCATCCCCGCTGATGAAGCAGAATGAGTCCTTGTTGCGATTGAGCTTGATCTTAAGACCAATACCGTTGATGAGCAGTTTAACTTGGAAGAAGAGGTCTGAAAGTATGCGCCCCAGGAGGTCAAAGGTACGACTGGGTGCTGCCTGCCTAGCTCTTTTTATAAAGCCCTTATTGGCGCCATCCAGAGCTATGATTTCAAACTGACCGTATGTATCCCTGTGAAAGAGACCCAGTGAAAGGTGTGTGTCAAGGGCGTCGCTACTGTAATTTAGTATGCTCTCGATGTAGGCTCTGTAGGCGTACATGTTATCGTTCTGGGTGATGAGTCGATCGCCCAGGGTGATGTCCAATTGATTAAACATGGTAGCTGGCAGGTAAGTGATCGTTGCCACTTTAGCGTCATCTTCAATGTCAGCCCCATCCGCTTTTACGATTTCACACTGTTGGACGCTCCCTCCCGCATAGGAAGACCCGAACACCGGCTCTCCCAGTATCACCAGAAGAACCACCCCGACAACCCGCGGAAGCAACCTGCAACCCGTCCCCAATGGGACACCTGCTCCCGAACACCACGACATCGGCCGGCCCGGGCCACCTTCAGCAGCAATGCCCCGGCTCCGCCGCCATCTTGGACACTGCACCACGAGGCCGCGTGGACTCAGCTCGACCCCAACCCAGGACCTGGCCAGGCCCCGACATCGAGGCACCACCATCCACCCAGGAGGTGAAGAGACCACTTGGCAGGTCAATGAGAGAAAGGAGTGTCGATGGCTCTCCCCCCGCCAGGTGCCGATCGCCCCCAGCCTCCCCGGGCGCTGGCTCCATCCCCCTGCTGGTTGTCTGGACTCCCTCATCCCAGACCTCCCGACCTCCAAGCGCGAGGGTCCGGACATCAAAGGGGGCCAGACCTATAACTGGGGCAGCTCCAGAGCAGGAAGGCAGTTGTATCCTGGAGTCGAGAGATACCTTGAAGAACTCATCCTTGACGGACTGCTGGCGCTGCCGCAGCCCTGCCTTGTGAATCATCGATCCTGCCTGCTGGCGCTGCCGCGGCCCTCTGCAACCTACACCTTCGTCGGGACCTGCTGGCGCTGCCGCGGCCCATCTTTGTAAACCATCGCTCCTGCCTGCTGGCGCTGCCGCGGCCCTCTGCAACCTACACCTTTGTCGGGACCTGCTGGCGCTGCTGCGGCCCATCTTTGTGAACCATCGCTCCTGCCTGCTGGCGCTGCCGCGGCCCTCTGCAACCTACACCGTCGTCGGGACCTGCTGGCGCTGCCGCGCCCATCCTTGTGAACCATCGTCGGGACCTGCTGGCGCTGCCGCGGCCCATCCTTGTGAACTATCGTTCCCGCCTGCTGGCGCTGCCGCGGCCCTTCTCAAGTGAGACTTGTCATCCTAGCCGGCTGGCGCTGCCGCGGCCCAACCTCCCAGATTTCCGAGCTCGAGGATTGTGAGCTACCCATCTTGCCACCCGTACCAGACCGGTACCAAGACTGTCCCGCTACCCTTTCCCCCTCAGAGACTAGAATTGAGAGGACCCTCGTGTCCGACCCCACTGTACCGTTGATACCTCTGCCTTTAGAATCGTATATAAAGAGTGTTGACCTCATCCTTGTGTGGTGTCCATCTGTGGGGGGGAAGTTACTTGTCTGTACGATCGCTGGAGATGGCCCTCACCGGAGGCCTCTCCCCCTGTCCTCAGCCGACCCTCCAGGTCCCCGTCTAACACACACATAAGATGCGTGTTGTTGTGATCCCAATACATATCCGTGTACCCTGACACAAAAAACCCTATAGGGGCCAGCGGTGTCAATGCTGCTAAAGGTGATACCTCCATGAAGAAGCTGTTTTCGATGCTTGTCTGCGTGGGTTTCAGAGTAAAAAAGTCTAACTCTAATTTGGCGCACTCTCCAGATCCACAATGTACGAAGGCCATGGCGTTGTTTACGAGGCTTTAAAAAATATTTACTTTAGAGCTGCTTCGCTTCTTCGTAGCTCTCTTCCGTCTTGGAGCTCTTCTTTCCTGAGTGCGTTTTGAAGCGGTCCTCCTTTTTTATAGGGGAACGGCGGGCCCTGGTGTCTGGAAACACGACGTTTCCTTTTGACACTCGCGCGTGGCTTATACACCAAACCAGCTCCTTCTTGCAGCTGCTTGTTCATGTGCTCTGCAACCGCCGAAGTAACAGTAACAGTGGGGAAGTGTGGCTCACTGGTTAGAGGAGGCAGACCCTGATGCAGAGGTCAGACCCGGGACCAGGGTTCAATTCCCGATGCGGCAGGGTCTTGAGCTCAAAATGTCCACGGACTCGATAATTCTCGCCTCGGTGCCTACTCGAATCATGGGTTCACACTCTGCAACTCTGGGCAATAGCTTGCTTAATCTCCACTATGGCCCCACCGCGATGGGATGCCTGGTCTTCACCTTGGGGATGCCCAGTAGGGGTTATCTCGCAGGGAAAGCCAGGACGGGTTCCCAAAGCAAGCGCTAAGAGACCTGTCGGTGATTTGGCGCTATATAAATCGAAAATAACATAACATAACATAACATAACACCACATCCTTTGCAATGCTCGTAGCCGCCTTCTTAACATGAGGTTTTGCAATTTCATAGCCTCTTCTCAGGAAAGGCATAGCTCTTCTAAACAGACTCCTAAAGAATCCTCCTAATCCAGCCCCATACATAACAGGTGAACCTTGGAAGTACAGAGGCCCTCCATAACCGGCTTGACTTGTGTAATAGTCCCTGTACATGGACGGGTCCCCGTATGTTTTCATAACCACAATGATGGCTGCTTAATATCCCCTGTTGTGTCTAGGCCTTAAATGAAGCTTAACAATAACTTTCCCGTATTTAAAGGCGATTGGCTCAGACTGATCATCGTAGATCATAATTGAAATAGTGTCAAAATGGTTTTTAGAAACTGCGACGTAGTCAGGTTTGTTAAATTGTATTTTGACCATCGTATTATTATCACCCTGTACATGGACCCATCTTAACAACGGCGAGTAACTATCCCCGATCCTCTGAGACTCTACAACATCACTATACACATTGAGCGTGTAGAACCCGCCATTAACATCGGGGCACGTGTGATCTTGTTCCACCGGACTTTTCACATGCTGTACTGTACCTAAAACCCTTCTTTACCGGAGCAGTTAAACAGGGTGTTGTGATTTATGGATTTAAGTAACACCTTCCTTCTTACGTTATCTAGCACCAGATGAATATTCAGATGTGGCTCTATGCCAGCTATGGATTTGTTGATGGCGTCGACAACGCTTGAAACGTTTGGGTAGTAGCCGTAAGGGAAGGATATGTGTATGCCCATGGGGTCCTGTTCACGCTTGATGTGAAACTTGGTTTCGGCCGCGGTAAATGTATTCCATGTTCTAGGGTATTGGATTTCTGTTAGGGCAACCTCCCAGTCCTCTTTCAGGTCCACCGGCTAAGCCAATTTGATGGTGTAATTAGAAATCTGATTGCTGGGGAACATGTCCTTAGAAGTGTTGGATGGTAAGGTTATATAAAAGGGCGTTATCTCCATCGTATCAGCTGTTTTTAGCTTGCATCCTTCAGGGAGCTGGCCAACACCCAACTGTTAAATTTCTCTGGGCATCCCCACCATTTGACATAGGCCTGGCTCCTAGCACCTCTACCTTTCCTTTTCAGAACCTTTTCAACCCTAAACACGCGGTTCGGATCAGCGGGCACCTTTTGTAACTCTTCCTTGTAAAAAAACCCGGACACCGTTTCCCCATGGAGGTACTTTAGCCTGTAAATATACAACTCTTCCTTAAGCTCCACACTTTCCACTATAAATATTTCATCGGTAAAAGTCTGTTGGTACCCCTTCGTGAAGACCCCTTTCAATTTTGAAATCTTTACGTCATCACCTTTTTTAAAAACAGGCTTCTTCACCTTTGTACCGAAATTAAGACCATACACATTTCTCCAAACAGTTAACAAATTACTAGGTGTTACCTCTTCGGGTGCCATTTTGATGGCCCTATGATAACTGGCATTATATACAGCTAAAAAAGCCTCTAGAACATCAGCGTATTTGTAGGTGCTGTGTGCCGTAAAATTCCTCCACATCTTAGACTTTAATGTTCTGTTAAACTGTTCTACAACCACTGCTTTTACCTCCGTGTGTGTTACAAAATGTTGAACATTGTGCTGCTTTAATAATTTCTGAAATGACTTGTTTAAGAATTCTTTTCCGGCGTCTGTTTGTAGTTTTTGAGGAATACTCCCCTTATCGAAGATGGTTTTAAAAGCGGTCTTGATGCTAGCCCCACTTTTATCACGCAGCGTCACTGTGTAGGCGTACTTGGACAACACATCTATGACTGTTAATATATAACAGGCGTCGTCATTTTGTTTTGCTATATCTTGAAGGCTTATTATGTCTGCTTGCCACTGATAATCTATATGCGCATTAACGATTGTTGGACGCCTCTTAAAACGTCTTCTGGCAAGTTTATGTAGTGAATACGCCTCCTCTCCTGATAACCACGTCTTCAAAGCTTCTCTGCTTACCGACTCCTTTTCATCCACAGCCCTTCTATATAGAGCGGCGACGCTTCCAAAGCTGCCAACCCCGCTTGTATCATAATAACGTTTTCTTTACAGGGCCCCCGACATGGTATCAGGCGTCACTGCTCAGGAAATGAAAGACGCTTGTTTTGTGTAAGAACATTTTATTAAAAATAAAGAATATTAGCAAACCATAGACAAAGGGGTTTCTTATCTTTTCACAGTATGCATAGTAAGTACGGCTTAACATATAGACAGCTTTTGGGTGTAACATTCCACTACTTTACTTTAAATACACACTACAATGTAACAATACATCAGGACTTATTTATTATAAAATAACCTTTGTGGTGCCAAGGACACTATTTTTCTATTTTTTAGATACACATTACACATGCGCCTTTCTATGAGTCTTTCTATCATCTTTCTATCATTGCACGCACAGGCGCTTGGCATACTTCTTAGTTTTCCGCAGGGGTCGCTGGCATAGTGTATCTCGTTGAGTGTAGCCGCCAAGATCTTCAGCATATTCGGGTGGACATATTTATTTTCAATGCTCAGGCCGTGCACCACCCTTAGCAGCTTATACATCTTGTAAGTGTCTAGCAAACTACATATCTACCGGATTATTCGTTCTTTGTATGATTCGGCTAGACACTCGTGCGCCCCCTGTTGAGTCTCTAACACGGTGGACGAAACACATGCTGTAATAGTCCCATTTGACACAGTGCGTACAACCACAGCTGTGAAACCTTTAACACCCAATTTGACGTCTCTGGTGAACCTCTGTGTTTCCTTTTCAAAGTCGTCGCTCTTAGAGACCTCTTCGCAACATCTGCACTCGGCTTTGTGGAACTTCCTGTCTGGTTTGCACAGAATATACAAGACAGATTCAAGCTGCGCCCTTTTGCAGTCTGCCCCTGGGCATCGGTTCTTTTCGGTGTTGCACCCTAGGTTCAAAAGAGAAATATTAACAGACCGTTAGCGGTAGAAACAAAACAACTTTTATGTAAAGGGTCTACTCCTAACATTTTTACTAACCAAAACATTTTCACCGCCCTTTGCGGCTGCTCTAAAATCTTGAGAGACGGTAATATCCATCGATGCTCCATCATCTTTGACGCTTGTATAAGGCTGTTGCACAACTACCTTCGTAGGACTCCTATCCACCTGAACATCCATGTCTTCATAGACGGCGTGTTAGGAGATGGTACATTTTCTTTGTCGTAGGGCATTATGAAGTAAGTGCATCCCGCCGGGGTTGCTCTCTAGAGAGGCCAAAAAAGAAGAAATATTAACGTTCGATAGTTAAAGAAATAAAATACATCCTTATGTAAATGGTTGCTCATACATTTTTTTTACTAATCTTCACAGCCCTCGGCTGCAGCTCTGACATCTTGAGAGTTGTTAATATCCTGGGATGTCCCATCATCTTCAACTCCTGTATCAGGCTTTTGCACCGTCACCTTCTCAGAAACAACACCCTCGTGAAAACCCAAGTCTTCATAAACGGGTGTATTAGGCGGAACTATGGATTCTTCATCATCCTCCAACTCCAATAGCATGCTTTGCTCAGACGCCCCGCCGTCACTCGAACCCTCGCTAGCGCTGCTGTTGCGCTTAATCGGGGACGCACGGCGCAGCTAATCCTTGAGACTGAGGGCGTCCATACGCCTACAAAGGCCACCGCCAACAGCAGTAACGTTGCAGCCCATATCCTTAGGTTCTTCTGGTTGAGCATTCTTGTCCATTACCAAGGGGCTGAAGGTTCTGTAATAGCTACTGATGGGTGGCTGTGAGCCATCAAACCAAGGTTTTTTCATGAATGGGTTGCATCTCTTCATTTCTGCTATGGCGGCCCTTCACGTATTCAGGCGTCTGCTTGCTGCACCAGGCTCTTGACACCGGCTTATATGTATTCTAAGAAACCACAACCCCCCTAAAAGAGGCGTATACCTCTACACCACAACATGGACACATGGCCTCAGGGCGGTTCCGCCACGCCTCTGTCTCCAAAAACAACCCTCCCCCTGTGACTCATCCGCCCCTTCAGGGACAGCTGCTTTTAACCACCCTTGGTAGTAAAAGTGCCACATGTCACTTTTGGGAACCCTGGGGCCGCAAAAAGTGACACGTGTCACTATTGAAACCAGAGTTCCTTTTGCGACCAGAGTGATTGCTGCCAATAGTTTGCGGCCAGATCTGTCTAGCCATAGTGATTGTTTCCAGTAGTTTGCATCCAGGCCTGTCATTTTGAGACCTGTCACTTTTGGGACCAGCAGTTTGCGGTCAGACCTGTCATTTTGAGACCTGTCACTTTTGGGACCAGCAGTTTGCGGCCAGACCTGTCATTTTTGAGGCCAGACCTGTCACTTTAGGGACCAGCAGTTTGCGGCCAGACCTGTCACTTTTGTGGCCAGAGTTTGAAGTGATGGTATCCCACCCTACTACTTGCACGCAGGAACAACTACTCATAAAAGCAAAAATTCACAAGCTCTTATTTTAGGCCAGGCCCAGAGACTTCTTTAGTTGTATCACCAGCTTCATCTAATGAAAAAAAATCATAAATAAAAAAATCATACATATATACATACATACGTTTTGGGCCAGCGCTTTCCCTCCATCGATTTCTTTGAATTTCCATACATTTTTAGTTCTGCCCACAACACTATACTGCACATGGCAATGGATCAGCCCATTTCAGTCATTGGGCTCTTGCACTGAGAGTGCCAGAATTAATTTCTGATTGTATGCACACATCCATCTCAACAATGTGCACTTGAGTACCAGGGTGAGATGGCCAGTACTTTGCCAAGGTTTTTTTTCCTTCCATTCTTTTTATGTCTTCCTTGTGTTCTTTTTCAATGGCCCACATTAAGATGTTCCCAGATTTAGGTGCATGGACATGGGAGGGTAAGGATGTCTAATTCATGGCTGCCAGAGAGTTAGAATCTCGGACACTGGCTGGCATCCTGCATCTAAATCTGATTATTGCAAATTATTTCCCCGGAATGGGCAAGCAGACTAGGAATACTGAGGCCATATCCGTTTGCTTTTCCCCTACTAATAATAATGTTATAATAAAATAATAATTATAAATAATTAGGAAATAATAGGTCTAGAGCCACACACAAACCTCTGCTTAGAGGGGGCTTGAGGGGCCGTGCAGTGATCGAAGAGTGTTGACTCATCAACAAATGCAGCCTTTAGAACGTAGGGAGGGACCGCAACCCATCCACCTCTGCTCTAAAGTATGGACTTGGTGGCACCAGGTTTGAAATTATCAGTATGGGGTCTGCGGACTCGGTAACCCAGACTCTGAGCCAATAGGATTGTTCGAATAGCTTCGAGCAGAATGAAGACCTGCTATAAACTTGTCATCCGTAGTCTCGCTAATTGAATGCTCACTTTTAATAGGGTGGATTGTGAAGTTTACCAAGAAGCTCTCACGCTGGGCTCCCAGTGCAGTAAAGCGAGAGACAAGCTCTGTGAGTCAGACTCATTTTAAAGGTATTTTTATACCGCCACTGGGAGTAGTGCTCTGAAGAAAAGTAATATACACTGACTGCAGGAGCAAAATTTAACAAAAAAAACGCAACTGTCATTTGCTTCTAATCTGTTCCAATAGTTTTGGAATAAAGCGTTCAACATGATTGAACATGCTGGCAGTGACCTTTAAAAGATATCTCTGCTGCGATGTAAAACAAAAACAAGCTGTCTATAATGCGAGACGCTTGGAATGTCAATGAGAAACTGCCCCAGTAAACTACCTCTCACACATAGCATAGCCCGCCCCTCTCCGCAGTGGTGGAGGGAGTGGCGGGCACACCGGACAGGCAGGGAGGCCTCCCTGGGGGCCGAGATGGGATGAGACAGATAGCGCAGTGCTTGGGGTGTCCTATTTTGTTTGTTTGCACACCCCCTCACTTTCTATCGCACAGTCCGGGCCAGTAACGTCATCGGGTCTCTCCTCCCTCCCCTCCCCTCCTCTGCCCTGACTGTGACTGCAAGTGGAGGAGGGGGGATGGCTGTGCAAGGGGGGTTCCCGACAGACGCACTTAGTGAAGCACTTACAGCAAGCCTGTTTGTCCGGCAGCACCGGGAATCTTAGTGAGGAGGCGAGACAGCAGCACAATGGTCTAACTAGCAAGTACTAAGATATCTCAGTGGTTTAAGGTGCCCAACGCGGCTTTTATGTTCAGCTCGCAAATCATAGTTTAAGATGATATATCATATAAAATGTCTCTATGAATAAAACACGTCTGCTGCAATCTACGTACATTTCAGATGCATTTTAAAAGAAGACGCACAGGCGCCATTGCGAGCCTTGCATTTTAAGCAGAAGACTCGAGGGCATCATTACGGTTGTCCAGTGCTGTGAAAAAAACACATACTTCAACTACAAGGTAAGCGATCTCGACTCTATCTACCTGGGGAATATATTACAACAAGCAATGGCCGCGTGGTGTGAAGCGGAAATGAATAGCTGACGAGGATGGAGGGGGTAGGCGGCGCGAAAGTGAAAGGGAAATGAACAGTTTACGAACGCGAGTGGTGCGCACGAGTGTCACCGCAAGTGTTACCTTGCCGGCCACCAGCTTGCTATTACACGCACGCTCGCGCGCTCTTGTGCGCGTGACAGTATGCTGGTGGCCGGCAAGATAGCCCTGTTAAAAGCAGCTACTAAATGTCTCGGCCAGGCCAGCGCATGCACTGGATCAGGCAAGACCTAAAAAACTGTGGTGCGACAAGCTGTCAACATAAAACATAGAGTGCACGCTCCTACACCCCTTTCATCCTTCAAATGCTTTAATTTTAAGCTGGTACCCAATTTAAGAACTTTTGTATCATGCATGTCTCTTTGATCGAGCCTCCATATGGCTGAGCAAATTAAATAAGGTTTCCCAAAGCATCAGCAAAGCCTCCCTTCACTCTAGTTTATGTCTGCCACTTGGCGTCTTGGTGATAATCTGTTCCTGCTGTGCCATAGAATTATTCCTGCCGACCAAAAGTCTATCTAATAAATCTAAGATCACTTTAATTAAACTAACTTGCCCGATGATGTTTCTCTCCTATTTGTGTAAAGTGGTCCCAGCGTGCCTGGAGATAATTTTTGTTCCCAGTGCTTAACACCAAAATAGCAAACACAAAAATAAATCAAATTACAAGTATCGACACCTGCCCCTAAGTAGGCTCTGCCAATTTAGACAAAGAGTTTCTTGGTTGTGAAGAGATTTACTAAGGAATTAGATTATGCATGAGAAAAGCAAAAACGATTGTAGGCTTCTGTCTTTGGTGCAAGAAAAGAATTCTGGAAGTATTTAGATAATCTGGCCGTCAATACTTTCACCACTCGGTGTCACTTTGTTGACATTTCTGGTGTCTTAGGGCCAGATGTAGGTAGCTAAATACCGGTCGGTAACAGCCGAAATCGATGATTTTCCCGTTACCGACCGGTATTTAGCCCTTTCTAATGTAGGAGGCTGGTTTTAAGGATTCAGGAATTTACAAATTCCTTATTTTAAGGAATCGGTAAATTACCAAATCCTGAAAATCTATGTAGGTAGCACTCAAGTGAGTGCATTTTTGCTTTAGGGATTCGTCATTTACCATCAATTACATGTTGGTGGTAAATACCGAATACCTTTAAAAAAACAATAATTTGCTTTTTTCAAGGTGCCATGTGGCAGACATACATGCCCCTAGGGCATGTATGTGCGCCACATGTGCACACATGCACGATTCAGGGGTGCAACAGGGTGTCAATGTGACACCCTGCCACCCTTGAATATGCTGCTGCTATTACCGATTTGGTAAATACCGAATCGGTAATAGTGAATAGTGAATGGCTTCCCATTCATTCCTGTGGGCCTCCAGGCCCATAGGAACAAATGGGAAGGTATTTCTTATTACAGAATCGGTATTATCGAATCGGTAATACGAAATATTACCGAATCGGTAAATTTTACCGATTTATTACCTACATCATATTTACCAATTCCTAAATATCGAATCGGTAAAATTCGGTATTTAGGAATCGGTAAAATGAGATTACCTACATCTAGCCCTTAGTGTCTCACATCAGGGCTTCAGTTTCTCCAGTCTGAGGTGTTCAACTTCAAACCCCTCCACAAAGACGACTGTGATTCTTAAAGTGACTCCTGTTGGTGTTTTAATGAACTGTGACGTGGCTGGTATTATCGTACCTCTAAATATAGCTATTGTAAGCAAAATACCTTTGGATTAGTTCAGATTAACTCTCGACTAATGGTTTTATCCTTGCTGCTTGTTGAAAAATGTGCATGTGTACACCCTGTTCCTATTATGAGGGGTTTAAGTTAGACTGCCATATTTAGTTTCTCCATTAGCATACCCT
The DNA here is from genome assembly GCF_964263255.1 of Lissotriton vulgaris. Classification (NCBI taxonomy): domain Eukaryota; kingdom Metazoa; phylum Chordata; class Amphibia; order Caudata; family Salamandridae; genus Lissotriton; species Lissotriton vulgaris. The sequence goes on along the minus strand of NW_028251378.1, from coordinate 479,817 downwards.
TTAAAAGTTAGAAGGGCAGTTTTTCAAAAAATAGGTGCTGCGTATGTATTGGCAGGTCCATTGGCGTGTTAAATGAAGGCCCACAGTTTTTTATGTCCGCCACTCTGGTAAACAAGCTAACCGATTGAATGGTGTGGGCCATTGATTTACTTGTGCATGTGTGCATAGATAGTTGATCAGTCCACATGCAAAGGACAAACATACGTGTGGAAGTGGCACGAGACAACACTCACTCTCTTAACATCACAGACTCAGTTCAGCACGGCCAATACTAGCCCTGTAACTTGCATCGCCTGATCCTGCAGCTCCTGTCCTGGTAATCCCTGGTGCAGAGACAAAGAACAGCAGCTCTGTCTCCTTAGCCTACATGCAGGCCCAGCATTATGATACTCTACCCCCGGCCGCTCTGTCACTTATGCTAGGGGATAATGGGCTACCTGAAAGCGTTTTGGCAATGAGGTTCATTTACCTATTTGATAAGAAAGAAAACATTGTGTTTCTAATTATAATAATCTAGTGTTTAAATTGCTTTTTGTGAAAGTTCTATACAGCGAACATTTTATATACGATTATTATTAGCCAACTCAAATTGGTAGGCGCTGTTTTGTTGAGGTCAGAATAATAAAAGGATTAGTGAACTTTACGGAAACTTAAACCCCCATATCTCCTATAGAGCTTCAATGTCGACTCGCCCTGCTGGTTTACCTGCTATTGTGGACAAAATGGCTGTATTTATCGAAGATGATACGCTTATATTTAGGCAGAAACAAGTTAATTTACTGAAAGTAAGCAGCTGCCATTTGGAGAGAAAAAAATGAACATTTCAAAATATTGAAAGCATATAATTGCAGGATAGCGCATGCTGATTTGGAGACACTAATAAAGTAGGCCTCAAGAAGTCGTATGCAGACATCCTCTTTCTTCAAGTCCCAGCAGTAATGCTAAAGCCTGATAGATCACCTTTGGAGCAACAGGCTGTAGCACATCTTCTTCATTCCACCCATGTTGCAACTTGTCCTACTCTGTTCTTGGAACATATACGGACTTGTTCTCCAGCCTCAGCCACAGCAGCCACACCGAATGCTCAATCACCCACGCTGATGCTTCAAGCGCACAACATCGGGACCTAACCCTGGTAATGCGTGGCACACAGACACCCACTGCTCATGCCATGAAAGCATTTCTTTGATTCCATACTTTTTTGTTGGTGGGACAAGTTTATCGTGTCTAGTGTAAAAAGATTCATCACTTATGTTAAGAGAGCTATATTATCACTAGTATAGAACAGCCGTCGTTCTAGTTCGATCCAAGCTGCAATCTGAGCCCGGACGATTTGTGAAACTTAAGAGATAGCTTCTCTAAGGCCTGAGATCATGAAATCTGTGTACTTTTTAAATTTGCTATTCTTTCCCAATTGATGCGGTCTTACTAAAAGTTCACCTAGAGAGGGAAGGAAGAGGAAAAACCTGTAAAACCCATGGTTTATTGTCAGGAGTTCTGGACGGGAAACAACCATTACTTAGCAACTTTTACTTTGCTATTCTTTTACTTAGCAACTTTTACTTCGCATAATCCATTACTACGCAAGCTTCTACTTAGCATGCCTTTACTTCGCATATGCCGTTACTTAGCATATGCTGTTACTTCGCAAATTAAATTATGTATGTAGTTAGGGTAGTGTTGTAGTGTATGTGTAGTGTAGGGGGTAGTGTTTTAGGGTTTAGGGTAGTGTTGTAGTGTATGTGTAGTGTAGGGGGTAGTGTTTTAGGGTTTAGGGTAGTGTTGTAGTGTATGTGTAGTGTAGGGGGTAGTGTTTTAGATTTTAGGGTAGTGTTGTATGTGTAGTGTAGGGTAGTGTTTTAGGGTTTAGGGTAGTGTATGTGTAGTGTAGGGTAGTGTTTTAGGGTTTAGGGTAGTGTTGTAGTGTATGTGTAGTGTAGGGGGTAGTGTTTTAGGGTTTAGGGTAGGGTTGTAGTATATGTGTAGTGTAGGAGGTAGTGTTTTAGTGTTTAGGATAGTGTTGTAGTGTATGTGTAGTGTAGGGGGTAGTGTTTTAGGGTTTAGGGTAGTGTTGTAGTGTATGTGTAGTGTAGGGTAGTGTTTTAGGGAAGTGTAGGGGGCGTGGAGAGTAGTGTTGGTGTGTAGTGAAAAAAATGTTAAAAAGAATATGTATGCGTAGTAAAAACCTGCAAAGTAATGTACTGCTAAATAATGCCACTTTAATGGTTTTCAATGAATTTGCGAAGTAATTCCAATGATTAAAAACAGTGCAAAAGCTGTTTTGCACTGTTTTTAATCATTGGAAGTTTGAGAGGTACTATTAAAACTGCTTTACCTCTGATCTCTCCAATTTTATATTACACATTACCTTTTTTGTCACTTTTTCACGCACTGCAAATCAGTTAATATCCAATAATTATTGATACCGAATATAACATTCTTGCATCACTAAGGTTGTAGCTTCTTGAAGTTTTACATCTGACACTGATAGCTACAACTGTTATCTCCTTGGTGTGAGGAGACCCAGATGATGACAAGGCCGGTACCGGGCAGTAACTGATGGGTATCTTTCATGCCTGAGGGATACCCTTTCTTGCTACATCACATATCAGTAGATGTTTTGAGCCACACGCAGGAGTAAGATTGTTTTTAGTAGACCCATGGACATTCTTTGTTGTTATAGTGTTTTGTTGGGCTTTATGTCCGTGTGTGGTCTATAAATATGCCCTTGGACCCTTTTTCTAAGCTGTGTTATTTATATATCATAGAACAGCGATAAGGAGATGGTTCGGAAAGCTGCAGAGGGGGTCAGCTCATGCAAGGGCACCCTCTCACATAAAACCAACCACTCTACCTCCAGGATTGTCGAGGTCTGCCTTAGGAGTGGCTTATTGGTGTATATGTGTCTATATAGGTATATAGGTATATAGATATAGGTATACTATATCTAAGTAAGGGGTGATTACACCACCTTACCCAGGCTGTGTGAACAGACCTGTGGTGTCAGTTTGAAAGGCAAACCAGGGGTGGCACAATACATGCTGCAGCCCCTGGTAGGCCTAAGGTGCACCTATGCCCTGGGTACCGTACCTAGGGTACACTATACAGGTGCTCACAAGGGTGACCCAGTAACCAATCTGGTATGTACCTAAAGTACATGGTATCAATTTAGAGAGAGAACAGCTGGGCTGTGGGCCTGATTAGCAGGTCCACAGCCACACCAAAGTCAAAAAAACAGAGAATCACAGCAAAAAGTGGGGGTAACCATAGGAAGCAGACCCTACTCTCCTACAGGGGGCTTGGCCATGCTCCCGACTGATCCGCTGCAACGCCCCTAAAGGAATCGAACGGCTCCAGGCAGCCGGAGGAGAAAAGCCCTGGGGTGCACCAGCATGGCCCTGGGGGCCTAATTAACCTTGTCTGCCATATCCAAGTGTCCTCTGTGCTTCCTGAGTATACCGCTGAGCCCAACAAGCACAGAAGCAACAGAGAAGTGTTGTGGCAGGGGGAAGCCTAATAGTGGCCACCTGCTGCACAGGCTCAACCCTTATTACATGCCTTGGCTTGAATGGTGGACTCACCCTGGGCCGGGCCTGGACTTGTCTGTTCATCGAGTACATTTGGCCGGGGTTGTGCCTACCGGCCCAGTGGCATACTAGGCTAAACAGTAAGATCACCTACTTGGGGTCGGAGGAACACAGGTGGTGACCGCTGGGATGAAAGAGAAAGTGAGCTTGGGGATTAAGCGTGGGGACAAGGACTCCACACCGGATGGGATTAACCCCTGGAAGCTCTGGGGTGTAGATGCATACATACCCTGTGACTGTATCCAGTAGAAGGGGGCACCTGGCATCGGAGGGAATAAGAAACAGTGAATCGGAGGCACCTCTGGGGCTCCCTGGTGAACACATCTAGCGACAACTCACCCTACCCAAAAACAGCACATGGATCGTGGCCCGGTGGTGATGGTGAAGGGCTCCTTTGTGGACTAGTTCTTGGGCTGGGGGCAGCGTGGGCACAAGGATTGGGTGACGCTGGCAGGCCCAAGCGCAGTATATCATGGGATGCGATCAGCTACTGCGCCATGGGCTAAGTACTTATGCCGTATGGATTAAAAGGGCCCTTAGGGCTTATTGGATTAAGCTGGGCAGAGGAACCCCCGGGACAACCTGTAAAATCTGCTCACCACTGGTGCCCACTTCTGTGTAAATACATTATGGGTAAGGGAAAGTCGGCGTGTGCTACATCTACAAACAAAATCTCCCAATACACCACGCCTTGTCACCCCATTCAGACACTTACGAGGCAATCAAGCCTCAGTATCGAGGGAGAAGCACAAGAACAAGCGTAACCCACCCCAGCAGAGCGGCGCTGGAGCAACAAATTCAAACAGTATCCATAGACGTGAATCTGCTGTGAGCAGACCTACATAAGGTGGCGGACAAAGTAACAGCTGCGGAAGGTAATATTGCAGATCTACAGGTGGGGGTGGCCACCCTCAAGCACCAAATGGCACAGATTTCAACGGCCACTAAATCCTTTGTAATGGAGAGCCAAAGATGCAGAGGGACATCTCAGCAAAACAACATCCGTGTCCTGGGGGCTTGACTGACCAGTTCCTGGAGACCTGGGTTCGCACTGAACTTCACCCTCAGGGACTGTCCGATTTCTTTGTAGTGGAGAGGGCACTGTTGCCGCCGAGGTCTATAATTGCCAGAATCCATAATTATTGGGACAGAGATATTATTCTCTGGGCGGCGAGGGAACATCACGACCAACACTATGATAGTGCTAAGATCACCATACACCCGGACTACACTAACTAGTTGAAGGACTTGCGCAAATCCGTCACAGGGGTGAAACAGAAGCTAAGGGCCCTCCAATATCAGTACATGCTCCTGTACCCAGCAAAACTGAAAGTATTGGCACATGGGAAGGCGCACATTTTCGAAACACCTAAGGAAGTGTGGGAATGGTTTGAAATTTGAGGTGACACGATGCCTCCACACGAACCACGCAGTCAACGAAAAAGATGGGACACTCAGCGGAAAAGACTGCAGCATCTGCCTAGCTCTAATGGTAATGATCTCATCACAGCCCCACTGGGAGAGCATAGGGTCACGGTTAGAGAAGATGGAACCATTGAATTCGATAACGAGATGACCCGGGGAACAGAACGGGAGGAGGAACCCCCACAGGACATGGAGGGGATGGTTGCTTCGACGCAGAGCAGCATACCAGACTGTATACTGGACACAATAATGGCATTGGCACAGAGAGTTGGTGATGTATGAATGCCTGGAGTTGTTAGTTAATGCGTTTGGATAGCCCTAGAGTGCCTGAGTGGACTGGAGGGGATAACGATTATGGCCCTGGTAAGGCATAGGGCAGAGTGCTTGACATCTGAGTACTCTGCATCTACATCAGATGATGTGACTGGTGAGGGGTGGATCACACATGCAGCAATGAGTAGATGATGGAAGCATTAAGCCAGTTCTTTAGGGCTTATATGGTAATGATTGATTGGCCGGGGAGCTATTTGTTGCAGTATGTTTGTTGGTCCCTGTTTGACCGAATGGGTAGCTGTGAACATCCTGACACCAGTAAGGGGTGGCCAGTAATAGATTTTCAGTTGCACTATATATACCCGTGGGTGGGGGTTGGCGGGAAGTTCGAGTTAAGAGTTATGTGTATCAGTTTATTTCTTGGCACCTAGCTGCTGGAAAAGGGCAAAAATCATCCCCCTTCTGAAGAAGCCTACAGCGGGCCCTACGGTCGCATCCAATTATAGGCCCATTTCCCTGCTGCCCTTCTTTTCAAAGGTCCTGGAAAAGTACGTTAACTCAGTGCTAACAGATTATATAAAATGAAACCATGTGCTTCATGACAGCAAGTCAGTCAGGATTTAGACCCACTCTAAGCACGGAAACAGCCTTATTGGAGGTTTCAGAAACCATTAAAACTCAGCTGGACAAAGGGGGCAGTGCAGTGCTGATACTGCTGGATTTATCCGCAGCTTTTGACACCGTGCCCCATGACCCGCTCCTGCGCAGGTTAGCGGAGTGTGGTGTTGGGGGCACGGTGCACAATTGGTTTGCTTCCTTACTGAGCGGTTAAAGCCAGATCTTTTGACTGAGTTTGAGTATTTGATTGATTCAGATGCTCCGTCCATCACCACCCCCTTTTGTACCTCCTTACTGAGCGGCAGCAGGAAATTTGGTCCCCGCCCTTTACAGCCGCCATTCCTCCTATGCAAGTAGGGGTCCCTCAGGGTTCTATTTTGAGCCCCACACTTTTTAATATTGATATGCCCCAACTTGCACGTCTGGCAGAATTGCACAGTGCAAAGATTATTTACTACGCCAACGACACTCAACTCCTGTTCACTTGTGACAAAGGTGCGAGTTTTCGTGGAATGGAGATAAATAAATGTTTAATGGAGGTCTTTTCTTGGATGCGACTTAACCAACTCAAGTGTAATCCAGAAAAATCCGAAATCATCTTTTTCGGCTGCTCCCCTTGTGCGGACTGGAATTTATGGTGGCCCTCTGACATGCCCCCTCCTTCGGCGCCAGTCAGCACGGTTAAAAACTTGGGAGTCAAGTTGGACACTAGTCTAGCGATGAAGTCTCAAATTCAAGCTGTTGCTGGTACTTGCCTCGGCTTGATAAGAATCGTAAAAAACTTTCTTCCCCTTCTCCCGGTGGAATCCCGTAAGATCGTAGTACAAGTCTTAATTACATCTAGGTTGGACTACGTAAACATCTTGTATCTGGGCCTGCCAGAGTATTTGCTCATTTGGCTGCAGGTTGTTCAGAACGCTGAAGCCAGAGCTATTCTTATGGTAAACCCCAGAACGCGCATGTTGCCCCAGCTGAAGGCGTTGCACTGGCTCCCGGTGAGAAAGAGGGTCCAGTTTAAGGCCCTAGTGCTCGCTTATCATGCCTTCCATGATACGGGTGCGGTTTACCTGAGAAATAAGATCCAACGTTCTCAGCCTCAACGGGTCCTACGATCCTCTAGACAATCCCTCATAGTGATTCCCAAGGTTACGAGATCTCAGATAGTTGGACGCTCATTTCAGGTCCAAGATGCTCGTCTGTGGAACGAATTGCCCCTTTACCTTAGACTGACACAGGACTAGTTGTCTTTTAGGAAACAACTTAAAACATGACTGTTCCAACAATAACACCATGGTGCCAGGGTGGGTCCCTTTCTGTTTCAGTTTTGAGATTAGCGCCGGGACACACTCTGTCAGTATCCACGCGCTTTATAAATGGCCAATTTCATTTCATTGGCTGCAGGCGGTTGGGGTGGGCAATGGATTGGGGCGGGACTTGCAACACTTAGCAATACTACAGACCCAGGATGGGGCCAGACCTTAAAGTACTGAAATGGAATGTCAGGGGATTTGGAATGTATGTTAAGAGGTATAGAGTACTATCATATTTAAAAAGACATTAAATCTCCATAGCGTGTTTACAAGAAATGCACCTGGACGACTCAGGTGTCACGTGCTTAGCCAAAAAGTATCATGGTGAGGTGTACCATTCCTCCGACTCTACATACTCTAGGGGCACGTTGATATGGGTGGCACCTGGAATCCCATTCACCCTTACATAATCAGAGGTCGACGTGGGCAGATATTTTGTGTATATAAACACAAGATATCTAAAGGGGCAGCTAGACGGGTTTGACTTAATTATACTAAATTCATATGCGCCAAACATGGACAACTCCCTGTTTTATCACAACATAAGTGACTTGATTGCACACAACATAGGAGTGCCCATTCTATGGATGAGAGACTTCAACTGCATATCGGACCATAACTTAGATAGGTCGCCCCTAAAGCAGGCACTAAACCACAGATGATGAAAGCCCTACAGCGGGTTATGCTTGACCTGGACATTCACAACGTCTGGAGACTGGGCCACCCAATTCAGCAGGTCTACACTTGCTACTTGGCTATGCACTGTATCCACAGTAGACTGGACAGAATGTTGATGGCTAATCTTCCTAGACTGGAGGATGTCCTGCTGTCGCATATGGCACGGTTTTTGTCTGACCATGCCCTAGTCAGCTGTGTTGTGACGTCGGGTAGATCGACGAAAGGGTCCGTTTACTATCACAGGCAATGTCAGAATATATGACGATTAATTGGGGCACTACGTCATGCAGAGCTAATGAATGGGAGGGGTTGAAGGCTGTGATGAGAGGGACGTGTTTGGGACTGACATGCAGCATCCATAGACAACTATTTACTATTATTCAATCTTTATTTCGGCCATTTGGCCATAAAAGATAAACAGTAAAACATATACAATCACAGTAAATCAACATGTATAATCCATCAATACGCACTTAAACAATAAAAACCTTGGAATTACATGTGCTAAAAATGCCTTAAAAACTATGAATCTTAAAATTGAGAGGGAGCTTGTGTCTTTAAAATACGGTTGCGGGTGTACCAGACATTAATGAGAAATTTTGACAATGCGAACACAGTTGGGCCTGTAACATCAGATTTTAAAATCCTATACATTGGGGCATACTCCCTACAACCCATGTTTCTAATCAGTGGAAGGAGCCAGTATTTCCTCGCAACCCTATAAGCTGGGCAAAAGAGGACCACGTGTAGATCGGTTTCCTCCTCGGCATCACAGGCCGGACACTGCTTAGTAGTGGAAGGTGATGACCAGGAGCTGGTGAAAGATCGAAGAGGCAATGTGCCATATCTCCATTGGAGAAACAGCTTCCTGGCCAACACAGGGGAAATGGCATCTAAAGCCCCCTCAAACCTATATAAGTCCTTACTTTGTACAAATACAGAGGATAGTGACCCTTCACCCTGGCTGCCTAGAGCCCTAGCTAAATTTTGTTCATGATATGCATTGGCCAGGGATCTCTTAGAAATGTTTAGTGCGGCATTGGCAGGATCAGTCCATAGGTCTGAGACCCCATTTCCATACAAGTATTTCGGATGTATTTAATCCAGGGGATCCGAAGCGCTTTCGGGTGGGTCAATAGTTCCATCAATTCCGCCCTATAGGTTGCAAGATCGTTGCTACTCCACAGCCTGCGCCAGAAGGCTATGGGTCTCAAACCTATTTCATCGGTTATTGGTTGTAGCCCCAGATCCAACCTCAAGGGGAGGAGCGGGGTGCTGGGCGGAAGTGCGACTGTCTGTCTGATGAAATTATTCTCCGTTAAGGACAGACTACGACAGGATGTGTGTCCCCACAGTTCCGCCCCATACATAGTTGCGCCCCTGGCCTGCACCTTGTAGATCTGGATAAGCGACCCCAGCGGACGGTATGAGGAGCCATTCATCATCCGGGCTATGCCCCCTGTTGTTTGTACCAATTTAAGGTTCGCCCTGCTCTGGTGGGATCCCCAAGACATGGTTTCGTTGAGAGTCACACCGAGATATTCGAAGGTGGATACTCTCTTGAGCCGTACGGCTCCCAACAGCGGGTTCGGCCGCAGTTTTTGGCTTGGGTTCAAAACCATAAACTTGGTTTTAGCCGCGTTAATTTCTAACCCCCTGTCAGTGCAGAAGGCCACAAATGAGTCGAGGATCCTCTGTATCCCCATAGGGGTTTTAGACAGCAGCAGGGTGTCATCTGCAAACATAATTGCAGGCACCCTGCTGCCATTCAGTTTGGGGGCGTAAGTGTAGTCGATAGCATTCAGGTGGGCGATTACCCCGTTGACGAAGAGGCAAAACCGGGTCGGTGCCAGCACACCACCCTGCCTTACCCCTCGGTCAACGGGGAATCTATCCGTAAGTGCCCCGGACCTCCCACACCTCACTCGAGCATAGTTGTTGTGGTGCAGTCTCTGTAAGATTAAAAGGATGTCCGTGGGAACGCCCATCTCTGCCAGGACGCTCCAGAGTTTCCGTCGAAGGCGGCCCGTAAATCCACAAAAATTGTGTAGAGACTGCCGCCTTCGAATATTGCTGCCCTCCAATAGATGATGTTCAATCTAAAAACCTGGTCCACTGTAGAAACTCCCTTCCTAAATTCCGCCTGGTAGGGGCTGAGGACACCCACCTCTTCCACCCAGTCCTGGAGCCGATTCAGCAATACCCTGCCAAACAGTTTCTGTGCTACATCAATTAAACTGATGGGTCTGTAGTTGGCTGGGAGGAGGGGCGAGCCCTTTTTAAATATAGGGACCACCTCTGCCCCCAGCCAAGTACTAGGGATTTCCATGCCGCTAAGAACTCCGTTAAACAGAGCGGCAAGGTAGGGGGCCCAAACAATGGGCTCCTGTTTAAACAGGTCCCCGGGTAGGCCATCCAATCCTGGCGCCTTTCCCGAGGAGAGTCCTGCTATAGCTGCAGTGACCTTGCCCAGAGTTATTGGATCCCCCTCATAATCTGGCCAACCAACCCCAATCTCAGTGATAGATTCTCCCGGCTCAGAGGTGTAGAGGGACTGAAAGTGTGCCTGCCACACCCCTGGAGCGATGTTTGGCTCAATTGCCGACTGGAGATTTTCCGACCCCCCACTCACTATCCTCCAGAACTGTCGATGGTCTTTGATCGCTAGGGCCTTAGTAAATTCTTCCCAGTGATTTTCCTCCCATTCAGCTTTAGCGTGGGCAACGAGTTTCTTATAGGCCTGTCTACTTTCTCTTAGCTTATCCCCCCCTAGACCCTCCTTGATAGACCTAAGGAGTTCCCTCTTTGCCCTTCTGCAGGCTGTGTTGTACCATGAGGATTTGCATTTCCCCCCCCTACTTGAAATCCGTGCGTTACTAAAGAGGTTAGGGGCGACAGCTTTTATGAGGTCCTCATGAGCCTTATATAATTTAGCCTGGGAGTCTTTGTTACTCACCCCGGTATCCAGGTCCCCCACAGTTTCCAAGATGGGAATTATCCCATCATAGAGCCTAGGGAGTTTCTCATTGCTTGCGACCAGATGCTCCCACCTGATTCTTCTCCTGTTGTTTTCCAGGAGAAGTTCAGGTTTGCTCCCCTCCAAAGACATCGTGGGAGTCTGGAGTCCAGGGTGGATAAGATCAAGCTCAAGTGCATTATGGTCACTATCTAACCTTTCCGTTACCCTAAAGTCCCGGATGGTTGGCCACTTCACTATTTGGACCAAGACATAATCCAAGCGAGACTCTCTTCCCACTCTATTATAGGTGGTTCTGCTGGGTATGTCAGATCTCATTCGCCCGTTACAGGCTCTGATTCCAAACTTTAAGGTGAGGGCTGTGATTTGTAATGCAAGGGGAGTCCATGCCTTCGGGGGGGGAGCTTCTACCGGGGGCACTGACCATCTAGCCTCTTCTTCCATTGGGAACCCCTCCAAAAGACCTGGCAATGGCTCAAAGTGAGAATTAAAATCCCCACCCAGCACATAGGATAAGTTACTTGATAACTCCGATAGATAGTTCGTGAGTTCGTCTATGGTAGATGATTCCTTGGCAATTCCAACTGGCCTGGAATAGATGTTAATTAAGACAAGTTTAGCTTGGTTTGGCCAGGATAGTAAAACCACAAGAATATCATCAGAGGTGGCCGGTAACCGTATTGCCTCACAGCCTAGGTGAGATGCAACCCAGGTTGTAAGCCCGCCTGACGGGCGACCTTTTCCCTCCCACCTAGCTGGGATGAAAAATGACTGGTAACCTTGGTGCCCGTAGTCTTCTCTTGCCCAGGTTTCCTGAAACATACAAACGTCTCCAGTCTCTATGTAATTTGCCCAGTCTTGATCGGCCAGTTTGTTAGCTAGTCCGGCAACATTCCACCAGATTAATCTCAAATGTTCAGGGGTGTCAATTGCTGTGCCAGAAGAGTGGGCGGAGACGGGTTCAGATGTAGGATCAGTCGGTGCATCAGGAACGGTGCCAACAATATGGCCAGATGGCGCAGGGGAGCTGAAAAAACCATTGTTCAGAGTCACAGGGTTGTTGGTAGACAGTCAGTCACCCCGTCCAGACCGTTCAGGCAGTTAAAGCGGTTAAAATGGAAATAGGGTGTGTCAGGTAGCTGGAAATGTGAGCGTTGGACATAATCTTTGTGTCTGTGTCTACGTACCACCCTTGTCCAATCTCCATGCGGCAGGTCGTGATGCATGCGAGTAGGAGGAAAGAAAAAGGAGACTGGCAGGGTCTGTATAGTAGAATCCAATGAACGGTTCACCCCTTCACAAATATGTATAACAGTACCTGAGTCTTTGAAGGTTGCCAAAATACAATCCCCTATTATTGTTTTTCTCGTCTTCCCTAGCCAAGGTACCCTTCTGACCATAATGATCTCGTTATTAAATTGAGGTGGTAGGGGTCGATTCCAATTCAGCCATTTAATGACTTTTTTCTTCAGGGATTGGAAATCTTCGTTTTCTCCTCTTTGTAGTTGGGGAGCACCTGCTAAAACCACCGTTAACCTGTTGGCTTCTGGGGGCAGATCTGGCCTCCGTGGTCTTTGGGCGGGCCGGGACGGGGAGGGAGAGGAAGTGCTGACAGCTTGGGGGAGCCCAGAGTTAGTCCCTGACTGTAGACTATGGGGGGCAGGGTCTATTAGCAGTGGAGGCATATTGGTTAGGGTGTTTCGTGGGGCCGGAACTGAAATAGCCATAAGTGGCTGCAAAAGGGGGGCACTGAGAGCGCCCTGTGAGACTCCTATGTTGGATAAGGTACCTGTAGTAGAATTGGGCCTCACATGTTTAGATTGCTTACTAACTAGGGTGTTCAAGGTAGTAAGAGTTGCCTCTAAAATGGTAAGCCTGATCTCAACTTTTTTCAAACTTTCACTAATAGGCTGCAGGAGTGAACGAAGTAAGAATTCTATACTCCCTGAAGATGTAAGAGAGGGGGCTATATTAGACATATTAGCCACTGGATCACTATTGGTAGCAGCAGTAATAGCACTTGAATCCTTAGGGGAGGTAGCAATATGCACAATATCTCTATCCCTGACAGGGGAGGGTGCGGTTTTAGGTTTTTTTCCAAAATCTAAGTGGGATAGTTTAGTTTTCCCCTGCCCACCCCTTGTCTTCCTTCTGCATTTGCTGGGTGGAGGCCCATGCAGGTCTACTACGACACTTAGCTTTGGCTTACTTTTCTTACTTTTATTCAGCGGGGGGGTTTGGGTTACCAAGTCAACTGCCATATTGGATATTAAGGATGGAGTGGTCTCTATGCTGTTTTCGGATAGTATGCCAGGGGTAATTAGAGTTTCCCGTAATAATAGGGGGAAGTCTTCTTGGGTTGGTAGATTTTGGCTATCAATGGAGGTACCTTCCTCTTGGGAAAGGGGATACGGAATTATCTCAGTAAGGGGTCTACCTTTCATAGTTTCGATTGAACGACGGCGCTCTGCCCTGCGCCTCTCCAAGGAGTTTTCTTTACCCCCATCTCCTTTGGCGGATTTAAAATAATTGTCCAGAGTCCCTGTATTGCTTCCCCCCGCCCTTGATGGTGTTTCACAAGGAGCCGGTGAGGGCATGTCCGTATTAAGTTCCTCGGTTCAACTGGAGTTCAGAAGAATCAAATGAAAGAGAGTGGGCCCAGCCCAGCCTCTTTCGGCCCCTGACGGCCACAGACGGTCCCGCCCTTGTCCCGGGCTTCTCCTGGGACGCTCCCGTGCAGCGGGTATAATGAGTCCTTTAAATACCTATTAGCGTTATGGGCGGGGGGGGCGTGGCCGGCAGGGAGAGCAGCCCAGCTGTTGTCAATGGGGCACGCAGGGGCTCCTGATCCACGGAGTCCCTGCTTCGTGCTTACAGCCCTGCCGGTCCGGTGGTGATGCCCAGAGTCTGCAGCCCCTTTGGCAGAACAGCGCAGCGGGACCCGCGTAGCGGGTCCGGCGAGGTAAGAGTTTCAGTCCCTTTGGCAGGAGGGCTTACGTGGAGGTAGCTATCAGCAGTCCGGTGCAACTTCACAATGAAGGAGAGTCCCGTTTGAACGCAGGAGATCCCGCCTGTTAAGCTCCGTGGGCGGGGGGCGTGGCCGGCAGGGAGAGCAGCCCAGCTGTTGTCAATGGGGCACGCAGGGGCTCCTGGTCCACGGAGTCCCTGCTTCGTGCTCGCAGCCCTGCCGGTCCGGTGGTGATGCCCAGAGTCTGCAGCCCCTTTGGCAGAACAGCGCTGCGGGACCTGCGTACCGGGTCCGGCGAGGTAAGAGTTTCAGTCCCTGAGGCAGGAGGGCTTCCGTGGAGGTAGCTATCAGCAGCCCGGTGCAACTTCACAATGAAGGAGAGTCCCGTTTGAACGCGGGAGATCCCGCCTGTTAAGCTCCGTGGGCGGGGGGCGTGGCCGACAGGGAGAGCAGCCCAGCTGTTGTCAATGGGGCACGCAGGGGCTCCTGGTCCACGGAGTCCCTGCTTCGTGCTCGCAGCCCTGCCGGTCCGGTGGTGATGCCCAGAGTCTGCAGCCCCTTTGGCAGAACAGCGCTGCGGGACCCGCGTAGCGGGTCCGGCGAGGTAAGCGTTTCAGTCCCTGAGGCAGGAGGGCTTCCGTGGAGGTAGCTATCAGCAGTCCGGTGCAACTTCACAATGAAGGAGAGTCATTGAGGGGGAAAGAGAACCGGCTAATCTGCAGACGGGAGGGCCCTTACACCCGGAGGACTACCCTCGGGAACAAACACTGCGCTGAGGAATCAGCAACACTTGGGACGCCTAGATAAACATACACTCAAACAGTACAGATAACGCCTTCATAGGGAAGGAGATAAAATAGGTGGGTTACTGGCCTGGATACTGCGGAAAGAGCATTCCCCACCCTTGGCTACATATCTAGTATCTACTGATGGCAACAGGGTCAGTACAAGGCCTGGTATTGTAAGTAATTTCTGGTAGCATTTGCAGCGGGTCTACACGGCTGACCCCACTGTCACCCTGGTCTGTTTACATCCAGTTTTGGAGGGCCTCCCCCTCCCGAGGCTGGAACACCCGAGTGCAGTTGAGTTGGATTCCTAGCTAACCCAGGAGGAACTTCAGGAGTCATTGAAGGTGTTTCAGACTGCAAAGGAGCTGGGGGGGGGGAAAGGTGGACGAGTTTCCAGCTGAGTTGTACAAGACTTTTTCTGCAACAGTAATTCAAGGTCTCCTTAAGGTCCTGACCGAGGCCGGGTCCTCTCCCCGTCGATGAGGGAAGGGGAGATTTGCATGTTATTGAAACCTGGGGGCAATAATTCAAACCCTGCGGCCTATAGATAGCTCACAATGATCAACATAGATATCAAGATATTTTGTAAGTTACTGGCCAAATGATTAGCACCTCACATTCCACAACTGATCCATGAGGATCAATGTGGCTTAATTCCCGTCAGACAACTGCATGAATTTGCGCCGTCTCACTCACATACTCCACGAAGTAAAACACAGGGATGAAGAACTTGCGTTGGTACCGATAGACATGGAAAAGGCATTTGATATCGTAGGCTGGAGCTACCTGTTGGAGGTACTGAAAGCTGTAGGGACAGGACCACAGTTTTGACAGTGGATCAGTTGCTCTACGCATAACTGTCTGCCAGAGTACGAGTTGGGCAAAACCGCTCTGACGCATGGCTCCTGTTGCCCTTGTTGTTCTCACACTGACACTCAGGTACTCCACTTAAATATGGATTGAGTCACGGATACGCTGTGAAACTTGTTTGATTTTTGGAACACTCTACTGCTGTACTGCTGTTCTTGATGGGCAGACTGGCGTTATCTAAAATGGTGGCATTACCAGATACTTATTCATGTTTCCATACTTACCAAGCTCCATACCTAGGACGTATTTTAACCAACTACAGTCTGCACTCATCTCGTTATTATGGGCTGGCCGATGGAGCAGAGTGGCTTTACGTAGCTTTCCCTGCGATACGAGGAGGGAGGCCTTGAGGTGCCACAATTTGACTTGTATTACTATGCCGCACACTTGCAACATGCAGCCAGGTGGTTTGACAATGGAGATAACTGGGAGTAGGCCTTATTAGCTGGAATGGTGACGGCAGAACATCTAACTGTGACCCTAATGGAGGATTCAGGAGTCGGCATGGCCCAACCATACATAGTGCATCACACTGCGCTTATTTGGCAACAGTATGTTGGAAAAAAAAACCTGAAACACGCCTCATTTCATCAGGAACTTCCTATATGGATCCCGTTCCGACAAATGATGGAGCATATGTCCTTCCATGCCTGGCAGGAGGGTGGATGTGAGACTTTGGTAGACATGTACTCTGGTGAGTTCTTCCTCACATATGAATAGGCCTGTGACATTTTCACGCTTAGACAGTTGCAATACTTACACTATGCTGTACTGGCTGATTTTGCCAGGGCCACTTGGCCTACACATCTGGCTGCCCCAAAATCCACATGTACGCTGGACATTCTGCCGACCTGTGACACAGGTCACCACCTGATAACCCACTTCTACAGGGCCATGAGACAGGACTCAACTGGCCCAATACCTAAATCACGGGTGGCGTGGGATGCTGATCTTGAGACCTCACTGTCTGATAACGAGTGAAGTTGTGGCTGGTTTCACGCCCACAGTGTCATCTAATGCCTGGTTTAAATTGATTCATATTGACTTGCTTCATAGGGCTTGTGTAACCCCAAAAACACTTTATCGAATAAATCCCCTCAGACTTGAAGACTGTCCACGATACAGTGTCAATAGTACTTGTTTTATACATTTAGCATGGAGGTGCCCCGCGGTACGGGACTACAGGATGCAAGTGGTGTCGGAACTGCATAGGATCACACACATCCATATCGACGACACCCCACTGTCTTGCTTCTTGGGCCACATTAGGAGGCCAAAGAAGCGCAAAATGGCTTATAAGTTCTTGCACCTGGCCTTAGTATTAGCTCAACGAAGGGTGGCTATTACTTGGATGGGACAGCATTTGCTACAGTTGACTATTGGCGTCGAGAGGTTTTAGAATGGACCTTGGCAGAAGAGTCGCATATAAAATAGAACAGGAGGGATGACAAATTGGTAAACAACCTGAGTGTTTGGAGAGAGCTCAGGAACGCTGTTATCATGCTAGTTATGAACACTAATTCTTCAGAAGCTCATAGCACTGATGTGAGTTAAGCATGGGCGGAAAATCCGTTTCGCTCGCAGATTTTGCGGATTTTCGGTAAATTCGCAATCCGCGAGATTCGCGAATCTCCCGCAAAATCCGCAAATCCGCGAGCAGCGGATTTTGCTCGCACTGTTCGCGTGAGTTCGCGGCTTCCCAGTACAACTTCGCGCCCCGCGAATAAGCGCTAAATTGCAGAAATACGATTTTAGCAAAACTGAAACTACTTACCAGGTTCAAAAGTTCAGGCTCATCATTAGTAGCCATTTCCTGTTGTGCTTCCTGAGGGGCCCCTCCAGAGTTCAGTTGCCTACTTGCAACTATTATGTGACCCTGCTCTGAACCTCAGAATAGTTACACATATGCCACAAAGGTCCTGAATTACAGCTAAGGGAGACAAGCAGGAGCCAGGCTGGAAGTTCAAATCCATTAATCAGCCCCTAATTCATTATTGTCAGTTGTGGCAGGGCAGGTGTTGTAACTAATTTTGCAACAATGAAAGCAGGAAGCACTAAGGAAGCTGGTGCCAGCTAAAAAAATATTCTGTGACACATTAATCAGCCCCAAATTAATTCAGGTCACTTGAGGCAGGGAAGGTGTGCTTTGCTTTGCCACAATAATGTACACTGACTGGACAACCAGAGGGTGCTGTGATGAAACAGAGGGTGGCATGGGTGGGCCAGAGGGTGGCATGAGTAGTCAGAGAGTGGCAGTGGTGACAGAGAGTGGCAGTGATGAAGAAGAGTGTCCCAAACAGGCTGGACACGTAGAAACAACAAGTTCGCAAAACTTGCGAGCCGACAGGTAAGTTCGCGTTTGCGAAATTGTACAAAACCCTCGCGAACTGGCAGAAACCCGCGCGAACACACACAAAAAAAATCCGCAAATTCGCGAGAATTCGCGGATTTTGCGAATTGCAAGTTCGCAAATCCGCAAAATTTGCGAACGCGAGATTCGCAAAATTCGCCCATGCTTAATGTGAGTATGGAAGAGGATGAAGGTGAATGAATGGAGCGGACCCATATTGAAGATAATGTTCGTAGTACTGTACAGATGAGATGGCGCTCTGTAGGGTCCCCTCCTGGACGGAAATTTGATATAACGATTCCTAAGTGAACATGTTGGCCCTGTGTACTCTACCTACTCTATTTCACCATTATGTACCGCGGCCAACTGTTTTAAAAAAAAATTAAAATAAAGGTTATAAAAAAAATAACACCTTTAAAGTCTTCCACTCATTTTCTTTGTGTAACGTTTAGGTCTCATTTCTTTGTATATTTTAGTTCCTATTGCCAGAGAATGTGTGTTATAACCTGCTTTCTATTATATCAATGTGGTTAATTAATAAAGATTATCTCTGGTCACCCTGGTAGAGGACCCAATGAAAATGTCCCTTCTTTGCTTTCACATGGTTGTCTTCTTGGGTTTCTGCCTTCCCTCTCCTATCTCGTTCTCAAGTCTAAGAATGATTCTCACCTCTCCCCATTTTCCTGTGTCCTATTTGCTTCCCCACCCACCTGTCACAAGTCGACTATTGAAGAGCAAGATTGTGGCACTGATTACAGACTGTAATCCACCACACTCCTGACTAAAGCGAAGGCACACCTGGAGACTAGTAACTGCGGCTTTTGCTGAAACCCCAGGGAAAAGGCGTGGTCCCTACAGTGGTGGGAAGCACGAGGTGTACTTCAGATCCTCACCTTTTTTCCCGTCTGATTTATGTTACGTGTACTGTGAATCTTGTCTATGTCCACCCTTTTTTTTTTTTTTTACAGGGCACCATGTCACTAATAGAATGACAAAAATATGTCTAGTGGAAACAGCCATACACTTTTTTTCTTAGGTCACTACACCTGGAATAAGACATCTAACTACAGGAGCTATGAATGCATTGCTTTATTCCTTTCTGTGTGTTATTCTTTCAACATTTTGCGAAATACGCAGATACTTTCTTGAAAAGGATTTAGGTACACAATAGCCTTTATTTATTTTCATTCACTTTTCTGTAAATTACAAATTTTGTTTAAAAAACGTGAGTAAGGTGGGGATTTGTGCACCCTGTCCTGAAGAAGGAGTTACGACTCCGAAACATGTCGACGCACACATGAGGTGATGTACATTGTAATACATAGGAACCTCGCCAACACACCTTTTCAATAGTGCCAGCTTGGAGAATAATTAAAGATTTCTTAGTGAACCTCACGAGCCAGGCACTTTTTAACCTATCACTACAAACCTCACCACTCACTTTAAATTTTATACACACCCCTATTCGCACACCACATAGTCTAATAAAGTGCTCCTGCGCAGACGTAGGTCGTAGCACCCCGTATCCCGTAGAGGGGTGCGAAGACCCGGATGATGAAGCATGACACCAAGGGGCCTGGTGTGTGAGGGGTATTTAAAGAAACAACCCGTGCTCCCCACCACTGTAGGGACCACGCCTACCCAGTAGTGGATTCCTTTTGTTTATATATACTTGACTAGGGAGAATGAATCCACTGTTTTCTCTCTCTCTTCCCTTTTTGTTGTTTTTCTCTTCTATATTTAGATACAGCCCCAAATATCTAAGATTAGTTGAAATTATTGATGACATTTCTCTCTTACCTGATGCTCCAATAACCGGGCAGCTGATGACCCAGGAGAGTTCCAGGAAACCTCCGTACACTCTGGAGCACCGGCTATAGAGCCATAAGGAGATTTGGAGGAAAACAGGTAACCTGGAATAACACAGCAAAAGTGAAAGCATTTGGGGAAAACACAGGGAAATGCAAAAAAATGAGAAAGGGAATGCTAACGGTAAGCACAACTTTCTGGCAGTGGGTAGACCTAGACCAAAAGAAGTTGCAAGCAATTGCTTCCATCTAATTAACTCTACATAATCCAACCATGCCTTGCTGGATTTATTCTTCTATTGATTTACCATCTGCATCAATTTCTGCCCCCTTCTCCTGTTCTGCCTCTTCAGGTCCAGGCTGCACCTTTTCATATGTTTCACTCTGGAATTCATTTGCCTGCTGCCTTTTGCTTTTGAGTTAGCCATGCCTGTTTTTTTTATTTTATTTTTTACCTTCCTTATCTTCAAGTTCTGGACACCACCGCCTTTCATTTGAGTTTACGGTGCATGCTGGCAACCAATTAACAATTTTCTTGTCAGAAGCTGCACAGTTTTATGCCTTTTAGCTTTTATTTTTCCAAACGAGGTTGCTAGCCAGTTGGTATGCCAAAAAACACGGTCTGGTTTGTGATCTGGGCTTCGTGCATTGTCCCCTAGTATCGACTAGAAATGTATCATATTAATGAAAATATTCCTAGCAATCATAAAGGAACGTTTTATTTCCTTTAAGGACACAGAGTTGAGGATTATGCACAACTTTCTTCTTTAGTATTCTCCGCAGCAGCAGACTAAAAAAATAAGTAACAACTACATTTCCCAGAACTCCAGAATAGAAAAGCAAATCGACCAATCAGTAACCGCCTGTTCCTTGAAGATCAAGAGGTACACCCTGCCCCTCCTCTTTTTTCACATGACAATCCGTGTGTAATTGACCTATAACTCATCATTCTGACTTCTATTCAGTTCTTGTGAATACAAAATCCTACTCTTAATAAACCAAATCTGGAACCGTTGACATCATTTGCATTGCAGTTTATATAACCAAACCATCGTCCATTCCCCATGTGTTTTACTCTGTACCTTGTATATATGTCTTTTTTCAATAAAAATTACTGAACTAAAAAAAAAAAAGAAAAAAAAAGAAAAATGAAAAATACCTACTTACTGAATAACGTGGAGATTCATAATGCCTAGGTAGAAATATACACATTCAAGGGGAAGGGAGGAGAGAGAATGTTTCCCACTGCTATAGGTGGGAATAATCCTCGCATACATGGCTTTAATAGAATTGAAATGTTTTATGATTGCGATAAAACTTTTCATTCTCTGTCAGGACCAAAGGTGAGGATTGTGCAACTTCAAAGCTTATTTACCACCAGTGAGGCTATGCCCATGATAGGTTTAAAATAGATTCTTTTAAATGTAGGGTCAGAGGACCAATTTGCAGCATTTCAATTCAATTCAAAGCTTTTATTCGGCAATTTGCCATGAAGCCAGCAAGAAAAATACATTTTACATAAAACAAAATTACATCTAATTAGAAGAATAAAGTGCAAGTTGTTGTACAATCCTCATACAAGGTCCTAATTATTTACAATTCACATTAGTTTGTTTACAATTCATAAGAGAGACATATACATTTTACATCCAAGGGGGTTTACAGACCTCATGTTAAAAACACTTATATAAAAAGTTTTTAAATAATTAAAAGCCAGAATTAAAAAACTTAGTATCTATGTTTTAAAACCATACTTTTTCCTTATCAAGCAGATACTAAAAAGAAATCGACTGACTCCAAAAGTTATCAGACTAGTGGTCGAGGATCTGAGTAATCTTTCTGCCTCTTTATATGAGCGTATACCCAAATTTTTACAAAGGGGTTTGATCCATTTTGTACGTTGAACTTTATACAATGGACAAAAAAAGAGGATGTGTGCCTCATCTTCCCTTTGCTTCAAGTCGCACAGTTTACAAAGTGTATCATCTCTGTTAGGATTAGGATTCCCCCACCGGGACGTATTGGCATTTATTTGGAGAACCCCGTACCTAAATTGGAGATACACGGTTTTAGCCAGTGGTGGTTCCACCACGTCCATAAATTGCTCAAATATGGGGATGTCCTTAAATTGCAGAAACTTAATTGATAATGAACCTGTGACACGATTATGTATGTTAGAGTTCATGTAGTACCAAAAGGCAGATTTTACCTGATCTTTACAATTAGGTTGCATGGATGTTGGGTTTTTCCAAAAGTGTGAGAGGCCCAATTTAGTGAGCCATGCAGATATATGTCTCAGCCACTGAATTGAATTGTAAGTATCCAATTCCATGATTTCCAGCAGACCCGCTCTATAGTCTGCGAGTTCCGGGGTTGTCCAAATTCTTACCCAGTAAATCAGTGGCCTCAACCAGCATAGATAGTCTGTACGTTTAAAGTTTATGTCTAGAAAAACAGGTGCTAAAGGTGTTCGTATAGGTAGCCTTAACAACCTCCTGCAGAACGTATTCTCCACAGTATGGAATGTTTGGTTGACGTACGGCCCCCAAATCTCGGCACCATATAGGGCCGCAGATTGTCCTTTAGCTTTGAACACTTCAATCGCAGGTGTTATAGCTTTTGAAGTACTCCTTCCATGGATTTTCAGAATGGGAATGGAGTTCTGTTTTAATATCAATCTACTTTTTTCTAGCTGATTTGACCAAGACATTTTACTATCAAACCTGATGCCCAGGTAATCAAATGATTCCACATATTCTAGTTTTGTATTATTTAAGGCCAGATTTTTCTTAAAAGATTTTGGGGGGTTAATGGCCATGTATTTGGTTTTACTTGAATTGATTTCTAGCCCCTTCTTTTCACAATAACTATCAAATTGATTTACTAAGTTTTGTAAACCTTTGGGAGTTTGAGATATTAAAATAGTGTCGTCTGCAAAGAGCAGCGCTGTAACTGCCTCATTACATAATTTGGGGGAGTCGTGGTTACACTGTGCCAAAAAAGGGGGGATATCATTTACAAATAAAGAAAAAAGTGTCGGGGCCAGCACGCACCCTTGTCGCACCCCCCCGTCTGACTGGGATAGCTTGAGTGAGTTCACCATTTCTTCCCCATCTTATTTTTGCGAAATTGTCTGTGTGGAGTTTTATGAGGTTAGACAATAATTCATCAGGGACACCCATTTGCCCTAAGGTATTCCATAACAGTGAGCGGGGGACCAGGTCAAACGCTGAGCGTAGATCCATAAACGCAACGTATATATACTGCACTTCTTAATTTGGACATACTTCCAACAAATGCACATGAACCTATGTACCTGATCTACAGTACTTGTCCTAATT
Source organism: Lissotriton vulgaris (assembly GCF_964263255.1). Lineage (NCBI taxonomy): Eukaryota > Metazoa > Chordata > Amphibia > Caudata > Salamandridae > Lissotriton > Lissotriton vulgaris. The sequence goes on along the minus strand of NW_028251378.1, from coordinate 456,824 downwards.
CTAAAACCTGCTTGGTATTTTGAGAGGATTTTAGTTTCCTCAATCCAATCTAAAAGGCGATTTAAAATGTGTCTGGCAAAGATTTTTTGTAATATGTCTATTAAACTTATAGGTCTGTAATTGCCAGGGTTGTAACGGTCTCCCTTTTTATAAATAGTTACTATTTCCGCCCCCTTCCATGATTCGGGGATCGGAGTGCCTAGCAAAATGGAATTGCACAAAAAGTTTATGTAGGGGCACCATACTTCTATATTATGAATAAATAGGTCGCCCGGTAGTTTATCCGGTCCCGGCGCCTTACCTGCCTTAACTGCCTTAATAGCACACAATGTTTCCTCTGTGGTAAATCTTTCCGGCTTAAAGTGAGAAGGACTGGATCCAAAGCAAGAGTCCTCAGAGGGCATCTCAGTTGCATCATATAATTTTGAAAAGTGGTCATACCAAATTTTTCCATCTAAGAAAAAGTCTCTATTGGAGCTCCCTGTTTTATTGTTTTTGGATATTAGGCTCCAAAAGGTGCATTGATCATGCATCCTGGCAGCATTTAAGAGGTCATCCCAAATTGAATAGTCCCACTCTTTTTTCGCTCTCGAGAGAAGGTTATTATATTCAGTTCTACACTCTTTAACCTTCTTTTGATCTTTAGATTTTACGGCCTTAATAAGATTACCTTTGGCTAGGCGACACTTGTTGTTATACCATGGTGTCTCCAGCTCCAATTGCCGTTTAATTTTACTGTCCCTGTTGTTGCAGGGTTTACTCAAGAGGGGGATTAACTCTTCTACTAATTGATAGTGCATTTTAAGCACTTCGTGGGATCCCATAACCAACTTATTATATGAGGAGATGGTGTTTAAAAAGATATTGTAGATACCTATGAGTGTGTCCTCTTTTGCCAGGATATGCGGCCACTTTATTGCTCTCCTATTATTAGAAACTTCAACCTCACCCACATCATTATTTTGGTTCCGTACCACTATCTGATGGTTGGAATAGTGTAGGAAGTAGCCCTAACTCAAGGGGGAAGTGATCGCTTTCTGGTCTATTCACAACAGAAAAAGTCAACAGCAAATACCATAAGTTAATAGTAATCAATACAAAATCAATAAGTGACTTTGAGTTCCCTTTGTTATAAGTGAAGTTAGATGGCTTATCCGGATCCAATCTACCATTACATGCTCTTAGGTTGTGAGATATCGTCAGCTCGTATATCTGCATAACTGCCACCGAGCTTTTGACTGCTTTTACACCATCTAGCCGGGGAATATTGTTGGCCCTATCCTCGTTTTCAAGAATATTTTCTAACCCCAGGATAGGCTCAAACTGACAGTTGAAGTCCCCGCCTATGATTATTTTAGGGTCCTGCTCCAGTGTGTTCAAAAACATGTTTAACTGTTCCACAACCAGTGATTCCTTTTTATGAGGGTTGGGTCTATTATAGATGTTTAACAAATAAATGTCCCCAATATCCTTCGTGGTGATCTTCACCCCAAGCAAATCTTTAGAACCAATATTACAGGGTGATATAATAACATTCAAACATACTTTTATCCAAATTATCAGGCCCCCTGATGGTCTGCCTCTCACAGAAGCAATGGCCCCGCAATGGTATGCTTTGTATCCAAGTCTATGCACCATGTTAATTGCCCATGTTTCTTGTAGGAGAATAATGTCATACTCTTCCAGAAATAAACTCCAATTCCTATCACATAAATTCCTGGATACCCCTGCTATGTTCCATGACAAGATTTTTAAATCACGGTTTGATTTACATGACACTGGAATGCTGGGGCAATTATTACCTATACTCGGGATAGAGGATATTGCCCTTACGTTGGAATCATCAGAAGTCTCATGGGGAAGTATCAAGCCCTGCGAGTCGTTAGGTGCCACTATTGACCTAACTGTGGTTGGTGCATGGCCACTGTTCATTATAGCCTCTCCTTGATGGTCTTTGGAGGGGCTAGTGGACAGTGCTATGACCTGTCTGGTTTCCACGTTATCGGATGTAGGGAGCATTATTCCAGTATTTACAATTGATTTTAAACAGGGGTTCTCTTTGTTACTATACAGGGAGGATGAGATTTCATGTGTGCCACTTTTTCCTTCTTGTCAGTAGCCCCACCATGACCAATTTTTATCCCCTTCCATGGTACCTGGGAACATTCTTCCTACTGGAGTTGGAGGGTCAAAAAAAGAATATTTGTTATTCATCGGGCCTAACCGAGATTGATCTCTAATATCTTGGGGCCGCTGCATGGGGTAAAAGTAGCTGAGGTCGTAAGTGCCAATTCCTAAATAACCACCTCGTTGGTTCTGGCTATACACAAGTTGAGCCACCGAGGGGTCCTTAAAATTGACTAGAATGCAATCACCTGCTATGTCCTTCTGCCTTGTTCCCAACCAGCTAATTCTTTGGACTTGGATAACCTGACAATTGACAGAGTATGGCAAGGGTCTGTTTTCTTTAAGCCAAAACAGCGTCTTATTTTTCAGCTCATCGTATGACTCCCTTTTGTTGGGTTTCAAGGGAGGGACCCCGGTAAGCACAACTACGTACGGTTGGCATCCCGGCGGAAGGTGTGCATTTGGGGTCTTTTTCATTACTGATTTGTCTCCGTTATTGTCAGTTACTTTAGCATTATTGTCCGAGCCACAGTTAGTAGAACAGGTAGTAGATTTAGTCCCGACATCCGACTTGGGTGGTGCCGGGGCTTGAGGGGTGGTAGTTGTGTTAACCAGGTTTACTTTCCGAGGTGCAGGTTTCGGCGGGACAGCCAACTGGGTACCTCCTTTATTTGAGTGTGCCTTGGCAGATTCAGATTGACCTTTCCTTGAATCACTAATGAGTCTATTCAGCTGGGTCCCGCTGTCACTCCTAGGTCGTCGGGAATGTTGTGTTTGTTTAGAAGCTGTTGGGCTAGGTTCCACCCTTGTAGTCTCTCCGCCAATCTTGGAATGTAATTTCACCAAGGATTTTAGGGCTAAAAAGTTGTCTAAGGAGGTTTGTTCAAATTTATCTAGTCGTTCTGTTAGCCCTTTTTATTTTTCGAGGACTGGTGAGAGCAGGGTTGTCATGAGTTCTTGCATCTGGCCAAGCAACGGGTTTTTGGCAGGTGAATTCTTTGGGCAGTCCAAAGTCTGCATTTGACCAGGTGTGGCGTTATGGTCAACCCCCGCTTGTGAGTTATTTACTTCTGGCCTCATGTTTGTAGTTTCTTGCTCTACAAGTTTGCAGGAGGTGCCTCCATTTATGTAGTTCCTGCGAATTCTTTTAAGTGTTTTAAGTCTGTAGGCTTTTCTCGGGGAAACCACTCTCTTCCTTTTGACAGCTGGTCGACTATTTTTTGGCGACGGTGTTATGGGAACTGACCCTGGAGGTGTATCGTGCACCAGAATTACAGGTAATGAAGGTGGATCAAGTGTTTTGTTGGTCGAACAATTGTTTGTGCCAGTACCTACTTGGGTTCTGCCTGTAGGTGCAGGGTCCGAAATGATATCAAAAGCGCCATTATCATGACTTGAGTCAACAACACAAGTTTGTAAAAAACCAGTTGGAACAGATAATAATAGTTCAGCTGGAGTGGTGTTGACCGGAGATGTAGCATTGACTAGTGGTCCTAGTGAGGAACGTTTATGTGCCAAGTATTCCCTTGATAGTCTGCGTTCTGCCAGGATAATTTCCTTTTCTACTACAGACACAGCTCGGGTGATAAAATTATCCATTGTACATAGGGTTGAGTTCCCCCCTCGTCTGGAGCTTCTACCTGAACGGGTGGTCATTGGCGAATATGAAGACATGCATGATTACAGTAAACTTTTATAACGTCCGCCGCCAACAATTAATAAGTTTACCTTAGTTGTTGGGGAGGTGGCCCGTCCCGGCCCCTGCTGGCCACGGACGGCCACAGACGGCCCGCCCTTTGCCCGGGCTTCGCCCGGCGTCCCGCTTGCGTCCCGCAAGACGGTCTCTCCTCTGATCTTGTAGAGTGGCGGTGGGGGCGGGGCACGCAGGGGGGCGCTGACCGATGACTCGTGGTCGTGCAGGGACTCCTGGGAAAGCGAGTCCCTGCGGCGCTTACCCCTGAAGCCTCCTCTGTTGCAGCTCTCCCTCGGCAGCCAGGCAAGTTGGATTCTACGTTGGTGGGTCCTCCCACAGGCGAAGCGGCTCCCGCGAAGCGGCTCCCGCGCAGCGGGAGCGGCGAGCAGTCCTCAGGGGTCACAGGCAGTCTGGCGAGATCCCGCGTCTCAGGAAACGCCGGGTAATAGGGTCACAACCAAGCTGGTTCCTGCTTCGCTTTTGGCTGTTTGCCGGTGGGGCGGGGCACGCAGGGGGGCGCTGACCGATGACTCGTGGTCGTGCAGGGACTCCTGGGAAAGCGAGTCCCTGCGGCGCTTACCCCTGAAGCCTCCTCTGTTGCAGCTCTCCCTCGGCAGCCAGGCAAGTTGGATTCTACGTTGGTGGGTCCTCCCACAGGCGAAGCGGCTCCCGCGCAGCGGGAGCGGCGAGCAGTCCTCAGGGGTCACAGGCAGTCTGGCGAGATCCCGCGTCTCAGGAAACGCCGGGTAATAGGGTCACAACCAAGCTGGTTCCTGCTTCGCTTTTGGCTGTTTGCCGGTGGGGCGGGGCACGCAGGGGGGCGCTGACCGATGACTCGTGGTCGTGCAGGGACTCCTGGGAAAGCGAGTCCCTGCGGCGCTTACCCCTGAAGCCTCCTCTGTTGCAGCTCTCCCTCGGCAGCCAGGCAAGTTGGATTCTACGTTGGTGGGTCCTCCCACAGGCGAAGCGGCTCCCGCGCAGCGGGAGCGGCGAGCAATCCTCAGGGGTCACAGGCAGTCTGGCGAGATCCCGCGTCTCAGGAAACGCCGGGTAATAGGGTCACCAATTGCAGCATTTAGAATGTCCTCCAGGCTCGCCCTACCAAAAAAGCCTTAGATGCCATGGCGCCCCTTTGCAGAATGGGCTCTAAAAATCTTTGTGTTTATGCCGTCTTCTTGCATGATCCATCTCACCTTTTGGGAAATGGTGGGAAATTAAACTGCCTTGAATGGCTTGTGGATAAGCAATTGTTGCTCGCCAATTGGTCTGAATTCCTCCGTCATTGACTCGTAAGACATTTAGGGCCCGATGTAGGTAATCTCAATTTACCTACTCTTAAATACTGAATCATACCGATTCGGTATTTAAGAGTAGGTAAATGGGATGTAGGTAATTTGTATTTTTAAATAACCGAATCGGTAAAATTCGGTAATTACCGAATCGGTATTTACCGATTCGGTAATTGACAGTCATTCCTATGGGCCTGTAGGCCCATAGGAATGACTGTCAATTACCGAATCAGTAAATACCGATTCGGTAATTGGGGGAAACATTGAAGGGTGGCAGGGTGTCACTTTGACACCCTGTTGCACCCCTCAATCGTGTATGGGTGCACATGTTGCAGACATACATGCCCTAAGGGCACTGTAATCAGTGCTACAGGGCTTTCAGAATTCGTTATTTACCACCAACTAGAAGTTGGTGGGAAATAATGAAAAGCCTTGAAAAAGCATTTTTTTTGCTTTTCAAACGCTGCCATGTTGCAGACATACATGCCCTAAGGGCTTTCAGAATTCGTTATTTCCCACCAACTTCTAGTTGGTGGTAAATAACGAATTCTGAAAGCCCTGTAGCACTCATTACAGTGCTACCTACATCGCAAAATACAGATTCGGTAATTTTACTGATGCGGTAATTTTACTGAATCAGTAAAATTACTGATTCGGTAAAATTACTGAATCTAATCTGTATTTTAGGTGGCCCTACATCTCATTTTCCAAATACCGGTCGGTAACGGCCGAAATTACCGAATTTCGGCCGTTACCGACCGGTATTTGCCTACCTACATCTGGCCCTAAGCATTCTACCACACACAACAACGGACATTCTGTGAAGGCAGAATAGGATTCCACTCTAGTATGCATAATGATACTATGACAGATTGTAAACTTGACCCCGTTCGCGGTATATAATTTACCAGATATATCCAGAGCTTTCATATCCGATACTTTTCTACATGACACCATGCACAAAAGCAAAGACAACTTACCAGATAGATCTTTCCTGTTCCTATGTTTGTTCGGTGGCCCCAGAGAGAAAAATGTTCAAATCCAAATTGAGATCCCATAATTTAGAATATCTTGGTTCTAGAGAAAGTTTTAGCCTGATATCCCTGAAAAGTTTGCACACCAGGGTGCGTTTCTCCATCTGACCCGCTTCAAAAAGAAGATGACCTGCTGAAACGATTTGAAGGCATTTACCAACCTGTAAGTCATCCCTTGCAGAGTGAGTTTTGACAGAAAATTCAGCACATGAACGATGTCTGTTCCCACGGGACTCAGATGTTTTTGCACACACCAATCGAGCCATTTTTTCCAAGCCAATCTATACCTCTTGTTGGCGCTCACTGCCTACACTTTGAGAATGAATAACTGAGTGTGATCCGAAAGGCCTGCTTCAGTTGTGTGAAGACTCGTGGATTTAGCTAGCTCCTGCTGGAATCCCAGAGATAGCTCGAATACCAATCGGCTACTTTGTTGGCCACCCCAGACAGATATTCTGATGTTACGAGTTACGACACCTGTTTGGAGAGACAGAACTCAGAAAATCTTTGCTATGTCTGAGAGAATTTTCGATAGTTTGACGCCCATCCTTAGGCGTACCCAGCATTCAGCCCTGTCCTTGGCTCAGCATTTGATAGTGAAGGATCTAGCCAGAAGCTCTAGACTGTTGGCATGCAGATGTGATTATGTCTTGTGAAAGAAAGTGTAAAAGCAGCATGGATGTATTGGCCATTGAGCTTGAAGAGAAAATGCTTGTTATTACAGTCTGTGAAAGTAATTGACCAAAACGTAAAGTCCCTCTTTCTATTTACAAATAGTCTAACAAATGCTCTAAAATATTCAAGTGCAGTATGTTTCATATTCTACCTCAATAGAAGCCTCTTCACAAGCATTCTCTTGCCAGAAGTGTGGAATAAGATGCATAAATGTATGAAAATTCAAGTGCCAAAGGAAAACATAGTGAAGTAAGGACATGAGGAGGAGTCCAGTGAACACATCCAAAGACCGTGCTAACCAGCTAGTAAAGAAAGTCTTCATTTTCGTATCTAATACAATATGCTTTATTCATTTACAGATGTCTGATAGCTTAGTGGAATTTCGAATAGAAGACATCTATAAATTAATGGAAGGTTAATGAGCCATTAGAATGTATTTTTACGTTCTTCTTGACAAATGGTGGATGTTGTCCTGTGATTGTTAAAGATACAACCTATGGCTTTAGTCTATAGCCTAATGGAACATTTTACATTGTATTAAGAAGTGTGCACATCCAGCACATAAATGAATAATGCATAGGCGTCTCGTTGAACAGAGTTCAGTGTTCAAATGATCTGTGCAATGCTGCCCGTCAATTTTATCATGGAGGCACTGGGTGTCTCTGCATATTATAGAGGCTAAAAGACTATTACAGGCTCAAATACTAGTTAGATCGAGCATTCAAGACCTCTTGTATATACTTTAGTATATACTTATATGTGTATGTACTTTGTGGGCTCTGGAGATCAGCCCTCCAGGACTTGTCTGCTTCCGCTTAGGGACTTCTGTTTAAGTGCCTCTATTTAACTGTCTTGATAGAAAACGACCACTAGAGATCAGTAAAATACCAGAATCACTTTAGCATTCACTAGATTCCAGTCATAGAAATTTTCTTCCACGAGCCCCCGTAGACAATAATATTTTTTTCAAATCTTGCATTTTAACTGATATGACCACCAAAGGCCCTGATTTTATATTAAAAACAGAGCTTTGGACTATACCATATCCCGCTGAAAGGCAATATTTCTCTCCATGTGTTCCCATACCTGCTATCTCATGCAGTTTGGTGCTTACTTTGCCTCCATGTTAAAGAACAGTAGATGTTTCAGCATCCAGGCTAATATGCTGCATAGCTAAATACATATAAGGTCCCAAAGGCGAGACCGATTGCAAATGCTTGTTAGGTCTCGCCTGTCGATGCGCATGCGTATCGAGCTTGCGAGACTATGGGGGCTTATCCACTCTTTATCCAACTTGCAAGGAATCGTGGCGATTCCTTGCAGTGCACGAGAAATTTAAGGTCAATGCGCATGCGCAATGAGCTTCAAAGCGCGTGCACATGCACCCAGCCGCCTGCATTGCCTTCTCTCTCTGTCACAGCCTCCCCCAGCTCCGCCTCCTCACTTATTGATTGCACAGCCGTTAGGCCGTGCCTCCCCTACTCTCCTCCCCCCTCCTCCTCCACTCCCCCTCACGACGCACCTCCGGATCCGCCCCCTCCCCACTTTCTCTACCACCACTCTAGCACTGCTTGTCTTCCGTGAAACTGTCTGGCACACGAAAGTCTTACCATTAACAAGACCTCTTGCCCAGCAGAAATGACTTTCGTCTTCAACTCTAACTTACACAAATCTATTTTTGGGGACAATGAAACATACTTATTTGTTAACAAACTTGTATACAGCCTTCGACCACAACCCACAAACGCCAGAACCTCCCCCCTCTGTTCCCGTACACAGCCAGGCTCGCTATTCAACTCCCCCTCCCCAGACGCCAGCACCTCCCCTCTCTGTCCCTGCACACAGCCAGGCTCGCAATTCAACTCCCCCTCCCCAGACGCCAGCACCTCCCTTCTCTGTCCCTGCACACAGCCAGGCTCGCAATTCAACTCCCCCTCCCCAGACGCCAGCACCTCCCTTCTCTGTCCCTGCACACAGCCAGGCTCTCAGAGCACAATAAACGAAAGACTTGAAACTGAAATCGTCGACAAAAAGAAATAATGACAGACGCATTAAAAGCTACATCGCCTTGTACATTCCCCAATCAGCAGACCTACTATTCCCACCCCTCCCTCTACAGCGTGCTACGCAAAAAATAGCGATAGTATGTAAAGCATTGCACCTAAAAAACAGTTAATATTACAACCCACAAACGCCAGCACCTCCCCCCTCTGTTCCCGTACACAGCCAGGCTCGCAATTCAACTCCCCCTCCCCAGACGCCAGCACCTCCCCTCTCTGTCCCTGCACACAGCCAGGCTCTCAGAACACAAAAACGAAAGACTTGAAACTGAAATTGTCGACAAAAATAAATAATGACAGACGCATTACAAGCTACATCGCCTTGTACATTCCCCAATCAGCAGGCCTACTATTCCCACCCCTCCCTCTACAGCGTGCTACGCCAAAAATAGCGCTTGTATCTATAGCATTGCACCTAAAAGAGATGTAATATTTTGACATGTTTATAAACGAAATGAAACACACAGAGTCAGTTCAATTCAACGGGCCTACTATTTCCCTCCTCCGACACAGCGTGACATCACAGAGCCTCTAGCACATCCACGTGACTAAACAGTCCTCGCAACCCGCCATAACCCCCAACAATACGCCGGACCTGCTGGGACCATTCTTTAATACCATTTACATGAACACAAAGCCAGGCCACAGACTCCAAGGCTTTCGTCAACAAAACTACAGGATGCTAGACTACTTTAAGCGCCGTCGTCAAGATTGTAATCACTTGTGAAGTTCCTTTGGGGATGTGCTAATTTAGAACAGCAGGATGCGAGCCGGGTGTTAGCTCGAGAACAACAACAAACCCCCCCAAAAAAACGCACTGAAAGAAAATACTAACACTAGAAACGTGATGCTTTTTCGCTAAATTTAAACAATCTCACTGAATGAAAATACTAACACTAGAAACGTGATGTTTTTTTAACAAAACTTATTTACTTTATATAACCATGCCTAGTATTTCACAACTTCCCTCTACAGCGTGGTATGTAAAATCGGCCTATTCTACGTCGACGCTTGTACAGACTAAAGATTTCCTATGTTGCCTTCAGTGAAACATTTCCGATGTTGCCTTCTTTTGGATAACTACCATATTTCTTATACACACACATTAAGGGACGCATCCGCAGCAGCCTCACCCTCACTCACCCTCACCCTCACTCACCCTCAACCCCTCATGCTATTTTGAAGGGTAACTTTGAGCAGACAGTTCAAGTCGAATTACAGTAAGGGAGAAAATGGCGTCTGGAAAACGTTATGTTTTTAGAACAAAACTCCTATACTTTACATACCATGCCGTACACACAAACCGACAACAATCCCAGCATTTAAAATTACCCACAGACACATTCAAGGCCCGCATCCTCAGCAATGCTCACGGTTTTTAGAGTAAAAAAAACAACACAACTTTGATGGCAAATACATCAGCTCATAACATTTCGCCACACCTGTCTCTACATTTATGTATTGCCAAACAAAATTATCTTCCATCTTTCTAATTCGCCCACTGTATTTTAACGTTGCCACACACACATTAATGGAGGCATGCTCACCCTCAATCACCCTCACCCTGAACCCCTCACCTACCCTCACCCTCACTCACCCTCAACCCCTCACCCTCACTCACTCAACACCTCACCCTCACTCACCATCAACATCTCAACCTCACTCACCCTCAACACCTCACCCTCAACACCTCACCCTCAACCACTCACCCTCACCCTCACTTACCCTCACTCACCCTCCCTCACCCTCAACCCCTCACCCACACCCTCAACACTTCACCCTCGACCCCTCACTCACCCTCAATCCCTCCCCCTCACCCTCACTCACCCTCACCCTCACTCACCCTCAACACCTCACCATCACTAACCCTCAACCCCTCACCCTCACTCACCCTCACCCTCACCCTCACTCACCCTCAACACCTCACCATCAACCACTCACCCTTAACCACTCACCCTCAACACCTCACCATCAACCACTCACCCTTAACCACTCACCCTCAACCCCTCACCCTCACTCACTCAACACCTCACCCTCACTCACCATCAACATCTCAACCTCACTCACCCTCAACACCTCACCCTCAACACCTCACCCTCAACCACTCACCCTCACCCTCACTTACCCTCACTCACCCTCAACCCCTCACCTAGCCTCACTCTCACTCACCCTCAACCCCTCACCCTCAGTCAACACCTCACCTTCACTCACCATCAACATCTCACCCTCACTCACCCTGAACACCTCACCCTCACCCCCTCACCCTCAACCACTCACCCTCAACCACTCACCCTCACTCACCCTCCCTCACCCTCAACCCCTCACCCACACCCTCAACACTTCACCCTCAACCCCTCACTCACCCTCAATCCCTCCCCCTCACCCTTACTCACCCTCACCCTCACTCACCCTCAACACCTCACCATCACTAACCCTCAACCCCTCACCCACCTTCACCCTCACTCACCCTCAACACCTCACCATCAACCACTCACCCTTAACCACTCACCCTCAACACCTCACCATCAACCACTCACCCTTAACCACTCACCCTCAACCACTCACCCTCACCCTCACTCACCCTCCCTCACCCTCAACCCCTCACCCTCACTCACTCAACACCTCACTCACCCTCACTCACTCACCCTCAACACCTCACCCTCACCTTCACTCACCCTCACCCTCATTCACCCTCAACACCTCACCCTCAACACCTCACTCACACTCACTCTCACTCATCCTCACTCACCCTCAACACCTCACCCTCACTCACCCTCACCCTCACTCACCCTCAACCACTCACCCTCACTGACCCACAACACATCACCCTCACTCAACCTCAACACCTCACCCTCAACAACTCAATCACTCTCACTCAATAACGCTCACCCACCCTCACCCTCACTCAGCCTCAACACCTCACCCACACTCACCCTCAACGCTTCACCCTCAATCACACGCACGCACCCTCACCCACCCCCACCCTCACACACCTTCACACCCTCAACCTCACACATCCTCACTCACCCTCACACCCTCACACACCCTCACACACCCTCACTCAACCTCATGACCTCTACCACACCCTCACATGCCCCCACCCTCACACACCCCCACCCTCACACACACCCGCACTCACACACTCTCACACCTCCTCACACACCCACACACATTCTCAATAAGCCTCACACCCTCACCCTCGCCCACAATCACTCACCCTCACCCCGTCACCCTCACACCATCATCCCCTCACCCTCAATCACTCTCAACCTCACTCACCCTCACTCACCCGCACTCACCCTCATCACCTCACCCTCACCTTCACTCACCCTCACCCTCATTCACCCTCAACACCTCACCCTCAACACCTCACTCACACTCACTCTCACTCATCCTCACTCACCCTCAACACCTCACCCTCACTACCTCACCCTCACTCACACTCACACTCAACACCTCACCCTCATTCACCCTCAGCCCCTCACCCTCAACACCTCACCCTTACTCACCCTCACCCTCAACACCTCACCCACAATCACCCTCCCTCACTCACCCTCAGCCCCTCACCCTCAACACCTCACCCTCACTCACCCTCACTCACCCTCAACCACTCACCCTCACTGACCCACAACACATCACCCTCACTCAACCTCAACACCTCACCCTCAACAACTCAATCACCCTCACTCAATAACGCTCACCCACCCTCACCCTCACTCAGCCTCAACACCTCACCCTCACTCACCCTCAACGCTTCACCCTCAATCACACTCACGCACCCTCCCCCACCCCCTCCCTCACACACCTTCACACCCTCAACCTCACACATCCTCACTCACCCTCACACCCTCACACACCCTCACTCAACCTCATGACCTCTACCACACCCTCACATGCCCCCACCCTCACACACCCCCACCCTCACACACACCCGCACTCACACACTCTCACACATCCTCGCACACCCACTCACATTCTCAATAAGCCTCACACCCTCGCCCACAATCACTCACCCTCACCCTCACACTGTCACCCTCACACCATCATCCCCTCACCCTCAACACCTCACCCTCATTCACCCTCACTCACCATCAACACACTATCACACTACAACCACACACAAACACTTACCACAACAGCAACACTCATCACCACTACAGCATTACTCGGCAGACAAAAGTCATACAATCAAAACATGTACGCTTTTAACAGTCACACACACAACAACAGCTATCAATAGGCACTTTCACCAGGCATACACACACAACAGTCATCAGTACTGCAGTAGTATGTATAAATGAGACTGTTGGTGTGCAAAATACGGATGTGGTGGTGCAGAGTGATGCTGTGTTGTTGCTCAATGGTACTGTGGGGGTGCAGAAAGATAAAGTGGTATTGCTGCGTGTTGCATTGGTGGACATCAGTGATGGCGTTGTTGGGATAATTGCAACTGTTGTAGTGCTGAGTTATGCTGTGGTGGTAATCATTAAACACCAACACAGCACCACTCATCACCAGCACAGAACAACACATCACAACAACAGCATTACTAAGCACCACACTAACATCACTCAGGAACACAACAACATCACTCTACACCACCACAACAGCATCATTCAACAACAACACACTATCACACTACAACTACACACAAACACTTACCACAACAGCACCACTCATCACCACTACAGCATTACTCAGCAGACAAACGTCATACTATCAAAAAAAGGACGCTTTTAAGAAGCACACACACCAACAGCTATCAATAAACTCTTTCACCAGGCTTACATCGCAACAGTCAACAGTACTGCAGTAGTATGTATGAATGAGACTGTTGGTGTGCTAAATACGGCTGTGGTGGTGCAGAGTGATGCTGTGTTGTTGCTCAATGGTACTGTGGGGGGGCAGAATGATAAAGTGGTATTGCTGTGTGTTGCATTCGTGGACATCAGTGATGCCGTTGTTGGGAGAAGTGCAACTGTTGTGGTGCTGAGTTATGCTGTGGTGGTAATTATTAAACACCAACACAGCACCACTCATCACTAGCACAGAACACCACATCACAACAACAGCATTACTAAGCACCACACTAACATCACTCAGCAACACACCAACATCACTCTGCACCACCACAACAGCATCATTCAACAACAACACACTATCACACTACAACCACACACAAACACTTACCACCACAGCACCACTCATTACCACTACAGCATTAATCAGCAGACAAACGGCATACAATCCAAACATGTGCGCTTTTAACAGGCACACACACCAACAGCTAGCAATGGACACTTTCACCAGGCGTACACACACAACAGTCATCAGTGCATCCTTTCACCATGCATACACCCACACAAACAGGCATCAGTCCACGCTTTCAACAGTCACACACACCACCAGCCGGAAGTGCACGCTTTCTAACAACTTTTTTTACGTAGCACACACAATTACAGCTATACAAGCATGCTTTGGTGCTGTACAGTACTGCAGTAGTATGTCTACATGAGACTGGGGGTGTGCTAAATACGGCTGTAGTGGGGCAGAGTGATGATCTGATGTTGCTCAATGGTACTGTGGGGGTGCCGAATTATAATGTGCTATTGCTGCGTGCTGCATAAATAGACATTCATTGGGCGCTTAGAGGCCTGCAGGTGATTAGGCGCGGTATAAAATTAAAATAACAATAACAATAACATCAGGGAGGCCGTGGAAGAGAAAAATACCATACACAAGGCAAGTGCGACCGGAAAACACGTACGGCAAAACGAAACTCAATCCATGGCAAAAAATAAAACTAAATAGCAGCCATTGATAAAATACAAAACACACTCTCAAGAAAGGAGCCAGACAGAAAGTAAGTGCGAGCAAAGCAAGACCGAAAACAATAATTATATTAACATCACATTAAGGAAATGCATAAACAAAAGTATAACAACTCACAAAGGCACTCTTTAATAATATGAAAAAAAATTCTCATTACCTGTCGATCGTAGCAGCTCATTCCCTGAAATGTAGAAAATATAAAAACAAACACACAAATACAGAACATAAACAGTGCATACATAATACTTTTAACTACAACAATCAACAAACAAACAAAATTAAGCATAGCGGCGAAACAAGTCACATACGGGTCCAAACAACACAAAAAAAAGCAAAGTCAGATTAAAAAAAAACATCTGAGTGCGACCTCACTACCTCACCCTCACTCACCCTCAACACCTCACCCTCATTCACCCTCAGCCCCTCAACACCTCACCCTCACTAACCTCACCCTCAACACCTCACCCACAATCACCCTCCCTCACTCACCCTCACCATCACTCACCCTCAACACCTCACCCTCACCCTCACTCACCCTCAACACCTCACCCTCACCTTCACTCAACCTCACCCTCACTCACCCTCAACGCCTCACCCTCAGTCAGCCACACTCACCCTCAAACTCTCACCTGCAATCACCCTCACCCTCACTCACCCTCACCCTCACTCACCCTCAACACCTCACCCTCACTCCCCCTCAACCCCTCACCCTCACTCACCCACAACACTTTACCCTCACCCTCACTCACCCTCAACACCTCACAGGCACCTACACTCACTATCACCCTCAACTTCACTCACCCTCACTCACCCTCAACACCTCACCCTCATTCACCCTCACCCACACTCACCCACACTCACCTTCATGACCTCAACAACACACCCTAACATGCCCCCACACTCACACCCCCCACCCTCACACACACCCGCCCTCACAAACTATCACACATCCTCACACACCCACACACATTCTCAATAAGCCTCACACCCTCACCCTCGCCCACCCTTACTCACACCATCATCCCCTCACCCTAACTCACCCTCAACATCACTCACCCTCAACACCTCACCTTCAACAACTCACTCACCCTCACTCACTAACGCTCACCCACCCTCACCTTCACTCACCCTCAACACCTCACCCTCACTCACCCTCAACACTTCACCCTCAACACCTCACCCTCAACACCTCACTCACCCTCACTCTCACTCATCCTCACTCACCCTCAACTCCTCACCCACCCTCAACTCCTCACCCACCCTCAACAACTCACCCTCACTCACCCTCAACACCTCTCACTCACCTACACTCACCATCACCCTCAACCTCCCTCACCCTCACTAACACTCAACACCTCACCCTCATTCACCCTCACCAACACTCACCCACACTCACCTTCATGACCTCAACAACACACCCTCACATGCCCCCACACTCACACACCCCCACCCTCACACACACCCGCCCTCACACACACCCGCCCTCACAAACTCTCACACATCCTCACACACCCACACACATTCTCAATAAGCCTCACACCCTCACCCTCGCCCACACTCACACACCATCACCCTCACACCATCATCCCCTCACCCTAACTCACCCTCAACATCACTCACCCTCAACACCTCACCCTCAACAACTCATTCACCCTCATTCACTAACGCTCACCCACCCTCACCTTCACTCAGCCTCAACACTTCACCCTCACTCACCCTCAACACTTCACACTCAACACCTCACCCTCAACACCTCAGTCACCCGCACTCTCACTCATCCTCACTCACCCTCAACTCCTCACCCACACACACTCTCAACACCTCACCCTCAACACCTCACCTTCACTCACCCTCAACACCTTATCCTCACTCACCCACAACACCTTACCCTCACCCTCACTCACCCTCAACACATCACCCTCACCTACACTCACCATCACCCTCACTCACCCTCAACACCTCATCCTTAAACGCTCACTCACCCTCACTCTCACTCATCCTCACTCACCCTCAACACCTCACACTCACTCACCCTCAACACCTCACCCTCAGTCACCCTCAACACCTTCCCCCCTCACCCCTCACCCTCAACACCTCACCCTCACTCAACACCTCACCCTCAATCACCCTCCCTCACTCACCCTCACCATCACTCACCCTCACTCACCCTCAACACCTCACCCTCACTCACCCTCAATCACCCTCAACAGCTCACCCTCACCTTCACTCAACCTCACCCTCACTCACCCTCAGTCACCCACACTCACCCTCAAAAACGCAACCGCACTCAGCCTCACTCACCCTCACCCTCAGTCACCCTCAACACCTCACCCTCACTCACCCTCAACACCTCACCCTCCACCCCTCCCCCTCAACGCCTCACCCTCACTCAACCTCACTCACCCTCAACACATCACCCTCACTCACCCACAACAACTCACTCTCAAACCCTCACCCTCACTCACAACACATATTATGTTACAATTGGTATCACATTGGGAAAAGATTAAACTATTGCCATTGTAAATAACAAACATATTAATTCCCTATATTCAAAACAAGCACATAAATTAAAATGCAGTCCTTTACAATACCAATAGCACTAACTTTCCAAATGCAAGACGTATTGCAACACACATCCACAAACGACAGTCACCCACTCTGCTTCATTCACCCACTCTGCTTCATTCACCCACTCTCCTTCAGTCACCCACTCTCCTTCAGTCACCCACTCTGCTTCAGTCACCCACTCTGCTTCAGTCACCCACTCTGCTTCAGTCACCCACTCTGCTTCAGTCACCCACTCTGCTTCAGTCACCCACTCTGCTTCAGTCACCCCCTCTGCTTCAGTCACCCACTCTGCTTCAGTCACCCACTCTGCTTCAGTCACCCACTCTGCTTCAGTCACCCACTCTGCTTCAGTCACCCACTCTGCTTCAGTCACCCACTCTGCTTCAGTCACCCACTCTGCTTCAGTCACCCACTCGCCATCATTCACCCACTCGCCATCATTCACCCACTCTCCATCTTTCACCCACTCTCCATCATTCACCCACTCTCCATCATTCACCCACTCTCCATCCTTCACCCACTCTGCATCATTCACCCACTCTGCATCATTCACCCACTCTGCAAATTTATGAATGTTATGCCATTTTCATACACATAAACAACTTTTACGACGGAAAAAAAGGGGGTCTACGGAGTAGTGCATCAGATACGTTATACACAAAATATACTTCCCAAAAGTGACCTACAGGATGCAAGGATGTTAATCAGGCTTCGGGCCAAAAAGCAAATAAAATTCGTACAATATTACAACAATATTACACCAAAAAAACAAATACAAATATGTGGCAGGAAGCGAGGACGAGGATGTACAAACACCAAAGTGAAACAGCCAACTTTTTGTTGGGGCAATAAACAAGCACTATTCATCCGGAGAATAGGACGGATTAAAGACAATGGTCAACAGTTACACAAAAAGCCGTACGCATACAACAATAGCAGTTATTCACACGTAATTACTTCTAATATAAGAAACATATTACGAAAATAGAACTTTTATTTCACAAAAAGCAAAAAAAAAATAACATTACAGCACTGTACATCCACTTCATACATTGCAACGAATAATAAAGTCAGCAAATACACAAAGTTTCTTTTCATACATCAAGTACGTCAATAACATATAATCCGGCTAGTTCAGCATCACAAGAAAAAATAATGCAAACACAACTTACATCAATATATTAAAAAAAAATTAGCACTTCAAAGTTCGAAAAACAGCTTTTGTACATCAAATAACACAAAACAGCAAAAAATACATTACATTACAGTTTAACAATACATATGCATTACATATCAACAATAAAAAATAAAACTTTCCGTTACATAACAAACATTTACAAATATTACGATCGAAAAAAATACATTTCGCAAGTCTTTAACTTAAACATAGTATATATACTACATTACATTACATAATAACAATCTTTAATACAATCTTACCTGTCAAACGACGCAGCAACACCACAGGAACAAGAACACGCCTACCGCGCACCAACATTCTCGATCTCTGGGGAATTCCACCGTTGACGTATGCAAATCGGAACGCTACGTCAAAAACGTCGCGCTCCGATTGGCTAAAAATTAACGTCAAAAAAATAAACACACTCAACACAAAAAAAACTAGACCGCTAAACATAGCCAACGTCAAAGTGACGCATTGCGTCGGCCATTTAAAAAAGAAAAAAAAAAAGGGACTCCACAAACACGTTAAACACATAACACCACACAGTTAGTACAAAACATACACAGTTACATTACATACAAATATACACATAAGACAGAAAGAATACAAAGGGAACATCTAACACCTTTTGGAAAATACAACACATATTACTTTATTAATATTAACATACACACACTCATAACATCACCCTCACACACCAAAACTATCACACTCCTTCACACACCCTCAATAACCCTAACACAACATCTCCCTCATACACCATCACACACTTTCAGCCTCACACCCACTTACTCACACTCACACTCACACACACTCACACCCACTCACACTCACACACACTCACACACCCTCACTCCCCTCAAAAAATAACAGCCCTCACAACAAGCTCACACTCACTACACCGGACAGCCGCACCCACTCACACCCCTCACACTCTATCAACATCAACACCCCTCCGCCTCACACAGCCTTAGCCTCATCCCCTCACCCTCACACACGCACAATAACCATCACACCATTACCCTCACACACTCTAACTCTCAGCCGCAACAACTCACTCACACTTACACTCCCTCGCTCACCCTCACACTCACACACTCACACCCCCTCACCCTCACACCCCATCACTCTCACACCCCCTCACTCACACTCACTCACTCACAATAACTCACACTCAGACTCACACACCCTCACGATCACACACCCTCACAAGCCCTGTGCCTAACAACACCTCTCACACCCTCAATAACCCTCACACACACTCATACTCACACACCGTCACACACCATAAACGTCACACCCCCTCACTCACCCTCACACACACCCCCTCAAACTCAAACACCTTACACTCACACACACACGCTCCACTAAAACTCATCACAACACTCTCAAACTCACTACAGCACACACACTCTCAGTCGCAAACAACATCACTCATCCTCATCCTCATACACACTCACACCCCCTCACCCTCACACCCCATTACACTCACAAACGCTCACACCCCTCACACTCACAACAACACCCTCACACCCCCTCACTCACACTCACTCACACTCACTCCCAATGACTCAAACTCACCCTCACACACCCTCACCCTCACACACCGTCACACACCGTCACACACCCTCTGATTAACAACACCTCACACAGCCTCACTCACCCTCACACACACACCCCCTCATCCTCAAACACCTTACCCTCACACACACACGCACCCCTAAAACTCACCACAACACTCTCACACTCACAACACTTCACACACTCTCAGACGCAAACAACATCACTCATCCTCACACTTACACACACTCACACCCCCTCACCCTCACACCCCATCACACTCACACGCTCACTCACCTCACACTCACAACAACACCCTCACACCCCCTCACTCACACTCACTCCAAATAACTCACACTCACCCTCACACACCCTCACCCTCACACACCGGCACACACCTTCTGTGTAACAAAACCTCCAACACCCTCACTCACCCTCACACACACTAACACTCACGCACCGTCACACACCCAAAAAGTCACACACCCTCACTCACCCTCACCCTCACACACCCGAAAAATAACACCCCCTAACGCTCACACCCCCTAACACTCACCCCCTCACCCTCACCCCCTCAACCTCACCCATCACACCCTCACACTCACTCCCTCAACACCCCACCCTCAACCCCCGCACACCCCCTCATTCACCCTCATTCACCCTAACACACCCTCACCCTCTCACACACCCTCTCACACACCCCTCACACACCCCCTCACTCACGCTCTCACACACCACCTCACACACCCCCTCACTGACCCTCTCACACCCGCTCAGCCTCACCCTCACTCTCCCTTACACTCCCTCACCCCCTCAACATCCCTCACCCTCCCTCCCCTCCCCTCACCCTGACCCTCACCCCCCTCACCCTCAAATCCCTCATACTAACACCCCTCATCCACAACCCCCTTAACACTCACCCCACTCACCCTCACCCTCACCCTCACCCCCCTCACACTCACCCTCACCCTCCCCCCCCTCACCCGCACTCCCTTCACCCTCACACCCCTCACCCTCATACCCCTCCCCCCCCTCACTCTCACCCCCCTCCCCCTCACCCTCACCCCCCTCACCCTCACCCTGACACCCCTCAGACCCCTCACCCCCCTCACCCCCCTCACACTCACACCCTTCACCCTCACACCACTCACCCTCCCTCCCCTCCCCTCACCCTCACCCTCACCCTCACCCCCCTCACCCTCAACTCCCTCATACTAACCCCCCTCATCCTCAACACCCTTAACACTCACCCCACTCACCCTCACCCACCTCACACTCACCCTCACCCTCCCCCCCCTCACCCGCACCCCCTTCACCCTCACCCTCAAACGCCTCACCCCCCTCACCCTCACCCCACTCCCCCTCACCCCCCTCACCCTCACCCTGACACCCCTCACACCCCTCACCCTCACCCCCCTCACCCTCACCCCCCTCACCCCCCTCACACTCACCCCCTCACCCTCACACCCCTCACCCTCACACCCCTCACACCCCTCACCCTCACCCCCCTCACCCCCCTCACCCTCACACCCCTCATCCTCACACCCCTCACCCTCACACTCTTCACCCTCACACCACTCACCCTCACACCACTCAGTGCTACAACACATTTTGTGTTACAATATGTGTCAGATTTACGAAACATAAAACTATTGGCATTGTAAATAACAAAGCAATTATTTTCGCAATTTAAAAAAAAAACATCCACACCCTCAAACTTTCACCCTCAACACCTCACTCACACTCACTCTCACTCACCCTCACTCAGCCCCCTCACACTCACTCACCCTCAACACCTCACCCTCACTCACCCTCAACACCTCACCCTCACTCACCCTCAACACCTCACCCTCACTCACCCTCACTCACCCTCAACACCTCACCCTCACTCACCCTCACTCACCCTCAACACCTCACCCTCACTCACCCTCACCCACCCTCACTCTCACTCACCCTCAACACGTCACCCTCACACACTGCAATAGCTCTCAGACCATTTCAGTTACAGCTTTTAGAAATATTTATGGCTTTTTTTATTTGTAACTCTTTAGCATTGGCTACAGGAAATAAAAATGCTAAACATTTACAAAAAAAACCATAAACAATTCTAAAAGCACTAACTCTAATGGTGCGAGACCTATTGCATTTCTAATGCTTGTTTTTAATACTGTAGGCTATGTAGTTATCACACAGCATCAAAGATGCTACTTCTAACATCTTTAAAAAGCCGGAAGGAGATTCTGTCAGGCACTGTCACATGAAAAAGCTGAATTCCACCAATGTTCTGAAAATAATACAAATCCATCAGTTTATGTTCTTTGCTCATTTGTTCAACATGGCCCTGCAACTCATTAATGAAAGATATGCGTCTGTCAGAGGTTCCTCAGTATATGCTGTGCTTATTGTCTTCTCAACTGGTTCTGCTAAAGTCGTCCTCCCAACGCTGTGGAAGAAGTTGTTTAACCTTGGCATGCCTATAACCTTTTTAAATTTAATTGTTGCCCTTCACTCCACAGCCTAATGTCAAGTCCTGCTAGGGGGCGTCCAAGGGCTCTCTTAGAGGTCCCTGATGAAAAATTGCCAACAGCAGGGGTGCTTACTCACTCCATTGTTGTTTTCTCTGAATATATTTGATTTGCCTGGTTCTCTCTCAAAAGGAATAGCCTTTTCGCCTAGTGTTGGGGGTCGGTCAATATCTTGCCTTTATTTATTGTTGTTTACTACTTTATTTATGCACAGGTATTGTAATTGTGAACCACATCCCTGAAGGTTTAAATGAATGACTAGTGGCATTGCAGCAGTGTGCTGATGCACACTTTTAGAAAATGAATTCCTCAAAAAGCAAAGTCCTATGCTTTCATGGGAAGAAAGGTTGTAAATATGCCAATCACTCTTAGAATCTAGGCTCCCAAAAATTGGAACTGATTAATTCTTACACTTTTTGAGGGGGACATTAGGTGTAGCATTTCAAGTTACACTGACCATATTTCTAATAATGTTAATACAGCACAATCTCAGGCTAAGGGGTTGGGTGCATTTTATAATGCTGTAGGCAGCAAACATTTTTCTTAACTTTTATCTGTTTATCAAGCTAAAATCCCAGCCACCTTATTGTACGCAGTAGAGTTAACTGACGTGGCAAAATGAGGATTTAAAAAGAAAGACAGATGGCCAGGCATTAAGGAAATTAGTATCTTGTAATACCTTTGCGTCGACTGCTGCCTTAGGATTGGAGTTTGGGATCAAAAGTTTCTTTACGCAAGGTTTGGCACGAATCATCCGGTGGGCTTCCTGCCTTTTGAAAATTGAAGGTGACTCTTTCAGACATAGCTAAGGAAATTTTGAGGAGAAAAAAGAAAAATCTTTGTTTGTTTTTTTAGAAATTTCAAATTTGCTTTAGATCAATTTGACATGGACCAAAGTTTGGTTACTTCGCTGTCACTAACTTAATTAAAGGTCTGTCTAAAACAAGCTTAATATAATCTAAGGTTTCGTTTGGACAGTAATGCCTATAGTAATAATGGGAACTTTCAACCAATAATGAAGTCCATAAACATGAAAAACGCTCAACCTTATGTGAGCTTGAATATGCCCCATGGTGTTAGATGCTTTTGGACCCTCTTGCGATTGAATATCCTGCCTTTAAGTATTTTAACTTTTAAATGGCATGGGTCTTCAAACATATGTTATCTCTGTAAAAATGGCGTTCAAGATTTGAAGCATGATTCATTTATCTACCCTGCTCTGCTGATTTGCAGTCATAAGATGTTGAGACCTCTTTTCTTAAAATTGTCTGTGTGAACTACCTCTGAGACCTTGCAAATTATGTTTAATAACCCAAATGAAATGTTCTCCTTTCGAAGTTTTAACTATTTTAAATGGTTTTTTTAATTTTTATAGAAATGTTAGTATGAACTATGCTTATAAGATACGTCATATGTCTGTAACAAAACGAGTAAGTAGTTTTACTGCTTTCTTACTAATTTTATTATGTATGTAAACTTTGTGTATGTTCTCAATTTTACGTGGATCTCTTCAGAGTTCCAAATCATGGAAATAAAACTTGAACTTGCAATTCAAGATTGTTTTTTTATTTACCGGGGTTCTGCCGGACACACTTGGTCTTCCTTTTCCGGTCTCATATAACAGTATGTGCCAGATAGGACATTATATGTATGTGCTACAATTTTATTTGACCAGAGCAAGAGGCCACCCATTTAGAGTA
The DNA here is from genome assembly GCF_964263255.1 of Lissotriton vulgaris. Lineage (NCBI taxonomy): Eukaryota > Metazoa > Chordata > Amphibia > Caudata > Salamandridae > Lissotriton > Lissotriton vulgaris. Next base: position 432,575 of record NW_028251378.1, on the reverse strand, counting down.
GAATGGCTGCTGATCTTGAATGCCCTGTGCAGGAAATTCCTTTTTTGTAAGGTCACCCCCACACTTTTTGCTCCAATGGTGATTGTTAGGACTCTGTGCCAGTGCTTTCTCCCTCAAGCACGATGGTGCAAATTGGTACTCCCAGTTGGCTAGGACTTTAACCCCCTTATAAGTCCCTTGTATAGTGATACTCAAGGCATTAATGTTAAAGGGGTCACCAGGGCCTGAAGAACTATTTTTGCCAGTTTGAGTGACCCAAGTAAACAGATGACAGCAGACCTGCCATTGCAGACTGCAGAAACAGTGTAAGCTGATTCAACTCCATAGCTCAAAGCACTATCTTTAATACATTTCAGTCACCCCTAGAGTTGGCCTCCTAACCCCAGAAGGCAGGGTGCAGCATAGTAAAGGTGTGGATATATAAACTTGCATTTATATGTTCCTATAGTGGCCCTTCCCATTAAGAACCACTATAAGTGTTCATTCGTCCAAAGGATAATATGGTCTGGCACCCAAGCACACTTGAGGTCACCAGCTCCATTATAGTACTGCTGAAAATGGTCATGTTTGGTATCAACCAATGTGCCTCCTCACCCCAACATGATTCCAGGTTCGAGTTTGTGGTAGCATGCACCCAGGTGGCTTTGTTAGATGTTGCCCACCTGGTAACCCCAGCTTTTCCTGTGCTTGCCCAGACCGGTATCTGACCTCCTGCCAAGCAATGTGAATTCTCCCAGAAACAAAGGCCTGGCTGGAAAGGAGGTGACGCCTCCCTCCCTGACAGGATGGCTAGTGAAGTGGCACATCAAGACGATGAGCTTCAAAAGCCTTAACTGCCGCTGATATGCATGCAGGCTGACTCCCAAAGGAAGAAGCTGTTCTCCCCTCGCTGTTCTTCCCTCCCCCTGCCCCAGGCACATTTGCACCCGGGCAGGCTGCAAAATAAGGTAGAGGGCTAACACCTCCAGAAAGCTAGCTGTTCTTGGGGTGTGCTACCTGGTCTGTTCAGCCAAGGAAGATTTCTGCCATTTTTAGAAGTGGTAGAATAGAGGGTTCGAAAAGGTGACACACATCCTGTGATGTGGCCACCTCACGGGCTGATTAGCTGCTGAAGCACGTAGGCCATTTGCCACTTGTACCCACACCCCAAATGCCCCTAAATCTATGATTTCTGATATGGGTTCTGTTGACCCCTGACACCAGAACCTCAGATATGTGAAGATTGCAACAAAGGACAAAGAGACCAGAGTCTGCGACAGCAGGAGCTGCACAAACCAAAGGCAGGATACTCTGTATCAGTGACCACACTACTTGAACTGCATAACTGCCACTCGTCCTAGACCAACAACCAGGCTCCCGCAAACGGAGGGGACCCCTTTGAGACCCAAAGGCCACTCCAGGCTCCCCATAATCCGTGGCACTAGTCCCATGCACACTGCAGGTAAAAACATCATCCTGAAACAAAAGAATCACTGGCCATTGGGCCCTCTGAGGGATCGCCCCAAAAGTAGTTGGATCAGTGCATTGTGGCAAATTCCTGACCTCCAGCAAGTTTCAAGCGGCTACCATTTTCCTCCGGACGTCAAAGTACCGATTCGCTGACCTTACCTCTGCCAAGGCTTGTTGGTGACCAGTCTGGTTGCCATCCACTTTACTTGATGCTGCAACAAGAGGGAACCACGCAACACCTTCAACCGACCACAGCAGTAGCCCTGTTATCAACCTTTTGCATCCGTTTTCCACCCAGCACTGTCAAAGCAGTAAACTCAGCTCTCTCGCAGCTCCCACTTCAGTGCCAGGGACAGTCAGGACAACGCTGCACCCGGGCTTCTTGAACCAAGTAAAATCGAACTTACTGTTTTATCTTGGTCCTGGGGCCTGCAGCACCTTACCCCTCCGTGGGTTCCACGTAACTCGACCTGCAAGTGATCGATTGTCACTAGTACCTTTTTCCAATTGACCGCAATAATGAAGGCTGCAATATTGAATTACACTGATTTATGATGATTTCTTCTAAAATCCATAACTCTGGCTATATGCTTCCAATTGTGATTTTTTTGATGTATAAATTCTTATAAAAAACTGTTTTATATTTATAAATTGGTGCCGGATTTCCTTGGTGTCACGTCAGTTTCTTTTTGCCCATGTTGGTACAGTGAAATGCTTAATACATGTTCCTCCAGTAAAGGCTAACTGCTCTTTGCCACACTACCAGGACTGAGCTAAGGATTTATTATTGTGAATCCAAGGACCAACTTTGGGGTGTCGTGTTCGTATTGCATGGTAAGACCTAACCTGCATCACCACATAATACTCCAATTTCATAAACCTTTCCTATGTCTCCACTGCCTTCTGATTTCCTTCAGGTCAATAAAAATCTTAAAACATTTTTATGTTGTTCATGTTTCTTAACTGCCCTGGTGCCAAGATGTCTACTACTCCTATTGTAAATGAGTTTATCTGTGACCTACATGTAAAACCTGGATGCATAACCACCTAGATTGTGGCTGTATTACTTGACTTGTTTTAACATCAATTAGAGAATGTCAATAAACTTGTTTCTAATAAAAATAATTGTAAAGTGTTTTGCTTTCTCATACATGGAGGTGAAGATGTCCTCTTTAGAGCCAGTGTTCACCCATTACAGTTAACCAAGTGTTAATACATATGTTAGCAATGCACATGTCTTCTGGAGCACAAAACTTCAGTTACTTCATAGTTGCCCGGTGCATTTCATCTGTTCTTTCTTTAAGCATTTCATTTAACAATTTATTTTTAACACAGTGTGTATCCAATGCGCATACTACAATTAAGCTATACAGTGCAGTTCTGGAACTTGCCTTAAGGTTAACTATCGAAAAATCTAAAGATAGGTCAGCATTATAAAACAGCTTCTCAAGGGATTGAACAGCCTCTACAATGTCTTTTTTTTAAAAAAAAACGTTTAGCATTCATCTTTAACCATTCAAGTGATCTCTGAGGGTTACATGTAAATTGAATCTGTCTGAAGGTTTTTGACTTGACCTGAGCCATACAGTTTTTTTCATGATTGATACACATATGTGAGCAAGTTATACATTTTCTTAGCTTCTAACAAAATATTTTAGACTCGCAGGTCTTGATATATAGGATGTTTGTGGACAATCAATCATTTTATGTCCGTATGTGCACATATAAAAATTGTGCTTTAGACAGATATTTACTGCAGTGGCTAGAAAATCTTTTCCCAGTCATATGTTATTGAAGGGGTTATGTTTCAAAATCGTCAGTTTTGTCAAAACAAACACTGTTCTAACACATCTCTCCGCTTTCGGTGCTGGATCTTCATTCTGTTTTTAACAGCATAGGCATGAAAAGATTTACAGTGTTAGCAATTGGCTGAGGATCCTAATCAATGCTAATTTTCTCTGATGCTTTCTACAGTTCAAAAGTGAAAGAAAGAGATTCTATTACATAGGATTTAGTATGTTCATATATTAGTTATATTTTAAACTATAATTATCATACCAAATAGCATTGATATTTACATTGCTCTTTCCATATCCAAGAGTAAAGACATGGCTCATAGTATAGCTTTTTGTTCAAAGATGGGACTATCCTTATTGAGAGTTGCTGAGATCCATTAACACATTACCATCATATGCGTTTGTCAACAGTGCTTGTGACATAGCAACATCTAGAATAAGTACGTCCAAAATTCCCATATCTTCCCATACAGTTCAGTTAGGAACCTTTATAGATGCCTCTGCAGCTTCCATTTGAGCAGCATTGTTTACAGTTAGTATTACATTATGGGAAGCATCGCGCTCCTAGTCATCCGTAGTAGAGGATGTCCTATATGACAGCCAGTGAAGGCTTGTAATTCATAATCTCTGGTGCAGTTCCTGGTAAGTCTTGGGGCATTGCAGCTCATATCATTATATACCATCTGCTGAGAACCAGTGGCATCTCTGAATGTGCTTTAGGGGACGCACAAGGGGATAAGGGATAAAACTGGCAGGGCCACCTAGGGCGGGTAATTATGGAGAATATAGGGCTGATTACGACTTTGGTGGTACTGCGCTGGCTGGCTTTGTGCCGGCACAGCACCGCCAAAGCCATGCAAGGTCCTTCCACCAGATTATGAGGTCAACTCGTGTCTGGCGGGGTTTTCTTTTGCTGTTCGCACAGCGGTGCCATGAAAATAGGCACCGCAATGGGAACGCAAAAGCAGTTCCAGCACAGCATGGACTGTGAAGTCCATTCAGTGATGGAACTTGGGGTGCATGCAATCAGGAGGGCACATGTTGTGCCCCCTGAATGCACCCCCATGGTGGCAAGGGCATACAGGGCCCCTTTTGTTTCCCTACCACCAGCCTTTTCATGGCGGGCTCATCTCTTCGAAAAGGCTGGAGGTGGGGAAACTCGTAATATGCTCTGCAGTCCTCGGCGGTCCCGCCTTGCATATTGCACAATGATGTTTCTTTTGTGATCTTGCCCTCACAACCCAAACACTGTCATTTTCTCTGATGCCACCAATGTTGACTGTGTGGCTTGCAGCAGATTTGTCCTCCTCTTACCACCATGTATGTAGTGCATGTAAGTGGGTGGTTCCCTCATTGTCCTTTCTAGCCTATCAGAAGGGTCATCTTTCAGTGCAAAGATTCAGTCATTTATTGGGGCGATCAAGGCTGCCCAGTAGTAGGCTTTTACCTGTGGCAGGGCAGTCCCTCTGTTGTAAATGGAACTAGTGAGTGTTTTTATTGTTATTCTCGACATACTTACATCCCAAATTAAGGTCCTCAAGTCATTATCTAGTCCAAGATCACTTTTATGAATTGAGTAAGGTCTATTTTGCATTACAGACAGTGGTTTGGCAGGCAGGCAATTTTAAAAATAGTTGCCCACTCAAGTATTGTAAGCAGGAAAGATCTCCATATACTTGTGTCTCCCTGGAAATCCTCTATTGTTTACTCAGCTCTGCCCTTAGTGTGGTATATATCCTGGAGTGCTTGAACCCCTCTTCAAAAACTTTTGTTCTCGGTTCTGTCTCTAGTCTCTGGTTTTTAATTATGATGGACGTCTCTCGTTTTATTTTACACCCGGAGTACTGAGGTGGGGGGTTAGTTCCTATGCAGAATCCCTTGATTACTCCAGAGATCAAACCCAGCATATTAGAGGTTCCACACATAGGGCGAATAGTAGTGCAGAGAGAGGACATCCTTGCTGCATACTCCATTTCAAAGGGAAGTGGTGACATTTCACCCTATTTGCCCTGATAGCCACCGCCTGGTCCTGGGTAAAGGAAGCCATCCATCTACGGAGGTATGGACCAAACCCGAACCTTAGCAGTGTTTGGAACAGAAATACCTAGTGGGCAGAGTCAAATGCCTTTTCGGCCAATGATTGTGTTGCTGCTAATCAATTATTGTCATCTAAGATTAAGCGCCTGATTTAGATGTTGGCGGACCATTTACTCCGTCACAACGGTGACAAAATCCCATCTGCCAAAATTAATAAATCCCATTATATTCTATGGGGTCTGAATTCCAGCTGGCGGGATATCAGTCACTGTTGTGATGGAGTAACATGTCTGCCAAGATCTGAACCAGGCTCATAGTCCGGTGGATTGTCTCTGCATGAATTCCCACTTATTTTTGTGTATGAGAGAGCTGAGAGTCCACACCAATCTAGTTGTCAGACTGGTTGGCAAGATCTTCATTTCTACATTTAATAATGAGGCTGGATGGGTAGAGGCTTATTTATCTGTGGGTCGCCATCTTTGTGGATTACTGTAATAGCCACATGCCTGAATCAGGAGGCAAAATTCCATTCACTCTGCCTTTTTTTTAATATACGAGTTGTAAATGGGGACACATCAAAATTGAGTCTTTTGTCTAGTTCCACTGGTATCCCGTTATGGTCTGGGGTTTTCTCACTCTTCATATGCTTAATTGCCCTCCATACCTCATCTGGGGTCATTTCAGCTTCCAGCTCATTTCTCGTCATTTCCCGGAGTTGGTAGGTCAAGACTGCTGAGGGAGTTCTCAATTTCCTCAATCCCAGTTAAATTTTCCACCTCACAGAAGGCGCTATAGTATTGCTCAAATGTGAATGCAATCGCCTTATCTTTTGTCTTCTCTCATATTAACTATTATCTCACTTACCCACCTTCTATCCTCCTCCCTTTTGCTAATCTTTGCAAGGAGGCGGCCTTCTTTATCCCCTGTATGTCCACACGAACACTGCCTGATTAAAAACTAAAATATAATTGCTATGTAGAGTGTCAATCAAGCTGTACATGGGACTATAAGAAGCTCTTGAGCGACCTGGTGCCCTTTGATCAACTACACAGGCAAACAGAACAGGAGGTGTGTATGCCTAACTAGGATGCATATCGGAAAGGTATACTTTGATAACCTGTACCGTTACTGCCTACGTCATAGCGGGAAAAGGTTGATGTTCATGCACTCCTTGGCGACATGGCGTGGGAAAGGGAATTCCACAATGGGAACCTAGACCAAGTGAAGTAAGTTAATTGTACCTCAATGTCTGGGACATTTTACCATCATTAAAGTTTTGAATTGCCCCTCTGGTGGATAAGACACCATTAACCAGCAAACTCACCTGGGAATATTCCATTAGTCGAGCAGGTACCTGTTCATCTAGCGACCACCAGAGTTGCCCAGCCCTTGACCGCTAGCGTGGGACCGGTAACAGCTTCCCATTGCCTTACTTAGGGACATCTGATATTCAAGGCCGGCCCCCATCCCCGTCAGTCGCAGATGCTCCATGTCATTTGGAGTCTGACGGAGGGAAAGGAGGCTCCCAGAACCATCAGGAAGGTCCCAAAGTAATGAATAGGCTGTTCACCCATTGAAGTAATTCCCAGGCCTGACCTCCACCCACAGTTCTGCCTGAACCACCCCCCTGACTGCTGCCACTACGTAGGTATCTTGACAGGCATTTCGCCCTCAAAATGCTCTCAGGCGGAATCAACAGCGCAACTCAAAAATAAGGTGTGCCACTGGCTGGCTTGACACACAGATTTAAGAATCTCTAAATACAAGGACATTTTGTTTGTAAGGAGGGTCGGGTGGGTAGACCCCTTGCCAAAAATAATCAGTGGGGATTGTGCGGTTATTAATTGCAAAAGTTCAGGGTTGGCTCAAGTGTGGTGCCGAGGTTCACATGTTGAGAGATCAATATTGTCCACCTAGGCTTCTTCCACAAACACTTGCAACACAGGCAAGGGGTGGGGCCCGGCCCTTGCAAACCAGGGCTGACATGCCCAATGGTTATTCTGTCACTACCTCTAATAGATTCCTCCCCCTGTCAAGCCTTAACGATATAGATTGAGGCCCAACTTTAATCCTTAGATGACCAAATCGGCAACAGGTCTGAGGAGGTGAGGGATGTACTTACTCCACCATTAGGTTCCGTTACTGATAGGTTGATCCCCACATCTCCTGTAGTCTCAGACACTGCCCTCTCCAGTCTTCGCATCCACTACAAGATTGTTTCTTGGAATTTGGCTTGAATCGTGTCCAGACTTTCCTGCCCGAATGGACCAGTTCATTGACACATCTGTCTGTTCCAGGAGACTTGGTCTCTTTCCCCGCAATTTCATTTAGGCTTTTTTAATTTTTCTGAGGCTGCAAATTCTATGGGGAAGGAAAGACCGTTGGGGTGATTAGTAATCTGGACAAAAAGCACTCTGCTTTATGTTGCCAAAGTGATAGACTTGGACTGTCCTGATCTGGAGTGTGTTAGTTTGACATTTTCACCTGGTGGTATTTATCATGTCTGGGGGCAAGGGAGCAGACTTGCAGGTCATAGGTCTGATTGGACCTCATATGGCAGTCCTACCCTTAGATTATTTTAAAATTGTCGCAGGTGATTTTAATTGTAAAGTTGAGCCTATGCGTGTCCTTTGAGGTCCTTAATGGCAAGGAGGATCAAGTCTGGTCAGTTCTTGGTCCCACACTTCCCCCCTAAGAAATGGACTGCTGTTGTGTTACAACTAAATGCTTTTACACTCATCAATGGTCTTCGAGCCTGTAACAGAAGATCCAATGACACCCGTTTAACCATGTAAACTGCTATAGTCTCATTGACTTGATCCTGTTGGTTATTAGAATGTGGCCCTCTAAGATTGATATGTTTGTGACTCTCCGCCAAGACAGTGACCACAATACCATTGTCTTAATGCTGGGAGCTCTTGGTACTTCTTTTTTGAAGACCTCTAACAAATTATTCAACAAGAAGCTTGTTTCTACCATCAAACCTTCCAGGCTTAAACTGATCTCTCTGGTGGAATCTAATATAGCTTTGGTTAAGGTATATGAGGTAGTGTCTGTGTCTTGATGCTGTCCTGGCTGAGAAAACGTTTTTGGTGCAAACAGATTTCTGGTTGAGACCTAGCTCTATCCATTATTCCGTGTTTGCTTCCCTAAAGGGTCTCTTCTTAGTAGAAAACAGGACTATCCCTAAAAGGAAGAAAGAGGTCTTTTGGTGGGCTTAACCCCTTTAGAATAGCCAGTCATGCCCTCGCTAGAGCTATAAAAGCAGGGAATAGAAAGGTGATTCAGGAAACCAGGGCATCTTATAAAGCAATGATTCTTAGCGCCAAGAGAGCTTGGGGAGTGAGAAGAATGGGATTCCATACTGGGTACCATTAAAGGTAAAGACTGCCACTCCTTTTGGCATAACCTTGCTAATGGTGGCTCTGACGACCATGTTCCTTTGGGTAATAATATTTCTGCTGCCGACTGGGTTGAACATTTTTCCATGTTATATTCAGGGGTTGCTGGACTGGAACATCCTCAGGATGTGCCCTTTGAACAGACAGGAGTTGTGAAATTGGTAGTGTTGCCATGTTCGTCTCCAGTTCTTAGCCAAAGACCCCACATGTCTGTTTTATCTTCAGCCCTGAGATCAGCAAAGCTTTAGATTTGATTACTCGTAATAAAAACCCAAGGTTGGATAATGTCCTTGGAGATCTCTTTAAGGTGCTTAGGGAAGTACAGTGCTCATACTTCACTCTGTTTTTTAATGCTATAATGGCTGGTGCCCCTATGCCCCCAACATGGGCAGGGGCTGAGATCGTCCCAATTTTTAAGACGAGGTCCATGTCCATGCCCTCCAATTATAGGCTCATCAGTCTCATTGATAGCTCACAAAACGTATTCAGCCAGATTATTCTGGATAGGATAGCGGATTCTGGTGTGCTGACCATACTATAAGCCAGCTTCAGGGACGGTATTGAAACCATTCACCAGGTGTTTTGCCTTTAGCTGCTCCACCTTGGGGGGAGGGGGAGTAGACTTTGTGATGTTTTTGGACCTTTGGTCTGCATTTGAGGTCTTGCCCCGGGAGTCCCTGTGGAATGTGCTGGCGGAAATGGGTGTCCCACCCACCATACCTCTTAAGTGTCATTATTAGGCTGCACACTAGTCATTTTTACCCAGGTCAGATGCGAACTGACACACCCCATCCCAGTTAAATGGGGCGTAAGGCATGTGTGCATGTTGGCCCGAACACACTTACTTCTTTATACTAACGACCTGGTGTCACAGCTAGAGAAATGTGAGAATGATGCCACAAGACTAGCTGGTGAGAAGGTCCTGGCCCTTCTGTTTGCAAGTGACACCCTCATGACAAAATCTCCACTTGGGATCTAGAAGCTTCTGGATCGGTTTGGGTTTTTCTGCAAACAGTGGGGCCTGGAGATCAACCTTAGCAAAACCAAATACATGGTATCCAATACATGTCCAACAACCCTTACCAATATGACTCTTAATGGCGTATCGCTGGAGAGAGTCCAGGTGTTTGATTGCCTTTGGGTCACGCTCACAGAGCACTTTAATTTGTCCCCCTATGTTCAGAAGTGCAGACTCAAATTAGAACAATATTCCGGGGGCATTGTGAGGGCTCAACGTTGAGCTTAATTTCTCCCAATATCACCTACTTTTGAAATATATACTTGCCAAGCCCTGGGGTGGTCTTATACGATGGGGAACTCTAGGGCAATAATGCCATATCCCTGGAGATTGTTAAAAACAGTTTTATGCGCCACCTTAATAGCCTCCCTGTCAGTACCCCGCTTCTACTTTTACTGCTGAACTACAGACTTAGATCTGTTGTTCACCTAGTGGGTCTCAACCACTCTTATACTGGTGGAGGCTTAGCATCGAAGTGCCCTTGAGGATGTTTTGGGGCAACCTGGGGCTCATAAGATCTCCTGGCTTTGATCTATTGAGCTACGGCTGCACCAGATTGGGTGTGAGGGCCTTTGGTCTACCCCTGCCGAAGCCATCGAGGTATCGAAAGCGATGCTAAAGGGCGCCTACTGGCTGGCTTTACATTGATGGCCTGACGCTTAACCCTGAAAGGCAGACACGCTAACACCCTCCTTTCTGGAAGCCTTCTTGGGTGAGATTGGGCCCCCATTTGGTACACACACTATATTAATATTTCGCATGATGACTTTGCCACTCCGCTCTGTGACAGCAAAGTGGAAGCATGATTCCAGTGTGTTAGATGGGTCCTGTACCCTTTGCTGTCAGGCAGAGTAAACCGCTTAACATGTTGTATTCTTCTCTCCAAATTATTATGGTTATAGAAGGAAGTGGATCCTTTCTGTATGCCTCAGGGAACTTAGAGCTTTGTTTAGTATTTTAAGAAGTGATCCAAGACAGTTTATTGTATTTGCTGTTTCACAATTCTTTATGTTTATGTGGAGGTTTAGGCACTAAGGGATGCCTTGTTGAAGTGCTTGTGCTTGCCTACACCTTCCTAATCCTAGCTCTGGACCCTTGCCTGCATCTGTTTATTTTTTTGCAAATATTGTATCTTAGTCTCTGATCTCCTGTCTCTATATGTATTTGAAGGAATTTTATTCTGTGACTTATTCAATCTCGCTTTTTTTTTTCAAGCAACAGTGGTCCCATGCATATAGATAGGTACAGGAGAAATAAATATAGACACAATGGAGCTATATTGAGTAACGTGATTTGTCCAGCCGGACAGGGATCACAATTTTTACTATAAAATGAATTAAACAAGAAAATACCTTACATCCAAAAGAGTGAGACACAAGCCTGTGCCCTCACGCTTACAAATTGGCAAAGTGAAAGGATAGAGAAGGCAGAAGGGAGAGATTTTTAGGCAAAGAGTAAACGATTTCTACACATGCGCAATCCTGTCAGTGAAGGTCCGATAATCTTGCGCATGTTTAGATTATTGGTTCCCTTAAGGAATTTTCATTCACTTTTTCACTGGATGTCACTCAATACTTTTTGTTGTGATATTCTCTCTTACTGATAAATTCCAATGTTTCCTTCTTTTCCTTAGGCTATTGTGTAATAAACTCCTTAGGCAAAAAAATGTTTTGTCCTGATAAGGATCCCATGTATTATGTTTAAGGGATCGAAACGCCGTCGACTTGTTTGAACACCATATATTTGAATGTATACCGTATGTGATATGCGTATAATGGTGTAATTGAATTTCTGCCATTTTTTCATTCTTCAGAAATCGTTTACTCTTTGCCTAAAAATCTCTCCCTTCTGCCTTCTCTATCCTTTCACTTTGCCAATTTGTAAGCGTGAGGGCACAGGCTTGTGTCTCACTCTTTTGGATGTAAGGTATTTTCTTGTTGAATTCATTTTATAGTAAAAATTGTGAACCCTATCCGGCTGGACAAATCACGTTACTCAATATAGCTCCATTGTGACTATATTTATTTCTCCTGTACCTATCTATGCATGGGACCACTGTTGCTTGTAAAAATATGTTCCCCGAGGTCCTATACTGACTCGTTTGGGTGCCCTTGTTGTTTTTGTTATTCAATCTCACTGCATCATTTTATTGCTTGTATGTCTTCTGTATACTGTGATATTTGTATGTGTTTTAATGGCTGTATGACCTAATAAATAATACTTGATTGATTGATTAACATCAGTAAGAAGTTTCATGCTGAGCAGTGAAATAACGCTGGAGGCTTCTGGGAGCAATCTAACTGTCATAGTTTCGAAACAAAGCGCTCAAACTTAATGTGATGTACTTTGAAACCCGCTTTCGATCACTGAGTTTATCTATTTATTTATTTCAGATATGAACAGAACCTTTCCTGATAACGTACGCTTTCGAAAGAACGCAGAGCCATGTTTACAGCAGCCTTTGTACAACGTGTTGGTGGCATATGGACACCACAATCAGAGAGTGGGATATTGCCAGGTATCAGACACATATGGTCTGCAAAGGGCCTTTTTCATGCCACTGCTTCGTTGAATATTTTACTTTTGTTCTTAATGGTGTGTGACGTGTAAAATGTGTCCTTTGTTGTAATTCCAGTCATCAGTTACTCTGTAGTGCAAAGCACACCTTCGTCTTACTTTTTGTTTTTGACACCCCTCCTTTTGTGTGTATAAATCCCCCATCATCACTTAGGTAAGCCCTGACATCAGCAAAAGATCACCCTCAACTCTGTGGCTTTGTGGGGTCGGTGTCTGCTCTGAGGGGCTTCTGGGTGCAGCCACAGTTTGGATCTAGTGGATTCTGGATTGAACAGTCATTGAGCACCTTCAGTGATGTCACTGGCATATGTATCCTTGTGAGGACAAAACTGATGTGCTTTGTGATGTCATTTGTGACATTAAATGGTTCATCAGGAAATATAGGGTTGTGTTGCTCGGCATCATTTTATCTGGAATGTATTTCTTGTATTTTAACTGTAACATCACTTCACTGAAGCATCTAGGAGGAATTTTAATGATTGTGTTTTTTTAACCAACTTTATTTTTTCTTCTGAGTGAAGAATCATGCTTCCTTAATGAAAAATAGCACACCGGAAAAATTCCTTCCTGTACAGGAGGTTATATTATGGTAAAGTACAGGCTTGGCGAATCTGCTAGATGGACATAAAAATGTATTTGCCTCTAATGCAATACAAATTCTACCTTTGGCCTTATGTTTTGGAATTGAACTAGTTTCAGAGGGCAATGTTGCAAACTCTAATTAAGTTGGGCTTATTATTGCTCAAACTCTTCTTTTGCCTCCCAGTGTATCCTCAGATTCACCTCTCACATGCTCAGTGGGACTTGGGTGTTCAGTATTATACCACACAGTTGGCAACCCCTGCTCTCTCTTTGTAAGGTCTTTCTTTAAAGCAATAGCAAGGCTAACAGCCTAGAAAATCAGAAACTGCCTTCTTATGGAAGGCCCTAGTAATCTCATGACACAGCTCTTCAGGTAGGTTGAACAGGCTTCGGTACACCTCGCAGTATTATCTTGTAATTGTCTATCCTGCCCGTCTCTTCAAACTCAACAGCTTCTACCAGTACACCTTGCTCTTGGTGTGTCTGCATCAAGTTCTCCACATTGCTGACTCCCACTATGTACTCCTTTGAGTAGAGATGCAGCTTTGGCCACCTCATCCTAAGGTGAGGGCAAAAATGGAGGGCCCAATAGCAGTGCTTAATTTGAAAAATATTAAGTGCAGATGCTCAAATAGTTTAAGGAGGCCACACCCACACATCCTGGCTCTACCCACTAACTCCACTGGCTCCCCCCACTTCCTCTATTGGCTCCACCCACTTCCTCTATTGGCTCCACCCACCCACATCCAGAACTAGTATTGCTGAACATTCCATAACAAGGGTTAGAACCAAAATCTCCAGGTTGAAAGATAAGGAAATGAACCATGTGCATGCAATAAGGATGCACAACAGGGCAGTCTATACCCTGTACTGTGGACCTGTGGCTGAGGGTCAGTTACTAGCTCCGTGTCATCGAAGCACAGATAGGCCAAGCTGTGGCACTGCAAGTTCCTGAGGAGGTGCCGGTCACCCACAGGGGTGTAAATCTGAAAACACCACAAATCCACACAGAGAGGTGGTAGACTGAGCACCACACACCCATGACATGGCACCTCCACATCCCTGGCCCACAGGAAGACTATCAAGGGCCCATTAGCTCCTTTATACACATGCTGTCAGGATCTGACTTACAGAACCATGCGAAGACAGAGCTACTGTCTGGAGTCCAGTGCTGGCGGCGAGCAGACTCAGGTAAACTCTTATTTTAAAGCCCTGCTGCTCCTCTCTGATGATGCTTATGCTGGAATGTCCCTTGCTCACACCTGACTGCCCAACCCGTCTCCTGTGCTGCAAACGGTCCGGACCCTCCAAAAAAGAAGCATCAACCATTGTAATGCACTTGCAGGAACCCAGGCTCACAGTCGCAATATCCGATCATAACATAATGTCTCGCAACCCCTGCTCCGTAAATACACCAACACCCTTTGCCCCACCACGGAGAACAAGATGTGATTCTTTCTGATATTATATATAATATTTATGCAATCTATGGTTTTTAGGTGAGCTGCACCAATACTTCATAGACAAAAGTTGCAGTTGAGCTCTATTTGCAATTGCTGCTCATATTTCATTTCCTGCTTAATAAGGTCCTTTCATTGCCACACAATGTCCGGTTTTGTTTAGCATTACTCCCTATGGATATAAACAAAACATTCCAGTATCCTCTAACCATCCCAAGCTTCAAATCAGGTAAACTGTGAGAAAAAGTGGTGATGAATGTTCAAAGCAACAGCAAACCAACCCTCTCTCTTTCAGCTTCCTGAGAGATTCCCAAGTTAAGCAGCTACAAATTACTTCAAACAAAGCAGCTCTAATTCACCCCTTTGCTGAACAATGAGGTGGCCAGGCAGCTAGAAGATAGCTGTGGGTGCCCTAGTGTGAATTGCGTGAAAGGGGCAAAAAATGCGTGCAAACAATGTGCGTGCGAGAGTGATAGTGGTATTCTTTTATTGGGCCAAAACACAAGTAATATAGCATGCATTGTTTACATTCTGCTGTTTAAATTAGTTTTAAGCTCAAAAGAACAATTTTTCAATATGAAACTACCCCTTGTTTTTGGAAAAAGGTGTAGTATTCATTTCATGTTGCCTTGTGTTGGCGGGGAAGCAGTGCAGATGGAAACTGCCACATGAAACGTGGCACAGTCCGGGCCTTTGAGATAAATGCACAAATTTAAAATATCTGTGAGTGTTCACGCACAAGGCCTGTTTGATATCATTTAACTTCGGTATTTACATCCAGGGTTACTACAAGAATGGAGATGCTAGATCCAGGGGTCCTACAGTGGACCAATTTGCGCTAGAAACACAAACATAGATAACCTGCAGGAACTTCTGTCCATACGTGTGTCACTGTGTTCAGCCTAAAACTTGTACTGCAGATGCAGACAAGTGCTGTAACCTGCCCTTTTTCATTTGCAGATTCTGCATAAAGAAAATTATGCCAGTTTACATTTGCGGAAAAGCACTGACACTGGCAATTTATTTTGGGAACCCATAAATTGGGAGGTCGGGTGTGGCAGAGGAAAGGTGCTGTGGAGTCATGAGGTGCTGAGCTTGAAAAAGCAGGGTTGACAGTTAACTTATACATTTATTTGCTGCAAAGAAATTGGTGAAGAGGACACACAATAGTAAATCTGTTCCAGATTACTTAATAGCGATTTGTTGGAGTACTATCTACTACTCTCTTACCTGCGACCTGCAGTCTCAGTGGCACTGGCTCCATTAGATTGCTCGCAAATAATGTGTTTTTGGGCACCCCCGGCCCAGGCCAAGAGCGTCAGTATACAGTGCAAACGACAAGTCAAAAGGAATAATTTATGGCCTGCTTCTGCCGGGTTTTCATTTTAGTGCGTACGAGTTGTTAAAAGAAAGCATCTACGCACTTTTTCATTACTTCGACGATGTCGCATAAGTTTATTGCTGAGACCGAAACTTTCCAGGGCCCAGCCTGCCTTTGTCGTAGCTCATCTATCAGCCCACCCTCAACCGTAATAATTACCCAATGCAAAAGAAAAAGCTCCTTGAAAGGCAGTTGTGCACTACTGACATCACTAACATGATGCAGTCATCATGCCTGGTTCTGGGTGGGCCTTCTTTTGAAGACACACCAGACACAACATGAATCCCAACGGAAGGAGGAGGACACAGGACAGGCAGGTACATTTCTTGTTAATAATTATTGGGCTCATCTCACCGGGGAGAAAATTCAATAGCTCCGACCCTGTTAAAAAAGTGCCGGTGCTAAGCACCTGAAAGCTCCTGCACAAATTAAGCACTGCCTGATAGGGACCCTTCTCAGCATGTGCTTTTTAGAACTGCCGGTGCTGAGCACCGGCAAGACCTGGTCCACTTAAAACCCTGGCCCCACAAGAATCAGCAATTTTTGCTCCTCTGCCTCTCCGAGTGCTACTGGAGAATGCATAAAAAATGTAATAACAACAATAGGAAATGCTTAGGCCCCTGGTGACTGCTCCTTCAGTCGAAGGGTGCCACCCTCTCCCACCATCAGCCTCCCCCAAGGCTTTAAGTGGGATGAAAAAACTGGGGGGTCTTTCAAAGGGGCGTGGCCAATGTAATTAAGGGCGTGGCTTAAAAACACGTAAGGTAAAAATATGTGCTTAGAATAGTGTGCCACCCGACTTGTATTTTGCTGTTTCTGTCATTTGAATCCAAATATATGACCGAACAAATAACATCATACCTACAACGAGTCAGGACTATTGGCTTTGTCAATGGTTGTTAGTTGCATAAGATAAATAAGCAGCAAATATGGCTTGTAGATAAGATTGAAAAAGCTTCCACTTAAAGCCCTGGTGACATCATGACAAAGTTGCTGCTCCTGAGTTTCAAAAAGAGAAGGGAAATCCAGAGAGAAAATGACTCTCTTCAAAGGATTTCCCTTCCCTTACAATGTTCACCTGGCATGACGTCATGCCGTAACTTCTCCTCTAGTGAGCAGTGTGAGCACGCGCACATCGATGTGCCGGCTGTCACTGCAGGCCAAAAAAAACTCACCGCTTGTGCCAGGGCACAAAACAGAGCCCCCTTTAATAAACTGCAGGTGCTCATACCCGGTGAGACCCGGCCTACTCAAAGCCCTGGCCTCCCCATCTCCTGCTCCGTTGCCGAGTCGTGCAACCCAGATTCCGCTGGGCTGAACCCGACTTCTACTGCTTCCAATGCCAGCCCCGCCCGGGGCTGCGACCCTGCGCATCTTCCGTCTATAGCAAGTCCAATACCTGCATTGGAGTCATGAAAAGTGTGCATTGCCTGCATATTGCACACAGAGTTTGGCAGGAAACAAGAACATGTATTGCATCTCCAGCACTTGAAGATTTTGTTTTATAGGCTCAAATGTGCGCCTCTGGTGCTGTACTGTTTGATATCAACGACTTACAATTAAAATAGGGCTTTGTGGAAGGTGACTATTGATGTATCTGAACCAGAAACGAGGCCCCAACAAGGGTTTGGGGGGAGCTCTTTGGGTGTGTTCGGGGAAGACTCGAACCACAGTGCCATTGAGAGAGAGAACTCTGTTTATTTAGACCCTAGTCTTTAAACTTCAAGATCCATTGCCATTGGCAGATGTCCAAAAGTACACGTGATCCGCTGTGTATGATCTCTCTGCTCCTGTAGTTGAGTATTTTTGCAATGATGGTTTGTGGGGGTGCCCCCAGGGGTGGCAGGAAAGTGATCGCCCTATGTGCCCTCTCGACAGTGAAGCAGGGAGAAAGACCAGAGACGATGAGAGTGCTCTGCAGAGCCCATGGGGTTGTAAAGCACTATACAGATGTTACAGTACATACGGCATAACAGGTACTTTCTTCTCCCTGGAAATGTCTCCATAACGACACTGTTTGAGACCATGAAAGCCCTCCGCACACATTCTTGATTTGTTCCTCATAACAAACATTGATCAAATGCACTGTGTTCAGTCATGCCAAGCAATGCCATTTGCATACATTAAAACGTTCAAAGCAGCCCTCTATACCGGCAGTGGGTTTTAGGACTGACTGGGGCCTGGGACACAGATGGTGTTTCCTTCAGTGATGAGTAAATAAGACTTATAGAACGAGTCATCTTGATGGGATTTTTTTTTTTTACATTTCCGCCGTTTTAAAGTTGATTTTGTTTTGAAAGCTTCAATTTTGAGCTTCCCAATAAACCACCATACATCTGCGGGTACATGCCCACAGCGTGACTGAAATGTCAGTGTGTGTGCTCTGACCTTTTGTTTTCTGGCTGGTGGAAACTTTCAGATACTGTACTCCCCAGGCTACGTCTTCCTCGTAGATGAACATGAAATCCATTCTGTGGAGAAGCTTGGCTCAATGGTTAGAGCGGCAGACCCTGATGCAGAGGTCTAGCCCGGGACCAGGGTTCAATTCCCGCCTCGTCGGGTCTTGGGCTCAATTTCCTCGGACCTGATAATTCTCGCCTCGGTGCCTATTCTAATCATGGGTCCCACTCTGCAACTCTGGGCAATAGCTTGCTTAATCTCCACAACGGTCCCAACAGCGCTGGGATGCCTGGCTTCACCTTGGGGGTGTGCAGGAGTGGACATTTCACAGGGAAAAGCCAGGAAGGGTTCCACAGCGGTATGCGTCCAGCGCCAGGAAACCCCGGTTGGGGTATAGGTGCGCTTTACAAGTACAAATTCATTTCATTTCATTTAATATGATAATGCTTGAAAACTAAGGTTCGATCCGTCACAATAACAAATAAGAATGAGGGGATTCTTACACCAGTGTACCTCTTTCATGAGTTATGACAAAGGTGAGTGAGACATTATTACAGATCATGTGTCTTGATTGCTTAACCATCTGTAATGGCTGGATTTTCTGTCTAGATGGGATCAGCCCCCAGGGGCCCCTGTGACCCAGCCAAAACGTACTCACCTTCCCTTCTTAGATCGTATTCACAATAAGTAGCTATACAGATAAATATACAGATTGCACCTAAGAATGGGGAATAACAATATACATATATGGATTTTCTACAATATCTTATTCACATCGGTTGGCCTCGCGGTCACTCTGACCCAGACCGTTCTACCCCAGGGCAGATCTGACACACAATCCGGCGTGTCTACACACGGGCCTGCAGAACCCAATGCTCCCTTTTCCAAATCGTTCGCGATCCTGCGAAACCTACACGACAGTGTCCCTCCTGTCGTTCTCATTTGTCTTATGCCACAATCTGGTGGATTTACACGGCGGTGTCCCTCCCGTCGCTCTCATTAACGCCGCATATCAACGACGACCACATTCCTATGAAACATTATTGGGATGATATCTCAACAGTCTACTTAGGATAAAACTAAAATAATAACTTTGGATATGGATTCAGATTGTATAATGTACTCCGTGCTCATAACATCAAAGGTCCACTCACTCCCTCTTTATTTGGTTACTATTTGTCTGATCGGGATTTCTCATCCGTTCGTCTAAACAATGCTCAACTAGGAGTGCCATTTACCAAGATCGAACACAAGCACCAGGTACACGATAATTCTATATGAATTAGGGTATTTATTGACAATAAACATAAATCACATTACTATGCAGCATTACATTTGCAAAGGGAATAAAAGATAAAAGTTAGGGTGCACATACTATAAGAATCGGTCGGACTTCACCTGGTTAATGGGAAATCGGGACTCGGCAGTCATCTAGGCTCCTGTCTCGTCTCTGGGTCCTGGCTCGCCTTGCAGTCACCCTCAGCCGTCACAAGTACACGTCTGCACCGCTAGGCTCAAACTCGTCTGCTCTCCCTCAGGACCTCGGAACCTTGCTGTTAATTAGCTACCGTCTCTCTCTCTCTCTGCATTAGTGCGCTCCGCGCCACTTCTCGTTCAGTCTATTTTCAGAGAGTTTCGGTCTTAAATCTTTCTCCGACTTCAAAGATGGCGACTTGTCCACCATGAAAATGAATAATGGTAGAGATGCTAACGGCTAGATGCCGCCTACGGACTGACTGACTGAAAGACTAACACCTTCGCTAATATCAAAGCCCGTTCCTTCATGGAAATTCACGGCCAGTATCCTGCCGCCCACCAAATTCTTGTACCTCCCCGTACCAAGGACACTTTCCCAGCCGGCCGGCCTGAAGTTGTGTCTTCGGAGTGGAGAAAAATACATTCCTTCGATAAGGGTCAGCCTGAACCGGTTCTCTCCAAGCGAACAACAGCTTGAAACTAAAACATCACTCTTAACCTAGAAAGCCTTCTCGAGCTACCAGGCAGAAAGCAAAATGGAGTCTGTCTCGCTTAAGGCCTACGGAGCCCATAATATGCATAGCTCCATGAGAAACAGATCGGCATGTTAGCAAATGAGTAAATCATGACTAATACTTATATATCTAACCCCTCACTTAAATTCATAAGCCTTACTCTAAGGGAAATGGCACGAAAATGCCCTTATATCTGTAAGACAGGGTCCCTGTCTATCGGCCTAATCCCTATGCTATGAGGGTGATAGGCTGGAGTCACTCTCCATCATTCTCCTTCTCCAGAGAGCTGGCAAAAAGACAGCCATAACATTACACCCCTTGACTCCAGTCTATTTACCAATAACTAAATGGAACTAACGTCAGTAGACGAATAATATGAAACAAAACTAACTCATCTACGACTCTTCGTAAGTCTAAAAAATTGTAGCAGGGAAGGGATACACTGAATAAAGCAGCAAATCGCTATAAGGATGCAGACAATAATAATAACCCCTCCCAAAATTTGTCGTAAAAAATGCATGTCAGGGAGCCAATTAAAAAGCCAGTCAAAGAAACCCTGATCTATGTGTTCTCTAATTTCTGCAGTCAAGTCGTGGAGTTTATTAATATGGGATTGGATATCTTTAGAATGGTCAGATAAATTAAAACAGCACAGACCTTCAAATTCAGAGCATTCATGCCCGTGTTTCAGCAACAAATAATCAATAGCAGCACGATTCTGCAAAATAGCTCTACGTTCACCTTGGGAATCTAATAATAAATCTGACAAAACAGTAGAAGTATGGTTGATCGATTTGACCATCCAGCAGGCCATCTTGCCGATTGTTTTGGCATTATAAACGGCCAATGCAGGAACACCAATAATAGAAAAAGCTAAACCAAGATATTCTGATCTGGAATAAAGATGAACAGAGGAATCACAATCTTCATGCAATGACATGGAATCTCGAACAATACGGGAATGGGAAGGAGGATGTGAAGAGAACATTAGCAAACTTAATCTAGTGATGGCACATGGGCCACCAGAAATATTCGCAGGAATATAGGGCCAAGATGAATTCCCGCAAGAAAAGAGCCATCCAGCTGGTAACGACATTGAACGATAATGGCTAGTGGCAACAACCAAACTTTTACAAGTCATATTGTTTTTCACTGAAAGGCATGAATTAGGAAGTCTCTTCGAGCACAGCAAACGTTGATGAAATGAAAAAGTAGTAGCGGCTTGGAGTTTCAACCGCAGACATTCAGAGATGGCCTTAGGATTACAGGTCATCATGAAACAAAGGTCACCAGGGGTAATATTAAAAGTAGTAATTCTGGAATCAATAAGGACATCCTGGTCTGGAAGAAGAGTACATGAAGGACAAAATTCATGGGCCAAGAAGTCGCCCAGAATAACATTAGGTCGGGCATTGGATACATTAAATATATGGTGTAGAGTTTCAGTAGATGCAGGAACAGCAACCAAACAGGTCGATAGAATGTCAGTGACAGATTTCATGGGGGTAAGGCAAAAATGCGGAGAGTTCGTCACTCGTTTAGCGAGTGTGATCCAAAAGTTAGACGATGACCGCCACGCAGATCGCGCAGCTCTTGTTATCCCATCACTCGGCGTCGGTAGATCCTCTCCTCTCCCGGCGTAGCAGGCCAAAAGGAGTCCAACGCCGACACATCCTGCAGCAGCAGTCCAGAGAATGATCTAAAAGAATACAAACACAGGCCTTAATCATTCTCGTAAGTAACATTTATCAGCTGGGACAGCCTCCCAGCCATCTTGCCCTGGCTTCATCACCAACACGGTGTTGTCATGACCGGTCGCAATAATATCAGCCTGTTCAGGGGGATTTTTAGGCGATTGCACCCATATTTTAGCTCCAGGAAGATCAGATGAACCAAAGCCTTTTTGTCCTCGCACAGTTAGCAACGTTGGGGCAGAGCCTTTTTTGATCTCACCACTGAAGACAGGCATAATCAATAACTGAGCAACACGGTCAGACTTTTTGATCAACAAATCCGTCTCACTGCTATTAAGCAAGAGAACCTTAATCTCTCCCTGATAATCGCTGTCGATCACTCCTCCAAGTACTTGAACACCTTTTAGGGCCAGGCCAGATCTAGGGGCAATTAATCCAAAACTACCGGCAGGTATAGAGACACCAATGCCAGTTTCAACAATGATTCGATCTTTTCCTGGGAAGTGTGCATCATTTAAAGCATGCAGGTCAAGGCCTGCGGAACCAGGGGTTGCTCTACATGGAGCCATAGCACCGGGGGTAATTTCCCAATATGTGACAGTAGTTCCAACAGAATTAGGTTTCGCATCAACATGTGGAGGAAACAAACGCATCAAAGGAGATTCAGCATGTAACAAGGGACGATTATTTAAAATAAGTAAAGCTTGAAGTAGGACATCTCTCCACTGGCTGTAACGATCATCAGTCAACTTGCGCAACTGTTCTTTCAACAAGCCATTCATTCTCTCAATCAGTCCTGAAGCTTGTGGATAATATGGAATATGAAACACCCAATCAATATTGTTCTCCATACAGAATTCCTGCACCAATCTTCCACGAAAGTGGGATGCATTGTCTGATTGAATTTGGAATGGGACACCATAATATAAAATAATTAGTTCCAGGGTTTTAATTGTATTCACTTGGGTAGCATTCTTGCAAGGGAAAGCGACCAAAAGGCCACTATAAGTATCAACCACTGTACAAATGTATTGACAATTTCTGCTCATGGGAAGCGGACCAATATAATCAATCTGCCAAATTTGGGCGGGCAATTTACCTCGATGTAAGTGGCCTCGAACAATTTGAGGCACCTCTTTCTTTCTAGAATGCTGACAAATGGGACAATGTAGAATGGCATCTTTAATTAAAGAAAAGGGAATATGAATTCCTCTATCAGCAGCCCACCTGTTAGTGGCTTTCTCTCCAAAATGTCCTGCTTTCTGATGGGCCCATTTCGCCAATCCCGCCAAATCAGAATCTTGCATGTCAACCACTGCCTCAGAAATTTTAGACTGTTCATCTGCAATGTTATGGAAAAATTTGTCAAGGGAGTCGATTGGAGTATGAGCATACACGTGAAAGATTGTTACAGTACTCTGCGGAAGCAGTTCCCAAATTTCTTGCCACAATTCTTTACCCCACAACTCTTTGGAGTGCAATTCCCAATTGTGCGAGTGCCATGTAGGCAACCACACCGCCAGTCCATTTGCAGTGGACCAAGAATCAGTGAAAATATGACATGTACCTGGTAACTCCTGTTTCAAAACTTGGTAAATCGCATAGAGTTCAGCATATTGACTACTCTTACCGTCTCCAGTTGTACTCAATAATTTCTGAGTAATCGGGTTATAGGAGACAGCTTTCCAATGTCTCTTGTCACCAATGAACTTCGCAGAACCATCCGTAAACCACACATGTTTTCTATCCTCCGCGGACAGATCATCAAATGATTTACCCCACTTCACGGGAGACTCCTGCACTACGGGAACCGAACACTCACTTTCAGCCTCATTGGAGGGCGCCTGCGCCACTCGCTCATGTAAAACCGCCACACCTTTCGGACCCACACGTGCCCTGTCCTGAATGTACCATTTCCATTTAATCACACTAGCCTCCTGAGCATGTCCAATTCGATGGGACTTCGGTGAACTCAAAACCCACTGCATGATGGGAATCTCAGGCCTCAAAATCACAGCATGGCCTAAAGTCAATTGCTCGGTATCCACCAGAGCCCAATAACAAGCAAGCAACTGTTTTTCAAAAGGTGAGTAACGCTCACCAGCCTCTGGTAACTTTTTGGTCCAAAAACCTAATGGCACTTTTTGTCTGCCTTGCTTTTGCCACAAACTCCAATTGGCATACAGACCTTCCACGGACACATTCAAATCCACATTACCTTCACTCACGGGCCACAAATCCAAAGCATACTGAATAGCTTCTTTAGCCAAATCAAAAGCAGTCTGTTGAGGTTCACCCCACTCAAACGCATTCTTTTTACGAGTGACTCGATACAGTGGAGCCAAGATTTGACTCAAATGTGGAATATGTTGACGCCAAAATCCAAACAACCCAATGAAGGATTGCGCCTCTTTCCTATTTCTGGGAACAGCAAAATCAAGTATTTTACGTTTAACTTGTGGGATCACCTCTCTGTGACCCTCATGCCAGTTAATTCCTAAAAATTTTACAGCTTGGGATGGAGTTTGTAATTTGTCAGGATTGATTTCCCAACCTTTTGCTCGCAAACAGTCAATAATCTGATCTAAATGAGATTGTACCTGGTCTTGCGTTTCACCTTGAATCAAAATGTCGTCAATATAATGACAAATCTGAACTTGTGGAATCGTAGGCACTTCAGATAAATGTTCCGCCACCAGCCGGTGACAGATCGTAGGGCTATGTACATAGCCTTGAGGAAGACTCCGGAACGTCATTTGACGTCCATTCCATGTAAAACTGAATTGTTCTTGGCATTCGGGGGCAATTGGAATCGAAAAGAATGCATTAGCAATATCGATAGAAGCATACCATGTACCAGGATGCTTTTGAATTCTCTCAATCAGTGTAACAATGTCAGGCACTGCCACAGTCAATTTAGGAGTATGTTTATTCAATTCTCGATAATCAACAGTCATGCGCCAAGAGTTGTCACTTTTGCGCACGGGCCAAACAGGATTATTCCAAGCAGATGTGACCGGAGTAATGACTCCTGCGTCAACCAAATCCTGAATCGTAGCTGTAATTTCTTCATGACCACCTGGGATGCGATATTGTTTCTGAGAAATCACTTTCGTTGCTAAAGGGATCTTAATATGTGGCATGCGTAAACGGCCAACCCGTACGGGTCTGGTCGAAATGTACTGCCTAGTACCAAACTGATAGTAACCATCATCCAAATGCAAGGTCATACCTTTCAAGATGTCAATTCCAATAATGTATTCCAAAAGTGGCACAACCAACACAGAATATTCTCTACGAGGAATCCTACCAATTTTAATTTCAAGTGCAGTTTGAACTGCGGGTGTTTCCTTACCACCCAACCCGGTAATTGTGAAAGACTGTCCATGAAATTTTCTTGACTTGCCATGAATTAAAGTGGCCTCCGCCCCAGTATCAACTAACGCTCGGGCCCTTTGAATATTACGATGTTTCCAAAAAATCTCAATATCTACATATGGTCTGTAATCTCTGTGGGCCCACCTGCGTACCGGAGCTTGACCTATTTCCTAGTCATTTTTCCTGCGTTCCGTCAACCAAGACAGATCAGGGTAAATGTTTTCAGTTTTCTTCGGTATCAGAATTTCTTGTTCATATCCGTCTCCAGTACGAAACGGATTAGTGTCAGGTTCAAAAAGTTGTGAGTTACGGTCAGAGAGTCTGTTACGATCCTCCCTCCTTCGTACATCAGGGGAAAAACTCCTTGCATCTCTACGTCTGTTAGAACCACGATCATCTCTTCCCCTTTCACGATCATCCTCTCTCCCCCTCCCATCACTACGACGGGGGGAATCACCATGTTCTTGGCGCCGATCATCACGGCGATCAAAATTCACACGTCGTCTCTCATCACCACTGTCATCCGAACCACGATCATAATCATTCTTTCGCACACGACGGGCACCTTCCTTCCGATCCAAACCACGCTTACGAAACATATCCCATAGGATATTATTAGGTTCACCATCGATCTCTTCCCTTTTGACACCATCAGCAATGAGAGCAAGAAACATGTCACGTCTAGAGAACTTATAGTCCCCACCAGTACGACCCTCAGGTCGGGATTGTCTTTCAGGTTTAAACCATTCACCCAGCTCACCAAGCTGACGAACAGACTCAAGCACAGCAGACAAAGGATTGCCAGTTTGGTTAATCAATAATGTCATCATGACCTGCTTGTAAGCAACAGGAGAAGTACGTATAATGCGGTTACGCACGGAAGATGTTAACAAACCATCCAATAACCTGTCAGCAGTACTAAGAAAGATACACGTTTTCATGACTTCTTCCTTTAAACGTTGCGACGCATCGCGCAGAGTGTACCACGGCTTTTCATCAGAGGGCCAATCAGACTCTGTTGGATATTTATGATTACAGCCATCAGACGCAAGCTGGAGCAAAGAAGTTTGGACATTACCATTAAAATTCCGAAAATGGTCCTGAATAGTAGAATCAGAACTCAAAGAGCAGAATCGTAAGCAATCAACAGCATCGAGCATAATACCGGAAGCGCCAAGCTCATAAAGACGCACCATCCAGGTAAGCAAGGCCTCACCAGGCCGTTGTTTAAATCGTTGCAGGATGTCACTAATCTCCTGCTGAGTAAAATCTTCAATACAGTCAAGAGGGATACCACCCGGATTACCAGGGGCTTGTTGTAATTTCCGTCGAAAGATCGGGTGAGCAGAAACTGCGGGAAGAGCTTCCGAGGAAGCCCGCATCTTAGATTTAACAGAACAATCAGGGCAAGCCACGTCATCCGCACGGGAAGAACGAGCACGGTCACAATCGGGAGTCAAATCAATGCATGAAGCAGATTTACAATCACGTCCGGAGCGAGAAGCCTCGCGCTTGTCACCCTCCTCTGCCGAGGAGTCAGAAGTATGAGAATCCCAGATATTACCGTCCCACTCATCGGGGTTCCAATCCATTCCAGCTTTTGCTACAAGCATACGCACTTTGCGTGAAGACACACGTCCACGACGATGTTTATACTTATATCGTGCAATACGGACCGCAGCTCTTTCGGCAATGGTCTGATATGTTTCAAGTTTATCGGCAAGCAGTTTATTTTGACAACGCAAAAGAGTATGCGCATTTTGCAACTCAACACACTGTCCTTCCGTATCTTTAAATTGTTTCTGTAGTTGAACAAACTTCTCATGCAATATTCTGTATGCATTAAGAATAATCCACCCTCTGCGTCCTAAAATAGGAAGTTCATCGCCCTTCACTATTGGCGCTTTCTGTAAGCACGAGATCACATCGGCAGGCTCCGCCTGCTCCAAGCATGAAGACCAATTTTCACTCAAACCAGTAGAATCAGCCCACTCACGGGCTAAGGCCTCGTAAGGCGTAGACTCCCAGCCGGGAATCTGAATCGGTAATTTAAAAACCGACGATGATTTTTTCGGAAACATAATCACACGCAAAAAATTATATACACAATTATAAACAAAATTTTATACGTACAAGCCGAGCGCAAACCAACTAGATTAAAACAACACAATGCACACAGGCTTCGTAAACAGTTCGTGACGCCAGATGTAATGGCTGGATTTTCTGTCTAGATGGGATCAGCCCCCAGGGGCCCCTGTGACCCAGCCAAAACGTACTCACCTTCCCTTCTTAGATCGTATTCACAATAAGTAGCTATACAGATAAATATACAGATTGCACCTAAGAATGGGGAATAACAATATACATATATGGATTTTCTACAATATCTTATTCACATCGGTTGGCCTCGCGGTCACTCTGACCCAGACCGTTCTACCCCAGGGCAGATCTGACACACAATCCGGCGTGTCTACACACGGGCCTGCAGAACCCAATGCTCCCTTTTCCAAATCGTTCGCGATCCTGCGAAACCTACACGACAGTGTCCCTCCTGTCGTTCTCATTTGTCTTATGCCACAATCTGGTGGATTTACACGGCGGTGTCCCTCCCGTCGCTCTCATTAACGCCGCATATCAACGACGACCACATTCCTATGAAACATTATTGGGATGATATCTCAACAGTCTACTTAGGATAAAACTAAAATAATAACTTTGGATATGGATTCAGATTGTATAATGTACTCCGTGCTCATAACATCAAAGGTCCACTCACTCCCTCTTTATTTGGTTACTATTTGTCTGATCGGGATTTCTCATCCGTTCGTCTAAACAATGCTCAACTAGGAGTGCCATTTACCAAGATCGAACACAAGCACCAGGTACACGATAATTCTATATGAATTAGGGTATTTA
Organism: Lissotriton vulgaris; assembly: GCF_964263255.1. Lineage (NCBI taxonomy): Eukaryota > Metazoa > Chordata > Amphibia > Caudata > Salamandridae > Lissotriton > Lissotriton vulgaris. The sequence goes on along the minus strand of NW_028251378.1, from coordinate 404,495 downwards.
TTGACAATAAACATAAATCACATTACTATGCAGCATTACATTTGCAAAGGGAATAAAAGATAAAAGTTAGGGTGCACATACTATAAGAATCGGTCGGACTTCACCTGGTTAATGGGAAATCGGGACTCGGCAGTCATCTAGGCTCCTGTCTCGTCTCTGGGTCCTGGCTCGCCTTGCAGTCACCCTCAGCCGTCACAAGTACACGTCTGCACCGCTAGGCTCAAACTCGTCTGCTCTCCCTCAGGACCTCGGAACCTTGCTGTTAATTAGCTACCGTCTCTCTCTCTCTCTGCATTAGTGCGCTCCGCGCCACTTCTCGTTCAGTCTATTTTCAGAGAGTTTCGGTCTTAAATCTTTCTCCAACTTCAAAGATGGCGACTTGTCCACCATGAAAATGAATAATGGTAGAGATGCTAACGGCTAGATGCCGCCTACGGACTGACTGACTGAAAGACTAACACCTTCGCTAATATCAAAGCCCGTTCCTTCATGGAAATTCACGGCCAGTATCCTGCCGCCCACCAAATTCTTGTACCTCCCCGTACCAAGGAAACTTTCCCAGCCGGCCGGCCTGAAGTTGTGTCTTCGGAGTGGAGAAAAATACATTCCTTCGATAAGGGTCAGCCTGAACCGGTTCTCTCCAAGCGAACAACAGCTTGAAACTAAAACATCACTCTTAACCTAGAAAGCCTTCTCGAGCTACCAGGCAGAAAGCAAAATGGAGTCTGTCTCGCTTAAGGCCTACGGAGCCCATAATATGCATAGCTCCATGAGAAACAGATCGGCATGTTAGCAAATGAGTAAATCATGACTAATACTTATATATCTAACCCCTCACTTAAATTCATAAGCCTTACTCTAAGGGAAATGGCACGAAAATGCCCTTATATCTGTAAGACAGGGTCCCTGTCTATCGGCCTAATCCCTATGCTATGAGGGTGATAGGCTGGAGTCACTCTCCATCATTCTCCTTCTCCAGAGAGCTGGCAAAAAGACAGCCATAACACCATCTCATGCCCAGTCCTCTCTGGGCAAGCCAGTTATTAAAGGTGAAAACAATCTGTGGCAATATTTATAGGCCTTGTCTGGGAAAGCAGTTTGAGGTAGTTGTTATGTAAGTCCGTTGTCGCCATCTTGGAAGGCATTTAGTTATATTTCAATGAAATACATTCAGTGTTGCCTATCTCACATCCATGAGTGGCCATCTTAAAATTGTTTAAAAACATTTTAAGATGGCTGCCTCGTGGGTGGCAACTTGAGTGTGAGGGTGGTTGTTGGGTATAACCAGGCTTTGAGGGAATTTTGCAAAAAAGATAAAAAGAAGGGTGGGAATAGATGAAAAGCGTGCAGGGGATGCAGTTAGAGACAGAGTAAATAGGTGCACTGCAAGCAAGGTCTGACTACACAAAGGAAGCAAACATGCCATCCAATCAAAACACATTGCCACCGAAGTGCTCCTGGCTGGATAAACACAAGTATAAAGAGGGAAGTCGCCTTTAAATAAGGAGCAGAGAAGTGTGATAGACAAGAAAGCCATCCATTCTTAATCGGGAACCAACCCAAAACCCACTTAGTACATTATTGTGGAAGACGTTATGTGAGGAATACAAACAACTAAATCTGTTTGTTGACTTAACCATAAAAGGATTATAACCATTTATAAAAATCCTTTGCAACTGTCTATTCGCGTTCAAAGATGACGCAGTTCTGTTTGCTTACTGACTAACAGTATGTTGGCTCATTCACTCTCGGGCAACCCCTAATGCTGTCATGTATATGAAATGTCACCTCAACAGACAAAAAAGCAAATCAACAAAGGAGGCAAAAATACATTATTAGAAAATAATCCTGCCAGGTAGGGAACAGAGAAGAAAGCTGTAGAGGTAATTTTGTTAAAAAGTGACAATCCTAACTCATGGCCTGCACAGTAAAAATGATAAACTAAAGAGATATGAGGTGGATAGCTTGTGCAAAGATACCTGCTAAGAAGCAGTGCAGATTTTGATAGCAGTGAGTTCTAGAATCGTGATGATGACCTAGAGAATGAAATGCACACTATCAAGTCTCAACAAAGCCTACCTTATAGTTTGCTTGGATTCCCTGCAGATACAGAGCTTGCCTCTAGGCTATAACACTTGGTTCTAAAATAAATGTCAGTCAAGAAAACAAAATCTTATTCCAAACAACACCTATCGATTAAGTCTAGGGGATGTGCGAGCCTAATGAACGTAATCAGATCAATTTAAACACGTTTGATTGCTGTGGAGAATAGTGAACCACAGCAAAGGTATGGTGTAGATTGCAGTCTCTAGTTAACTCAGCTGGAGGCAGAGGGTGGTTTGGGTAAAGAAGAGCAAATTTGCACCGGGTTTTGTGCCTGTTGTACTTAAGAGAAGAAAAACTTTGTGCTAATGACTAAACTCACACTGTAATTTTACTGATATATTCTAATATTTTATTGATTTTTATATCATCTTTTTTTGTAGAATATATTTTTTGTGTTATTATAAATTAGTGCATACAAAATTCTAATACATGTGACATAGTTTATGTGAATGATAACAAACAATCCAATTGATTTATAAAATACAGAAGTGCATTCCCATTTCAACGCGTTTCGGCGTGAGCCTTCTTTAGGAAGTCTGTATTCATGCACAATTACGTTCACTGACAAACAAAAGATAAATGTCATTAGCATACTAAAACGTTTTCATTCTTCACATGATTTAAATTTCATTTCTTTTGATGATTTGTTCAATCTGAGTCAATCTCTCTTAACCCCTGGTGAAGGTAGTATAACTGAGCCAAAAAAAATTCATTTATATACATATAAAATGTAAACATTTTAGTACATTGCTTTGCCTATATACAGTGCATAGTTAAATCTCACCAAGAACCTATTATAATCTATACAATATATACATATATACATCCGGTTAATAAACCTGACTGACAGATGGTAGAGAACACAGGAAACAACAAATGCATGCTTATAGATGAAACAATTGACCAATTCATATTTAACCTAAGGAATTAATGAGAGTAAGAAGTCAAATAGGGGGGGGACCCTGGGATGACCAGATTATAACTAATATGGGTGATCTCAATTCGGGGGGAAAAAACTGCAGGTTAATAGTCTGATTACCTGCTGAAAAGCACTAAGGACTTACAGGCGGGACTGTCACTCAAAGGGTTGATAAGCTGATCTGAATAGCTACTAAAAGTAACCTAGTAAAGGAGGCCGTAGGTAATTAAACTGTGACAATACCTTAAAGTTAGAAATACAGGATAGATGACTGGGATCCGTAGGTCTATCAGGTATGAAAGTCACCAAAACTGTGATGTATTTTTCCATATGCCTATATTTTCCTGACGCCGCAGAGTGCCGCCTTACATAAACTCATTGGTTTGTTTACCCCCGTACCATCGCAAGATTTGACTAATTGCACGCCAAGTCTCTGCGCTTTAAAATGGACCATTTAGAGCAGCTATGTTGTACGATGGATTTGCAGGTAGACGCCCGCTCTGCGTATCCAGCCACCCGTCTCCAAGTAAGTAAGCATGCCCATTCCCTGTGATTTGCGCGGACCGTATATACTACTGTCTCTCGATCGAGAGGGGACTCCATTTACCAAGCGTTTGCTTAAATGACTTGCTTTCTTCCCTCTATCTTCGTGATAGCAACACTTACCTAGTTTCTTTGCCGGTTTTTCATCCGCGATGTTACCAGCAGTAATATTAATAGGGGACTTTTATTGAACATAATAAGAATTGGTGATTCTACCGAGCATTCTGTCCCTGTCTTTAAACCATAGGGCATAGTTCACCGCGCTGCCTATCTGTAGCGACACCAGGTAGTTGTAACTGTATATATCTATTATCTTCCCCAGATGGTGCAAATGCAGTAGTTACGACGGATTTCAGTTATCCTAATCAAAACCAGAACCCCATGTTCGGTTGGGACTAATCGTCTCATTAAGGTAGGAAGAGCATCGTCACTTTGTGGTTGGTTATTAGACTCCAGCAATATAAGATCGGATACTCATATTATATTTGTATCTTTTTATCCTTTTCGCTCTTCAGTGATCTTGAGCGGGCGTCGTTGCTCTTCTCCATTCACAAACCTCTACATCAGTTTCTCGTTTCATCTAATGGAATAGGTTAGTCTTCTTACCAGGTATACAACTAGTGATACTCCATACTAATTAGACAGACAGCTTGTACTCACTGAGACTAACTGTATCCTTGTTTTTGTCATATTTTTCCTACTTGCCATAGTAGACATATGGAAAAATACATCACAGTTTTGGTGACTTTCATACCTGATAGACCTACGGATCCCAGTCATCTATCCTGTATTTCTAACTTTAAGGTATTGTCACAGTTTAATTACCTACGGCCTCCTTTACTAGGTTACTTTTAGTAGCTATTCAGATCAGCTTATCAACCCTTTGAGTGACAGTCCCGCCTGTAAGTCCTTAGTGCTTTTCAGCAAGTAAGCAGACTATTAACATGCAGTTTTTTCTCCCCGAATTGAGATCATCCATATTAGGTATAATCTGGTCATCCCAGGGTTCCCCCCCCCCCTATTTGACTTCTTACTCACATCAATTCCTTAGGTTAAATATGAATTGGTCAATTGTTTCATCTATAAGCATGCATTTGTTGTTTCCTGTGTTCTCTACCATCTGTCAGTCAGGTTTATTAACCGGATGTATATATGTATATATTGTATAGATTATAATAGGTTCTTGGTGAGATTTAACTATGCACTGTATATAGGCAAAGCAATGTATTAAAATGTTTCAATTTTATATGTATATAAATAAAAAAAAATTAGCTCAGTTATACTACCTTCACCAGGTGTTAAGAGAGATTGACTCAGATTGAATAAATCATCAAAAGAAATGAAATTTAAATCATGTGAAGAATGAAAACGTTTTAGTATGCTAATGACATTTATCTTTTGTTTCTCAGTGAACGTAATTGTGCATGAATACAGACTTCCTGTAGAAGGCTCACGCCGAAACGCGTTGAAATGGGAATGCACTTCTGTATTTTATAAATCAATTGGATTATTTATCATTCACATAAACTATGTCACATGTATGAGAATTTTGTATGTACTAATTTATAATAAAATAATGATATAAAAACCAATAAAATATTAGAATATATCAGTAAAATTACAGTGTGAGTTTAGTCATTAGCACAACGTTTTTCTTCTCTTAAGTACAACGGGCACAAAACCCGGTGCAAATTTGCTCTTCTTTACCCAAAGTGTTGTTTCCTTGCTAGGGTTCATCCCTTGAGGCAGGGGCCCTTTCCTTCCAAATATGGCAGAGGGTGGTTTGCCATGTATCATTATTCCACCATTCCTTTTAACATGGTGGGACTTCATTCAGAGGCTGGCATGATTAGTTCAGTTTGAGGAGGTTCATGAAGCTCAGAGATAGTTTTATTCTTGCCCCGGGCTTTGGTCTAACGCGATCCACAGTTAGAAGGATAATAAGGACCAGCTTTGGCAGATGGAAACATTACATATCACAATATATTCAGCTCTTTAATACTTGTAATGCTCGTCAGCCACCATCCACCTGCAATTTTTTCTATACTGACTTGTGTTGCCCTGGGGTTCATTGGAAACCCTGCTTTCTATAAACCCATCATGTTTTCTGCTCATTTAACCTTGGGTCTTGTTACCTAGAGTTCACCAAATGCTGGCACAAGTATGTAACACAAATAATGTAGCGTTTTGTAGTGATGGCTTGGGACAACTTGATTCAACAATTCTGATCATGTCTTGGGCAACAAATTAAATATATTGTCTTTTGTTTGTTTTAATGATGTCAGTCCATTAATGGCTAGATGGCTTCCCTCTATCTTAGAACTAAGTGTTTATAATCTAGTTTTATACTAGACCTAACATATAAAAAAAAGATCAATTCTAATTTAACAGTAATATAACACACTGCATGATCTTCTATCAGCAAAACTGATCTGGGCACACTTGGCTGAAGTGGGAGGTTCGTGGAAATGAAAGGCTGAGCAAGGAGTTAAGCATGCTTTGTGTTAATGATTCAAGTCAGCTCTGAGCATAGAGTCTATTAATCTGCAGAACGTTGCAATAGAAGGAGCATCAGCAGCTTAACAAACGCTTTTTCAAATTGTCATCAGGAAGGGATTTTTATGGTGGTTACGGTTGTGCTGTAGAATAGACTGTCTATGAAATATTTTTTCATACAAACTTTATTGGAAAAGTAATATTTGTTTGGTGACTTGTTTTACATATTTTAATTGTTGACTTTGTTGGAAGAAAGATTTAGAGTTAGGCATCAGACCAAATCTTGGTCTTTTTCAGCATATATTTCAGTAAGATAGTTTTTGTGAGCTTTATTATAAATGTTTGCTGGCAAAGTCAATATCCTTGTGAAGATTCACGTTTATTTTTCCACATTTTCACCTGTAAGTGAAATGGCCATGAAAAAAACAAATTTGCAGAACAAATCTCCGAAAAAATATTTTGTTAGGGCTTTTCCCTGGCAAAATTAACGTTATGCATATCTTTAAAACAATATATTTTTTAGAAACATGTTATACCATATACAATCAGTATAATATACACCATCTTATTACAGGTTAGCCCCTTTCTATCATAAGTTCATGGATATAAAATAGGATACAAAAATGTGTAAATCACAAAGCCTTACCAGACATAAATAGATTTGCAAATCAATTAATTTGCTGTTGTGTTAGAACAGTAATTGTAGTATTTCCTTACGCTTGGCAAGGTATGTGGTCTGTATGGAGCCCTGTGAGTCTGAGGCACTGATTGTAGAAAGTTATGCATGGAGATGTGATCAGATATCTTTTGGTCTGAATTGAATGGTAATGTGGTGGCATACATGTCCAATGAGCCATTGCAGTAAATGAGGTCTACCATCCAGTCCTTCTCCTTTGTTGGGGGTGGTCCTAGGCTCCAATGAACAGCAACCCTCCTCTGTGTAAAGAGAAGTGCCAGTGCAGTTAATTTACAAGTTTTCGGAGGGAGTTTCTTAGTGTTGCCAAGTAGAGTTTGCAGGTGGAATGGGGACAGTGGGGTAGACCACATTCTGGATAGGTTTTCAAATATTGATGCCCTGCCCTGACTAACTACAGGGGGTATGCAGCCCTTGATTTGAAGGCAGGACACAGTCTATTTAAGTGTAAATGGACCAATTCCCAGCTCTGCCTTCCCATCCGGCTAGTGATAGCTCATCCAGGCACACCCAAGCTCTCTATTGTGTGTGGCTGATTAGGAAAAATACACAAAGCCCAACTGTCAGCTGCACCCAGACATGTGACCCAGAGACAGACTGCAGGCACTAGATGGCTAAGGCAGAAAAATGCCTTCATTGTAAAAATGAAATGTTCACAATTGTAATTTAAAATTTGATTTCACCATAAAAGAGGATTTTTCATTACAAATCCAAATACACCAAACATGAACTGGTTACCTGTTCCCATTTAGAAGTTACAACTTATTAAATGTAATAAAGTAGCTCCAATGTTATCCTAGATGAGAGGTAGGCCTTGCAATAGTGAAAAACAAATCTGTGTTTTTCACTAACAGGTCATGTGAAACTTAAAAGTACATGTCCTACTTTTTAAATGCAGTGCACCCGGTCCTATGGACTGTTAGAGTCTACACTGGGGGTAATTTACATGGATTAAAAAGGAAGGTATGGGCTTTGTAAAAGGTTTATTTTGCCAGGTCGAAATGGCAGTTTCAAAATGGCCACACAGGCTGCAATGGGATGCCTGACGCATGTTTGAAAGGGCTACTTAAGTGGGTGGCTCAATAAGTGCTGCAGGCCCTGGGTACCTCCAGTACCACTTTACTAGGGGCTTCGTGGTTAGCGTTCCAGTGTCATTGGGTGTGTAGACCTTTAGCCATGCTCAGTGTCTTCAGCTGCATGGGCTTTGTCCTTTTCCCCTTATTCCCCTGTTTGGTCTTTTAGCACCCTTGCACTCTGTAGTCTTTTTTAGCGCCTAACACAAGATGCATGCGCTTGATGGTTAGCATTCCAATGTGATTGGGTGTGTATACCCTTAACCGTATTCAGCGTTTCCAGCTGTGCAAGCCTTTCCATTTGTGCATTACACCATTTTGCGCCCTACTCTTTTTGAACGAACAAAGCTAATTTTTTTGTAACCCTCTGTGTACCTTATGCCGTTAAACATTCTAGTCGTGCTGGAGTGTTTCACGTCATATGCTCACCTCCTTCCCCTTTTTTTTCCGGACGCTGGCACTATCTTGTTGACACGATTTTCTTGCGCTCCTCGTGTGGCATTTTTCATCAGTACCAGGGTAACTTCTTACAGGTACTTTTTGCTATATTTAAACTAATGTTGTTCTCTTGGTTATTGCCATTTATCAATTTTAAAAGGGGCTAATCTTAGCTCTTTGCTTTATTTTCAGTTCTTATTTAGCACTTTGGGTCACTTTTTGGCCCTTGCTGTTTCTACCTAAATAGAACGTCGCGCTACCATTTGAATCAATAAGTCCACCTTTAATCACGGGCATATTTTACGGGTGACACCACCTTTCCGCTGTTTGTAGTAGTTATATTTAGTTTTTTCCTTATTGATAACTGTTAGACCTGTCAGCTTTTTGATGGTCCCTCCTAATTATTTATTTATTTTGTCCCCTTTTTGCCCCTCAATCTTTTTACTTTTTTATGTCCACTGAATTTTTCAAGTGTTGACTTTGGGGTTAGGTGCTCCTTGACCCCATGGTTCCTCACAGACCCAGAAATCCCTCCTTTTCTGAGGGAAAGCCTAGACACACAAAATGGTGGTCAGCAACTGCCATAACTGCTACACCAGACAAGGGGCCCATAGGATAGAATAGGGGTGCTCTAGCACCTTCTAGCTGGTTCCAGAAGCCGGAGGCCTGCCTATATAAAGGCCAGAGGGAGGTCAGCCATTTCGTGATGACCAGAGAGTTGAGGAGTGAGGCAGTGGCTTGGGGAGGTGGGCGCGCTAGAAGTGGTTAGTTCCTGTTACAAGTGGACAGTCACTGCTTGAGGACGTTCCCCCCTTAGCCTTTGACAGAGCCCTGGTGTTGGTCTATGGACATTGATCGCCAAAACTCTTAAAGAGATTCCTGGGAGAGGCGACATTGGATTTCTTTCCCCCTTCTCCTCTCCAAGACAATATCTGCCGTCTGTGACTGGCCCTCTACAATTTCCCCCTTACCAGCACTTGGAAGCGCATCTGGAGGTGTCCCTCTTGGCGCTGGGTGAACCCAGAAGAGAGTGAAGTGTCTGAGGAGGTGGCGCGATACGGCGCAGGCTTGCTGTGGTGCTCCTTCAGCCAGAGGAAGAGGAGCGGAGTGCCTTTCCCAGCCCTGAAAGACCCTGGCAGGGTGAGAAGTGTCTGCAGGGGTGGCCCGATTCCGCGCAGGCCTGTGGTGAAGATCCGCCTGCTTGAAGGAAGAAGGGCGGAGTGTCGACGGAGAAGCGTCAGCTGGTGCGCAGACCCTAAGAGGAGTTTCCGATCATCTGAGGGAAGAAGAGGGGCGGCAACAAGCTGAGCCACTGCTCTCTCGCGCCTGGCCAGTGGCGCGGAAGTCGGAAGGTCAGAGGAGCCGTCTGAAGGAACCCGCATCGCCGTAAGCTCAGTGAGGCCTCCCCCTCGGTGCCGGCTTGGGTTCCGCTTGGCCTGGCCCACGAGGGAGGTGCTGCTAGGCGAAGACGACTGTTGGCGAGTGCCGGTTAGCGGCAACAGAGCGGTGCTCGGCTGGCCTCAAGTAAGGTGGAAACTGGGGGCTGTTGTGGGGCCGGGGGTTGTTGAAACCAGGTCCCAGGAGGGAGATCTTTCTTTACCCCAGCGAATAAAATTGGTTGTACCGGTCTGAAGAGACTGGGAAGTCTAAGACTAAGAAGTCACCGGGACTAGTGAGGAGGGGAAATAAGTAAAGTAAAGGAGATTGACTGAACTCTCTTCATGCTGAAAAAGACGGAGATTGTTGTTTAACCTTTTCCTTTCAGGGGAGGTCGGGGAAGGAAACTACGGCATGTCTTCTGGTAAACCTCTGAAATAATCTGATTAAGCTGAATGTAATATGTAATTCTTTTTCATTTGAAGCCTTGTGGTTACTCACCTGTGCCTTGAGAAGCGTTATGCTCTGTTTACCAATGTACCAGACCAGTTAGGAGGCCGGGGTGTCCCCAGAGAGTCAAGTAATGATATTCTGTGAATTGATTGCTGGGGAATTAACCTATGTAAAAGTGCAAATGGAAAAGTATTTGATTTGAGCAATGACCAAGTTGACAGACAGGAACAATAAGAGAAAATAATATTATTTTTATAAACAGCTCATATTTTTCTAAAATTGGAGTAGCGTCATTTTTTTTTTTTTTTAATGGATGGACGCTGTGATACTGAAGGGTGTGATGCAAGCTTTACACATTTGCCTCTAGGAAGTGACTGACTTACACTGGGCCAGGCTACCCAATGTGAACTGGGGTCCCCAGGTCCAACATAATTGGTGTCTAGCGGTGGGATGAGAACAGTGTTTGCGTCCACTCTATAGTAACCTAGTGTACTCCATAGGCCTACACCTGGAGTTTTCTCCTGGCGGGCTTCCTAATTAGTTCTTTTGGTTTTTCCAAATTTACTCCTGGTGGTGGGTGGAGGTAGCTTCGAATTACCCTTTTAAACCAATTCTTTCCGAGTGGTTGTCCCTATATCTCTCATTAGCAAAATGGAATTTGCTCTGGAGGAACTGGAGACCTATACTGCAGCCCAGCTTAGAGACTTTTGCCAGAAGATGGGAGTATTTTTTAAGCGTGGTGCTAAGAAGGGGGAACTCCGGACCAGTTTGAGGGCGTGGGTGGCAGGACATGGAGAGGGGAAGGATGAGGAAGAGGGGACGGACCGGGACACAGTCATAGGGGTAGATGGATTGTTCCAACCTGAGATGGGGAACCTACTACCAGGACCTAGGACCTTTTCAAGGGAAGGCAGCAGTGTCTCCGGAAGAAGCTTAACCGAAGCTGAACTAGTGGACAGGAGGGAAAAAAGACAGCTAAAGTGGGAGTTAGCCAGGTTGGAAAAGGAGAGGGAGGAACAGAGGATGGCTCACGAGTTGAAACTTAGGGAGCTAGAACTCAAGGCCCTGCAGATAGGACCCTCCAATTCTCCTAATGGTGGCAGCGAAATAAAGGAACTGACCAGGGAACACAGACCCTACCTGCCTAAGGATGTAGTTGCCAGCTACAGCCCAGGGGATGATATCGCCAAGTGGCTGGCTGCCTATGAGGTCTCCTTAAGAGCTCATGGGATCCAGGAAAAACACTGGGGGGGTGGTGGTTTGTACAAATACATGCCTTCTACCGGACGGGACACACTATTGGCCCTAGAATAGGAAGAGCAGAACCACTACCCCACCATGAAAGTGGCGCTAATTAAGAAGTTTGGACTGACCCCAGAGAAGTACCGGAAAAAGTTCAGGGGAAGTCACAAATTAGGCACACTGAATTGGGTGGATTTCCTGGACTACGCAAGGAAGGCACTAGAGGGTTGGATACAAGGCAGCGAGGTGAGGGACTATGAGGGGTTGTACGACCTTATTCTCAAGGAGCACCTACTCGAGAAATGTTTTCCCGAGCTGCGTCAACACCTGGTGGCCAGCAAGCTGACCAACCCCCGGAAGCTTGCAGAGGAGGCGGACATCTGGGCAAGTACCCGGGTGTCCTCAAAGGGGACTGGAGGGGATTCCCAAAGGGCCGGACAGGGCGCCCCCCAGAAGGAGGGGGGAGATAAAAAGCGGGAGTTCTCAAAAGGCCCCCAAAACAGTTTCCAGGGAAAGGGAACAGGATTCACCCCTAAGGCTAACCCGCCCAGAAACCCTCATCCTGGCCAAAGTCAGCAGCCAAGGGTTGTCCACTGCTTTGAGTGTGGTGGTGTTGGACATTATAAGGGAGATGTCAAGTGCCCAAAGAGACCACCCCCTCCCACTGGAGGAAGAGCCCCAGCAGTAACTAGTGTAGTGCTCGGGTAGGAGTTGCCCTTAGATAAGGGGGTGAGTGGGCGGGTGTCACCTTCGTCTCCCTGGGAGATCGGGAGATGGTTCCTAAGATCCAGGTGCCCTAAAATACTACAAAGTATAGGCAATGGGTCACCATCAATGTCCAAAGAGGGGAGGCTCTGAGAGACACAGGAGCCAGTATGACTATGGTATGGAGTCAACTGGTGTCTCCAGAGCAGGTGATTCCACATGTACTCCACCCCGCCGCGATGGCTGACGGCAGATTGGGCCACTACCCTGTGGCCGAGGTTCCCTTTGAGTGGGAAGGGGTTGCAGGTTCACTTCGAGTTGCTGTAAGCTATGCCGTGCCAGTCAATTGTCCGTTGGGAAATGACATGGAGTGCAATGCTTGGAAGGAGATGGAATACCGGACTCATTCGGAGATGCTGGGTACACCTGACTGGGCCTGTGCAAGCACAAGGTCTGCGACTACCCGGAGAGGGAGTTCACCTGGGTTGGAGCCTGGAACAATGGCCCAGCCCGCTGCCAAAAAGGGAAAGACCCGAAGACAGGAGAAGCCTGCTTCGGCTTCCATGCCCCATGAGACAGATCGGCCACCTGCAGTGGCGGGCCAGGAGTCAGTGGAGGGGGAAGTAGTCTCCCTGGAGGACTTACCTATCCCTGCTGAGTGGCATGTGGAAGGAGGGCCTACCAGGGAGGAGTTTTGTAAGGGCCAGAAGGAGTGCCCTACCCTTGAGGGACTCAGACAACAGGCCGAAGCCCAGGCAGCAGGGAACGTTGCAGGGCACTACCATATTTACTGGGAGGACGGACTCCTCTACAGTGAACCCAAGGTACCTTTGCCCGGTTCATCACGGGCCTCGGTAGTCCCTCAACGATACCGAGCCTTTCTTCTAGAATTGGCTCATGAGATTCCCTTGGCAGGACACTTAGGACTGGACAAGACCTTTGCCCGGCTTGTCCCCCACTTTTACTGGCCTCAGATGAAAGTGGCATCCGACACATACTGTCGGACGTGTGTATCCTGTCAGGCCAGTGGGAAGACAGGGGTGAAGCTGCAAGTTCCCCTGGAACCACTTCCTGTCGTTAGCACCCCCTTTGAAAGGGTGGGCATCGACATTGTGGGGCCATTGGATCCACCAACTACAGCTGGTCACAGGTTTATCCTGGTTCTGGTGGATCACGCCACGCGGTACCCAGAGGCAATTCCTCTGAGGACTGTCACTGCACCTGTTGTGGCTAGGGCCCTGATGGGGATCTTTACCCGAGTGGGTTTCCCCAAGGAAGTTGTGTCCGACAGGGGGACCAACTTCATGTCCGCATATATGCGGGCAATGTAGAAGGACTATGGAGTGACCTACCGGTTCACCACTCCATACCACCCCCAGTCCAAAGGACTGGTAGAGAGGTTCAACAAGACCTTGAAAGGCATGATAAGAGGTCTGCCTGAGAGCCTGCGGAGGAAATGGGACGTCCTCCTGCCCTGTTTGCTATTCTCCTACAGGGAAGTGCCGCAGAAGGGAGTGGGCTTCAGCCCCTTTGAGCTACTGTACGGGCACCCTGTGCGTGGACCTCTCAGCCTGGTGAAGGATGGATGGGAAAGTCTCCCAGAATGCCTCCCCAGGATGTGGTGAGCTACATGCTGGCCTTCCGGAGCCAAATGGCAAAGTTGTGGTAGCAAGCTTCTGACAACTTGGAAGCCAGCCAAGCAGTGATGAAAGAGTGGTATGACCACAACGCTCACCCTGTGGAGTTGGATCCTGGCCAGAAAGTATGGGTGTTGGAACCTGGGGAGCTAAGTGCCCTCCAGGATCGCTGGACAGGCCCCTTTGAAGTGTTGGAGAAGAAGGGTAAGGCCACCTACCTGGTGGATCTTAAGACCCCTCGACAGCCCCTATGGGTGCTGCATGCCAATCGCCTCAAACCCCACCATGAGAGGCCCGAGGTCATCTTGATGATGGTGACTGATGGTGCAGAGGAAGCCGAAAGCGAGCCTCTCCCAGATCTTTTTTCGTCTCAGGAAAAGGATGGTGGAGGGAGTGATTCTCTCCCCATCCCTAACTCCTGAGCAACGAGAGGACTGCTGCCAGATCTTGGAGCAGTACTCCTCGTTGTTCTCCCTTGTCCCGGGCAAAACCCACCTGTGTACCCATGATGTGGACACAGGAGACAGCCCACCAGTGAAGTCTAAGACCTACCGGCTGTCAGACAAGGTGAAGGCCAGCATCCACGGTGAGGTTACCAAGATGCTGGAGCTAGGAGTCATTGAACCTTCCAGTAGCCCCTGGTCCAGTCCGGTGGTTCTAGTACCAAAAGCTGCCCCTCCGGGCACCACTCCAGAACTGAGGTTCTGTGTGGACTACCGGGGACTGAACTCCGTGACCAAGACTGATGCCCATCCGATCCCTAGAGATAATGAATTGATTGACCGACTGGGAGCTGCCCAATATCTGAGTACCTTTGACCTTACTTCAGGGTACTGGCAGATCTCCCTTACCGATGGAGCAAAGGAAAGGTCAGCCTTCTCCACGCTTGAGGGCCACTACCAGTTCTGTGTTATGCCCTTTGGGCTCAAGAACACCCCTGCCACTTTTCAGCGGCTGGTGAACCAGGTCCTCTCTGGAATGGAGGCTTTCTCCGCTGCTTATCTGGATGACATTGCGGTCTTCAGCAGCAGTTGGGAGGACCATTTGTGTCACTTGCAAGCTGTTCTCCAGGCCCTGAAACAGGCTGGCTTGACAATCAAGGCCAGTAAATGTCAGATCGTGCAGGGGTCGGTTGTGTACCTAGGCCACTTGGTGGGTAGGGGAATAGTGCAGCCCCTCCAGGCAAAGATTGAGGCAATCATGGCCTGGGAGCCCCCCAAGACCCAAACTGAGGTCCGAGCTTTCCTGGGCCTCACAGATTACTACCGTCGCTTTGTGAAGGGGTATGGCACTATTGTTGCGCCCCTCACTGAGCTCACCTCCAAGAAACAACCTCGACGGGTAGTCTGGACGGAGGCTTGTCAGCAAGCCTTTGAGAAGCTGAAACAAGCAATGTGTGCAGCACCGGTCCAAAGGGCCCCAGATTTCTCCAAGGAGTTCATTGTCCAGACAGACGCATCAGAACATGGCATTGGGGCAGTGTTATCGCAACTCAATGAAGAGGGTCTGGATCAACCAGTTGTCTTCCTATCCAGGAGACTGCTTCCCCGGGAACAGAAGTGGAGTGCAATTGAGCGGGAAGCTTTTGCAGTGGTATGGGCTCTGAAGAAGTTGCGGCCATACCTGTTTGGCTCGCATTTCCTGGTTCAGACTGACCACCGACCCCTTCGTTGTCTGATGCAAATGAAAGGGGAGAATCCCAAGCTGTTAAGATGGTCCATCTCCCTACAGGGAATGGACTTCCGGGTAGAACATCGGCCTGGAGTGGACCACGCCAATGCAGACGGTCTCTCTAGGTATTTCCGCCTTAGTGATGAGGACTCTCAAGGGGTTGGGTAGTTCTCCCCACTTTCAGCTGGGGTGGACGCATGTTAGACCTGTCAGCCTTTTGATGGTCCCTCCTAATTATTTATTTATTTTGTCCCCTTTTTGCCCCTCAATCTTTTTACTTTTTTATGTCCACTGCATTTTTCAGGTGTTGACTTTGCGGTTAGGTGCTCCTTGACCCCATGGTTCCTCACAGACCCAGAAATCCCTCCTTTTCTGAGGGAAAGCCTAGACACACAAAATGGTGGTCAGCAACTGCCATAACTGCTACACCAGACAAGGGGCCCATAGGATAGAATAGGGGTGCTCTAGAACCTTCTAGCTGGTTCCAGAAGCCGGAGGCCTGCCTATATAAAGGCCAGAGGGAGGTCAGCCATTTTGTGATGACCAGAGAGTTGAGGAGTGAGGCAGTGGCTTGGGGAGGTGGGCGCGCTAGAAGTGGTTAGTTCCTGTTACAAGTGGACAGTCACTGCTTGAGGACGTTCCCCCCTTAGCCTTTGACCGAGCCCTGTTGTTGGCCTATGAACATTGATCGCCAAAACTCAAAGAGATTCCTGGGAGAGGCGACATTGGATTTCTTTCCCCTTCTCCTCTCCAAGACAATACCTGCTGTCTGTGACTGGCCCTCTACAATTTCCCCCTTACCGGCACTTGGAAGCGCATCTGAAGGTGTCCCTCTTGGCGCTGGGTGAACCCGGAAGAGAGTGAAGTGGCGCGATACGAGGCAGGCTTGCTGTGGTGCTCCTTCAGCCAGAGGAAGAGGAGCGGAGTGCCTTTCCCAGCCCTGAAAGACCCTGGCAGGGTGAGAAGTGTCTGCAGGGGTGGCGCGATTCCGCGCAGGCCTGTTGTGAAGATCCGCCTGCTTGAAGGAAGAAGGGCGGAGTGTCGACGGAGAAGCGTCAGCTGGTGCGCAGACCCTAAGAGAAGTTTCCGATCATCTGAGGGAAGAAGAGGGGCGGCAACAAGCTGAGCCACTGCTCTCTCGCGCCTGGCCAGTGGCGCGGAAGTCGGAAGGTCAGAGGAGCCGTCTGGAGGAACCCGCATCGCCGTAAGCTTAGTGAGGCTTCCCCCTCGGTGCCGGCTTGGGTTCCGCTTTGCCTGGCCCACGAGGGAGGCGCTGCTAGGCGAAGACGACTGTTGGCGAGTGCCGGTTAGCGGCAACAGAGCGGTGCTCGGCTGGCCTCAAGTAAGGTGGAAACTGGGGGCTGTTGTGCGGCCGGGGGTTGTTGAAACCAGGTCCCAGGAGGGAGATCTTTCTTTACCCCAGCGAATAAAATTGGTTGTACCGGTCTGAAGAGACTGGGAAGTCTGAGACTAAGAAGTCACCGGGACTAGTGAGGAGGGGAAATAAGTAAAGTAAAGGAGAGTGACTGAACTCTCTTCATGCTGAAAAAGACGGAGATTGTTGTTTAACCTTTTCCTTTCAGGGGTGGTCGGGGAAGGAAACTACGGCATGTCTTCTGGCAAACCTCTGAAATAATCTGATTAAGCTGAATGTAATATGTAATTCTTTTTCATTTGAAGCCTTGTGGTTACTCACCTGTGCCTTGAAAAGCGTTATGCTCTGTTTACCAATGTACCAGACCAGTTAGGAGGCCGGGGTGTCCCCAGAGAGTCAAGTAATGATATTCTGTGAATTGATTGCTGGGGAATTAACCTATGTAAAAGTGCAAATGGAAAAGTATTTGATTTGAGCAATGACCAAGTTGACAGACAGGAACAATAAGAGAAAATAATATTACTTTTATAAACAGCTCATATTTTTCTAAAATTGGTGTAGCGTCATTTTTTTTTTAATGGATGGACGCCGTGATACTGAAGGGTGTGATGCAAGCTTTACACATTTGCCTTTAGGAAGTGACTGACTTACACTGGGCCAGGCTACCCAATGTGATCTGGGGTCCCCAGGTCCAACATAATTGGTGTCTAGCGGTGGGATGAGAACAGTGTTTGCGTCCACTCTATAGTAACCTAGTGTACTCCATAGGCCTACACCTGGAGTTTTCTCCTGGCGGACTTCCTAATTAGTTCTTTTGGTTTTTCCAAATTTACTCCTGGTGGTGGGTGGAGGTAGCTTCGAATTACCCTTTTAAACCAATTCTTTCTGAGTAGTTGTCCCTATATCTCTCATTAGCAAAATGGAATTTGCTCTGGAGGAACTGGAGACCTATACTGCAGCCCAGCTTAGAGACTTTTGCCAGAAGATGGGAGTATTTTTTAAGCGTGGTGCTAAGAAGGGGGAACTCCAGACCAGTTTGAGGGCGTGGGTGGCAGCACATGGAGAGGGTAAGGAGGAGGAAGAGGGGATGGACCGGGACACAGTCATAGGGGTAGATGGATTGTTCCAACCTGAGATGGGGAACCTACTACCAGGACCTAGGACCTTTTCAAGGGAAGGCAGCAGTGTCTCCGGAAGAAGCTTAACCGAAGCTGAACTAGTGGACAGGAGGGAAAAAAGACAGCTAAAGTGGGAGTTAGCCAGGTTGGAAAAGGAGAGGGAGGAACAGAGGATGGCTCACGAGTTGAAACTTAGGGAGCTAGAACTCAAGGCCCTGCAGATAGGACCCTCCAATTCTCCTAATGGTGGCCGCGAAACAAAGGTTCTCTTCCAGGGGATCCTCATCAATAGTCATAAGCACTGAATATTCCCGCCCATGTGCGGGACCCCGGAAACAATATAAAAATATATATGTATTAGAACACATATATCTCGCTCCACATATATGTATGTACATATATTATTTTTCTCACATCAATGCAGCTCCAAAACTGAGGCTAAAACAATGTAAAACACATATACATGTACTGCAATTAGAAAGGAAGCAAAAAAACACATTAGGTCAAAAAACCCTTGAACTTTGTGTTTTAATGAGTTAAACTACTCATAAATCCTGAAAATTGCTTATAAATAGACATTGTTAGCCCTCAGGCTGCATTGCAAAACAATATCATAGAAAATGAAACCATTTTCAACAAAAACTGGCACCGTGCCTTTAAGGCAGCCATGACCCCAGGCTTCCCATAATGCCTCAGGGGTGACAGTTAGGTCAGTTGTTCTTTCCGGCTCCTTCAGTCAGGACCCTGGTGAAACAGCTCCTTTCTTTTTTGGCTTTCTGTCAAAAAATGTTCAACTTTAACTACAATTTTTGCTTTCACTCGACATCTTTTTGACATAGAGTGTTGCTTAAACCTTTTTTAGGCTTAAAAAAGGTAATTTTTCTGTCAAGGGTGCCTCTCTTTGACAACTGTCCTTCATGTGGAAGGAAAAAGGCAAAGTCTGATACTCATTCAGTCTGTATCCTATGCCTACCGGAATCTCATTCCTCTAAAACCTGTGAACACTGCCAGGTTTTAACTTCCAGGACTCTTAAAGATCGGGAGAGGATTAGAGTTTATGGGCTTTCTGAGAGAGGAAGATCTCCCAAGAAGCAGAAAAGTCGGAAGACGCAGTCGACGTCGAGAGGAGCCCCGACTGGTTCACATTCGACGTCAGGATCGGCGTTGGAGAAGCAGTCGACGGCGACGAAGAAGATGTCTTCAGCGTCTACATCTAAGGTACCTCCGCTTTAGTCAGCGTCGAGGGACAGGTCACCGTCGAGGCGGAAGAGCACGACGGCGAGCCGTATGACGTCAAAACAGCATCGTCATGCTGTGACGTCGAGGCATTCTCCGTCGACGCCGGGCCATCGGCGTTCGACGTCGAGTCATCCTCCGTCGACGACTAGTCATGGTCGTTCGACGTCGAGGGAGCCTCTGTCGACACATCATCGGTCGACGTCGAAGCAGCCAACGTCAACGCCTGGGCAAGAGCGTTCGACGTCGAAGCGGCATTCGGAGTCGAGGCATGCCCAGTCGCCGTCGAGTCAACGGCGATCGGCGTCGAAACAGCCTCCATCGACGTCGAGCAGACAACCGTCGACGTCGAAGAAAAGTCATAGCCACCCTAGGTCGACGTTGGAGAAATCACGGTCGACGCCGAGGGAACGCCTTCCTGCTCGGCGCTCGGCGTCGATACGACCTCCGTCAAGGGATCAGCAAAGATCCAGGGAGCGAAGTTCTTCTCAGCCACAGAACGTTACTCCTACAAGGTCAAAGGAGAGGTCGCCTGTGAATCAGGTGGTTCAGGGCAAGGAGAGTGACTCATTGGGCCAGACTCACGACCTCAGGCCACAGTTGGGTTCTCCAGGTTCAGAATCGGCTGCGGAGGTGGAACAATCTCCAGTGCAGGATCCGCCTGCCAAGAGACGGATGATTGCAGAAGAAAGATCTCGGTCGAGGTCTTCCTCTGGATCTCGGGTAAATCTTTCCTCATCATCTCGAGTTGGCAGATCTTCGGATGAACAAAGCGGCGCATCTAATAGGGGGAGGTCCAAATCCCCTCAAGATTGCAACAGAAACGAACGGATCAACCTCCACGATCACGTACACCAGTGAAGGACTCCATCCACAAATCTCCTTCTGTTCATCTTTCCCCAAGGTGGAATAGACCTCTTCACCACTGGGCAAAGGACAAGGAGACGGCAGATCGCCTAAAGCGATATCGAGACAAGTCTCTTCCCCGCAGAGAACGGTCTCGCTCTAGGCACTCAAGTACAAGGCATTCTCGTCACAGAGACCTGTCTCGTTCTGAGTCGCGGTCAAAAAGGAGATCTAGGTCCAGGAGGACGCGTAGCTCTTCAAGTTCGTCGAGAACACGATCTCACAGGGAGTACTCCCCTACTCTTACAAACAGTCCACGCTCGAGAGTATCTCCAACGGAAGATATTTTCTCGTTCCAAGATATCTTGGGCAGGGGAGCCCTGAAGCTGGGAGTACCGATGACAACTCCACAAATTAAGACGACTGTCATATTTGAAACCCTGCAACACACAACAGCACCCAAACCATTGTTGCCGATGGTTCCGGGTATAATGGAGCCTGTGAACGAAGTCTTCCTCACTCCGGCTACAGTGAAGTTCGTTCCAGCGAGGATTCTCAAAAAGTATCGTCCTCCGGAAGAGTATCCTCTGTTCCTCAAAGCTGACCCCCCCGCCAGACTCAGTTATAATCACGGCGGCAAGAAAATCCAATGCGGTGGCTTCCTCATCCACTGTTCCTCCGGATAAGGAAAGCAAGGTGCAAGACTCATGGGGTAGGAGGGTGTGTAACACCTCAGCCTCTTTCCTCAAGGTCTCAAATGCAGAAGCCCTACTCGGCAGGTATGACCGGTCTCTGTGGGACTCACTTCAGAGGTTTACCGCAAAACTTCCTCAGGAAGATAGAAAGGACTTTGAGGAGGTTCTGATGGAGGGCAGTCAAGTCTCCAATCAGATTATAGGGGCGGCAGCAGATGGAGCAACACTGGCGGCGCATGGCTATGTGCACGGAGTTACAGCAAGGAGAACATCTTGGTTACGCCTCACAGCATTAAAACCAGAGGCTCAAGCCAGAATACTGAACCTTTCTTTTTTCAGGCACCTCTCTTTTTGGAGCAAGTGCGGATGAGGAGATGCAACGGATGAAGAACGAGTTGGACACCCTCAAAGCGGTGGGGCTCGAGAAGAAAAAGGAGTTCAAGAAGAAATTCCGTTCGAACAACAAAGGTTCTTCGAAGCAGAGGGTTCAAACCCCTCACTGGCAGAAAGGCCAGAACCAGCAGGGCCAACAAAAGTCACAGTACAAGGGCAAAGGCAATTCCAAGGGAAATGGTAATCAGCGCCAAGGCAACAACTTCAATAAATCTCAGCAGAAGCAATAAGTCTGCACTTCCCCCAGCGCCATTACCCACTCCAGTGGGGGGAAGCATTGCACATCACAGGACAGAGTGGCAGGCCATCACAAGAGATCAATGGGTGTTGTCTACGCTGCAGAATGGGTACTGTCTTCGTTTCCATCGTCTACCTCCACCTGTTTCCCCGATGTCGACATCAAGCCACCAGCTACAAAGGTTAAAGGCAGAAGTAGCGACACTCCTCGAAAAAGAAGCCATCGAGAGAGTTCCGGTGTCCCAAAGGGGGAAAGGAGTGTACTCGAGGTATTTTCTGGTCAGAAAAAAGGGCCAAAAGGAAGAATACAGGCCCATTCTGGACTTAAGAACACTCAATCTGCATGTCCGAAAAGAAAAGTTTTGCATGTTGGCGCTTCACCAAATATATCCACATCTCAGGCAGGGGGATTGGATGTGTTCGGTGGACCTGCAAGATGCGTACTTCCATATACCAATACGGCAAGATCACAGGAGATTCCTTTGTTTCCGGGTGGGGACCTCTCACTACCAGTTCAAAGTCCTTCCGTTTGGGTTGAAGTCGGCTCCCAGGGTGTTCACGAAGTGTGTCGCAGTGGTGGCGGCAGCTCTACGCCGCAGGGGAGTCTTCGTGTACCCATACTTAGACGATTGGCTGTTGAAAGGTCCAACTCCAGACAATGTAAGGAATCAATTCCAGACATGCATGGAACTTTGTCAACGTCTAGGACTGCATGTCAACTACAGCAAGTCTGTCTCACAGCCCACTCAGAAGATCCACTTCCTAGGAGCTCTGCTAGACTCCGGAGTAGGAAAAGTGTTTCCTTCGGAGGAGAGACAGTTTTCGATAGCCCTCAAGTGCCAGCAAGTTCTTCTCCACAGGTCCCAGAAAGTGCGGAAGATAGCCTCACTCTTGGGGTCGATGGCTTCCTGCATCTTTCTAGTCCCGAACGCCAGACTTCGGATGCGTCCTCTTCAGCAGGATCTGGAGGACAAATGGGACCAACACTCAGATCGATGGGACGATCGGATCACTTTGTCGGAGGCAGCTCAATCTTCCCTCCAGTGGTGGACGAAGAAACAGAACTTGCAGGTGGGAGTTTTCTTCCATCAACCTCCTCCAACACAAACGATCATCACGGATGCATCATTGCAAGGATGGGAGGCGCACATGGGACCCCTACAAGTGAGGGTCTGTGGTCTCCCAAGGAAAGCACCTATCATATCAACTTGCTGGAATTGAGAGCGGTTCACCTGGCTCTCAAAACGTTCCTTCCCTCGCTTCAAGAGAAAATGGTTCTAGTACAGACGGACAACACCACCACAATGTACTATTTAAACAAGCAGGAAGGAACACGCTCAAGGACTCTGTCCCTGGAAGCTCAGCGCATCTGGCATTGGCTTCTGGCTCGCAAGTTGTCTGTTCAGGCAGTCCACCTCCCAGGAGTGCAGAACGTGAGGGCGGACGCACTAAGTCGGCACTTCGAAGACAAAGAAGACTGGGTTCTCAATGACGAAGTGCTAGACGACATTTTTCAGTCTTGGGGTCGTCCTTCAATAGATCTCTTCGCGGACGACGAAAACACCAAATTCCCAAGCTTCGCCTCCAGGTTCTATCGACCAGGAACAAGAGGGAATGCTCTTTTAATCGACTGGTCAGGGCAGTTTGTGTACGCCTTTCCACCCCTTCCGCTGATCCCGAAGGTGGTGAGCAAGCTGGGCCACTCGTGCACAACGATGATCCTGATTGCCCCCGACTGGCCGAGACAATGGTGGTACACAGACCTACTTCACCTGTCAGTGTCTCCTCACAAGAGGCTTCCATGCAGGCAGGACCTGTTGTCGAAGATGAACGGGAAGATTCACCATCCCAACCTTCCGTCACTGAACTTGGCAGCATGGCTCCTGAGGTCATTCAGTACGGACATCTAGGACTGCCACAGGACTGCATGGCTATTCTGAAAGAAGCACGACGTCCTTCCACGAGACATTCTTATGCGTGCAAGTGGAAGAGATTCTATATATGGTGCATGCAGAATGGTCACAACCCAGTAAAGAGTCAGGAAGAAGCAGTTCTACCATACTTGTTGTACCTGACTAAAGCGGGTTTGAAGTTTAACTCCATTAAGGTACATTTAGCCGCTATTGCAGCTTATAGGCGATCACCTTCACAAACTTCTTTTTTTCAGCTTCCAGCAGTAAAAGATTTTCTGCAGGGTCTAAAGAAGGTGTACCCTCCTGTAGGCCTCCTGCTCCTCCTTGGGAGCTGAACCTAGTCCTATCAAAATTGATGGGCCCTCCTTTTGAGCCCATTCATAAAGCTACTTTACAGCATATTTCCTGGAAAGCGGCTTTTCTGATAGCGATTACGTCAGCCCGTAGGGTGAGCGAAATTCAGGCCCTATGTACTAAAGAACCGTATACAGTCTTTCATTTGAACAGAGTGGTGCTTAGAACGCATCCTTCTTTCCTGCCGAAAGTGGTATCAGATTTTCATGTCAATCAGTCTATCTCTTTACCCACTTTCTTTCCTAATCCCTCTACTCCAGCGGAGAGGGCGTTACACTCTTTGGACCTGAAAAGGGTTTTAAAGTTCTATCTGGACAGGTCCAAGTCTATTCGACATTCTGATCAATTGTTTGTTAACTACGGATCGATCAGAACGGGTCATGCAGCCTCGAAACGTTCTATCTCCAGGTGGATCATTTCGTGTATCAAGCTTGCTCACCAATTGGCGCAGAAGCCTTTAGGGGGTACTCCTAAGGCGCATTCTACTAGAGGTAGAGCAGCCACGGCGGCTTACCTGCAAGATGTGCCCATGTCTGAGATTTGTAAAGTGGCGACCTGGAGGTCTGTCCATACCTTTACCAGACATTACTGACACAAGAGCAGATACCCAGGTGGGCCAGGCCTCCCTGAGTAATCTGTTTAACAGCTGAAGATTTGGCTGTTATGCTCTGGTTGGGTCATGTTCTTCTCATTTACCTGCAGGTGGTTGATGGGCTTGCTATTCTATTCAGTGCTTATGACTATTGATGAGGATCCCCTGGAAGAGAAGGATAAGTTACTTACCTGTGATCCTAGTTCTCTTCCAGGGGTATCCTCATCAAAGTCATAAGCAACCCACCCGCCTCCCCAGGTAAATGAGATTTGGTACTATTTCAGTATTGTGGTTTAGCCCTGTCTTCAGGGTTATGCAAAGAACAACTGACCTAACTGTCACCCCTGAGGCATGACGGGAAGCCTGGGGTCATGGCTGCCTTAAAGGCACGGTGCCAGTTTTTGTTGAAAATGGTTTCATTTTCTATGATATTGTTTTGCAATGCAGCCTGAGGGCTAACAATGTCTATTTATAAGCAATTTTCAGGGTTTATGAGTAGTTTAACTCATTAAAACACAAAGTTCAAGGGTTTTTTGACCTAATGTGTTTTTTTGCTTCCTTTCTAATTGCAGTACATGTATATGTGTTTTACATTGTTTTAGCCTCAGTTTTGGAGCTGCATTGATGTGAGAAAAATAATATATGTACATACATATATGTGGAGCGAGATATATGTGTTCTTATACATATATATTTTTATATTGTTTCCGGGGTCCCGCACATGGGCGGGAATATTCAGTGCTTATGACTTTGATGAGGATACCCCTGGAAGAGAACTAGGATTACAGGTAAGTAACTTATCCAACTGACCAGGGAACCCAGACCCTACCTGCCTAAGGATGTAGTTGCCAGCTACAGCCCAGGGGATGATATCGCCCAGTGGCTGGCTGCCTATGAGGTCTCCTTAAAAGCTCATGGGATCCAGGAAAAACACTGGGGGGGTGGTTTGTACAAATACATGCCTTCTACCGGACGGGACACACTATTGGCCCTAGAATAGGAAGAGCAGACCCACTACCCCACCATGAAAGTGGCGCTAATTAAGAAGTTTGGACTGACCCCAGAGAAGTACCGGAAAAAGTTCAGGGGAAGTCACAAATTAGGCACACTGAATTGGGTGGATTTCCTGGACTACGCAAGGAAGGCACTAGAGGGTTGGATACAAGGCAGCGAGGTGAGGGACTATGAGGGGCTGTACGACCTTATTCTCAAGGAGCACCTACTCGAGAAATGTTTTCCCGAGCTGCGTCAACACCTGGTGGCCAGCAAGCTGACTAACCCCCGGAAGCTTGCAGAGGAGGCGGACATCTGGGCAAGTACCCGGGTGTCCTCAAAGGGGACTGGAGGGGATTCCCAAAGGGCCGGACAGGGCGCCCACAGAAGAAGGAGGGGGGGAGATAAAAAGCGGGAGTTCTCAAAAGGCCCCCAAAACAGTTTCCAGGGAAAGGGAACAGGATTCACCCCTAAGGCTAACCCGCCGAGAAACCCTCATCCTGTCCAAAGTCAGCAGCCAAGGGTTGTCCACTGCTTTGAGTGTGGTGGTGTTGGACATTATAAGGGAGATGTCAAGTGCCCAAAGAGACCACCCCCTCCCACTGGAGGAAGAGCCCCAGGAGTAACTAGTGTAGTGCTCGGGGAGGAGTTGCCCTTAGATAAGGGGGGTGAGTGGGCGGGTGTCACCTTCGTGTCCCTGGGAGATCGGGAGATGGTTCCTAAGATCCAGGTGCCCTCAAATACTACAAAGTATGGGCAATGGGTCACCATCAATGTCCAAAGAGGGGAGGCTCTGAGAGACACAGGAGCCAGTATGTCTATGGTAAGGAGTCAACTGGTGTCTCCAGAGCAGGTGATTCCACATGTACTCCACCCCGCCGCGATGGCTGACGGCAGATTGGGCCACTACCCTGTGGCCGAGGTTCCCTTTGAGTGGGAAGGGGTTGCAGGTTCACTTCGAGTTGCCGTAAGCCCTGCCGTGCCAGTCGATTGTCTGTTGGGAAATGACATGGAGCACAATGCTTGGAAGGAGGTGGAATACCGGACTCATTCGGAGATGCTGGGTACACCTGACTGGGCCTGTGCAAGCACAAGGTCTGCGAAAACCCGGAGAGGGAGTTCGCCTGGGTTGGAGCCTGGAACAATGGCCCAGCCCGCTGCCAAAAAGAGAAAGACCCGAAGACAGGAGAAGCCTGCTTCGGCTTCCATGCCCCATGAGACCGATCGGCCACCTGCAGTGGCGGGCCAGGAGTCCGTGGAGGGGGAAGTAGTCTCCCTGGAGGACTTACCTATCCCTGCTGAGTGGCATGTGGAAGGAGGGCCTACCAGGGAGGAGTTTTGTAATGGCCTGAAGGAGTGCACTACCCTTGAGGGACTGAGGCGACAGGCCGAAGCCCAGGCAGCAGGGAACGTTGCAGGGCACTACCATATTTACTGGGAGGACGGACTCCTCTACAATGAACCCAAGGTACCTTTGCCCGGTTCATCACGGGCCTCGGTAGTCCCTCAACGATACCGAGCCTTTCTTCTAGAATTGGCTCATGAGATTCCCTTGGCAGGACACTTAGGACAGGACAAGACCTTTGCCCGGCTTGTCCCCCACTTTTACTGGCCTCAGATGAAAGTGGCATCCGACACATACTGTCGGACGTGTGTATCCTGTCAAGCCAGTGGGAAGACAGGGGTGAAGCTGCAAGCTCCCCTGGAACCACTTCCTGTCGTTAGCACCCCCTTTGAAAGGGTGGGCATCGACATTGTTGGGCCATTGGATCCACCAACTACAGCTGGTCACAGATTTATCCTGGTTCTGGTGGATCACGCCACGCGGTACCCAGAGGCAATTCCTCTGAGGACTGTCACTGCACCTGTTGTGGCTAGGGCCCTGATGGGGATCTTTACCCGAGTGGGTTTCCCCAAGGAAGTTGTGTCCGACAGGGGGACCAACTTCATGTCCGCATATATGCGGGCAATGTGGAAGGACTATGGAGTGACCTACCGGTTCACCACTCCATACCACCCCCAGTCCAATGGACTGGTAGAGAGGTTCAACAAGACCTTGAAAGGCATTATAAGAGGTCTGCCTGAGAGCCTGCGGAGGAAATGGGACGTCCTCCTGCCCTGTTTGCTATTCTCCTACAGGGAAGTGCCGCAGAAGGGAGTGGGCTTCAGCCCCTTTGAGCTACTGTACGGGCACCCTGTGCGTGGACCTCTCAGCCTGGTGACGGATGGATGGGAAAAGTCTCCCAGAAAGCCTCCCCAGGATGTGGTGAGCTACATGCTGGCCTTCCGGAGCCAAATGGCAAAGTTGTGGAAGCAAGCTTCTGACAACTTGGAAGCCAGCCAAGCAGTGATGAAAGAGTGGTATGACAACAACGCTCACCATGTGGAGTTGGATCCTGGCCAGAAAGTATGGGTGATGGAACCTGGGGAGCTAAGTGCCCTCCAGGATCGCTAGACAGGCCCCTTTGAAGTGTTGGAGAAGAAGGGTAAGGCCACCTACCTGGTGGATCTTAAGACCCCTCGACAGCCCCTATGGGTGCTGCATGCCAATCGCCTCAAACCCCACCATGAGAGGTCCGAGGTCATCTTGATGATGGTGACTGATGGTGCAGAGGAAGCGGAAAGCGAGCCTCTCCCAGATCTTTTTTCGTCTCAGGAAAAGGATGGGTCAGTGGAGGGAGTGATTCTCTCCCCATCCCTAACTCCTGAGCAGCGAGAGGACTGCTGCCAGATCTTGGAGCAGTACTCCTCGTTGTTCTCCCTTGTCCCGGGAAAAACCCACCTGTGTACCCATGATGTGGACACAGGAGACAGCCCACCAGTGAAGTCTAAGACCTACCGGCTGTCAGACAAGGTGAAGGCCAGCATCCACAGTGAGGTTACCAAGATGCTGAAACTAGGAGTCATTGAACCTTCCAGTAGCCCCTGGTCCAGTCCGGTGGTTCTAGTACCAAATGCTGCCCCTCCGGGCACCACTCCAGAACTGAGGTTCTGTGTGGACTACCGGGGACTGAACTCAGTGACCAAGACTGATGCCCATCCGATCCCTAGAGCGGATGAATTGATTGACCGACTGGGAGCTGCCCAATATCTGAGTACCTTTGACCTTACTTCAGGGTACTGGCAGATCTCCCTTACCGATGGAGCAAAGGAAAGGTCAGCCTTCTCCACGCTTGAGGGCCACTACCAGTTCTGTGTTATGCCCTTTGGGCTCAAGAACGCCCCTGCCACTTTTCAGCGGCTGGTGAACCAGGTCCTCTCTGGAATGGAGGCTTTCTCCGCTGCTTATCTGGATGACATTGCGGTCTTCAGCAGCAGTTGGGAGGACCATTTGTGTCACTTGCAAGCCGTTCTCCAGGCCCTGAAACAGGCTGGCTTGACAATCAAGGCCAGTAAATGTCAGATCGTGCAGGGGTCGGTTGTGTACCGAGGCCACTTGGTGGGTAGGGGAATAGTGCAGCCAGATTTCTCCAAGGAGTTCATTGTCCAGACAGACGCATCAGAACATGGCATTGAGGCAGTGTTATCGCAACTCAATGAAGAGGGTCTGGATCAACCAGTTGTCTTCCTATCCAGGAGACTGCTTCCCCGGGAACAGAAGTGGAGTGCAATTGAGCGGGAAGCTTTTGCAGTGGTATGGACTCTGAAGAAGTTGCGGCCATACCTGTTTGGCTCGCATTTCCTGGTTCAGACCGACCACCGACCCCTTCGTTGTCTGATGCAAATGAAAGGGGAGAATCCCAAGCTGTTAAGATGGTCCATCTCCCTACAGGGAATGGACTTCCGGGTGTAACATCGGCCTGGATTGGACCACACCAATGCAGATGGTCTCTCTAGGTATTTCCGCCTTAGTGATGAGGACTCTCAAGGGGTTGGGTAGTCCTCCCCACTTTCAGCTGGGGTGGACGCGTGTTAGACCTGTCAGCCTTTTGATAGTCCCTCCTAATTATTTATTTATTTTGTCCCCTTTTTGCCCCTCAATCTTTTTACTTTTTTATGTCCACTGCATTTTTCAAGTGTTGACTTTGCGGTTAGGTGCTCCTTGACCCCATGGTTCCTCACAGACCCAGAAATCCCTCCTTTTATGAGGGAAAGCCTAGACACACAAAATGGTGGTCAGCAACTGCCATAACTGCTACACCAGACAAGGGGCCCATAGGATAGAATAGGGGTGCTCTAGCACCTTCTAGCTGGTTCCAGAAGCCGGAGGCCTGCCTATATAAAGGCCAGAGGGAGGTCAGCCATTTTGTGATGACCAGAGAGTTGAGGAGTGAGGCAGTGGCTTGGGGAGGTGGGCGTGCTAGAAGTGGTTAGTTCCTGTTACAAGTGGACAGTCACTGCTTGAGGACGTTCCCCCCTTAGCCTTTGACCGAGCCCTGTTGTTGGTCTATGGACATTGATCGCCAAAACTCTTAAAGAGATTCCTGGGAGAGGCGACATTGGATTTCTTTCCCCCTTCTCCTCTCCAAGACAATACCTGCCGTCTGTGACTGGCCCTCTACAATTTCCCCCTTACCGGCACTTGGAAGCGCATCTGGAGGTGTCCCCCTTGGCGCTGGGTGAACCCAGAAGAGAGTGAAGTGTCTGAGGAGGTGGCGCGATACGGCGCAGGCTTGCTGTGGTGCTCCTTCAGCCAGAGGAAGAGGAGCGGAGTGCCTTTCCCAGCCCTGAAAGACCCTGGCAGGGTGAGAAGTGTCTGCAGGGGTGGCGCGATTCCGCGCAGGCCTGTTGTGAAGATCCGCCAGCTTGAAGGAAGAAGGGCGGAGCGTCGACGGAGAAGCGTCAGCTGGTGCGCAGACCCGAAGAGGAGTTTCCGATCATCTGAGGGAAGAAGAGGGGCGGTAACAAGCTGAGCCACTGCACTCTCGTGCCTGCCCAGTGGCGCGGAAGTCGGAAGGTCAGAGGAGCCGTCTGGAGGAACCCGCATTGCCGTAAGCTCAGTGAGGCCTCCCCCTCGGTGCCGGCTTGGGTTCCGCTTGGCCTGGCCCACGAGGGAGGCGCTGCTAGGCGAAGACGACTGTTGGCGAGTGCCGGTTAACGGCAACAGAGCGGTGCTCGGCTGGCCTCAAGTAAGGTGGAAACTGGGGGCTGTTGTGGGGCCGGGGGTTGTTGAAACCAGGTCCCAGGAGGGAGATCTTTCTTTACTCCAGCGAATAAAATTGGTTGTACCGGTCTGAAGAGACTGGGAAGTCTGAGACTAAGAAGTCACCAGGACTAGTGAGGAGGGGAAATAAGTAAAGTAAAGGAGAGTGACTGAACTCTCTTCATGCTGAAAAAGACGGAGATTGTTGTTTAACCTTTTCCTTTCAGGGGAGGTCGGGGAAGGAAACTACGGCATGTCTTCTGGCAAACCTCTGAAATAATATGATTAAGCTGAATGTAATATGTAATTCTTTTTCATTTGAAGCCTTGTGGTTACTCACCTGTGCCTTGAGAAGCGTTAAGCTCTGTTTACCAATGTACCAGACCAGTTAGGAGGCCGGGGTGTCCCCAGAGAGTCAAGTAATGATATTCTGTGAATTGATTGCTGGGGAATTAACCTATGTAAAAGTGCAAATGGAAAAGTATTTGATTTGAGCAATGACCAAGTTGACAGACAGGAACAATAAGAGAAAATAATATTATTTTTATAAACAGCTCATATTTTTCTAAAATTGGTGTAGCGTCATTTTTTTTTTTAATGGATGGACGCTGTGACACTGAAGGGTGTGACGCAAGCTTTACACATTTGCCTCTAGGAAGTGACTGACTTACACTGGGCCAGGCTACCCAATGTGATCTGGGGTCCCCAGGTCCAACAATAACCTAGTACCGACTTTGCAGGTACTTCTAAATTGGCCTTCTGTTTTGGTTTTTAAATTATTCTTGCAAATTACTGTACAATATACCATATATGTTTTTAGGTTGAGACTGGGCAGCGCATGCACTGCTCTGTGGGCCATGCTGTATTGAGTTAGGGATTTGACGCCCGCCCACTCTCCGCCCATATTTTTCATTGGTTTGTGTTGTCCTTTGTAAATGCGGGCTTCTGATTCCTTAATCGCCTTGTTACTCCCTCCTTAGTACCGCCTTGTCTTCATTTGAAACCTCCCATGGCGACTAGCCCTTTTACTTTTGTTGCGACACCGTATGTTTTAATTAGTCTGTAAGCACTATTTTATTTAATGGGTTTTCCCCTACTGCAGGCACAACGTGCTTTCCTTACATTCAGTGCGCCATGCACGCTTTCACTTTCCAAGCAGCCTGGACTATGGCCTGGTGCTACTTTGCAATGCCATAGGTCTCTCGTTTACAAGAGTTACAGCTACTGGCATTGTAAATGCTGATAGCTTAAACGCTCGCAAATGCAAGACCTATGGCACTGCAAATATTTTTTTTATTGTCAAAGCCCCCATGCTGCATTTTCACATGCATGAAGGCCACACCCCTTTCTTTAGAAGAGCCGTGTCTAAGGAAACGTGCGCAACTGGTATTAAAGTGAAACCGCGGCATGAGGGCTTTTACAAACCACAAGAAATATTTGCAATGCATTAGGTCTCGCATTTGCGAGAGTTTAAGCTGTTGGCATTTATAATGCCAATAGCTCAAACACTCGTAGGTTCGAGACCTGTTGCATTGCAAATGCTTGTTTTTATTGTCATCATTCTCCCCATGCAGCAATCTTTCCTCTTTTGGGTGTTTCCCTATCATTTTGTACTGATCATGACCTGTTGGATCATGAAAGGTCGAATTTCTGGCGACATTATACAAGCTAAAAACATTTGGACTAATACGTACATATACAAGCAATGGAATCGCTATGAATATAAAATATTCCATGAACATTGTTGATATTGTTAATTCTTTTCTCTGTTCTCTCCTTTTCCTTGTGTAACATTGTGAACTGCCTGTTCATTTATGAGCACCTTTATGCACATTGCACATGGGACTCTTTGCTTATCATGTACTTTTTTGATGCTGATCGAATCTTGAAAGCCAATAAATATTTAAGTAAAATTTTCTGACAAACCTTAGTCTTACTTCTCTCTTTTTCTTCTGTCTTTTGATTATGTAATATAATTTCTCAAATATGGTCTTGAACAGATTATTGCTTGTTTAAATGCTAACCTTAAGGAAATTGTTTGCTTGTTACTCTTCATGTTTAAAAACGGGCAACTACAATCCTACATCTGAAACTTGACCCCAAAAAATCCGTTAACAACTGAGCAGTAGCCACTCTCCCATTTGCCTGCAAGATCATTGCAACTGATCACACAACAACTGCACATAACATTCTTCACAATCACCAATCGGATTGGTCCATGTTAGGGAAGACCTTTCATCACTGGAAGTTCTAATTCTTCTTGACCTGTATATGACACAGTAGATCATGAAATATCATAAAGCAATTTACTCAAATAACACTAAAACAGCAAAGGCACTTTAAAATGATTATTTTAAAATCCAAACCTAGTACATAAATTAAAAAGGGTAACCACACAGAATGCTAAAAGGAATGCAGCAATGCATGCCGTGGCCAGCAAGAACATTTCTAACATGGTTAGCAAGTTCTTAATATCTTAACACCCTAAGTTTATTTCTAAGCACTAAGCTAACTTTGAGCTTAAGCAGTAAATAGCAAGCATCCTGTTTGAGATTCTTAAGATGGATCGCACAGGATACTTGTTTTTGTTAGGAAAATAACAACTCTGCTCTTCTCTATCACTGCTTTGCCTGGGAATGGTAAACAGTGCTATGCTGAAGGCCACTTATCTGCACTGCTCCTATTATCCTGTGGTCAGAAGCCTGAGTTTTTATAGTATCTGCTTGCCGTTTTTATCTTTATATTTATGAAACAAAACTGCACTTGCAGACACTAAAGCATCGACAAGACTAAACAACCATAATGATAAATGCATAATTTCAAGTCAAATATTGATTCTATGCTCCTATAACTATAAACCACGAAAACATGTCAGCTAATACAGTGAGCGTCTATGATATTATGGCAGAGTCCATATATCGTCTGAAAACGATAAAATATGTCAGACCAGATAGTTAGCAGGTGTGATGGCAATTTATTTAAAAAAAGATAAGGCTCTGAAAGCAAGCCTAAAATGAAGAGAGAAGAGGCTTAAACTAGATGAGGCGGGCTCTGACTCAGCCTTTCGGTGGAGGCCACCTTTCCCGTGGGCTGAAGCCAACATGTAAGAATTAGCAGTGCCATATCCTCAATCCAACCTGCTCTGTTTCCTCCTTGTACAGGGCCCTTTCCAGGAATCAACCTGGCCCTGTGCTGCAAGTTAACCCCTTCCATGCTGATGACGAACCCCAGCCGTCATGCACTACGGTGCTCGTGTGCTGATGACGGCTGGGGTTCGTCACGGCCCGCCCCTGTTCGTGTTGTTTACAGCACGCCAGGGGAATCGCGGCCGCATGGAAGGGGTTAAAGCTAAGCGGTAAAGGAACATGGGGGCACAAAAGCAGAGAGGGACTGTGGTAACAGATACTCCTCTTTAGCAATTTGGTGACCGTTGACGAGGGCTTTAAGTGGGCCGGGTCTGAGCACCGACAGTTATTTTAAGGAGTCCTCAAAACTTGTCTCTATCGGGCTCTGTTTTGTGCCCTGGAACAGGTGGTCTGTTATTTTACGGACTGCAGTGACAACAGGCACATCGATGTGCTCTGCTCACACTGTTCACTTCTCACTTCTCACTAGTGAAGAAGTTAAGTCATGACGTCATGCCAGGTGAGCGTTGTAGGGGAAGTGAAATCCTTTAAAGAGAGTCCCTTTCTCTCTCGATTTCCCTTCTCTTTTTGAAACTCAGGAGCAGCAACATTGTTGTGGTGTCACCAGGGCTTTAAATGGAAGCTTTTTCAATATTATATATAGGCGATAGTTGCTGCTTATTTATCTTCTGCAACTAACAACCATTGACAAAGCCAATATTCCTAACTTGTTGTAGGTATGATGTTACTTGTTGTATCCTATATCTGGAGGTAATGACAGAAACAACAAAATACAAGTCGGGCGGCACACTATGCTAAGCTCAGATTTTTAGTTTAGGTGTTTTTAAGCCACGCCCTTAATTACATTGGCCACGCCCCTTTGAGAGACCCCCCACCAGTTTTTTCATCCCACTTAGAGACCTGCCCGTGACACTAGGTTTATCTACACACAATACACGTTTCTTCATCAGGCATTGCTCTCCTCAGTGTTCCTTAGCATAATTGGTGCAGGGAACAAAGGACAGTGCCCAAGGTGCTTGACATAACAAGCAGCTATTGTACACATGATTTGGAAATGCCAGGAGGTGGATAACTACTGAGACAGAATAGTAATGTACATAGATGGGGCAGGTGAAGAGTTATCACTGCATATAGAGATTACATCCCTGGCCCATAAGGCGAAGATTACGTTCAAACTAGTGCTGCTCTCGCTTTTCCAAGTGAAGAGGCACATATTGGTCCCCTGGCTAAAATGCACTTAGTTTTCTTATTTGGATTAGTGGAGGGATTTGAAGCAATGGCTCTTTGCAGAGGAGTTCAGCGACCCTGGACCCTGTCACCAGGCAGGTCGCTCCCCTCACCGCTGCACAGCCCCTCTGTGTGCCCTGTGCCCCGCCGCTGCTGCCGCTCGTAACTAGAGTGTGCCTCTTTTTTGGTTGTGCCTGCTTTTCTCCTATGTAATTACTGTGTAATCTCTGCTGTTTTACTGTTTTATCCTGTGTTTTGCCGCCTTGCCCTCTTTTTTGTGTCCCCTTTGTGCCTTCTGTGACCCCAGCTCGCCTGCTCACCCCTCTGTGTTTCCTACCGCTGCGTCCCCTGCGGCCCCGCCCCCCTGTCCCCCTGTATCCCCATTGGTCACCCCGCTCCCAGCTGCTCCCCCCTTCCACATCCCCTCATATGGAGGCCGCGTAGCTGGCTCGCCTAGGGCAAGCGCTCCTGCGCCCGTCCGCGCATGGACCGTGCCCAGTGCCAGGACCCAGGAGACGCCACAACACCCGACTGCACTATGACGCCAGCACCGTCGACGCACTCAACCCCGGCTGAGAACACACCTGCTACCAGGCAACCCCAAAGCGCACCCAAGGACCCTTCACCTGCCAGAACTGCAACTTCACCTGCATCCGGCCAGCCAAACAGGCCACCAAGGAACCCAACTACCTCAGATGCATCTTCCTCAACACCCGCTCCGCCCGCAAACACGCTGTTGAACTCTGGGACCTCCTTGACTCTACCTCCCCTGACGTCGCCTTCCTGACAAGAGACCTGGCTGAACCCTGCCTCCACTCCCGACATCGCCAGTGCCATCCCGGAAGGATACAAGATCAAGCGCAAGGACCGCACCAATGGAACAGGAGGAGGAATCGCCATCGTCCACAGGAACACCCTCGGAGTATCGACCAACACCGACGACACCCTCCGCACCGCCGAACACATGCTCTTCCAGATCCACACCGATCCCAGCACCACCCTCAGAGGAATCCTAATCTACAGACCCCCCGAACCCCGACCACAGTTCAGCGACTCCATCGCCGACTTCGTCAGCATGCACGCCCTCGCCTCCATGGACTATATTCTCCTAGGAGACCTGAACTTTCATCTTGAGAACAACAACAACACCATCTCCACCGCCCTGCTCGACAACCGCCCAACCTCTGATTCCGACAGCTCGTGACAACACCCACCCAAACCGCCTGCCACACGCTCGATTCCATCTTCACCGCAAGCCCCCACGTCTCCCTTAACCGCACCACTGAACCCCACTGGACCGACCACCACTGCATCCACTTCACCTTCAGGAAGCCCACCACGCACCACCGCACCCAACTGCTGCCCCGACGATGCTGGAGCAAAGTCACCGAGGACCAGTTCACCACCACCCTCGCCCAGAACCCACCCGCCGACTCCACCGACCCTGACACAGCCACCCGCAGCCTCAGACAATGGATCGACGACTACGCCAGCACCCGTGCCCCGCTCAAGACACCCTCCAACAGCCACATCAGCAAGAAAGCCACCTGGTTCACCGAAGACCTCCAGGCCTCCAAAAGAATATGCCGAAAACTTGAGAAGAACTGGCTCTGCGAACGATCACCGAACAGCTACACAGCCCCAAAGAACGCCACCCGCAGCCATCACCAACTCATCAGAGCCGCCAAGAGGGCCTCATTCAAGAACCTCCTTGACAGCAACGCACACAAGGAGCTCTTCAACATCGTGAAGGAACTCTCCAACCCCAGCTCCAATTCCAATGACATCCCGCCTTCGCAAGACCTATGCGACTCACTGGCCACCTTCTTCCACCGCAAGATCACCGACATCCACGACAGCTTCAACGCCACGACCGCACTAACGACTACCGCCCCCACCACCACCACAAGCGCCAACCATCTACTCTCCTGGACCAGAGTCAACGACAAGGACACCAGCGAGATCATGAAGACCATCCACTCCGGCTCACCGCTAGACCCATGCCCCCACCACATCTTCAACAAAGCCAGCGCATATATCGCACCCCATCTCAGCAAGGCCATCAACATCTCCTTCGAGACAGCAACCTTTCCGGAAAGCTGGAAACACGCCTAAGATCAACGCCTTACTCAAGAAACCAAAGGCGGACCCCAAGGACCTCAAGAACTTCTGGCCCATCTCCCTGCACCCCATTTCTGGCTAAGGTCACCGAGAAAGTCGTCAACAAACAGCTGACCTGCTACCTCAAAGACAATAACATCCTGGACCCATCCCAGTCCAGTTTCCGCTGCAACCACAGCATCGAAACCGCCCTCATCGCCGCCACAGATGACATCAGGACCCTTCTAGACAACGGAGAAACAGCAGCCCTCATCCTCCTGGACCTGTCAGCCACCTTTGACACGGTCTGCCACCGCACCCTAACCACATGCCTACACGACGCCGGAATCCGAGGGAAGGCCCTGGACTGGACCACATCCTTCCTCTCCGGCAGAACTCCGAGCGTCCGCCTCCCCCCCTTCCACTCCAATGCCACCGAGATCATCTGCAAACACAACAGGTGATGGACCGAATGTGGATCAATGTCACACACTCAACCCAGTCCAAGGATCTGGGCCCAAATCCATCGATATTTTGCACTCCACACAACCCTGGGTTAGACAATGGCGATATGCAAATCAGCTCTGACCCTGTTCCCCATGGGAACAGTCCAGTCCGAACTACAAAAGCCATGTTCTTCCCAGAACGGAATCAAGCATCCGAGGACCGGACCGGTTTCGAGGTAACACCTCATCAGCCCGGCTAGCTTGACTCCAGTGGTGTGGAGTGCCTGGGACCCACGTCTGGGCATCCCCAGCACACTTAGGGCGGAATATGCAAACAC
This sequence comes from Lissotriton vulgaris, assembly GCF_964263255.1. Classification (NCBI taxonomy): domain Eukaryota; kingdom Metazoa; phylum Chordata; class Amphibia; order Caudata; family Salamandridae; genus Lissotriton; species Lissotriton vulgaris. The sequence continues at coordinate 367,049 of NW_028251378.1, read as the reverse complement.
AACAGGTGATGGACCGAATGTGGATCAATGTCACACACTCAACCCAGTCCAAGGATCTGGGCCCAAATCCATCGTTATTTTGCACTCCACACCACCCTGGGTTAGACAATGGCGATATGCAAATCAGCTCTGACCCTGTGCCCCATGGGAACAGTCCAGTCCGAACTACAAAAGCCATGTCCTTCCCAGAACGGAATCAAGCATCTGAGGACCGGACCGGTTTCGAGGTAACACCTCTCATCAGCCCGGCTAGCTTGACTCCAGTGGTGTGGAGTGCCTGGGACCCACGTCTGGGCATCCCCAGCGCACTTAGGGCGGAATATACAAACACAACAGGTGATGGACCGAATGTGGATCAATGTCACACACTCAACCCAGTCCAAGGATCTGGGCCCAAATCAATCGTTATTTTGCACTCCACACCACCCTGGGTTAGACAATGGCGATATGCAAATCAGCTCTGACCCTGTTCCCCATGGGAACAGTCCAGTCCGAACTACAAAAGCCATGTCCTTCCCAGAACGGAATCAAGCATCCGAGGACCGGACCGGTTTCGAGGTAACACCTCATCAGCCCGGCTAGCTTGACTCCAGTGGTGTGGAGTGCCTGGGACCCACGTCTGGGCATCCCCAGCGCACTTAGGGCGGAATATGCAAACACAACAGGTGATGGACCGAATGTGGATCAATGTCACACACTCAACCCAGTCCAAGGATCTGGGCCCAAATCCATCGTTATTTTGTACTCCACACCACCCTGGGTTAGACAATGGCGATATGCAAATCAGCTCTGACCCTGTTCCCCATGGGAACAGTCCAGTCCGAACTACAAAAGCCATGTCCTTCCCAGAACGGAATCAAGCATCCGAGGACCGGACCGGTTTCGAGGTAACACCTCTCATCAGCCCGGCTAGCTTGACTCCAGTGGTGTGGAGTGCCTGGGAACCACGTCTGGGCATCCCCAGCGCACTTAGGGCGGAATATGCAAACACAACAGGTGATGGACCGAATGTGGATCAATGTCACACACTCAACCCAGTCCAAGGATCTAGGCCCAAATCAATCGTTATTTTGCACTCCACACCACCCTGGGTTAGACAATGGCGATAAGCAAATCAGCTCTGACCCTGTTCCCCATGGGAACAGTCCAGTCCGAACTACAAAAGCCATGTCCTTTCCAGAACGGAATCAAGCATCCGAGGACCGGACCGGTTTCGAGGTAACACCTCTCATCAGCCCGGCTAGCTTGACTCCAGTGGTGTGGAGTGCCTGGGACCCACGTCTGGGCATCCCCAGCGCACTTAGGGCGGAATATGCTAACACAACAGGTGATGGACCGAATGTGGATCAATGTCACACACTCAACCCAGTCCAAGGATCTGGGCCCAAATCCATCGTTATTTTGCACTCCACACCACCCTGGGTTAGACAATGGCAATGTGCAAATCAGCTCTGACCCCATTGTTTTGTTTGCAAATTCCGCCCTAAGTGCGCTGGGGATGTTCAGACGTGGGTCCCAGGCACTCCACACCACTGGAGTCAAGCTAGCCGGGCTGATGAGAGATGTTACCTCGAAACCGGTCTGGTCCTCGGATGCTTGATTCCGTTCTGGGAAGGACATGGCTTTTGTAGTTCGGACTGGACTGTTCCCATGGGGCACAGGGTCAGAGCTGATTTGCATATCGCCATTGTCTAACCCAGGGTGGTGTGGAGTGCAAAAAAACGATGGATTTGGGCCCAGATCTTTGGACTGGGGTGAATGTGTGACATTGATCCACATTCGGTCCATCAATTGTTTTGTTTGCAAATTCCGCCCTAAGTGCGCTGGGGATGCTCAGACGTGGGTCCCAGGCACTCCACACCACTGGAGTCAAGCTAGCCGGGCTGATGAGAGGTGTTACCTCGAAACCGGTCCGGTCCTCGGATGCTTGATTCCGTTCTGGGAAGGACATGGCTTTTGTAGTTCGGACTGGACTGTTCCCATGGGGCACAGGGTCAGAGCTGATTTGCATATCGCCATTGTCTAACCCAGGGTGGTGTGGAGTGCAAAAAAACGATGGATTTGGGCCCAGATCTTTGGACTGGGGTGAATGTGTGACATTGATCCACATTCGGTCCATCAATTGTTTTGCTCGCAAATACCGAGATCATCTGCGGCGTACCCCAGGGCTCGTGCCTCAGCCAGACGCTGTTCAATATCTACATCGCCCAGGTCGCCCGTCAACACGACCTCAACATCATCTCCTACGCTGACGACACCCAGCTGATCATCTCCCTCACCAAAGACCCCCACACAGCCAAAACCAACCTCTTAGAAGGAATGAAGGCAGTCGCCGACTGGATGAGGAACAGCCGACTGAAGCTGAACTCGGAAAAGACGGAGGTCCTCATACTTGGGTCCACCCCTTCGACCTGGGATGACTCCTGGTGGCCGAACACACTGGAAACTGTTTCAACACCCACAGACCATGCACGCAACCTAGGGTTCATCCTCGACTCCACCATCACCATGACTAAGCAGGTCAACGCCGTCTCCTCCTCCTGCTTCAACATCCTCCAAATGCTAAGTAGGATCTTCAAGTGGATTCTCACTGAAACAGGAAGTACAGTCACCCAGGCCCTCGTCACCAGCAGGCTGGACTACGGTAACACCCTCTACGCAGAAGCATTGGCCAAGCTCCTGAGACAGCTGCAACGCATCCAGAACACCTCAGCACGTCTGATCCTCGACATTCCCCGCCGCAGTCACATCACTCCTCACCTGAAAGACCTACACTGGCTCCCCGTCAACAAGAGGATAACCTTCAAACTCCTCATCCACGCACACAAAGCCCTCCACAACACCGGCCCAGCGGACCTCAACAGACGACTCAGCTTTAACACCCCCACCTGCAAGCTTCGCTCTGTCGACCTCGCCCATGCCGCTGTCCCCCGCATGCGAAGAACGACTGCCGGAGGCAGATCCTTCTCCCACCTCGCCGCCATGACCTGGAACACCCTCCCCAAAAACCTACGGCAGACCCAAGACCTACTGGCCTTCAGAAGACTACTCAAGACCTGGCTCTTCGATCAGTATCGGCACCCCCCCTCCCTCCCCCAGCGCCTTGAGACCCTCACGGGTATGTAGTGCGCTCTACAAATGTCCTGATTGATTGATTGTAGTGCGAATGAATGATGGAATAAAGAAGGACTTGATGCTTTTGAGAGAAATATATACAGTGCTATGTAGTGATAAACCTGGCTGAATAAACTGCAACGCTGACGAACAGAATTGAAAGTTGCATTGAACATAAATGAGTGTGACAGATAATCGTGGTCTGGATGCTATGTACTTATAGTGCTCACCAGGTGATCCATGACTGCTGCTCAGTCAGATATCTGTTGGTATCTGTTCGTATTACTTTTTGGTCGATATAACTACAAACTCAAACATTAAAAAAAATGAAACCCATGCTTACCAACTTTCATTTTGACACTGCTTTTCAACATTTCCAATGCAAAACAATTGATGGACGGAATGCTGGACAATGCAAACATTCATCCCATTCACAAGGATCTGGGTTTAATCCGTCATACTTTTGCTCACCACACCACCCCAGTTTGGACCCAGCTATATGCAAATCAGTCTTGATGCTGTTCTTTGTGGGAACAGTCCAGCCCGAACTGCCAAGCCAGGTCCCCCCTGGACCAGAAACAAGCTTCCTGTGACCTGTTTCTGGGCATCACCCTTCATCAGCCAGGCTAGCTTGAATCCAGTGGTGTAGTGAGCATGGGGCCCACGTCTGGGCATACCCTTCCCACTTAGGGCGACAAATGCAAAAGATTGGATCCGAAGTGCCGCCGATCTAGTGGCCCCAGAAAAACTTACGAGACCTAACAGAGCATCTCCTTCGGCTGCCTGGTATAATGAAGATTTAAGACTCCATCGCCAACACTGTAGGAACCTAGAAAGGCGATGGAGAAAAGCTTACTGCCCCATAGCCAGACAAATTTATAAAGATGCCCTTATGACTTACAAAAAGGCAATTGTAACCCGAAAAACGGTCTTTTTTTCGGCACAAATTGAAACTGCCGCCAACTCTGCCAGAGAGCTGTTCTCCGTTGTTACGACTCTGTCCACCCCCCCCTCTGGCCCTGGGGTAGAGCCCTCACAGACCTTCTGTAATGATCTATCCACCTTCTTCACCACAAAGGTGGCAGATATATATGCTTCATTTGAAGGGAATATTAAAACTGAACACAGAGGCGGTAGTGTGAAAGAGGTACCTTCTCATCATAATTATGACCCTTTCTTATGTTTTTCACCTGCCTCACTTGATGATGTTATCACTCTCATTTCATCCACTAAATCGGGTTCCCCTTTGGACCCTTGCCCTCCTTCTGTGATGCAAAAACTCACAGAGGTGATCGCACGCCCCCTTATGGAGATCTGCAACACTGCATTTCAGACAGGCCAATTTCCTAGTATATGAAAGAAGGCTGTTATAAAACCCCTTCTGAAAAAACCCTCCCTAGACCCTACAGCCGTCGCCAGCTATAGACCCATTGCGTGTCTACCCTTTGCCGCCAAAGTATGCGAATCCATGATGAATAGACAGCTTTCAGAGTTCGTTGAGACCCACCAACTTCTCGATGAATCGCAGTTTGGCTTTAGGAAAGGGCATGGGACAGAGACCGCCCTGATTAAGGCCTCTGACGCGATCAGGGCGATCATGGATCAGGGGGGGGCGGCTGTCCTCATCCTTTTGGATTTGTCAGCGGCCTTTGACACGGTCGACCATGTCACCCTAGTCGACCGTGTCACAGCTCTGGGCATAAGCGGTCTGGCCAAGGATCTCATTTCATCTTTCCTGGCAGACCGTACCCAGACTGTAAGGCTGGGAGATTTCTACTCACCCACCTCTGTACTCCCCTGTGGAGTCCCACAAGGTTCCTCGCTAAGTCCTATGCTATTTAACATTTATGTAGCAGACTTAGCGAGGGTAATAAAGGCACATGGAGTACGGCTAACATCTTATGCAGATGATACCCAGCTGGTCCTGGGCATCCATAAGGACGGCTGCGCTGTGGCAGCCAACTTCCAGAGAGCTATGCTTGAGGTCAGTACCTGGATGGCCTCTAATTGTCTTAGGCTCAACTCGGACAAGACCGAGGTTATGACCTTTGGAAAACTCTCTCCAGAATGGTCTTCTAACTGGTGGCCGGAAAAGCTCGGCTATCCACCTGTCCCAGTGGAAAAAGCCAGAAACCTGGGAATCATTTTTGACAGCAAGTTGGTATTTGACCTTCATACAAACAAGGTTGTGTCGTCTTCTTTCTTTATTCTGAAAAAGATTAAGAAGCTGCTGCCTTATCTCCCTCCCTCAGCTGGGAAGACTCTGGTCTCTACCTTAGTCTTCTCCAAAATGGATTATGGAAACGCTCTCTTTCTCCATACCCAGAAGCGTGTTATAACAAAGCTGCAATCCATCCAGAATGCGGCAGCCAGGATTCTCTTGAGCATTCCTCGCCACAACTCCACCACTCTTGGCATTCGTCAACTCCACTGGCTGAGAGTAGAGAGCCGCATTAAATTCAAGGCCCTCTGCATTGCATATAAGGCAGTACACGGCATAGGACCCAGGTTCCTGACGGAAGCCTTTCAGCCATACACTCCTAGACGGCAATTAAGATCGGCCAATACCAACCTCCTCACTGTGCCACGCACAAGAACGGACACTTGGGGAGATAGACGTTTCTTGGTGGCCACCCCAAAACTCTGGAATCTTCTGCCACATTCCATCAAAACTGCCCCGAACCTGATGAGCTTCCGCAGGCTCTTAAAAACGTGGTTATTTAACCAGTGAGAGGATGACTGACCCCAGTAGCTCCACAGCGCCGAGACACCCCAGGGTATTTGTTGCGCTATAAAAATTACGTAAATAAATAAATAAATAAATAAATAAACAAAAGTAACAATTGATGGACGGAATGCTGGACAATGAAAACATTCACCCCAGTCACAAGGATCTGGGTTTAATCCATCTTTCTTTTGCTCACCACACCACCCCAGTTTGGACCCAGCCATCTGCAAATCAGTCTTGACCCTGTTCCTTGTGGGAACATTCCAGCCCGAACTGCCAACATTTCCATGCAGCGTTTGGTGAACGTGGTCATTCATCATCGACAATTAAAAATGTATGCTAACACACAAATTCACATTTGATTAGGAAGCAATCCAGAGAAGCTCCCCTTATTCTACAACTGCCTGAGGTATACTTTAGGCTGAGAGATAAGTGCCATTATCTTAAATTCTCCAAAACGGAGGCCATGTCAAATTTCATCTCTGCCAGATCTACCATACCCTTTGACTGTCCAAAAGAATTGGGTATCGCTGGCTTGTTAGCTTGACCAGTAAAACACCTTGGAACCATCTCTCAACTAGTAAATCACAGCCGTGATCAAATAAATGCATTCTTCCAGATCCTGATACTCCCTTTCTGAGTTGAACCACTGTATCAACTTCACAAGAGTAATGGTGCCTAGACTACTGGAGTCAATATACATCCATATCTCTAAGGATGTTCAGAAGCTCCAGAGCTTTCAGAAGCAAGCTGCTACACAATGCCTGCATTTTTGAAATCACAACGGTATAACTTCACCTCTGAATAAACCACTGGTTCCCAGTTCAACGAAGAATTAGATTAAAAGTGTGCTGTGCGTTGTTCACACATCCTTCTGGTAAAAAGTGCTTCAAGTACCTTTGAAAATAGAGCCCTTCCTTATGATCAAAGAACCAGCAATGCAGCCTAATTAACCAATCCAAACTCAAGAACAAGAAATACAGTGGAACAACAATTAGAACTCCGAATTCAAAACTTTGGACCACACTGACTTCTAACTTTGGTGTTGCTCAACTTAGCAGTATTCAAAATATTTTTGAAAACCACATTATTCAAAGACACTTATGACCTTTATCCAAGCTTCTCTGAGATCAGTTCACTGGCTTCCCCACCCCAAAGTAGGAACCTGGGCACCTTCATCAATCAGAGGATGCAACATAGTTCTCACCAGCGGACGAACTGCATGTGGGGTTTTCTTTATGGACTTCTTCTACCCTTCCATCATCATCATTGGAATCTGTTATGAGATTGGTGCAGATTTCTTGGAGCTGGAAGTGTCTACTTGCGACATGTTGAATATAATACAATTAAATAAATGCTAGTGTCCCAAACACATATTTAAATGTAAACCATTAAACCATCTCCTCCCTAATTTCAAATAGAAGATCTATTTATTGGCCTATAGGGTCAGGTGCCCATGTCAAGCCAGCTATGCTTCTTTTCTTACAAGCATTTTGGCAGAGCTCACTTTCTAGCAAAAGAAGAAGGTGTAGATTGCCTTTATAGTCTGCAACCCACTTGGGTTGATGGATTTTTTTAGTAGGCTCGTAGTCAGAGGATTGGGATCTCCCCTCTTGAGTGCTGTCTAGATCTGTGGACAAGTACATCCCATGTCATGTATTGCTGCTTAAGGAGTAGCCAGATAAGGAGTTCTACCTAGTATCATGGCGAACGTACACTGTGGGTAAAGGCTGATTGATAAAGGAGGAAGGTACATTCTTCTGATAGAATGAACAAATACTCTAAACATGAAGAATAACGCTCAAGCAGGATACATGGATCAATTCATTAACCGTGGATTATGCATAAACACGTTTTTTTACTTTTCTCTTTTCCCCATTCATCTGACAGTACTGTACCCCAGGTTAACATGGCAGAGAGACACTGTGCTTGCAATGGCTATTTTTATGGTGTTTTAATTGATGTCGTATTTTTCCTACGATTCTCAACATGCAACAATACAGCTGGAACTTGGAGCTCACATTAAAGACTCGAGCACCAGATGGACATTTGATCAATCCCTTCTTGAGAAACCAAACCAAGCTTATAGGTGTCACAAGAAACAGGGAATACTTTCAATTTCATCTAGGCACAGCAGTGGCAAATGTATTATGGGATGCCTATAAGGTATGTGTTCGTTGTTGTATTATCCTTATTAACCTAATCTGTTGATGTGTTAAAAATCTGGGATTACACAATCTAAAAAAGGAAATAGAGGGCTATTCAGCATTAGTCCCAGATAGCACCCTAGAAAATGAACAGAAATTACCGAATTCAAATCAATCAACAAAATTAAAATTGCAAACAAATTTAGAGACCTTGATTTTTAAGAAATGGGAAACCAATAAACTTTAACATTTTGAATGTGATTAATATCTGGGGTGTTACTAGCATGGAAAGCCAAAGCAGACCAGTCATGAACATAATACAACAAGTGTATCAAGCGCATGCATTGATTAAAAACCAATTTAGAGGATTGGTCAAAAGTAAATTTTGATCAGGTTTTCAGTTCTTTTATGTGGAAAACTCCCTCCCGGATATCGAACATTTTAGATGAATGACTTCATGAACTATAATATTCAAAGCTCAACATTTACGGAGCAGAATTAATATATTAAAGGTGATAGTACAGCCTAAGTATGCCGTTATGTTTGATGCAATCCAATTGCACTTTAAGCCAAAATAAAACTTAGGCAGTGCTCAGTTTGTATAGGGAGGTAAAGTGAAAAGGCTTAGGTGGAAAAAACAATAACTTGCACTTGGATAAAAGGGTGGGCTCTTCCAAACCTGCAGTTATACTTGTTGACTTCTAAAATAAAACACTGCAGATTACGTCTCCCCTTTCGAACTGAGATACAGCCCCCAGACTTGCTTCTTTCTACGACAGTCAGAAAGTGAGAAAGGGTGTATGTATAAATTTGCATTCTTCGGAGGGATTAGTTGGAAAATATTGCATTCATCCTCCTAGACGTGGTTACAGGTTATGACTTTTTGGGTACATCAAACCATGGTCTTACTCTTCTTTATCAACCGACAGGGCAATCACCAGGTACCAAAGAGCGCTTGCGGAATAGGTTTAGTCCCCTTCTGGAATTAGCTAATAATCAAGCCATTTCACATTTACAAAAGGAAGGGGAAATTCGATATTAGGAACATCTGAAAGAAATAACAAATGGGAAGCTGTCAAGATTCCAACACTTTTATATCAACAAGTGGTTACAGGAGATTCGGGGCCGGGACCATGCCTTGCCGCTCACCATCTTCAAAAGTCAATCAACCTGTATTCAGAAAACATATCTTGAAGTGGTACCAGCTGATGTTTGAGATAGAAGAAACCAGAATGAACCTGCCAAAGCGAATTTGAACAGAGAACTTCAGACCTCCGAATAAAATAAACACATGACCAGTATCTGTTAACACTGTGCAGATAGTGTCTCTTCCAGAAGCATTAAAGCATTTTTAAAACAATTTTCAGGTTACATTGGACAACAAAGAAACTACTGAAGTTCTATCCTGAATCATCAGTTAAATGTCCTAAGTGCGTGTTGGAAAAAGGCAGATGATCTCCACATGTTTTACAGTTATCGTAGACTCCAACCTTCTTAGGAGTAATCCAGGTAATCGGAGATATTTTGAGAAGTTGCGGTAGATGCGTTTTATAATTATCCTTCAAATTCAGTAGGACATCATTTGATTACTTAAAAACAGACTGCAGCTTGCTATTTTATCTATTATTGTTAGGCCACAGTGAGAATCTAGAAGTGATGGGAGGAAGTTCCAACAGTCCACGAATATTTGTAGGTGGGTGGAAGGGTGGCCGCTGTCAACACTGAAATGTCTATTGGCAAGAGGATACCCCTCTGCAGTGGTCTGAAATAACCTAAGCTGACGATAACACACTTAGGTGGTTCATAGGGCCTTTGACCTTTAAAGTGCATTTCGCGAAATACCTGCCAGACAGATAGGTGTGGATCAGTGTTATCCACCTACTATTCTGCCTGTGGTTAATATGAGGGCAAAAAAAAGAAATTCACACTGAGCCGACGCACCATTTATGGAGACTTCCTATTAAGGTAAATAAAGAAAAGGTTGGTTGCCTTTGGGCTATGCTAATATTTATTCTATTAACCTTTCTGAATTGGCACATTTACAAGGAATTACGTCACACCACGAAGCTTGTTTGCAGTAAAGACAACGAGAAACACATTTCTGAGTCAATAAGAATAATGTTGCCATTCATGCGAGTTTTTTTTTTCAAGCATGCTGCGCCATGCATTCACCAATGCTAGACTCGCCATCTGTTTAGCAGGTGACTTGTGGACACAGGTTTATTGCAAAATAGGACGTTTAGACGCTGCGGTTCGCCTCCCGGCCTGACTCAGCTTGGATGTTAGCTGTCTTGAAGCACACTTAAATGAACGTAATACCTTGCAACCCAGGGGCGCAACTAGGTCTTCATTTCGGGGGGGGCTAACATGGCAAATGAAGGGGCGTGGCTAATGTTAAAAAAATGGGGCGGGGCTAAAATGGTAGATAATCGGGATCGATTAATGCTCAGGTCAAGCGGAGAAAACGTGATGAATTCTGCATTTGAAACTGGACAACAATTAGAGCACACATTTGTGTTAATTTGATGCATTTATGTCCTATTGTCTTATGAAAAAGGAACAGAATGTACTGAATTAAAAGACCAATTTAATATGTTTTACTACAAAGCACTTTAGGAACACAATATAACCAATTTTCACAATGCCATTTCAAGGCGACGACCCTTTTTCGCCAGTTCGTCAACAATTGCTTCTATAGGAGGACAATGTGCTTGTGAAATGTTTATCATTGCAAGTCCAAAACCCATACCCACCCTGAACCCTAAAATTATCCCGGGTACCCCATAACCCATACCCACCCTGAACCCCAAAGTTACCCCCTTGGCACACCAAAACCCATACCCGCCCTGAACCCTAAAATTTCCCCAGGTACCCAAAAACCCATACCCACCCTGAACGCTAAAATTACCCCTGGCACCCCAAAACCCATACCCATGCTAAACGCTCATATTACTGCTTGCCCCCCAAAATCCATTACCACCCGAACCTCCAAATTACACCCCTGGCACCCCAAAACCCATAACCACGAACCCTAAAACTACCCCCTCGCACCCCAAAACCCATAACCACCCTGAACCCTGAAATCATCCCCCTAGAACCCCAACCCCCATACCCGCGCTGATCCCTGAAATTACACCCTTGCCCCCCAAAACCATACCCACCCTGAACCCTAAATTTACCTCTGGCACCCCAAAACCCATAGCCGTACTGATCCATAAAATTACAACCTTGCCCCCTCAAATCCATTACCACCCTGAACCACAAAATTACCCCCTGGCACCGCAAAACCCATGCCCACCCTGAACCCTAAAATCACCCCCCTGGAGCCTCAAAACTCATACCTGCGCTGATCCCTAAAATTACACCCTTGCCCCCCAAAACCCATACCCACCCTGAACCTTAAAATTACCCCTGGCACCCCAAAACCCATACCCATACTGAACATTAAATCCCCCCCTGGCACCCCAAAACCCATACCCACCCTGAACCCTAAAATTACCCCTGGCACACCAAAACACATACCTACGCTGAACCCTAAAATTACCCCCTGGCACCCAAAACCCATTACCACCCTGAACCCTAAAATTACCCCCGGCACCCCAAAACCCATACCCATACTGAACATTAAATCCCCCCCTGGCACCCCAAAACCCATACCCACCCTGAACCCTAAAATTACCCCTGGCACACCAAAACACATACCTACGCTGAACCCTAAAATTACCCCCTGGCACCCAAAACCCATTACCTCCCTGAACCCTAAAATTGCCCCCCTGACACCTGATAAACCCACACCCACCATGAAACCTAAAATGCTTCCCCTCCCACCCTAAACCCCATACCCGCACTGAATCCTAAAATTAACCCCATGGCACCCCAAAATCTATTACCACCCTAAACCCTAAAATTACCCCCCAACACCCCAAAACTCACACCTGCCCTGAACCCAAATATTACCCCTGGCACACCAAAACACATACCCACGCTGAACCCTAAAATTAACCCCCTCACACCCTAAAACCCATACCGCCCTGAACCCTAAAATTAACCCTATGGCACCCCAAAACCCATTATTTCCCTGAACCTTAAAGTTACCCCCTAGCACCCCAAATCCCATACCGACCTTGAACCCTAAAATTACCCCTGGAACCCCAAAAACCATGCCCTCCCTGAACCCTAAACTTACCCCTGGCACCTGAAAACCCATACCCATTCTCTTCCCTAAAATTATCACCGGCACCCCTAAACCCATACCCACCCCAAACCCTAAAATTACCCCCTGGCATCCCAAAACCCATTACCACCCTGAACCCTAAAATCACCACCCTGGAACCTTAAAATTGCCCCTGGCACCCCAAAACCCATACCCACGCTGAACCCTAAAATTAACCCCATGGCACCCCAAAACCCATACCCACCCTGAACCTGAAAATGACCCCTGGCACCCCAAAACCCATACCCATGCTAAAACATAAATTCCCCCCTGGCACCCCATAACCCATACCCATCCTGAACCATAAATTCTCCCCTGGCACCCCATAACCCATACCCACCCTGAACCCTAAAATTGCCCCCTGAAACCCCAAAACCCATACCTGCCTTGAACCCTAAAATTACCCCTGGCACACCAAAACACATACCCACGCTGAACCCTATAATTACCGCCTGGCACCCCAAAACCCATGCCCGCCCGGATCCCTAAAATTACCCCCCTGGAACCCCAAAACCCATACCCACTCAGAACCCTAAAATTACCCACTGGCACCCCGATCCGTAACCCACCCTGAACCCTAAAATTGCCCCCTGGCACACTAAAACCCACACCCACCCTGAACCCTAAAGTTACCCACTAGCACCCCAAAAAATGAACACTACAAACTTACACTACATGTGCATAATGTAAGCCGAGCAATGTAAGCAGCTTTTCTGTTAAGAGTCTGTGACACTACTTTGTAGTGATTGCCACTTCTTCCTCGATAAGTGGGTCCTCATCTTCCTGTCAGTGAACTTTTGTGGAGAGTCGAGGGCTCCTGTCTATTTATTAGGATCTGAGGAGACCAGGTCAGAAAGACAACTTTGAGAGCGTACACTTCTCTAAGGCTCCTCTTTAATTCTATATACCAAGGGGCTTACTCTTTGGGTACTCCTGGCAAAAGTAGGACAGCAATACTCCTTGCTCACATTTGGGATGTAGGAGTACGTAAACGAGAAAGTCACATGTACACGTAGCAAAATGTTTATGAATTGAGTCCTACATTACCACTGCCACCACGACAGCAAAAATAAAGGTGTTTTCTAATTAACTCTAGAAAAGCACTTGCAAGTAATCCTTCGAGTGACATATTTATTGATAATATTAGATTATGTTTTTGCTATATAAATTACATTTAATGAGCTAAATGCATACGTTCGTAGTGGGCTTTATTCTACGAAATTCAGGGAATCGTTCACTTTCTCTTGATAGCTTGGTTCATATTACTGTCACCTGAAATAAACTTCTGATTTACAAGATATTTTAAGGCTGTCCATTAGAGGAGTGCACACCAAAGTTTTCAACGCTCAAAGAGGGAAAAAACAACCGTTATTTGATTGTGCATTTAAAAAATGCTCCTGAGGAGAAAATCAAAAATTGGCACCCTTGCCCCCAATTTCTGCTGGCGTCATAGCCCAGGGTTTTGCTGTCTGTCCACTTGTATGGAATACACATTTATACAAGTGCGCAGACAGCACTCCCTGGGCTAAGATGCCAGCAGGAATTCCTTTACAAAGGAAAAGCGTCACCTGCACTGGCCAGCCCTTTCCCCCTGCTGTGCACATCTTCACACCCCATGCTGAACACATCAAGTGTTTAGGTGAAATCCCTGCCTTCAGGCAAGGATTTCACCTCTGCGCCACTCTAAAGGAAAACAAGAGGTGGGGGCTGGGGGTTCACTCAGTGAAACTGTTTGAGGCTGGCTGTCTGGCTCGGGCTGCTGGGCCTCTCATAAATCATTAAAGCAATCACATCCTCGGAACGGATGCGCAGCCTTCCTGCACCATTTCAGTGCGTGCCAACTTAGCCCGGGCAGAGGAGGCGACGGGGGGGGGCTGAAGCCCGGTGAGCCCAATGGGTGTTGCGCGCCTGTTGCAACCTCACCCCGAGCATAACTTAACAATAGCAGGGAAAATAGGTACGGCTAAGTAATAAATAATTGAGTAATAAAAACAATTCTCAATCCCAGAATTCGTGACCTACTTCAGCTCTTAGTGAGCACCCAGTCAAGCAAGTTTGAAATAATACATTTGAATCAACAAATTAAAAGATACATTCTTTACACTACGAATATTTTTAAATGGATATGTTCGAGGTTTCATGAATTCCAAAAATATTTTTTCAGATTAACTTTTGAATGTTATTCTTGTCAACAACAGGCATTGCTTCCTTGTTTTTCGTTGTATCTAGTAGTCTCTCTTACTTCTTTATTCACTTTTCTGTTTTAAACTTGCAAAATGGTTCCCAAGTGCCTTTTTACCTCTTTTGCTTTTTTTTTTCCATTTCGCACCTGAAAGTCGTCTCACAAAGAGTTTCTTACCTTAGACCCTCTTGCTTCATCACTTTTTGCTGCAACTGAATATTTTTTGGTGCCATTCATATTCCATGGAGATAGCCCTGAAACCTGGTGTCACATGATGTGTGACGGCTTCGAAACAGCCTATGCAGACAGAGGCAGATCCATTGAGTCGTCACAACCCACCCTCCTCCCAAGCCCCTCATCCCCCTTCCCATCCCTTCCCATCCCCTGCCATCTTGGTCGGCATGTCCTGAGGTTCCCACTACAAACCAGAGCTGGTGGTGGCAACCCCTATGGACCCTGGGGCTGCATCTATGCATGTGGACTGGAGAGAACATGCATATGGACAGAGGCGCAACTAGAGCCAAATTTCGGGGGGGGGGGCCTAAGAAAAAATTTCAGGGGGGCTGAACCTTTAATCAGTAGGCAGAGTGGAGCTGTAGGGCCTCCAACAAGGGGTGAAACAACAGCAAGGCCTAATTAACATTCAAATGGTCTTTTAAAGACCTGTAAAACGTTCGGGTGTGGCTGTGTGTGTGTCACATCCCGGGCTGCCACACAAGACGGGGGGCTGAAGCCCGAAGAGTCCAATGGGTGTTGCGCGCCTGCATATGGAGCTGCATGAAACGTTTGGCAGATCTCACAATACAGCAGATTTGCTGAGTGTAACTGGGGAGACGGTGGCCCTGCGACCTTCACAGTTCCGCCATGTTGATACCAAAAGGTTGCCTTTCCCATCCTGAACTGATAGATCAGCCCCACACTGTTGTCGATCTGTTGGCGGTTCTACGTATGGCAAGTATTGAAGGAGTTTTAACCTCATTCTCAGGTGCAAAACAGTTGGTTTTGTTTTATGCTTTCAGCAGGTTTGCACTGTTCTGCTCGCTGGTTTGTTGCTGAAGATACAGAGTGACGTATGTTCCAAAGCTAATGTGACAGTAGCTAAAAGTGGTCAGAAAGAGTAATCAACAGAATCTGCTGATGAAGGGATTTAGCAGAGGAGCGTGTTGGCTGAATCTGATAAATGAGTAACAACAATGATCTTGTTATGAATAATTAGGGTTGAAAATGTTTACATTTTGAAAATATGAGACTGTTAATTAAACATGACTAAGGTCTGGGGGCGTGGACACCAAGATGGCTGACAGGATGCGCGGTTAAGAGGCTCTCATCCGACCCCAGATTATCCTTCGGAATCCTGCCTTAATTGTGGAAAGCTGAACCTGCTTGCCTTTAGCGTGCACCCTCGGCGTGTACCTGCACCCCGATATCCTGAGTGGTATGTGGGGACACCCCGGACAGCAGCAATAGGAAGTGACTCGTGGCGGGCCCAGAGGCATTTGTCGGGAGGATGCTGAGAGAAGACGAGGCTGCGATCTGCATCTTTGTCCTTGTCTCTAGGATCCCCCATGTTGGATTGAGGAAGCTCCTTGCTGTGACGAAGGGGGCCATCATAATCCTGCCACGAGTGGTTGAGGAGCCATAGCCGGCACCGGAGGACGCTTCTTCCTTTCTCCCTCCCGCAAGCTCGCTGTCGGCCATGGCCGGCAGGGCAACGCGGAATCTGGTAGCCTAACACTGTACACACAAACGACCTACCAAACAGGGTGGTTGGCCTCCATCGGCTGGATCATACCTCCTGGGCGACCTGGAGAACGGAGCTGAGTAAGCTGGGGCAGCACTCGGGCAGGCCGGGCCCCAATGAGTGGAAACTCAATTTACACGCCGGGAGCGGTGAGGGACATGTCATGAGGTGGCCAGGCTTGATAGATTGCCACCATCGGTCGGGGTTGTGCAACCTCATAGGGTGAGCCAAAACAGGGCTGGCGACCGTCTGCCACCTTGGGGGAGGGGGGCTCCGAACTCTATAGGTTTCCCTGCCATGCTCTGTCCCACCTAGAGGATTCCAACCAACAACCCGAGTAGTTGCTGATAGCTGGTGGCATTTGTGGGAATACAGTCTCTCCTGCCTCGTGGGCGTTGATGCACGCCATGACTTACCTGGGCCAATGCTGATTCCTTCGAAGGGCAGTGTTCTACCCCTTTGTATTGCAACCCCTGCCCCCCCCCCCTCTTTTTCACTTTCAGGGTCTACTGGTTTGAACAAAAAAATGGGGTTTCTGCGACACAGGTCAATAAGGGGGCCTCCAACATAATATGCTGGGCACGAGAACAGTTTCCCCCTTTGATGTACATACCACTGGAGTTGGTCTGCTCTGAGGGAGATTTGTCCACCACTCCGCATTGTTCCCGGCTAGTGGCCCAGGGGGGCAGATGTAAATAACTGCGGTTGCCATTGATATTGACATGGAGAAGAATAAACAAGCTGGAGCCCCTCAGGGCAACACCATGGAACAATACGCTACCTCGGTGGCAGCCTTGCAGGGACAAGGTGCCAAGTCGTCTCCAGGGGGGACCAGGAGCTAGGCTTTCTGCTGGGGACACCACAATTATGGAAATACTGTCAGCCATTGAGTGCTAAAGGGTGGCACTGGGAAACAAAATTGAGACTGTGGCCCTCAAGGTTAACCTGTTGCGCACAGAACTCCGTAAGGTCTCTGAAAAGGTCTGGGTGGCCTAGGGTTCTATTGTGGAGCTCCGGGCTGAGGTGGCAACCTTATGGAACCAGGCTGCCACAGTCACATCCAAATCAGATGCCCTGGAGGTGCGAATAGAAGGAGCAGATGGAAGGTCTCATCGTAACAATGTGCGTCTACTAAGGTTCCCGTAACGGGCGGAAGGGACTACAACTGAACACTTGGTTGAAATATGGATTCATAATACCCTGAAACCTTGTGGACTGTCCCCTGTACCATCAAGAGAGCACATATGGCATTGGTGGCTCAGCCTCAACCCGGGGCGCCACTGCAGGCCATAATAGCCCGCATATTGAATTACAAAGAAAAGGACCGCAGCCTCCGAGCGGCCAGAGACAATGACACTGCTGGGTATGAGAACCAAAAGATCTCAATTTACCCTGACTACACCAACAAGGTGCAGGGGGCACGAAAACATTCCTTGAGGTTAAAGCCAAGCTTTGTTCAATGGGCCTCTGATATAGGTTGCTGTATCCATCCGGATTGAGGGTGTTGTCTGGGGCAAATCTCACTTTTTCAATCATCCTGAATATGTGTGGTGCTGGTTGGAGGTGTGGGACAAGGTACCCAGGCATAAGGCGAAATTCT
This sequence comes from Lissotriton vulgaris, assembly GCF_964263255.1. Taxonomy (NCBI): domain Eukaryota; kingdom Metazoa; phylum Chordata; class Amphibia; order Caudata; family Salamandridae; genus Lissotriton; species Lissotriton vulgaris. The sequence goes on along the minus strand of NW_028251378.1, from coordinate 349,324 downwards.
GGCGGTCCAGGACCTGGAGTTCAGCTGGCATTGGCGGTACCTCCTGGCAGGCAAGTGAGGAGAACGCGACTGGGGCAGACAATCCCCTGAGAGGAGTAGTCCCACCAGGGTTGTGATTCAGGATGATGGTACCATGGTATTAGCCGACTCGGAACAGCAGTTGGAGCTGAGAGAGAAAGCGTCTCTTCTGGAGACTCTGCTGATGTGGGATGGTACTGTGATCTGGTGTGGCAACTGAAGATATGCCTATGTAATGTAGTTCAGTCTAACAGCCCTTCGTTCCTTATTACAGGGAGAGTTATTTTTCCCTTTCCTTCTGTTTCTTGTCGAAGGGGATGTATGCAACAGGGATTGTTGAATCGGAGTGCAGTGTTTTGGCATGGTATATCATATCTAAAGTGAATTAACTAAGGCGTTGTATATGTTGGGATCACTGGATGCCTCTCCACGATTAGTGGTAGGCAATGGTTGGGGTGTAGGGGCTAGGCTGTGGGTCCTGACAGTGGGAAATGCATTGGATTCACAGTATAGTAAATGTCTGATGTGCTGCCCATCTGGGGTAGGGGTATTTAGACCAGGTTTCTTGTTTTATGATCCCACTGTTAGAGGTTGTTTGTTTCTTATTACAGTGCCAATATGTAGACTGTACACGTATCTTCCTTCCTGGTGGTATTTGACATTGAAGTCCTTGAGGGTGGTGTTCCAGGTGGGTCTACAGGAGGGGACACGCCTACCGCATGGCTGATAGGATCAATATTATCACATGGAATGTTGGGCTCCGAGATTATTCCAAGCGCTACAAATTCACTCGTACCTTTGGCGCCATAAAGTGCAAATTGCTTGCCTCCAAGAGTCACACCTCATTGGGTTAAACACAGAACTTGAGTAAGAAATGGAGGGGTCAGTTGGTTTTCTGCCTTTTACTCCTTTTACAAGGGAGTGGCCATTGGGGTGGCTCCGGGAGTCCCCTTTAGGCACATGTATAACAAAGCGTATGTGGAAGGGTGCTATATTTGTTGCAGGGCATTTTGGATGGCAGGCAGGTCACAATACTTACTCCCCTAATGTTGACATTCGGCAGTGTGGGGTCACCCAGACTCTGGTAGGTAATTTCAAATGTATCTTGGATGGGGCGGAGGACCGGTATCCACCCAAGAGGGGCACTAAACCACTAATGGTGGACTCTCTCTGGATGGTGATGCATACTCTGGGTCTGCTAGATGCCTGGCAAATGATACACCCAGGGGGTTGCAAGTGTACCTGCCACTTCTGGACCCACAATACCTAAAGTCATCTGGACCTATTTTTGGTGGTAGAACTTGATCATTCACGGTTAACTGCAGTGATGCATTTAGGTCAGTTTCTTTTGGATCATGCTCCTGCACTGCTGACTCTGGTTTGGGGAGATATACTGTGCAGACTTAGAACCTGGCAAATGCCTTCTGACCTCCTCACTGAAGCAGTCTGTTGGGAATAGCTGGCAACATCTTTGGAGATTTATCTAGAAGCAAATTGGGGTACCATGGACACTAGCTGGGAGGTGCTCCTGGCGATAGGTAGAGGTGAGTGTGTAGAGACTGCATGGTTTGGTGGTGATTGCTGGCAGATCTTAAGGTCCAGGAGGATTAGTTTGCTACCTGCAGAAGCATCGAGCATCTGGGTATGTGCATCCAATGATTCTAGGGATTCATAGAGAAATGCGTGAACTCAGGGACACTCTGGATAGAACTACCCTTAAATCCTACTGTCAGTGATATGGAGGGTGATAAGTCTGGCAAGCAATTAGCTTGGATTCTCAGACGCAAAATGGATTTACCTTCCATTTTACACAGTCAGATTGTATATGGGGAGTTACAAACCAGGCGGCAGGATATTTTGTTGGCCTTTTTGGATCATTTCAAATTGGTGTACCAGGCTGGTCCAACTGGCCCTGATGGCGATAGATAGGTCCCTGGCAAGTGTTGGGCTCCCCCAAGTTGCTACAAGACCTCATACAGGACTTGCTGGAGGACATCTCTGTAGAGGAGCTGGGTACCGCCATAAAGGCGCTTAACAAATCCAAGGCCCCAACTAATGACAGATTTCCAGTAGAGTTGAATCAAACCTGCTCTGTTATTCTTAAGCAGAAACTCTTGGAGATCTTTGTTGAGGCGAAGGAGGGTGGACTCCGCCCAGCAATGTTACGTGAGCGGATAATGTGTCATGCTGAAACCTGGGGGTGATTCGGCAGACCCTTCCTCATACAGGCCCCTCCCCATACTTAACTCAGACCTTAAGATATTATGCAAAATTTGGGGGTCTAGATTACAAGGGGGTGGTGCATGAGTTGGTTCAGGAGAACGAATGCAGTTTTATGCCAGCGTGTACCACCACCCATAATCTACGTAGACTTACCCATTTATTGCATGTATCCTTGGACTGAGAGGGGGAAATGGCATTGGTTTCACTTGATCGCGAAAATAAATTTGATACGGTGGAATGGGGATATTTAATGTCTGTATTACGTGGCATGGGATTCTGGCCTAATTTCTGTGCCTGGATAAAACTCCTGTATACTGAGCCCTCTATACGTATTAGGGTGGGTAGGGGAACCAGACAGGGGTGGCCCTCTTTCACCCCCTCCTTTTAGTGCTGACAATGCACTGTTGTTGCATAGGGAGACGGAACCTTAGGGGAACCGAGTGGGCGATTTAACCCATTTTGTTTCATTTAGCGCGGATGACACGCTAGTCTATGTACGATCTCCCAGTGAGTCTGTTCCATTCTGAATGCGGCTGCTGGGATCAATTGGCATGGTTCCTTGCCTTAAAGTCTAAGCCGACAAATCGCTCTTGTTCCCTCTGGGTTGGCTGATTGGGAAACATCCAGATCAACTTCGTACTGTGGGGCTCCACTCGGAGCTGGAGGAGTTACGATACCTGATGATTTGGGTCACACACTCTGAGGCAAAACACAAGTTCAATCATTTGGGAAGGGTCATGTCCAGCCTTGAGAATCCAATTTGTGTGCTAGAACAAGCTCCCTCTTTCTGCCATTGCGTACATGGTCTTCCTCCCACGTTGCCTGTACCTTGCTCAAACCTCACTTTTCCCACCAGAGACTAGGTTCTTTTGCAAACTGGATAGCCTGTTTTTCTCTCTCTAATATGGGCGGGGAAGCTCATCAGGGTGGTATTGTAAATACTTAGGAGAGACATGGAGGATTGAGGGTTAGATGTCCCAGATATACAGCTCAACTATTATGCAGTGCATCTGCAGCATGCTGCCAGAGGGTTGACAGGGACTAATCATTGGAAGAGACGACTACTGGGGACCATGTTGCGAAGAGACAATTTACCACATTTACTGAGGCATGGGGGCAGGTCTGAGCACTCAGTTCCATATTTATTTAAAGCCACAGCTGAGATTTAGGAGAAGGTGGTCCAGAGGGCCCTTCAGCAGGTTGCTGCAGTTATGAGATCTCACTCCCAGTCGAACTACACGCAGACATGTCCATGGAACAATGGAGAGCATTAGGGAGTCAGATGGCAGAAAATCTCTATCCCAGTGAAACATTTATCACCTTTCAGGAAGCTGAGGACTTCTTTGGGTCAGACCAACCCCTTTCCTATACTAAGCCAAGCTAGAGAGTGTTGCGTGGGAGGTGTAGGGTGATTTTCCTGTGGCACCACAGCCTTTGGAGGTAATTGAAGACCTTAGCAGGTGAGGAGAGGGGCGACCTCTAATCACGCTCTTTTACAAGACCTGCAAAGGCGACATGCATAAACCGCCATTCACAGCACGAGTTGCCTGGGAGAGAGAATTTGGAGAGCCCATTTCAGATCCTGATTGGTCCTATGCATCTGCCTTGGTGCATGCAGTGTCTTGTAACAACAGATTCAAACTGCTTCATTTTCATTTTCTCTTTCTACACTGTACCTAAGTGGCACCTTTTAAACTGAACAAAATGGACCCCACTGGAGGTGCTATATGTGTGCGCTGTGGGGAGGAGTGCTCCACCCTTTTATATCTGGCTTGGAATTATGTTGGGGTCCAGTCCTACTGGAGGCAAGTGTTGCCATGCATTGAGGAAGCCACTGTAATGATGATCCATTAAACGCTACTCGCTTGCTTATTGTGCGTGATGGATAGACCCAGGAGACAGAAGATCCCCTATAAACTTGCTTCATCCATCGGGTGGCTGGGCTCTAGACTCCTGCTGGTGGTTCAGTGGATGAGGGACCTGATGCAATGGGGAGTGGCAGAGGAACACCATATGAGAATGTCACCACGGGTGAGGGGGTGGCGGAGGAAATATTGATCTGGGCTCAATAGCTTGCGAAATTCAATGAGGACTCAAGCACCAATATTAGCTCTGAAGCAGAGGGGTAATTGTACTAATAGGTATTAGCCCTGCTTTGTACATGGCTGGCGAGAAATTAATGTACACCTCCTTGGATGTTTTGCTTGTTGACTTGGTTCATTCCACAAATTGCTCTACCCATTGTACGTACTGCTTTGCAGCTGTGGCACCTGAAGGGTGAAGCAAATCCATGTCTGTAACCTCCTTTACTCTATACTCGTTGGGATAATATGTGTGCAGGTGAACTCATGCACTGTAGGTCTCTTTGTTTTACTTGTATTATTAAAACTAAAAAAATACAGTTAACAAAAACAAGACTAAGATCTATGTCAAGGGTAGCAGTCTGTGGGACGGCTATAATCACTTTTGTTCCGCCCTTCACATCACTTTCCTCTGCAGTCTCTCTGTTAGACATTGCTACCCTTTTTCTGCCCACGTCTTTCTAAAATCCTCCTTCTGCATATCTCACTGATCATCTCTTCCCTCTTAACTGTCCTGCATGTACGTCCTTACATCTACTTCACTTCACCAGCCCCTGTACACACAACACACCCTTTTTGTAAGCACTGCATTTTCTTTCACTTTTGCTCCTTCAATATTTAGACAGCTGGGTGCCTCCTTCACACACCTTTTGTGTGCAATCACAATTGGCACACAAGGTCATTGCTCTGTGTGAGAGGCTGTAAATTGGTTGAGCATATATCCTGGCCAACGTTATGATCCACTGACAGGAGTTGTAAGAAACTCACACTTCCTTCTGCCTCAATTTCAGATCTCTGAATTGTGGTCTGTTATGGACAACCACCCACCCGCCACCTCAACTCATACAGACATATATTGCCTGATTTACAAAGGAAACTTACACTTTCGTATACATTTACAATTGTTTGCTATTCACAAAGGGGTATAAGAGTAGTATATTTATGAGTGTGGAGTCTACGCTTATTAAAAGGCCTATTTTTGTTATGTCCGGAGATTCCCACTTGTAAAGATACTACTCATAAAACCCTTTGTGAACAGCAAAAAAACGTAAATGTACACGAAAGTGTAAGTTTACCTTTGCGAATCAGGCCCTTAGAGTTTAAATTACAGTATACACTATACAAGAGTAATATCCTGCACAAAAATAAGCTAGAGAAAATGTGATGGAAAAAGCAAACCATTGTAGGGAATGCAAGATTAAGTAAAACTTGTGAAATGTAAACATGAGCTACATCGCTGACATAGAAAACTTTAACTGTTGTTACTGCCCTGTTATAGGCCACCATTCTGAGTACGGTCATTGTAGTCCTAGGTTTGTCTAACTGATGTCAGAAGGCATTATAGGCATTGAACCAAAAGAAAGGAGTGGGCGGGAAGTCCATTGTCTTATTGTTTTCTCCTGTCGCTTGACTGGATTCTAGACATACTGGCCAGAAAGAAGACTTTATTAGCGGTCAATAGAGACTTCAACACCAGAGGACTTAAATCCTCTGAGGGCCTTCCATTCAAGGTGAAAATAGACCCCCAAGGCAAAAACAATACGTCTTTATCCAAGTGGAGGCCGGTACAAGATTCCTGAGCAGCCCGGATACCTATGAAAGGTGACGCATTTTCTCAAATTGCTGCGACGCTGATGATGCAGCCTGCAGGGTGCTGGTCGGCTGTCATTTTAGTTTGTTCCTACTTTTTATGAAAGTTCTCTTCGAAGATGGTCATTCAGTGGTGGTGTGTAACGGCAGTGTTTGTAGTTTTATTTTCTTTGTTTTTTCACAACTTTCTCGTCCTACAACCTGACGACGTCTGCATGTTTCAAATTGAGTGTTAATGTCTAAACTGGTGGATATCCAACCACAAAATTGTGTTTCTTATTTATGAGCCATATTGGTGTGGCTCAACGGTTAGAGGCGGCAGACCCAGAGGCAGAGGTCGGCCCGGGACCAGGGTTCGATTCCGACGCGGCCAGGTGCTGGACCAATGTCAGGGGGCCCGATAAAAATCTCGCCTCGGTGCCACTCTATCCATGGGGTCCCACGCTGCAACTCTGGGCAATAGCTTGCTTAGTCTCTACTCCGGTCCCATCACCGCCGGGGATGCCTGGCTGCACCTTGGGGATGCCCAGTAAAGGGGCCATCGCACAGGGAAAGCCAGGACTGGTTCCCCAGTGGTACAGTGCTGGGACGCTCCAGGGTAACCACGCGCTCTATAAATCCAACATTCATTCCTTCATTCATTTATGTGTGTTGTAATGACAGTGAGAATTCAAAATTTGCAAACATTCGTGACAAGAATTTTCAATTCTATTAAGGACTAGGAGGCGAGGATTATGCTATCTCATTTCTTTAATGAAATACCCAGCAGCCATAGAAATAAAAGAACTACAATACCCAGAAACACATGGGCAACAACCATGGAGCCTGTGGTATAAATGGCCATAGAGACAGTCACTCTTCCTCTTTCTTTCGTGAGAACAAATCCAGGAAAACAGAACAAAGCCAGGTGCAGAGGCAGAGGTCGGCCCGGGACCAGGGTTCGATTCCGACGCGGCCAGGTGCTGGACCAATGTCAGGGGGCCCGATAAAAATCTCGCCTCGGTGCCACTCTATCCATGGGGTCCCACGCTGCAACTCTGGGCAATAGCTTGCTTAGTCTCTACTCCGGTCCCATCACCGCCGGGGATGCCTGGCTGCACCTTGGGGATGCCCAGTAAAGGGACCATCGCACAGGGAAAGCCAGGACTGGTTCCCCAGTGGTACAGTGCTGGGACGCTCCAGGCTAACCACGCGCTCTATAAATCCAACATTCATTCCTTCATTCATTTATGTGTGTTGTAATGACAGTGAGAATTCAAAATTTGCAAACATTCGTGACAAGAATTTTCAATTCTATTAAGGACTAGGAGGCGAGGATTATGCTATCTCATTTCTTTAATGAAATACCCAGCAGCCATAGAAATAAAAGAACTACAATACCCAGAAACACATGGGCAACAACCATGGAGCCTGTGGTATAAAAGGCCATAGAGACAGTCACTCTTCCTCTTTCTTTCGTGAGAACAAATCCAGGAAAACAGAACAAAGCCAATCCGGAAAGTCAAACAATGAAAACAGCATCACCAATCCAGGAAAGCCAAGGAACATCCCAAAGGCAACCAGGTGAAGGAAACTGAAGGAAGAAGACTCCGATGAAGCAGGAAGGTGGACATCAGACAGTTCAGGAGACTCCTCATTTGGGATCAGATCCTGAAAAGAAGACAAAGCCGTAATACCAAGCTACGGAAAATACTGTGCATAAAAGCAAGGGAGGGTGAATAAACAGTATGCATATAAGGAAAAACATCATGAGCATAAAAGCAGAATATGATTCACAAAGAAATGCATACACAAACGGGTGGGATAATCCTCGCCTCCTAGTCCTTAATAGAATTGAAAATTCTTGTCACAAATGTTTGCAAATTTTGAATTCTATTGCAGGACAGGAGGCTCCGATTATGCTTGTTCAAAGCTGACCCACTACAACAGAAGCAACAGTATCAATAGGTTTAAAATAAAACGTCTCGAAAACAGAGTCTGAGGACCAATCAGCAGCTTTCATAATGTCAAACAAAGTGACCCCCATGGAATAAGCCTTAGAAGCCATGGCTCCACGAGCTGAGTGTGCTCCAAACACAGAAACATCAATCCCAGCCTCAGCCATGAGCCAACGAACCCATCGAGCAAGAGTAGCAGGGGTGACAGGACGGAAAGGCTTTTGCAAAGCAATTAACAATTGACCCTGCATATCTGCACGAAAAGAAGCAGTACTTACCTCATAATCCTTGAGGCACTGGACGACACACAGATTAGGACGAGCAGGGAAAGCGGGATAAGAAATAACAGTAGTGTTTGTCTTAGTACGCTTGGTAAGAGTAAAGGTAACGCCATCAGGCGTGAATCGGCGGCTGGCCAGATCCAAAGCGCGGACATCAGACACTCGCTTGCAAGAGATCAAGCACAGCAACATAGTCAATTTGGCCGACAGTTGCTTACGGGAGAGCAAAGAATTAACAGGCCAGGCCTCCAAAAAGCGGAGCACCACCGACACGTCCCATAATGAGACATATTTAGGACGCGGAGGGTTGGCGAAACGAATACCCTTCAGTAGTTTAGAAACCAGTGGGTGTTCGCCTGCAGGCTTGCCGTCCACCGGGAGGTGGCCCGCCGAGATGGCCGATCGAAAATGGTTCACTGTGCGATATGCCAAACCCGAGGTAGCCAGTGAAGCCAAGAAATTGACTATGACAGAGACATCTGCCGAAGCGGGATCAACTTGTTGTTGAACACACCAGTCACACCAACGCTTCCAGGATCCCCTGTAACGTTTGTGGGTGCTGGAAGACCAGGCGTCAGTAATGAATCTGGCAGCGTCTGCAGAAAGGCCTGGGACCGACCAGCGTTCCCCGAAATCCGCTACGCTAGCAGGAGGAGAGAGTCTGAGAGAATCAGGGGATGCGGATTCCGAAGAGGATCTAAGAGGAGATTCCACTTCCGGGGAAGAAGGAGCGGCACTGCACAACTCATCTCCAAGAGAAGCGGGAACCACGGTTGAGCCCGCCACAGCGGTGCAATCATGATGATCTCCGCCTGGAACCGTTTTGTGTAAGCCAGAACCCTGGGCAACATCATGAAAGGGGGAAAGGCATAACATAGTCGACGGCCACTGCTGAAGAAAAGCATCCGTGGCCAGGGCCTCCGGATCCGGTCTCCAACTGAAGAACAGGGGGAGCTGAGTATTGAGCCGAGAGGCAAACGGATCCATGTGACACGGACCCCAAGTCCGGAGAAGAGCGCGAAAGACACGGGGATGCAACCTCCAGTCGCTGAAGTCTTTCAGGTATCTGGAGTGCCAATCCACAATCTGATTGTCGCGGCCGGGAAGATATTCCGCAATAACTGTGATCATGTGCTGCAGACAAAAATGCCAAAAATCCTTGGCAATCTCCGCCAGAAGCTTCGAGCGAGTACCACCCAGCTTGTTGATGTAACGGACTGCAGACACGTTGTCCATGCGGAGAAGAATGCAGCACTGGGACTGAAGGGGGGAGAAGCACTTGATCGCAAAGGAACCCGCCAGGAGTTCCAGACAATTGATGTGGAGAGAAAGCTCCTGAGGAGACCAACGACCCCCCGTCGAGACGGACCCGCACCGGGCTCCCCAACCCCACTGACTGGCATCTGACTCGATCACCAATTCCGGAGAGGTCCTGAAGAGGGCCCGACCATTGCAGGCCTCCATGTGGTCCAACCACCACTGCATCTCCCATTTCGCCTCCTCGGAAAGTGGAATTTGGTCCAAGTAACGAAGACCTTTCCGGAGATGACAGATCTTCAGGCGCTGTAGAGCCCTGTAATGTAGGGGCGCCGGAAAGATCGCCTGAATGGAGGAGGCCAACAGACCGACAACACGTGCTAACGACCTCAACGACACAGTCGGTTTGGAAATAACAGTAGTTAGCTCCCTCTTGATATAACGTATTTTCTGAGCGGGTAAGAGAAGTTGACAGGTAAGAGAGTTGACCTGGAAACCCAAAAAGTCCAACACCTGAGTCGGGACCAAGACAGACTTCTGGACGTTCACAAGGAATCCACGAGACTGCAAAAGATCCATGGCCCAGTCCAGATGGACCAACACCTGAAACGGAGAGTCCGCCAGAATGAGGATATCGTCTAGATAAATTATTAGACGGACACCTCTCGAATGGAGAGACTCCACCACCGGCCTCAGAAGCTTCGTAAAGCACAAAGGTGCTGACGAGAGGCCGAACGGGAGAACTCTGTATTCGTACCATTTCCCCAGCCACTGAAACTGAAGAAAGCGCCGATGAGGGGGATAGATCGGGACCGACAAGTAAGCGTCCTTTAGATCCAGGGGGAAAAGGAGCTAGGCTTTCTGCTGGGGACACCACAATGATGGAAATACTGTCAGACATTGAGGGCTAAATGGTGGCACTGGGAAACAAAATTGAGACTGTGGCCCTCAAGGTTAACCTGTTGCGCACAGAACTCTGTAAGGTCTCTGAAAAGGTCTGGGTGGCCTAGGGTTCTATTGTGGAGCTCCAGGCTGAGGTGGCAACTTTATGGAAGCAGGCTGCCACAGTCACATCCAAATCAGAGGCCCTGGAGGTGCGAATAGAAGAAGCAGATGGAAGGTCTCACCGTAACAATGTGCGCCTACTGAGGTTCCCGTAAGAGGTGGAAGGGACTACAACTGAACACTTGGTTGAAATATGGATTCATAATACCCTGAAACCTTGTGGACTGTCCCCTGTGTGTACCATCAAGAGAGCACATCGGGCACTGGTGGCTCAGCCTCAACCCGGGTCCCCACTGCAGGCCATAATAACCCACATATTGAATTACAAAGAAAAGGACCGCATCCTCCGAGCGGCCAGGGACAATGACACTGCTAGGTATGAGAACCAAAAGTTCTCAATTTACCCTGACTACACCAACAAGGTGCAGGGGGCATGAAAACATTCCTGGAGGTTAAAGCCAAGCTTTGTTCAATGGGCCTCTGATATAGGTTGCTGTATCCAGCCGGATTGAGGGTGTCGTCTGGGGCAAATCTCCCTTTTTCAATCATCCTGAAGATGAGTGGTGCTGGTTGGAGGTGTGGGACAAGGTACCCAGGCATAAGGCGAAATTCTGGAGGTCCAGGACCTGGAGTTCAGCTGGCATCGGTGGTACCTCCTGGCAGGCAAGTGAGGAGAACACGATTGGGGGCAGACAATCCCCTGAGAGGAGTAGTCCCACCAGGGTTGTGATTCAGGATGATGGTACCATGGCATTAGCCGACTCGGAGCAGCAGTTGGAGCTGGGAGAGAAAGCGTCTCTTCTGGAGGCTCTGCTGATGTGGGATGGTACTGTGATCTGGTGTGGCAACTGAGGATATGCCTATGTAATGTAGCTCAGTCTAACAGCCCTTCCGTCCTTATTACAGGGAGAGTTATTTTTTCCTTTTCTTCTGTTTCTTGTCGAAGGGGATGTATTCAACAGGGATTGTTGAATCGGAGTACAGTGTTTTGGCATGGTATATCGTATCTAAAGTGAATTAACTAAGGCGTTGTATATGTGGGGGTCACTGGATGCCTCTCCACGATTAGTGGTAGGTACTGGTTGGGGGTGTAGGGGCTAGGCTGTGGGTCCTGAAAGCTGGAAACGCATTGGATTTGCAGTATAGTAAATGTCTGATGTGCTGCCCATCTGGGGTGGGGGATATAGACCAGGTTTCTTGTTTTATGATCCCACTGTTAGAGGTTGTTTGTTTCTTATTACAGTGCCAAGATGTAGACAGTACACATATCTTCCTTCTTGGTGGTATTTGACATTGAAGTCCTTGAGGGTGGTGTTCCAGGTGGGTCTACAGGAGAGGACACGCCTACCGCATGGCTGATCGGATCAATATTACCACATGGAATGTTGGGCTCAGAGATTATTCCAAGCGCTACAAATTCACTCGTCCCTTTGGCGCCATAAAGTGCAAATTGCTTGCCTCCAAGAGTCACACCTCATTGGGGTAAACACAGAACTGGTAAGAAATGGAGGGGTCAGTTGGTTTTCTGCCTTTTACTCCTTTCATGTAGGGAGTTGCCATATGGCTCTGGGGGTCCCCTTTAGGCACATTTATAACAAAGCGGATGTGGAAGGGTGATATGTTTTGTTGCTAGGCATTTTGGATGGCAGGGAGGTCACAATACTTACACCCCTAATGTTGACGTTCGGCATTTCTATGACGGGCCCTAGGACACGTTGGAGGGCAGTGTGGGCTCACTCAGATTCAGGTGGGTAATTTAAAATGTATCTTGTATAGGGCGGAGGACCAGTATCCACTCAAGAGGGACACTAACCACTAATGGTGGACTCTCTTTGGATGGTGATGCATAATCTGGGTCTGCTAGATGCCTGGCAAACGATACACTCGGGAGGTTGCAAGTGCACCTGTCACTTCTGGACCCACAATTCCTATAGTCACCTGGATTGATTTTTGGTGGGAGAACTTGATCATTCACGGTTAACTGTAGTGATGTCTTTAGGTCACTTTCTTTTGGCTCATGCTCCTGTACTGCTGACTCTGGTTTGGGGAGATATACTGCTCTAACGTAGAACCTGACGAATGCCTTCTGACCTCCTCACTGAAGCAGTCTGTTAGGTATAACTGGCAACATCTTTGGAGAATTATCTAGAAGCAAATTGGGTACCATGGACACTAGAGCTGTTGAGTGGGAGGTGCTCCTGGCGATAGATAGAGGAGAGTGTGTAGAGACTGTCTGCATGGTTCGGTGGTGATTGATGGCAGATCTTGAGGTTCAGGAGGGTCGGTTTGCTACCTGCAGAAGCATGAGCATCCTCTGTGTATGTGCATCCAATGATTCTAGGGATTCATAGAGAAATGCATAAACTCTGGGACACTCTGTATAGAACTACCCCTAAATCCTACTGTCAGCTCTTACATAAGGAGGGCGATAATTCTGGCAAGCAATTAGCTTGGATTCTCAGACGCAAAATAATATACCTTCCATTTTACACAGTCTTAATGTATATGGGGAGTTACAAACCAGGCGGCAGGATATTTTGTCGGCCTTTTTGGATCATTTCAAATTGGTGTACCAGGCTGGTCCAACTGGTCCTGAGGCGCGATAGATAGGTCCCTGGCAAGGGTTGGGCTCCCCCAAGTTGCTATAAGACCTCATACAGGACTTGGTGGAGGATATCTCTATAGAGGAGCTGGGTACCGCCATAAAGGCGCTTAACAAATCCAAGGCCCCAACTAGTGACAGATTTCCAGTAGAGTTGAATCAAACCTTCTCTGCTATACTTAAGCAGAAGCTCTTGGAGATCTTTCTTGAGGCGAAGGAGGGTGGACTCCGCCCAGCGATGTTACATGAGAGGATAATGCATCAAGCTGAAACCTGGGGGTGATTTGGCAGACCCTTCCTCTTACAGGCCCCTCACCATACTTAACTCAGACCTTCAGATATTATGCAAAATTCTTGGGTCTAGATTACAAGGGGGTGGTTCATGAGTTGGTTCAGGAGGACCAATGCAGTTTTATGCCAGTGTGTACCACCACCCATAATCTACATAGACTTACCCATTTATTGCATGAATCTTTGGACAGAGAGGGGGAAATGGCCTTGATTTCACTTGATTGTGAAAATACATCTGATACCGTGGAATGGGGATGTTTAATGTCTGCATTACGTGGCATGTGATTCGGGCCTAATTTCTGTGCCGGATACAACTCCTGTATACTGAGCCCTTTATACGTATTACGGTGGGTGGTGAGCTCTCTTTCATCCCCTCCTTTTTGTGCTGACAATGCACTGCTGTTACGTAGGGAGACGGAACCTTGGGGGAACCTGGTGGGTGATTTTACCCATATTGTTTTATTTTGCGCGGATGACATGCTAGTCTGTGTTCAATCTCCCGGTAAGTCTGTTCCATTCTGAATGCGGCTGCTGGGATCGTTTGGCACAGTTTCCCGCCTTAAAGTCTATGCCCGCAAAACGCTTTTGTTCCCTCTGGGTTGGCTGATTGGGAAACATCCAGATCAACGTCGTACTGTGGGGCTCCACTGGGAGCTGGAGGAGTTTTGGTACCTGGGGATTTGGGTCACGCACTCTGAGGCATAACACAAGTTCAAGAATTTGGGCAGGGTCTTGTCCAACCTTGAGAATCCAATTTGCAATCTGGAACATGCTCCCGCTTTCTGTAATGGTCATGGCTGCCATTGCGAAGATGGTCTTCCTCCCACGTTGCCTGTACCTCGCTCAAACCTCACTTTTCCCACTAGAGACTAGGTTCTTTTGCAAACTGGATAGCCTGTTTTTCTCTCTCTAATATGGACAGGGATGCTCAGCAGGGTGGCATTGTTAGTTCTTAGGAGAGACATGGAGATTTGACAGTTAGCTGTCCCAGATATACAGCTCTACTATTATGCAGTGCATCTGCAGCATGCTGCCAGATAGTTGACAGGGACTAATCATTGGGAGAGACGATTACTGGGGACCATGGTGGGAGGAGACAACTTACCACAGTTACTGAGGCATGGGGGCAGGTCTGCGCACTCTGTTCGTTATTTATTCAAAGCCACAGCTGAGATTTGGGAGAAGGTGGTCCAGAGGGGTCTCCGTAAAGCCCCCTTCAGCAGGTTGCTGCAGTTATGGGATCTCATTGCCAGTCGAACTATAGGCAGACATGCCCATGGAACAATGGAGAGCGTTAGGGAGTCAGATGGCAGGAAATCACTATCCCAGTGAAACATTTATCACCTTTTAGGAAGCTGAGGACTTCTTTGGGGTCAGACCAACCTCTTTCCTATACTACGCCAAGCTAGAGAGCGTTGCGTGGGAGGTGTAGGGTGATTTTCCTGTGGCGCCACAGCCTTTGGAGGTAATTGAAGACCTTAGCATGTGAGGAGAGGGGCGACCTCTAATCACGCTCTTTTACAAGGCCCTCAAAGGTGACATGCATAAACAGCCATTCACAGCGTTAGGTGCCTGGGAGAGAGAATTTGGAGAGCCCATTTCAGATCCTGATTGGTCCTACGCATCAACCTTGTCTTGTAACAACAGATTCAACTGCTTCATTTTCATTTTCACTTTCTACACCGTACCTAAATGGCACCTTTATAAACTGAACAAAATGGACCCCACTGGAGGTGCTATATGTGTGCGCTGTGGGGAGGAGTACGCCACCCTTTTATATCTGGCTTGGAATTATGCCGGGGTCCAGTCCTACTGGGGGCAAGTGTTGCCATGCATTTAGGAAGCCACTGGAATGATGATCCATTAAACGCTACTCGCTTGCTTATTGTTCGTGATGGATAGACCCAGGAGACAGAAGATCACCTGTAAACTTGCTTCATCCATCGGGTGGCTGGGCTCTAGACTCCTGCTGGTGGTTCAGTGGATGAGGGACCTAATGCAATGGGGAGTGGCAGAGGAACACCATATGAGAATGCCACCACTGATGAGGGAGTGGCGGAGGAAATATTGATCTGGGCTCAATTGCTTGCGAAATTCAATGAGGATGGAGACTCAAGCACCGATATTAGCTCTGAAGCAGAGGGGTAATTGTACTGATAGCTATTAGCCCTGCTTTGTATATGGCTAGCGAGAAATGAATGTACACCTCCTTGGATGTTTTGCTTGTTGACTTGGTTCATTCCACAAATTGCTCTACCCATTGTACGTACTGCTTTGCAGCTGTGGCACCTGAAGGGTAAAGCAAATCCATGTCTGTAACCTCCTTTACTTTATACTCGTCGGGATATTATGTGTGCAGCTGAACTCATGCACTGTATGTCTCTTTGTTTTACTTGTATTATTAAAACTAAAAAAAATACAGTTAAAAAACACAAGACTAAGATCTATGTCAAGGGTAGCAGTCTGTGGGACGGCTATAATCACTTTTGTTCCGCCCTTCACATCACTTTCCTCTGCAGTCTCTGTTAAACATTTCTACCCTTTTTCTTCCAACGTCTTTCTGAAATCCTCCTTCTGCATATCTCACAGCTCATCTCTTCCATCTTCAGAACCCTCTTCACTGTCCTACATGTACGTCCTTATATCTACTTCATTTCACCATCCCCTGTACTCACAACACACCCTTTTTGTAAGCACTGCATCTTCTTTCACTTTTGCTCCTTCAATATTTAGACAGCTGTGTACCTCCTTCACACACCTTTGTGTGCAATCACAATTGGCACACAAGGCCATTGCTCTGTGTGAGAGGCTGTAAATTGGTTGAACATATATCCTGGACAACGTTATGATCCACAAACAGGAGTTGTAATAAACTCACACTTCCTTTTGCCTCAATTTCAGAGCTCTGAATTGTGGTCTGTTACGGTCAACCACCCACCCACCACCTCAACTCATACAGACATGTATTGCCTGATTTACAAAGAAAACTTACACTTTCATCTACATTTACGATTGTTTGCTATTCACAAAGGGGTTTAAGAGTAGTATATTTATGAGTGTGGAGTCTACGTCTATTAAAAGGCCTATTTTTTTATGTCCGGAGATTCCCACTTGTAAAGATACTACTCATAAATCCCTTTGTGAACAGCAAACAATTGTAAATGTACACAAAAGTATAAGTTTACCTTTGTGAATCAGGCCCTTGGAGTTTAAAATTACAGTATACACTATACAAGAGTAATATGCTGCACAAAAATAAAACAATTCAGAAAAGGAGGGTGGTGATGGACAGAGTATCTGAATTAAGCAGAACACTCCTACCCAGTCAACAGATCAGGGCTTGATCCATCACCGTTTTTTAGCTCACTGCACCATCCCAGCTCAGAACCTGGCTACATGCAAATTAGTCTGTCCCTGGCCCAGTGCATCATGGGAACAGGGCAGACCAAACTACCAAGCCAATTCTTATACTGGAAAGGAAACAAGCTTCCGGGGACCTGTTTCTGGCATTACAGCCGTCTTCGGCCCAGCTTGCTTGAATCCTGATGGTGCAGTGAGCAAGGGACTCATGTCTGAGCATACCCTTCCACGCTTATGGTGGACAAAACGATTCAGAAAAGGGGAGTGGTGATGGACAGAGTATCTGAATTAAGCAGAACACTCCTACCCAGTCAACAGATCAGGGCTTGATCCATCACCGTTTTTTTAGCTCACTGCACCATCCCAGCTCAGAGCCTGGCTACATGCAAATTAGTCTGTCCCTGGTCCAGTGCATCATGGGAACAGGGCAGACCAAACTACCAAGCCAATTCTTATACTGGAAAGGAAACAAGCTTCCGGGGACCTGTTTCTGGCATTACAGCCGTCTTCGGCCCAGCTTGCTTGAATCCTGATGGTGCAGTGAGCAAGGGACTCATGTCTGAGCATACCCACCATACATTGTGGAGAAGTGTGGCTCAGGGGTTAGAGGCGGCAGACCTGGAGCTTGAGTTCGGCCCGGGACCAGGGTTCAATTCCCCGCCTCGGCGGGTCTTGGGCTCAAAATTCCACGGACTCGATAATTCTCGCTCCGGTGCCTTCTCGACTCACGGGTTCACACTCTGCGACTCTGGGCAATAGCTTGCTTAATCTCCACAATGGCCCCTCGCGGTGGGATGCCTGGCTTTCACCTTGTGGATACCCTGCCAGGGTTATCTCACAGGGGAATACCAGGACGGGTTCCCTAAGCAAGCGCGGAGATGCCCCAGGGTAAGTCGTGCGCTATATAAGTTTCATTCATTTCATTTCATTCCACGCTTATGGTGGGGACAGGGACAGACTAATTTGCATGTAGCCAGGTTCTGAGCTGGGATGGTGCAGAGAGCTAAAAAACGGTGATGGATCAAGCCCTGATCTGTTGACTGGGTAGGAGTATTCTGCTTAATTCAGAAACTCTGTCCATCACCACCCCCTTTTCTGAATCGTTTTGTCCACCATAAGCGTGGAAGGGTATACTCAGATGTGAGTCCCTTGCTCATTGCACCATCAGGATTCAAGCAAGCCGGGCCGATGACGGCTGTAATGCCAGAAACCAGTCCCCGGAAGCTTGCTTCCCTCCCAGTTAAAGAATTGGCTTGGTAGTTTGGTTTGCCCTGTTCCCATGATGCACTGGGACAGGAACAGACTAATTTGCATGTAGCCAGGTTCTGAGCTGGGATGGTGCAGTGAGCTAAAAAACGGTGATGGATCAAGCCCTGATCTGTTGACTGGGTAGGAGTATTCTGCTTAATTCAGAAACTCTGTCCATAACCACCCCCTTTTCTGAATCGATTTGTCCACCATAAGCGTGGAAGGGTATACTCAGATGTGAGTCCCTTGCTCATTGCATCATCAGGATTCAAGCAAGCCGGGCCGATGACGGCTGTAATGCCAGAAACCGGTCCCCAGAAGCTTGTTTCCTTCCCAGTTAAAGAATTGGCTTGGTAGTTTGGTTTGCCCTGTTCCCATGATGCACTGGGACCGGGACAGACTAATTTGCATGTAGCCAGGTTCTAAGCTGGGATGGTGCAGTGAGCTAAAAAACGGTGATGGATCAAGCCCTGATCTGTTGACTGGGTAGGAGTATTCTGCTTAATTCAGAAACTCTGTCCATCACCACCCCCTTTTCTGAATCGTTTTGTCCACCATAAGCGTGGAAGGGTATACTCAGATGTGAGTCCCTTGCTCATTGCACCATCAGGATTCAAGCAAGCCGGGCCGATGACGGCTGTAATGCCAGAAACCGGTCCCCGGAAGCTTGTTTCCTTCCCAGTTAAAGAATTGGCTTGGTATTTTGGTTTGCCCTGTTCCCATGATGCACTGGGACAGGGACAGACTAATTTGCATGTAGCCAGGTCCTGAGCTGGGATGGTGCAGTGAGCTAAAAAACGGTGATGGATCAAGCCCTGATCTGTTGACTGGGTAGGAGTATTCTACTTAATTCAGAAACTCTGTCCATCACCACCCCCTTTTCTGAATCGTTTTGTCCACCATAAGCGTGGAAGGGTATACTCAGATGTGAGTCCCTTGCTCATTGCACCATCAGGATTCAAGCAAGCCGGACCGATGACGGCTGTAATGCCAGAAACCGGTCCCCGGAAGCTTGTTTCCTTCCCAGTTAAAGAATTGGCTTGGTAGTTTGGTTTGCCCCGTTCCCATGATGCACTGGGACAGGGACAGACTAATTTGCATGTAGCCAGGTTCTGAGCTGGGATGGCGCAGTGAGCTAAAAAACGGTGATGGATCAAGCCGTGATCTGTTGACTGGGTAGGAGTATTCTGCTTAATTCAGAAACTCTGTCCATCACCACCCCCTTTTCTGAATCGTTTTGTCCACCATAAGCGTGGAAGGGTATACTCAGATGTGAGTCCCTTGCTCTTTGCACCATCAGGATTCAAGCAAGCCGGGCCGATGACGGCTGTAATGCCAGAAACCGGTCCCCGGAAGCTTGTTTCCTTCCCAGTTAAAGAATTGGCTTGGTAGTTTGGTTTGCCCTGTTCCCATGATGCACTGGGACAGGGACAGACTAATTTGCATGTAGCCAGGTTCTGAGCTGGGATGGTGCAGTGAGCTAAAAAACGGTGATGGATCAAGCCCTGATCTGTTGACTGGGTAGGAGTATTCTGCTTAATTCAGAAACTCTGTCCATCACCACCCCCTTTTCTGATTCGTTTTGTCCACCATAAGCGTGGAAGGGTATACTCAGATGTGAGTCCCTTGCTCTTTGCACCATCAGGATTCAAGCAAGCCGGGCCGATGACGGCTGTAATGCCAGAAACCGGTCCCCGGAAGCTTGTTTCCTTCCCAGTTAAAGAATTGGCTTGGTAGTTTGGTTTGCCCTGTTCCCATGATGCACTGGGACAGGGACAGACTAATTTGCATGTAGCCAGGTTCTGAGCTGGGATGGTGCAGTGAGCTAAAAAAACGGTGATGGATCAAGCCCTGATCTGTTGACTGGGTAGGAGTATTCTGCTTAATTCAGAAACTGTCCATCACCACCCCCTTTTCTGAATCGTTTTGTCCACCATACGCGTGGAAGGGTATACTCAGATGTGAGTCCCTTGCTCATTGCACCATCAGGATTCAAGCAAACCGTCCCGATGACGGCTGTAATGCCAGAAACCGGTCCCCGGAAGCTTGTTTTCTTCCCAGTTAAAGAATTGGCTTGGTAGTTTGGTTTGCCCTGTTCCCATGATGCACTGGGACAGGGACAGACTAATTTGCATGTAGCCAGGTTCTGAGCTGGGATGGTGCAGTGAGCTAAAAAACGGTGATGGATCAAGCCCTGATCTGTTGACTGGGTAGGAGTATTCTGCTTAATTCAGAAACTCTGTCCTTCACCACCCCCTTTTCTGAATCGTTTTGTCCACCATAAGCGTGGAAGGGTATACTCAGATGTGAGTCCCTTGCTCTTTGCACCATCAGGATTCAAGCAAGCCGGGCCGATGACGGCTGTAATGCCAGAAACCGGTCCCCGGAAGCTTGTTTCCTTCCCAGTTAAAGAATTGGCTTGGTAGTTTGGTTTGCCCTGTTCCCATGATGCACTGGGACAGGGACAGACTAATTTGCATGTAGCCAGGTTCTGAGCTGGGATGGTGCAGTGAGCTAAAAAAACGGTGATGGATCAAGCCCTGATCTGTTGACTGGGTAGGAGTATTCTGCTTAATTCAGAAACTGTCCATCACCACCCCCTTTTCTGGCACAAAAATAAAAGCTAGAGAAAATGTGATGGAAAAAGCAAACCATTTTAGGGAATGCAAGGTTAAGTAAAACTTGTGAAATGTAAACAGGAGCTACATCGCTGACATAGAAAAATTTAACTGTTGTTACTGCCCTGTTATAGGCCACCATTTGGAGTACGGTCATGGTAGTCCTAGGTTTGTTTGACTGACGTCAGAAGGCATTATGGGCATTGTACCAAAAGAAAGGAGTGGGCGGGAAGTCCATTGTCTTATTGTTTTCTCCTGTCGCTCGAATGGATTCTAGACATACTGGCCATAAAGAAGACTTCATTAGAGGTCAAGAGAGACCTCAACACTAGAGGACTTAAATCTTCTGAGGGCCTTCCATACAAGGTGAAAATAGACCCCAAAAGCAAAAACAATACGTCTTTATCCAAGTCGAGGCCTGTACAAGATTCCTGAGCATCCCGGACACCTAGGTAGGATGACACATTTTCTCAAATTGCTGCGATGCTGATGAATGCAGCATTCAGGGTGCTGGTCGGCTCTCATATTAGTTTGTTCCGACTTTTTATGAAAGTTCTCTTGGAAGATGGTCGTTCAGTGGTGGTGTGTAACGGCAGTGTATGTAGTTTTATTTTCTTTGTTTTTTCACAACTTTCTCGTCCTACAACCTGACGACGTCTGCATGTTTCAAATTGAGTGTTAATGTCTAAACTGGTGGATATCCAAACACAAAATTGTGTTTCTTATTTATGAGCCATATTGGTGCTTATTTGTGTTGTAATGACAGTGAGAATGTATTTTCACCTCTGTCATGGCCGCTCCTTAATGAGCTGTTTCATGTAATCCAGTAGATGTTGAATATCCTTTAAATAATGACTTTGTCTGGCTGCAAGGGACGAGGGGTGGGTGCAAGGACTTGACTGAGCGGTTATTGGCAGAGGACCATCACATGGCAGGAGTACAAACTGATGATAAGGTGAGGAAAGATTTGCGGGACTGGAGGCAAATCAAGAGGAAACTGATTAATGATTATTTTAGTGAGGAACAATCTTCTCGATGGGTGTCGAAAACACCCACCATCTTGCCGTAATATCAGATTTGTAAACGTTTTTTAAATAATCTTTCATCTGCCCCTCAGACACAGAATTTTCAGATTTCTAATTTTTTTTTATTAAACCCTGTCAATCCCGATTATTGCTAGATTCACAATGATTAGTGTGTTTTTTATTTTTTCCTTTTTGGAAAAGCAATACAATTGTTAAGAAACCTTGCTACATAGAAAGGGGTGGGGTGGCTGCATTTCTTTCTTTTACCACCTGGTCAGCTGCCATCCAGACAGCGCCGTTAACAAAAGGAGTTCTGGGTACTTGGGTTGTAGAACATTTATGAGAACTCTCTGCCAATGGTTAACGTCAACCTTTCCAACCAAGTTTGATTGGTCAACAGTCTGTTTTGATAGGGATTCATTTGTGGACATGCCAAAGTCTTGTATGGTTTGATCTCCTGTGTTCTTAAGGCAGGCATCAGGCGAATTACACTCATAGTATCGGGGTGAGGTGATTTGGGGGGGCGAGAAAAAGTGTTGCATATGTAGGTACTGGACTAAAGGAGAAAAAAACATGTATGTAAGTGTTCGTATATTTCAAGGTAGCTTGTACAGTGCATTTTATATCAAGGGCGTTAGCCATTTTTAGGTTTTGCCTGGCGAAAACGATGCGAAAGCATCGTTTCGCTAGGCGAAAACCTAATGAGTATAGTATGGGGGCTGGGAATCTGCCCCTGTCTTTCATTGGCTAGCTCCATAAATGGAGGCTAGCCATTGGAAGACGGCTCTGTCCGTCAATCCCGACCAGATTCGGGGGCGTTCCCGAGAATTTTTGGCTTTTGGCGACGTCACGCTACGTCAGCCAAAAGCCAATTCTCGGGAACGCCCCCGAATCTGGTCCGGCATTGACGGCACCCAGAAGACACAGGTGCAGCTCATCAACAGGATTGGGACAGGCGCAGCTCATCAACAGGATTGGGACACGCGCAGCTCATCAACAGGATTGGGACACGCGCAGCTCAGTAACAGGATCTTGCCAATCCCTCTGCGTGCATGGACACATGCACCTCATCGACATAACCTGGGCACGCGCAGCTCACCAACAGGGTACCGGCATTACCCTTGTGCACGCATACCCCCTTTTTCCTATGGATACCTGCACAAAACGGTACCAGTTCAAATCACTCCTCACTAGCTGTCGCCATCCCTCCTCGGTTCCGCGCACAAAGAGCATTACGCCAGCGCTACCTTCACTGCTTCAAAAGATTACGGCCTGTCTCAAAGTTACTGACGATGGAACTTCACTACTCCGCTTCACAGGCAGCGCAGCAGCCGCATCAAATTTACCCTCCACTTCACTCTTAGACCGTCATCACATCCCGGCATCCGCTCAGAGCGATCCGCGAGGGAGCCCACTCCTCGGGAAACTTCGCCGCCCGCCTGCCTGAGCTAGAGACGGGCCGCCGCGCTGCCCGCGGCGACCCGGAAGTGACTAGCCGGCCAGCCAATCCTAGCGCGGCCGGCCGGAAGTGCCCGCCCCCCCGCAGCCTGGGGGAAGAAGGAAAACGGCAGCCCAGGAGAAGAAGTATGGCGGCCCACGCGGGGCTCCCGTGGCCTGGAGGGAGCCCCGGGAGAAGCGGAGGACGTTGCCGGTCTCCCATGCTGAAGAGGGAGACCGGAGAAGTGCCCAAGAGATTGCCGCCGTCTCAAGGAGCCCCCGCCAGGACGGCGGCCCAGGAGAAGAAGTATGGCGGCCCACGCGGGGCTCCAGTGGCCTGGAGGGAGCCCCGGGAGAAGCGGAGGATGTTGCCGGTCTCCCATGCCGAAGAGGGAGACCAGAGAAGTGCCCAAGAGATTGCCGCCGTCGCAAGGACCCCCCGCCAGAGTGCCCGGTAAGTTAAATGGGCTACAGAGCGCAGCAGCACCACCACCAGAGGCTTGGGGCTCGGAGCCGCACCATGGTGGACCTGGGCGGCTGCCCTAGGAGGCACCTCTGCGAGCCCCTGCCGCCCCCCGCCCTGCTCTGCTGGGCCCTGCTGCTGCTCTGCGCCCCGGAGAGCTCCGCGCTGGCAGACTTCTCAGGTAAGACCCTCTCTGCTTCCCAGCCTGTCCTCTCCCAGCCTGCCCTCTCCCAGCCTGCCCTCTCCCAGCCTGCCCTCTCCCAGCCTGCCCTCTCCCAGCCTGCCCTCTCGCAGCCTGTCCTCTCGCAGCCTGTCCTCTCGCAGCCTGTCCTCTCGCAGCCTGCCCTCTCGCAGCCTGCCCTCTCCCAGCCTGCCCTCTCCCAGCCTGCCCTCTCGCAGCCTGCCCTCTCGCAGCCTGTCCTCTCGCAGCCTGCCCTCTCGCAGCCTGCCCTCTCGCAGCCTGCCCTCTCGCAGCCTGCCCTCTCCCAGCCTGCCCTCTCCCAGCCTGCCCTCTCCCAGCCTGCCCTCTCCCAGCCTGCCCTCTCCCAGCCTGCCCACTCCCAGCCTGCCCACTCCCAGCCTGCCCTCTCCCAGCCTGCCCTCTCCCAGCTTGCCCTCTCCCAGCCTGCCCTCTCCCAGCCTGCCCTCTCGCAGCCTGCCCACTCCCAGCCTGCCCACTCCCAGCCTGCCCACTCCCAGCATGCCCTCTCCCAGCCTGCCATCTCCCAGCCTGCCCTCTCCCAGCCTGTCCTCTCGCAGCCTGCCCACTCCCAGCCTGCCCTCTCCCAGCCTGTCCTCCCGCAGCCTGTCCTCTCGCAGCCTGTCCTCTCGCAGCCTGTCCTCTCGCAGCCTGTCCTCTCGCAGCCTGCCCTCTCGCAGCCTGCCCTCTCCCAGCCTGCCCTCTCCCAGCCTGCCCTCTCCCAGCCTGCCCACTCCCAGCCTGCCCACTCCCAGCCTGCCCTCTCCCAGCCTGTCCCCTCCCTGCCCTTTCCCAGCCTGTCCTCTTCCAGCCTGCCCTCTCCCAGCCTGTCCCCTCCATGACCTTTCCCAGCCTGTCCTCTCCCAGCTTGTCCACTTCCAGCCTGCCCTCTCCCAGTCTGTCCCCCCCCTGCCCTCTCCCAGCCTGTCCCCTCCCTGCCCTCTCCCAGCCTGTCCTCTCCCTGCCTGTTGTCGTGTCCCGGTGGCAGCAGGCAAGAGCGTGCACTGCGTCCCCGAAGTAACAGCCCTAAAGCAAGCAAGAAGTACGCCCCCCTCCCACCACTCCCTGTTAGATAGTGGAAACTGTCCAAACTGGGGTGCAGACAGCCCCTCTCACCTTTCGGCCTGGTAACACTGCACCAGCCGCACTACTTCCCTACGGACCGTTCTCCACTTCAGCCCCGTCTAAATTACAATTCCTGCTTGTGACCCTTTTGCCTGCTTGTGCTGGTTTTCGTGCCCCTGTTGCCTGCTTGTGCCTACGTGTGCCCCTGTCGCCTGCTTGTGCCTCCGTGTGCCTCTGTTGCCTGCTTGTGCCTCCGTGTGACCCTGTTGCCTGCTTGTGCCTCCGTGTGCCCCTGTCTCGGTGTGACCCTGTTGCCTGCTTGTGCCTCCGTGTGCCCCTGTTGCCTGCTTGTGCCTCCGTTTTCGTGCCCCTGTTGCCTGCTTGTGCTTCCGTGTGCCCCTGTTGCCTGCTTGTGCCTCCGTGTGCCCCTGTTGCCTGCTTGTGCCTCCGTGTGCCCCTGTTGCCTGCGTGTGCCTCTGTGTGCCCCTGTTGCCTGCTTGTGCCTCCGTTTTCGTGCCCCTGTTGCCTGCTTGTGCCTCAGTTTTCGTGCCCCTGTCGCCTGCTTGTGCCTCCGTGTGCCCCTGTTGCCTGCTTGTGCCTCCGTGTGCCCCTGTTGCCTGCTTGTGCCTCCGTGTGCCCCTGTTGCCTGCTTGTGCTTCCGTGTGCCCCTGTTGCCTGCTTGTGCCTCTGTGTGCCCCTGTTGCCTGCTTGTGCCTCCGTGTGCCCCTGTTGCCTGCTTGTGCCTCCGTGTGCCCCTGTTGCCTGCTTGTGCCTCCGTGTGCCCCTGTTGCCTGCTTGTGCTGTGTGGGTGTCTGTGGAAGGCTCTGTGTGGCTGTGTGTGTGGGGAGCTTTGTGTGGCTGTGTATGTGGGGGGCTCTGTGTGGCTGTGTGTGTGGGGGGCTGTGCGTGGGTGTGTGTTGGGGGGCTCTGTGTGTGTTTGTGTGTGTCATTTGCGAGAGATAAAGCTAGTGGCATTGTAATGCCATTTATTTATGTTAAAAAAAAACATAAATAAAAATAATGTCAAGAGCAATGCCAATAGCTCTAACTTTAACAATGGCAAAACCATTGCATTGTAAATGCTTGTTCTAATTTAAAGGTATATTTTGAAGAAATCCATTCACAATATGAAGGGTGGGGGGGAAATCTGAATTCACTGTGTATATTGGGCAGCGCAGGGGACTGCCAGCCAATAAGAGCTCTTGATCTTTCTGGGGAAGGGTCAATACCGTGTTGACCATAGTGTCCAGGGACGTGTTTCTTGGTAAATGTTTGACTGGGAGTTAGCCAGCCCGATAATCCCAGTGAACTCCTTTATCTGCTCATATGGTACTTTGAGCAATCGGCAAATCCACCGGGTTAAACTGTAGGCTATTAGAACAATTCCCTGAAAATTCAAACCTATTTAGCAGTAAATGAGTAATGAAGCTCAGCCGTGCACCTGTGAGGAAGCCACCGCTGAACTCTGTTTACACACTGTGATAATAGATCACCTGAGTGACTCTGAACTGATAACGGGTTTATGCAGTGTTGGCATAAATTAGTCAGTTTAACTTGCAAAGTCAAGCTTGCCTGTGAAATGCTTAATGAGTTGTTTTGATCTAGAGGTTAAATAGCTGATCAGGGTTGTAATCCACAGCTGCCGCATTTGACTAATTAAAATCTCCCTGTGCCTCAGAGTGTAAATATATTTAACAGAAATATGCAAAAATCCAGTGACACCAATTATGGCGATGGTCACTATTGAAAGGGACCCGTTAGTGCCCTGCTACGTAGTAAAAATCCCGGTAGTTGGGGCTCAGAAGGCCTTTCGTAGCCGTGGGCCCCGGTGCCACTGCACGTTACACACAATGGAATACTGCGCCTGGTTCTACAGTGCATGATTTGGTTCTGTCCAGTTCTATTTTGACACCTCCACCACGCATGGATTTCTGCATTCCGGATTCAACCAAGAATGATGGGCAAAGTAGCAACCTTTAATGTGAAACTAGCAAGAGAAAGAGATCCTTTTAGTGACCGAACTGTCCAACTTTGAACTAAAAAAACCTGGGATCTGCCCAGCTTCCCTGCCTCATAAAATTGTTACATTTGGCAAATATTTTATGTTACCGAGCCTCTTGTGTTTTTTAATTGTAAGAAATGAAAATACCTTCAAATATCCAAGTTTAGGATGTGTGCTGTACCAGTGTTTTGATTTAATAGATAATAATATTGCTCCATCTAAGAATCATACGTGATTTGCCCCTTAGTTCATGTGAGACTGGGGACCGGGGTTGTGTCTGTACTGCGGGGTTGTCGAAAAGATTCGCACACACGGGCTCTCTGGGTAATGCAGGTTTTATTGCTTTGTACAAACGACGTTTGCGAACAGGCACTCTATAGAATGGTAGGGGTGGGTCCGCCTCCTCCGTCCTGGTTCGTCCTCCTGTTGCTCTCCTGTCCCAAGGTCTCCTGGGTGTCGTAGGCCTTTTCCCTGCCGTCTCGCTGGTCGCTTGTCGCAGGTACCCCAGAGAAAAAGGAAAGAAACAAATGTCCGTCTCAGTACAGGTGCTGGGATGAACGACTCTCAGGGAAGGGAGTGAGGGGAATCACACGTGCAACCTCCAACCTAGTATGTGGGACGTGAACCCTTGTGAAACCTACAAGGGTGTGCAGGGGTGCTTTCTTTTTAGGCGGGCTTCCCTCGTCTACTACCTCCCCACGCTGTGTTATCGGACCGTACCTGGGTGAGCCACACTTCCGTGTTAGTGTGGCTGGGCGATGCGCGTCCCGCAGAGCCCCCTGGCTTCCCGCGGTAATCCACCTCAGGGTCGCTGTCAGGTCCCGCCGCCTCCTTCCCTGTTCGGATCGTCCTGTAGCACGGCCTCGTCTCCGATTCCGTCCGGCTCCACCTTCCTGATCTTTCTCCGCTGTCCCCGCCGTGCCGGTGATCCCCTTGTTGATTCGCCTCCACCTCCGTCCGACTCTCTCCGTCCTCCTCGTCCTCCGATCTCCGATCTTCCTCCGTCCTCCGCTCGTCTTCTTCCTCCTCCGTCCACTCTGCTCCGCTGTCTCTCCACTCGCTCCACCAACCTCCAACTCCACCTCCGGGTGACTCGCACACCTGGCTGGACTCCGGAACGGGCTTTACGTCGTCAGGAAGGGTGTGGCGCCAGTCCGACTCCGCCCCCTTAAAGGAGTAGTCCCGCAGGTGTACAGCTCCAGGCCGTCTCCGTACTACGTCGGGGGTATTCCAGGCTTCTGTATTCTGGGAAGAAAAGGCAGACACATTACTAGGCATACCAGGGGGGCCCTCGTCGGGGTCCCCCGCGTCACAGTTCACCAATAGCATTGCTGTCAGGATGGGGGAGAAGGCAGGAATGTTTTACAATGATCACTTTTAATAAATGCCAATTTAATGCAGCAATATATTCAGATGTACTAAGGTGAAAGACTTCTACATGTGAAAGAAATACAGTTTTTAAAATTCGAAGAATTTTTATCATATTTGTACAAGATGCTGTTTGTATGTTTTACATGCCAAATACTTTCATGGCTGAGTTGGTGAGGATCTGGCTCAGATCTTCCTGTTAATTTGCTCAAGTTTCTTGGTAAATAATTTTGTGTGTCCCATCCATTGTCCATCAGTAAACAAGTTTCAAACGTCCTATGACTGGAGAATGGGTTGTTGTTCAATTTGTATGTGTCGAGGGACGGATGTGGATATTAGTCGAACTGTCACGCTCAGCCATCTTCTCCTTCATTACCCACCCCTCACGCCAACACCCAAACATTTTGCCGGTCAGTCACATTGGGGCAGTTGGCCTGAACAGCTGTGAACACAGAATAAAAAGATAGATAGAATTTTTATTGGGGCAAGTTTTTTAAAACCATCACAATATAAAAACCACAACCAAGATAAAACATATAAAACTGTGCAACAGACCATGCATGGCTTAATCCTGCGATAGATCTATCAGCACTCAACTCTGTCAGGAACCAGATCCATCAAAGTGCAATACTGTCCTCATAAAATCAATAGAACTATCAAAAAAAGACTAAAACAAGCCTACTCCATACACAAAAAGTTTGTCAAATGATGCAAAAATAACAACCTACTCCATAGACAGAAGGTTTTTGGACTACCACGAGA
This sequence comes from Lissotriton vulgaris, assembly GCF_964263255.1. Classification (NCBI taxonomy): domain Eukaryota; kingdom Metazoa; phylum Chordata; class Amphibia; order Caudata; family Salamandridae; genus Lissotriton; species Lissotriton vulgaris. The sequence goes on along the minus strand of NW_028251378.1, from coordinate 320,492 downwards.
ACTTTAATGAGGGAATGTCCAGTAAATAAATTATTGTTGCTACGGTGCGCCAAATAAAATCCTCCAACAGCATCTCAGCAGCGTGTCCAATGACCTGAGCATAGATTCAAGCGATAATTTGGATGGGACACCAGTGACCTACTAAAACCACTGCATTTTGTCTAGGGTCTACTAATCAGATTCAATAAAGGGAACAACATGTCCCCCCCCCCCCCACCCCCCCCCCCAGCCCATTAAACCTTGTTCCAAGACCAAGGCAGTAGGCCCTAAGTTAAGTAATACTGCAGTCAACCTAACAATGCTGTAAAAATATGTTATTCAAATACAACTACCTACAGTTATCGCTATTAACCAGAATATGGACGTCTGTTGAAAAAAATAATATAGAAGTAGTCAAGGCACTCAGTGTAGGACTATAAAATGAATAACTCTTCAACCGTGAGGGTAGTGAAGGACTCTCCGACGATAAATTCAGTAGTTTTTTAACTTCTTTGAGGAATTTCACACATGTTACGTTAAACGTTACGTTAAAAATATTTGTACCGCGCACGTTCACCAACGGTTTCATGGCGCTCACATCTGGCCGATAGCTGTGGGTTCACAACACTCAGACATACGAAGATAGCCATATTGCATTGTCTAATGCCAAGTTTTCGAAACAGAGGCTTCAACCAGAAACATCTTACATTTTTCAAGACACATATTATGTAGGCGAGACTTTCCTTCTAACAATTGCTGAGGCGGCAATGCCCCTCCGTAGACCCACATAGACTAAAATGAACATTCCAGCATTTCATGCAAATGATGCTGTGGCCGTAGGTAACATCAAATGAGGGTCGAGTAGGTGCTTTAGATAAGGCAGCCCCCTGCCTTTGGAAGGGTAAGGGTTGTGAACTCCCTACTTTGCTGTGGAGCTCTTCACTGCATCTGTACATGGAAAAGCTTGCAAACATGACTTCTTACTAGGAATTTTTCTGTGCATGCTATGTAGTTTAGCACCAAAGGTTATTTTGCATCCAAGTGTGTTTTGGCTCCTACAAGATTTTCATGTCTCCTGATGCTGTTGCACCCAAAGTGATTTTGCATCTAAAACTGATGGTGCCGCTGCAAATTCTTTTTTTTCTCCTGAACGGGATTATGCTCGTAAATGTGATTTTGCAAATAAATGTGATTTGAGCACCTAAACATTTTCCACATTGTACTGAGGTATACTTTTTATACCCAATGGCTCATCTTTGTAATGCCTTTGGGGCTGTGCTATGCAATCTCCCTTGGCTTCACAGAGCAGCTGCTAAATACTGAATCAGCCTCTGAAAATTAATTTCCTACACATTTTTCATGTGATCTTATTATGGTCACTCAACCATAAACGAAAAATTAATTTCAAATTAGATTTGCGGATGCATGTAAGAAGACCTTGGAGGTGATATCCCATAATACCCCCAAATAACACCAGCATTGAATCCTGTTGCCCACAGGGAAACCCTAAACAGTGGCAAGGATCTAATAGCCACATGCATCAAGCTAAAAACCGGTCGCAAACGGGCAGATTCTCAGAATCTGCCCCTTTGCGGCCCCTATATTTGCATTTGGGATGCATCATCCTAAATGCAAAAAATCGAAATTTAAGGAATCTTCAAATTGAGATTCCTTAGATTGCGATTGTATTTAAGGAATCCCAAATTGAGATTCCTTAAATGCAATGCATTAAAGTAAAAAAATTAGCGATTTCGCTAATAGGAGTAGCAAATTACCATGAAGTTCAACTTCATGGTAATTTGCAAAAACTTTGAAAAATGCACTTTTGTGCATTTTTCAATGTTTCATGTTGCGCACACACATGCCCTAAGGGCATGTGGTTGCGCAACATATGTGCAAAGATCAATTTCAGGGGTGCAACAGGGTGTCCTTTGGACACCCCTGCACCCTTGAAATTTCATTCTCAATTTGCGATTCACTAATTGCGATTCGCAAATTGAGAATGTTTTCCCATTCATTCCTATGGGTCTATAGGCCCATAGGAATGAATGGGGAGGTATTCCTTAATTGCGACTCACAATTTGTGAGTCGCAATTAAGGAATATTAAGAAATTGCTATTTTTTAGCGATTTCTTCATGCATAGCCTTTTGCTAATCCTTATTTTTAAGCGAATCCTTATTTTTCGCTAATAAGGAATCGCAAATGGCATTGTTGATGTATGTTGGCCATAGTCTCAAACTCAGCTCCTTTGGTTTGACATACTTCTCATTCAGTACTCTAAGCTTTATATTTCTTCTCAGTCTCCAAGCACAACAAACCCTTACAGGGTAAAACCAACCATCTCATATCACTATAAGCAGAGGTGGTGTCTTCAATGAACCCCCCAAAATGACAGGCATTGTCTCACAATAATTATTTATTACTTATTCGGCTCTCAACATGTAACCAAGTCAAGCTTTGTAATTATGTTTAGTTATCCCTTTTTAAAATGCGATGATATACATGATTACTGTTATGCTTTTGGCAACCCGGAGTCCCTAATGGAGTAAAAGTATCCACAGTGTGAGGGACTTTGAGGGTTATGTGAATCGCCTCTTCCTATCACATTGACACCTACGCACAAGTGATAAAACCAGTAACTCACTGCCACACTGTTGTCTTTTACTAATTCCACAGCTCTGTTTTAAGCATGATTGCTGTATTGGTACCATAAGATATAGTAAAGGCTCCTTTTTAGTACAGCCTACACCTCCCCTCAGATATCAAATCAGGCCCCCAGGGGAAACCGTCACACAGTTTGAAGACCTCTGCATTAGCCTGTTTACAATTGTGAAGGTCATGTTCCAATTCAAAGATCTCAAACTTCCTATCTCCACCACTTTGTGTGAAGTGTTGAAAGTTGTAACATTTTCTACAATGGCTCGTACTTTAACACTGGTAACTCACCTATCATATCTACAGGCTATGACCATTCGCACACCTTCCTCCGATCCCTAGTTTCCCATTGATCATCGACACAGCTCTTAGGGAATAGACGAAGGTCGTATAATACCAGCATAAATCAAGGCAGTCTAGAACATAGCTATTTCTACTCTTACAGCTACAAAATTACGGACCAAACCCAGAACCCTCCCAGTAGCCACCACTGTTTCTCAGTACAACCCTCCTCTGTAAGCCAAAGTTCAGGTTAAGTTCACCTGCACCTAAACAGCAGCGCTCTAGCTGACTCTCTCTGCAGAATGACTAGATTGTCCATGGGCATGATTCCCAAGAGAAATGTGACTACTCTCCTCAGTTACAGCCAGTGCATCAAACTGAAAGTGAATCATCTGCATGAAGTACAAAGTCAGTAACTACTGTTCATAGCGCTCTCTCCAAGATATGCACTCTCTTCCCAGATGTTGCATATGACTCAACACACTCCCGAAGAAGACACCATGCACACAAACCCCAGTGCCGAGGGGAAAGAGAGGAGGACACACACACTTGCACGCACGCACACACACAATCACTCACTCACCACATCCACTAAACCAAATACTTTATGGTAACAGACCCCACAACACGTCCTGTTACCTCAGTCTCCAGATGCCTATGTAGATTCCCCATTTGACTCATGTACTGAACTGTTACCTTCCTTTCCTTCAACTTGTAAAGTGCTCTGATATCCTTCAGGATCAAGTTCGCTCTATATAAAATTTTCTAAACAAATAAAATGGACATCATATAGACCAAGATCAATTTGCCAAAGCAACCTCAAAAGACTCACCTCCTCACAAACCAGTGACCCATCTAGTTACATCACATCGAAGCTGCCCTCCTTAACTGTAGGCCTGCAGTCGCTAATAAAGCTTTCTTATCTGCTACCATCCAGATCAGTGACCTTGATGCTATTGCACTCTCGGAAGCCTTGTTCTGTTCATCCTCTATAGTTCTATCATACCATTAGGATACAATACTCTCCACCTCTAAGTATTAAAACCGTGGGAGGGTGCCTTTATCCAAAAGGATTGTTTTAGGTGCAAACTGATTAATACAATAAACCTCTCCTCTACCAGTGCTACACTGTCAAGATCACAAACATGCCTCTTAAACCACTTATACTGAATATTCTACAGCATGGACCTGGCAGCATCAATAGTTTTTGATGTCTCCTTGATTATGGCTTAGATCAAGCTGCCTCGTCATGTGATCAGACTTTTCTGCTAGATTCCACCCTTCTATGGGGAAAAAGGCGAAGAAGAATTCATATCCATACTCAACCCATTCAATTGGATAACAAACATACTATAACATAGCACTTTTGCTACACACAATAAAGGCTCTACCCTGGACTGCATTTTCATAAAGAAACACCACGTACACATTTCTAATCATCTTAGGATGGATTGATCAGGCCACTTCTTCATTCCTTTCAAAATCCTGACCATATCATACCTCGAAACATGTCGACAGGATACTAGGGATTATAATTACATAAGTTATTTTCCCCTTTTATTAACCCCTTTTTATCCTTGCCAACTGGGAGCAGGAATATAAGTTTGGCTCACTAGTTAGGTAAATTTTAAATATCACTTACACCACTCCCCCTACACTGCACTACACATATCCTGACAAAATAAGTGCTCCTACGTAACTCCGAAAGTCACAGCACGCCCCAAGCAGTAGATGCTTGGGATGGCCCCAATGATTAAGCATGTCACTTAGGGGCAACCCTGGGTGAATGAGGGGACTCAAGAAAATACATTTTCTTTTCGGTTAATAGAGGTTGCTTTCCATCCAATTGATGAACCACCCGTATGTCCTTGGCTAGGTTCTTTTGATCCGTCATCCACGCATCCTTTTTGCTACACTTTGAACACATAGGAGGGTGAACCTAGCCCAATCCTCCTTCTCCCCCTGTTTTTGATTGATATTATAAAATATAGCAAACACAATAAGATGAGGACTGAGTGCTGAAACTTTTCAGACACGCCCAGTCACAGATCTGGGTTAAATCCATCATTCGTTTGTTCATCACATCACCCCAGTTTGGACCCAGCCATATGCAAATCAGTCTTAGGCCTGTTCTTCATGGGAATGGTCCAGCCCGAACTGCCAGACCAGATCCTCCCTGGACCGGAAAAAAGAATCCTGGGACCAGTTTCAGGGTTTCATCCCTCATCAGCCAGGCTAGCTTGAATCCAGTGGCAAGTTGAGCAAGGGACCCACTTCTGGGCTTACCCTGGCCACTCAGGGCGAACATAGCAGACACAACAAGATGATGGACAGAGTGCTGAAACGTTTCCGACACTCACCCCCGTTCACAGATCTGTGTTAATCCATCATCGTTCTTCTGCTCACTAATCCCCCCCCCCCCCCCCGTTTGGACCCAGCCATATGCCAATTAGTCTTGACCCTGCGCCCAATGGGAACAGTCCAGCCCAAACTGCCAGTCCAGGTCCTCCCTGGACCTGAAACCAGCATCTTGGGACCAGTTTCGGGGTTTCACCCGTCATCAATTAGGCTAGCTTGAATCCAGTGGCAAAGTGCGCAAGGGACTGCACTCTTATAATTGAGTTTCACCCCACCTTGAGGATTTCTAAGGTCTTAAGCAGTAACAGCCTTTACTGAAAAACACTTTTAGAATGCAAAGTAGAACTCAATCTATTGATTGTACCTTTGATATTAAAATGTATTTATGTCACCTTCACTTTGGTCCCTGTGAACAATCTGTGGTCTCCCCTTATGAATATTGTGTCTTCCCATTCACTACATAGGTATTTGTGACACACACTGGGGTATTAGGTCAGTGGGAGAGAAATAGGCTGCAGTTCTCTTTCTGGATGGCCTGTAGGACCTGGATGGAATAACTTATGCCAGGAATGTGCCAGTAAGAGCCCTGCAAGTCTGGGCCAATGTGTGTTACATGTTAGGCCACCAATGAGTCATGCATGTCAGGGGCACATGTGAGCAACATGTAGGCCAAGTCGCAAGTCCTCTGAAAGGACATTAGGACTAATGTCCAGTCAGTCACCTGTTGCCCAGTACCTTCAAAAAGCTGGTAAATGTGGGTCCAGGTCAATCACTTGTCAGAAAATTGCGACTAAATGTTGGTACAAATATAGCTTACATGGACCTTTAAGACAGCTGAGCCGAGTGTTCGTGAATTCCTTATTAAGAAGGTGACTCAGGAAGGCCAGTAGGCTGGTGCAAAGTCAGTCGCCGCCGAACACAGTCATTTACAAATATCACATTTTACATATAATATGCACTCACCATTCATACCAGAAAATGTGGTTTCTTTTAGACTTTTGGATTACACACAGAATCAAAGTAGTTCGTCTTTTTCCAAATAAACTTTCTCAGTGTAGGAAATAGGACAACATTTATTAACCATCCAGAAACAGGAATACACTGAAAACGCACAAGTGCGATTACTGTCATGTTAAAAGCCAGTTTTAGAGTAAGTGATGTAACTGCATGTTAGGCATGTTTTTAACCTAGTGTCACTGCAGTTCAGCATGGCAGCACATGGCCAAACCAATGACATTGGTTCATGTCAGGATGGCAGGAAGTAGTTAAAATGTTTCCACTTCATTTAATTATGGCGGACACCGAGGCCACTCTACGTCAGTATGGCAAGAAATAGTTAACCCTTGATGCCACAACATGTTACTATGGCTTGAGGTTGTTAAGCTAGCATGGCAAAAGTTTGGTTGAGCTACTGACGCCCCCAATGTTAATGTGGCGAGAAGTGGTTTTCTGTGTTCCACTTCAAGAAGGTATTGATAGAAATTGATTAAATCATGTCAGACTTGCTGGAAGCAATGTCACTGCATGTATGGCATAAAGTTTCATTAGTCATGCCTCATGCCACTCCGTTCAGGTCTTGGGAAGACATCTCTAGATTGTGTCAGTCTAAACTGGAATTAAACAAATTGTAAATGTTGCTGTTTACCAGTCTGGAGCGAACAGCTTGAATAACTGTTGTATGCAGGTGTGGCTAGGTGCTTTGCTTTCTCAGCCCTTACAAACTGTTATATCCGTTTCTCCTCATCTGTTATTAAAAAAAAAATCTATCTGTTTCAAATAAAAGTTAATCACTGTCCATAACAACACACGCTTATGAATGACAAGAATGGCAGTATTGCTTGATTTGTGTGTTATTTGGTTTTATCTTTTTTTATATAATCACTTTGTGTTGTAGTATTAACTCTGTTACCCCACAGTATCGAGGAAATAACGAGAATCCGTTTATTTCTGTTCAAACTATGTCAGTAAGGCTATTATAGGTTGCACCCTTGTATGGCACCATTATCTCATTAATTTTTAGCAACTGAATTTAGGGTACCTAATGCCTAACTTAGGTGGTGTCTGTGAAAAGGAACCTTTTATCTACTTGTGAGGTTAATATAGACCACAGAGACCGTACTTCACTGGTTATTATTTTTTTACTTCTCTTATATGTAGTGAATTAGTCACTATTAACACTTTTGAATTATTTCAAAATATAAAAAAAATCTTTAAACTGTACAACAAAGGCATTCTGATTGTTTCCCATGGCAATCACCCTGTGAATTGTAAGTCTGTCTTGAGTGTACTCTCTTTCTTTTGGTATCATTCTTTGTCCTCGGAAGTGCATCGATTGCAGCACATAAGGGACTATTTTATATTTTAAAACTACAGTAAGCCATTGCACTTCCTATCACAATATATTTATTTATTTTTAGAGTTTTATATATCCTTGTCAGACTTGAGCTCTGAACACAATACCTCTTTTACACTGCAGCACGAAGTGAAGTACATTGATATGTATTATAAGATAATGATTTTAATTCAGAGGTGTGAATACATAATGTCCTGCCAAATGAAGCTTCCTTTGACTTCTTGGTATTGCTTGTATGTGAAAAAAAAGTTATACATGTGGCATACATTTCTTGTAAATCAGTATTTATTAATGTACAAATGGTACTAGCAGTTGACAGAGCCAATGATAAGATAAACACATGCAATACAATTACGTTTCAACAAATAGTTTTTTTTTATTTAACCAATGTTATTGTTTTAGAGGAACATAAGAATATAGCAAGCACCACATCTGATACCTCCCGATTGACAAAGAAAATATAATAGTATAACAGAATTAATAGCAATCCACTGCTACCCCTCCAGAACAGTTCGCCACATGAGAACTACAGCGGACCTAACCTAAGTGAACAAACAGTTTTAATGAATCTTCAGATACTAATACAATCAGCATGAAAGACATAAATAGATATAGCAATCTTTTATTTGTGCATATTGACATGAATCAAGTATGCTGGGATTAAGCTCATGCTATATAATTATGGATTCTAGCGCAAGATAGGGATCCCTCTGTCAATCTACTATGGAAGCCGTAGTTATCAAGGAATATGGGCACTATGAGGCAGATCCAAACCATGTGGAAGAAGGCAGCCCACTCCTCCCCACATTTAAGGCATGAGTGTGGAGGTGTTGAGTGCATGCCATATACTCATTTTGGTGTCAAGTATATAGGGCCCGATTCACAGAACTAACTTAAGACAAAATCCTAAACTTACTACCATTTTGGTATTCACAGAAGGCACTTACTAATTTTGGTATTCACGGAAGGCACTTACTCATTTTGGTATTCACAGAAGGCACTTACTCATTGATGAGTAGGTGCCTTCTGTGAATACCAAAATGAGCACTTACTCATTTTCTGTGAGCACTTACTCATTTTGGTATTCACAGAAGGCACTTACTCATCAATGAGTAAGTGTCTTCTGTGAATACCAAAATGAGTAAATGGTAGTAAGTTTAGGATTTTGTCTTAAGTTAGTTCTGTGAATCAGGCCCATAGAGTGCAGATTGTTAAACCGTCCGAATTTGGATTTCAGATTACTTGACGCTTTTACAGTGTCCCATACATGTGTCCTAAATAACAAGCATTGGCAAAACATGCAGGGGTGGCTTGCTCTAATGTCCTAACTGATGCAGACAGATGCACATTAAAGCCAGACACATTGGCTTTATCATTACTTGTTAACAACTATGCAGGCCACGTGTTGTACTTAATTTGACTACTTTTTGTAGGGAGAAATGCCTGATTTAAAGAAAAGTCCAATTATCCATGTAATAAATAGCTCTCTAAATTAAGTGAGGCTGAGTGACTGTTGTAAGCTACTTTCTTTACCAAAATATCTTTGATCTAAACATACCATTTCTAATTGTTTTAATTGTTTTTCAGGGCATGAATTTTATAACGGGATACCTGATTCTTATCACACGAGACGAAGAGAAATCTTTTTGGTTGTTGGACGCTCTTCTTGGACGAATTCTACCTGGTAGGCTTAACCTTCGCTGCATTTAGTAGCTATTCTTGATGCGCCTTGCTTTAAGCATATTCTGTTTATTGCTGAAAAGTACTTATCAAAATAATTATTTTGAAGTGTGACATTTATACCTAAAAAGAAGAAATGTGTGGATGATGCATTAGTAGCAATGCCTTTGCTAGGGGGAACCTTCATTGTCCTAGCCAAATGCTCAGCATTTTGATGGGGAGGATATACAAAGGGAGTCAAAACTAAACAAATACATTGAAGTTTCTCTTTCTTTTGTCCCCAGTGATCTGCATGACGTTTTAAGCAAAAGGTTGCTTTGATTTCCTTTTTTGTGCATTGACCTGATTTACAGTGGACGTTATTGAAACATACTTTTTTTTCTGGGCAGAGTGGTAAATCAGGAGGAAAATGTGCCAGCCGGACATCTTAAATCAGATTCTTATAAAGTGCATGCATTTCCCATTATCAAGCAAGTCCAAACCAGTAGATTAGTTGACATATTTCCATAGCTAGCTGGTTCATTGGAAATTCCTTCTTTAAGGTGGCCATCAATGTCTGCTTGGGGAGAGGATGTAGCCTAACGGCTATAGCAGTTGACCTCGAAGCTGGGGAACCGGGTTCGAGTCTCGGCATTGACACTCAACATCCCGTGATCACTTAATCTCCCCGTACCTAACAAAAATGAATGTGTCCATCTGTAACGAAACTGGTGCTCCTGTAAAGCGCTCTGATGCCTGAAATCTACGGGTCTAGTTTGGGCTATATAAAACTCTAAAAATAAATAAATAGTGAAAGGGAGGAGGAGACTTCCGGTCCACATAACACCATGACAGCAGCACTATCATAATGAAGGACTGGGATACCTCTGCAGATCGCCTTTCCCTCTGGTCTGGTAAACTGCAGCATAAAGGAAGTTTAACAAGGGAGAAAGAGGAAGGAAGGAGTCCAAAGCCACTGTGAGCTACAGTCTTGTTTTATATGCCGCTTAGCTCCCAGGGAGAGTTTTTCTTTAATTAGGACATTCTACTGTCAGGTGGTACAAATTTCTAATAGATTAATAGCCCACAACGATGCCAATTGAATATCTGGTGGCAATAAGCTCCCCACACCTTTGGCTTGGGCCTTTAACACTGGAACAGATATTTCATCCACACATGGTTGCTGTAGACCGGTCAAATTAGCATAATTTATTTCTGAGTAAGCATCTGTCTTCTTCTGAGACATAATTTTACAGTTTAGACTAAGTGAATTGGGCAGTTGCCACATTCTCATTGTATTGCCTTGAGTGGTGGGCATATTTTTAAGACTGCTATAGTTCTTTTTTTTAGAGAGGGTATGTGATGGTGTAGACCTCCTAAGAAAAAAAAAATCATAATGTATTACATTGATTTTTTTTTAAAACTGTGTTTTTATTGCAGAGTTAGAAAACATACAGTTGTTTGTTCCAACAGTCCCGCTACTCACAAATGTCCCATATATATAGTTAAGCAATCATCACAAAGCCGGTGAGCCCACATCCCGGAGGCCTGGCGGCGCTAGCTAGAAAGTGCTCAAACCTGGTGACAGCAAAAGGAAACCATGACATCTGCTCGGCCAGACGAACTAGCTTCTGCTTTTTCTTTGTTGCCCCATCACCTGGTCCCAACAAACAACCCGTTCGTAAACTCAAACGGGAAATGCTAATATGTACCGCTATTACCACTTGGTGACCCCCCGCTAACCATCTCGTCCCCTTAAGTAGCCGCCTCGTGGTAGCTAAACTCGGTGTATCTTCCCCTAAGTGGGGAAAATGTGCTCACTTATACAACTCACACATCAGCTATTGCAGCCCTCGAAGGTCAGATTCTCATTACTTCAATAATAGGACTCCTTACCCTCCCACCCCCACCCTCCCTTCGAACCTTGGCTGGTGTGGGCCTAGCACAGCTGCACCAATCTACAAACGGAAGAAACCTGTAGGAGCCTTTCTTATCTATCTTTGTATTCCATGGAACTTCCTTTTAAAACCCCTCTCGCCTTAGTCCTCCTCATTCGTCAAATTGTTTTTGAGCGTTCGTACCAGTTATAATGGATTACATTGATGTGGTTCTCACCAAGGTGAATATTTGGGGGCCTGTTCACAAAGGTAAACTTACGGGAGACAGTGTTTACAATGCAGTAATCGCATCGCGGTTCCTTTACAACAAGGTCGTTACAACAACCGTATTGTTAGAACGCAATGCCTTTACAATGCAAGTCATTAGATCGACTTGCTGTTGGGGGCGCCATAACATAAGGAATAGTATAATTTACTATTCCATCACCTTCCCTACTGTTGCGCAGGCTGGAGTTTGAATAGTAAATTATACTATTCCTAAATCCAGTGCGCCCCCTACACAAGTTGATCTAATGATTTGCGTTGTAAAGGTATCGCGTTCTACCTACACGGTCGTTGTAACAACCGCGTTGTAGAGGAATGCGATGTGATAGCAGCGTAGTAACATGCTATATTCTAAACTTACATATGAGTAAATCTACAAATGTAAGTTTACTCTAACACTTTTGTGTATGTGTTGCTTTAGGCTATTAATCATTTACGAGTGTAAAGGTGCTCAAAAGTGTAGATTTGCATGCCTCCACCTCATGCAACAGGGGGTGGAGTCAGTAAAAATAGTATATACGGCTGTAAAGTTAATACTAGTAATGACTTTACCACCAAATTGGATGTTCCGCATACTTGGCAGGGATCTCTCTATGGTAAAGTATAGGGAAATATTGAAAAGTTACTTAAAGTTTTAAAAGAAATATTTTAAATATTTGTACTTGTAGTAATTCTATACATAGTTAAATGTAGAATATATTATTAAAATGCTACGATTAATTTAGGTTTATGAAATTAATTGAAAAATATTTTTCCAAGATTTATAAAAAACACACATACATAAAGTAAAACATTTATGTTTCTTATATATTCGGTTGGGTACTAAAAGTTGTGTATAAACATCACCACTGTAATTATACAATTGTGCGGCCACAGCGTTTTTCACATAATTGTGGATTTGCTGCATTTGCCACATAATCCATCATTTGCTGAATAATCTGCAGATTTTAACATAAAGTTTCTTGCTCCAGTAGTTAAAATGTTACTAAAAACGCAGCAATACGTGTAGCCTCGAAGTGGAAGGCCCTTTAAAAAGGTTGACTGGTCACCTTTCTGTTGCTTATTACTATATTTGGGTGTTAAACTGGTACTAATGAGCTGCAACCTAAGCCCAGACAGTTTTAACAAGTGTAAAAACGTGTAAAAAAAAAGATAAAATAAAAAGTAATTGGTATCACAAAATGTGCCACATTAATGCAAAATAATTTGCTGCTTCTTGATGCATAATTTAGTTTACCCTGCTGCATAATTTAGCCCTCCCTTGTTGCATAGTTTTAATGCCCCTGTGTATAGAATTAGCTTGAAATAAAGTAATTACTTTTTCAAAATAAAAAAGTTATCAAGTCTGGAAGGCTAATGAGTCCGGTGCAGGGCTTCACACTTACTGTACTCCTATTGTGGGTAATCCAGCTTGGAGTCAGTATTGTCCGCTATCACCTTGCATAAAAGAAAAATGTGTGCGCTACAGAGGAAAAATGAACCATGAAATTAAACCGTGCCAAACCAGTTTCTAAACCTTGAAAGTGGATCTGCATCTCCTCACTGAAAATACCATGTAAAAGTGGATTCAAGCCAACCCCACTTTGTTTTAGTTTGAGCTGCTTCACTGCCCAAGGAGAAGATCTGGTGCGTTCCAGGACATGTATCACCGATAGTAAGTCTTCTAAAGGTAAGGGTCCTACTCTGATTTCTGCAAGCCTTGCTTGGAAGTATCTGTCGTTCTGCAGTGACCATTGGAGCAGCCCATAGAGAGCAAAGGGCTCATGGGAGAGCACCAAGAAGAAGATCCTTGAAGTACCCAGGTCCCCTGTCTCCCTGCCTGACTGCTGAGTTAAGTCTGACTGAGGAAGGGTGGTGTCTGACTTGCCAGAGCCAACTACAAAATAGACTGCCCGATACGTAGACCGCAACAGACTGACGCTGATGCTTTCTGCAGAATCTACCTTCACTGTACTTTAGCTGTTACACCAGGACCACAGACCAAAGGAGGAAGATCCTTCCACCCCAGCCACTGAGCCAGCAGTGAACTCTGCGTCAGTTCATTTCATCTGAGACACATCAACTGTGAGCTTTAGGTTAACAGAATTTTGTGGAACAATTTATCAAACATTGCAAATCCTGCACAAGATCTGAATAGTCATTTGCTACAGACTGACTTGCAGGTCACAGAACACTAGGAAGCTCCTCAGCTGCAACAAACGTCCATGTTTTCACTCTGTAGAGAACGATGAAGGCCCCATAACGCATTCCTACAGAGTTGCTACTCCGTGTGTATTGACATCTGTCATGGTTACACGACTTAACTTTTCCGAAAAAACAAGCATTGTGCTGAACATAAAATTATTACATCTACGGAGTGACTGCTCGAGTTCTGTGTCTCTACTCCCTGAGCCACCTTGGACTACTCAACTTTGCTACCCATAACATCAAGGCTAGAAAGCGTTACTTGACCCACTTTACAAAGCCATCGTAAGGCGGGACACAGGTCACTGATGACAAATTACCTCAGCTACCAGGGCCGGGGCCTAGTAGCCCTGTCCTCCTGGCGGCTCCTGAATGGCGCCTGAGGTTGCTTAATTTAGAATACTGATAGTTCACCAGTGATCCTGATGATTGCAGGATCCACCTCTCATCTCATAGTCCTATCTTAATCTTAGGTTTAGCTTTCATAATTTGGGTCAGTAATTCTGGAGCCACAGGCCCCTCTCATGACCTTACAAGAGAAGGGTCCCATTTAAGTTTATAAATCAAAATCATTACTTTGGGACCACTTTCCATTAAAACTGTTCAGGATACCTGGCTTGCCCATCTCTTCCTCTCTTCAGTTCGTTCCATCTGTGACCAACTGCTCTACAGTCAGCTGAACACATACAGCATTTAAACTGTCTAACTGTAAACACCAACGTTTACTAATCAAGAATCTTTCGGGAACATAATCAGACTAAAGTAAAACCACAATACAGGCCAGCTGGTTTCAGGTACATTTCAGGTTCGCTTCTTCTAGGCAGGTAGCAGAAACTAATATCCCAGCTGTGCACCTTAAAGTCAATTCACGTATATTAAAGGGAAATCAAACCATAAGTCTAAGGGAGTGCAACTGCAAGGAGGTTATTTCTTCCCTCTAAGGCAGATAACTAGGAATGTTAGAGAGCAAACTGCACATGGAGAGAGAAAGACCGTAACCTAGGCACTATCAGAAACTCAGAGGAAACAAAAAGACAGCAATTTGAAGAAATAACTAGAGCCAATCTCAAAGATATGCATTTAGAGATATCCACAAAGATACACCCAGAACCAACCAGACAGTGAGACACGAATACACTTAAAGATAGCCACATTGAAGAAAATACCCAGCTCTAAAAATGTAGAGTGCATCACCGGACAGGTAATCCATAAGCCAAGAGACAAGGGGAGATCTCTTGGCTTACGAGGTTTACGGACAAGGAGCTTGACCGCTTTAATCTCCGAAGCATCTCACAAGTAGATTAACTGGTGTTCCAGACAAAAGTGTTTAAAAAAATATTGGATTCAGCCAAAGAGATATTCAAAGATAACTATTAACAGACAGAAAGACTGCAAATGGAGGCAACCTCAGAATTACCCCAACATTTTGGCCAAGAAACCTGGGCGTAGTTTACAAAACGGGGTGACCCGGTGTCCCTCAGAACCTGGGTATATAACAGTTCAGCAAAAATTGGTTCTGTTGGGTAAGTCAAGTTATTTGCACAATGCTCATAAATGCAAGTAAACACAAATCAGCTCTCTGATACATGGAATAGTGTTTAGTGAGATATCAATTACTCAAAACACGGAGGAACGCAGTTATCTGTTCAAGAAAGTCTTTGTATTATACAAATTAATACATGTTAGCTTCTTTACAAAACTGAATTACTTCATTCGTAAATTTATACATAGCAAGACCGTGATAAACAATTTTGTGACTTTTTGTGAATAAGTGCTCAGTGAACAGAATATTATGTACAGTGTGGAAAATAAATCTATACAAATGTATATACTGGTAGGATTGGGGTTTGGTCAGATGATGGTTTGATCTCAACCAAGGATTCTTTTGGTTACTGTGGGAATCCTGGTGATTCTGAACCTATGGATTCGTCGACGTTTCGACCCTTGTGTGCCCCTGTAGGTGGTCAAGGCGGGTCTTTCTCAAGACAGGGGGGGGGGACAGTTTGAGGATCAAAGCAGGGATGTCCTTGGATTGATCATGGATGGCTCAATGGCCTCTCGCTTCTCTCATGTTAGTATTGACGTTGAGTTTCGCTAGCGTCTGAAAACCACAAAAAACCTGGCCAACACAGTAGGAAGCCTGCAAATACATACCCTGTACAAATATGATACCTGTTGTTGAACCCTTTCCCTGTAACCAACTGAGTGTGCAGCGGGCCCGTTTTTTCTCCAACTCATCCAACGCATCTGACATTGAAAGGTGGCCGGTTAGTGTCTGGATGAAGAGCTCAATCAACCAGTATGCCAATATTAGAGATTCATATTTTAGGTCTTTATCCTTGGAAGATATTAGCCATCTACATTTTTACTACAGTCAGGATGTCTTTACACTGCTTAAATCTTAATCCCCCTAAAAGGGCAGGTTTTTCCCAGTTGAACCATTGTTGACCACAACTGTGGTTCGTGGCTCACTTTCTGCAACCCGGTGCCCCTCAACAGTATCCTCACTCAAGTCACAATGCTTCATAATTATTTCTAAATATCATTTTATTTTCTTAATGATAATGTAATATTATACCATTAGATACAGAGCTAACGGTATATCAAAGCATTACGAGGCAAGGTGGATCCAGGGGGATTAAGATATCCTCAGCCACATTCATTCTACAGACTATGGTGTCTGTTTTGAGGGGCCTGGTACTTTTCAGGTGGAGTCCGAAATAGCACCTTACAATCCAGACAAGGAATAAGTTTGTTGCACATGCTCTAAATTTACTAATAATGATTTGTGCAACATGCATATCTTCTACCTTGTTACACATTAAGTTGGGGGGGTATTTATATAACAATTTTAGACTGTAACTTTCTTAATTTTGTTGTCATATGGTAATTTAGGGCTCGATTATGAGTTTCGGCTCGGAAGCGGTTGGTACACAGCAGCACCCCCGCACCAACGAGACTCGCCACCGCCTGCAAATTACGACTTTAAAGTGGTCTGGCGGGCAGCGTGGTGGTGCCTTTGAAAAATGCACTGCAATAGGACCACACAACATAGTTCCCGCATGGCATTGTGACCGGCCAACCCATAATAAAGGTGAAACTCTAGACCTCATCACTAAAGGACACATCATCACAATGGATACCATCACCCCGTGTGATTGGTCCTACCACCACAGCATCTTCTTCCATATTAACATGGAGGTGTCTCTAAGGAAGGGTCAACCAATGAAATCAAAGATCTGGAAAAGGGACCTCAGAGATATCAACACAGCCGATCTAGCATCCCACTGTATAGTTACTCTCTCTTCCCAAAGCAACATGTCTGAGGTTCATGTACTCATCCGACTTCTATACCTCTACTATGTCTAGCATAATAGATTATGTTGCTCATCTGCAACAAAAAAAGCCTCAACAAAAACATCCGAACCATGGTTCAACTGCAACTTTAACTCGGAACGTCGCAACCTTAGGGCTATCGAACGATCTTTGAGATCCAAACCATCCACGGACCAGCTAAAAATCCTTAAATCAGTTAGGGGCTCCTATAACAAGCAAATCAAGAGAGCTAAGGCGGACTATTTCAGATCTCAACTTAATCAAGCAGCAACCCGCCCCAAGAAACTTTTTGAACTGGTTAAACAACAATCGGTGGAAGCACCAAACCGCCCTGATTCGGAAATCAGCCCCCCCCCCTCATGTGATGATTTGGCTGCTTTCTTTACTGAATATGTGAGAAAAAAGGGGTATCCCCGACTAGAGTTCCTAATTCGGGATAGGTATAGTATGTGGAAGAAGGGTAATTAGGAACTGGTTTGAAAAGAAGGGCAGAGGCAGACAATTGACAGCAAGAACTATCAGAGAACAAGATGTGTGATACAAAATTGTGGCTTTTATTTTATTCAAATCTTATTTTAGTAAAAAGACATCATTAAGTTATTATGAGTATTTGTCATGTGCATATCTCCACTATACATGTGACTTTTCAATCTACATATATACACATATTCTTACAACCTATATACATTTTAAAGTAGTTCATTTATACTAAGGGGTGGAGAAGAAAATTGTTTCAGCACACTATACATAAAAACATGGCTAGGTATGACTTCTACGCGCGTTTCGGCTGAGGGCCTTCATCAGGGAGCCATGTGAGTATCCAAATGGACCTATACATATGGAAAAATATAAACAATGATAGTGTTTGTCAATGTCCTTGAAATGCCCTGAAATATTTACATGTTAAAATATAGAGAAAATATCATATGGTACATTTATACAGTGATATACAGCTTTACAGTAATGTCTATGAAGAGTCTCAACCTGTCCTAGTATTTACAATTATATACAATTGGGTACTCATTTATGCTAATGCAGTTCTGGTCTTTTTGTAATAGGAGGCTACAGTACAGGGGCTATGAGATAGGGACGGACACATGGGGTGGTTATGCAGACAACTTTCTAAGTTCTAAAATACCCCTTTACACAGAAGATGCAGTGCGCTAACCGTGTGCAGGCAAGATGAAGGTGGGGGGGAAAAAAAAGGGGGAGAGAGAAATGGGAGAAAAGGGGGAAAAAGGGGGGGGAGGAAGGGAAAAAAAGGTTAGGAAAGGCAAGTTAGGAGCATGTGAAGAGGCATGTTTGTACCTGAGTAAATGGATGGGGCCGATTTTCACAACGAGGGAAATGGTAGAGATATGATGGAACTCCGGAATGCTGTGTGTTTTAACGCTTGGGGGCTGCAAACAAACAAGGTTGGAGGGTAAAGTTCATTAATTTACTAAGATAGAAATACATTAAAGGCGGATCAAGAGGATTACATACAAGACTGATACCTTTTTTGTTTGTTCAATTCCGTGGACTTTTTGTTAAATTCGGTAAACGCTTCAATATTATTGGGCTGTTGAAAAAAGCACATGGGGACGATTTATATGAGTCATATTGGTATTTTAAGGGTTCAAAGGGTGGAACAGCGTGACATTATTACCTGTGGAGATGGTCATGTGACATTACAGGGTATGCTTATTCCGGGCGTACAAGAGATGTTGCGCCAGTAACCTAAATATTAGGAGACATTTCGTGATAATTGTTAGTTAAATTTACTCGAGGGGGGCGTGTGCGCTGTCAGGTCGAATAATAAAGGCGCATTAAATACCTGCAAAATGGGCTCATAGATTCCCTAGGTTGGAGTCTTTTGGACGTTTCTTGTTGTGTTGACAATCTATACGTCACAAGAAGTAAAAGGGGTGACAGCGTTTAAGGATGGCATACTGTTTATAACAATGGTATTGACAACAGTGGTGTTAAACAATTATTTGTTTATATCTAATTACCTTTGAACTGCGTCCACTGTAGTTTGTAATTGGGGGTCTGTGTACTTCTAATGGCGCTGACAGTCTGTGTGCCAGAAGGGATATGAACAGCGCATTATAACGGCATGTTGTTCAAAAACAGCGGTAAAAAACGGGTGTATATTTGAAACTAGTTACCTTTAAGCCGCGTCCATTACATTCTCACTGGGGGTCTGTAAACTTCTAGGGTATAGTTTACCGTCATCTAGTCGGCGGTGCGGGGACAATCTGCGCAGCTAAGAAATGGAGATACAAAGCTAGCGGTTATTTTAAAGCTGCGTTTGGGGTAGCGTATGTGAACGCTATTTAATAAATCGTGGACCTGTGCCGTCAGTGCTTACCTAAGCGTTGTCTCTTGTTTGCATTCCGATTGTGGGGTCTGCTGGCATCTATCTCGATGGGGTCAAGGATTGAACGGAATAGAAGGCGCCGGTCGTATATAAACCTGTGCAATCGAGTTCAAGGGTTGGCGCGTCTAGAGTAGCCTAGAAATCGATGACGGACTATGTTACAAAGTGTCCTCTAGTGCTGCCGAAAATTGGCGGACATATTGGAAAGGTGAAGGGGATGGTGATTCTTATGCGTTTGTTCAGATCTACAAGGGGGATTAGTATTGATGTACTGGAGGAGAGGGGCAAAGATTGAGCAGAAACAAGAGATTTGTAAGTGGGGTGAAAGTCAATGCATGTCCGGGCTAATGGGGCTGTGGGTCATTTAACCATAGTTGTATTTCAATACTTTGGTCCCACGGAATTTCATTATTCATTGCCTTTTGATAGGTGTCTAAGGTAAAAATCCAGTATACTTCGCGACATTTGCGCACCCGAGTACTAAGAGGGCCAGACGTTTTATGGATTTTCTCCAAGATAAACCAACGAATATCGTTGGGGGTATGTTTGGCTTCTAGGTAGTGCTTGACTAAGGGGGCCTGTGTTTTGCCTGTGCGGATGGCTGATCTGTGTTCTGAAAGGCGCGTGGACATCATCCGTGATGTTTCGCCTACATAGCCATTGTTGCATGGGCAGAGTAGGAGATAGACCACATTAGTGGTTTTGCAGTTGGTCAAAGTTCGGGAGCTAATGTTACAGTTATTAAAATTTAGCTCTTTGATTTCTATTGCAAATTCACAGGCGGCACAATCCAGGCACTTATAGTTGCCTATTACTGGGCTTAAGTCAGTGAGCGTTCTTTGAGTGGAAGATGTTTTATTAGGTTCCATTCTTGACCTTACTACCAGATCTTTTAGATTTTTGTTTTTCCTATAGGCAAACATTGGCTTGGGAAGTTGGCTTTCTTTGGGTTTTGTGGCGTTCAGGATGTGCCAATTGGAGAATATAATGTGTTGGAGCTTCGCATTCATGGTGGAGTGTCTGGTCACAAAGACCATTTTGGATTGTAATTCTTTGATTTGGGGTGTCAATAAGTGCTGTCTGTCAAAGAACCTCGCTCTTTTATATGACTCACGTACTAGACGTTTGGGATATCCACGAGATATGAATTTGAGTTTCATTTCAGTTGCTCTTCTGTCAAAGTCTGTGACTGAAGAGCAGTTCCTTCGGACCCGAAGGAACTGACTGAAAGGTATACTAGACTTTTGTGTTTTAGGGTGGTAACTGGTGTAGTGCAGTAACGTGTTGCGGGCAGTCGGCTTCACATACAGGTCTACACTGAGGCGGTTGTTCTTACTGATGATGTTGATGTCTAGGAACTCAACACATGTTTGGCTAGATGTGACAGTAAAGCGCATGTTTTTGTCACATAAGTTGAGCCATGACACGAATGTGGAAATATCATCTATATAGCGAGCCCATGATGAAATCGACTCGCTAAAGGGGGCAATTTCATTGTAAATGAATTTAGACTCAAATTGGGCCATATAGATATTGGCTACAGTGGGTGCGCAGAAAGCACCCATGCTGACGCCCATGGTTTGTTGGTAGAGGGAGCCATTAAAGTCAAAGGTATTCTCTGATAGAACTATTTTTAAGCAGTCCAGGATGAAATTTTTTGGACAATCAATTTGGTACGTGTCAATGAACCAGGAGACAGCTTGGATGGCTCCTGGTTGCGGAATATTTGAGTAAAGAGCCTCTATGTCCATAGTTGCTAGCCACTGCCTATCAGGGTTAAAAGTCAGAGATTCTACGATATTGATGATATCTCTCGTGTCCTTGACATGGGACGGAGTTTTAGGTATATGGGGTCTTAGGATGGTATCAATGTATTTTGATAGGGGTTCGGTAATGGATCCAATGGTGGAGACTATGGGTCTGTATGGTGGGTCATGACTGTTTTTGTGTATTTTTGGGACTCCATATATTGCTGCCATTTTAGGTTGGCGAACATTGAGAAATTGCCACTCCTTTTCACAGATCACATTATCATCAAGGGCCTTAGTTGTTAAAGACAGAATCGCCGATTGGACTCGTTTAGTGGGGTCTTTTCGTACTGGGATATAGTGGTCGGTGTTATGCAATAGCTTCTCCATGTTCAATATGTATTGGTTAGTGTCTATTACCACTATACCTCCTCCTTTATCGCAACATTTGATTGTAATGTCTTTGTCTGTTTTTAGTTCTGCGAGTGCTTGATGTTCCTCATAAGAGATGTTGTAGCTGGGAGGGGGTATATATTTAGTGGCCGCTGTAAGTTTGTTATACACTACGTGCTCAAATGTAGGGATTTCCGGCGCTACTTGTTCTAGGGTGGGTAGAAAGGTAGATGCTGGCTTTAGACCTGATATATTAGTGGAGTTTTCTTCTTCTGTAGTATTGGCTTCAAAGAAATTTTGAAGTCTGATCTTCCTAAAGAAGGTCATAAGATCTTTGAACAGTTCAAATCTATTGATGTTACAATGGGGGACAAAAGAGAGCCCTTTGGTTAGTAGCTTTTCTGTAATGGGGGAAAGTGGTTTGCTGCTTAGGTTAAAGATAGGTATTTCTTCTAGTCGCGCCAGTATTGTGCATGGCGCGTCACTAGGAATTGGTTGGGGTTGGAGTATATTGCTGGAGCTTCCTGGTAGTTCTGAGGGGGAGGTGGGTAGGCATGCATCAGAGGGCCTGGATATTGGTTGGGAGGCGGCGGGTAGTGTTGGTTGTATTGCTGTGGGTTTCCTCGGTGCCGCGGTTGGTATCTGGGTTTCCAGCGTCCCTGAGGGTTCCCTCGCCTGGATAAAAAAGGCCTGTTGCCTCTATTTTGTTCTCCTCTTTGTTGTCCTCCCTGTTCTTGGTCACTAGTATTGCTCTCGTTGTCTGACCCTGATGTATTGGAGAAGGTAGTTACTTTTTTGGGGATGGAATGCTGATTAGGGGCATAGATGTTATCACCCTGAGGTTCTGGCTGATAGTAATTTTCAGCTAGATAGGGGTAGACTTTCTCATTGCTAAAATATTGAATGTCTTTTTTGAGTTTGTCTGTTTTCCTCTTTAGGAGGTAATCATTATATGATTGTAGATCTTTTTCCATCTCCTCTAATTTTTTTATTGCATCTTCTTTGGCCGTGTTGTTTTTAAGTTTAAGCTCTAGTTCTGCTATTTCTGTTAGAAGGGTCTCCACTAGATGCTTAGCCGTCTCCACTATGAGCATCATGAGATCCCTTGAGCATCTATTTGCTATGAGCGACCATCTTTCCAGGAATCTTCTTATTTGAACGAAAAGCCCTGGGATATTTTTAACTCGTAGGCCTTGAGGGATGACTCCAGCTTTTAGATATTGAAGCATGAAGTGGCCATGCAGTTCTATTCTTTTTGTTTTTTTCTTTAAGGCTAGTAGTTGTTGGTATTCAGTATTGTTTGAATTTGTGCTTACTGGGGTGTCTGTGGTGGCTAATTCACCTACCATGGACACAAAGTCATCATCAGAGAACCCAAATGTGTGTAGTTTATCCATGGTGGCTGAGTGAGTGGCAAGTGAGCAAATGGGCAGAGGATTGTATGTGGGAGACCAGGGTGGGCTGCAAAAGGAATTTATGAGGATAAGATGTAAAAGGTACAGGTTCAAGACAAAAAATAGAACTAAAGTTATAAACTAAAAACGATAAACCCCCGCACAGACAGGCTGTGGAGACAATATATGTGAGAAAAAAGGGGTATCCCCGACTAGAGTTCCTAATTCGGGATAGGTATAGTATGTGGAAGAAGGGTAATTAGGAACTGGTTTGAAAAGAAGGGCAGAGGCGGACAATTGACAGCAAGAACTATCAGAGAACAAGATGTGTGATACAAAATTGTGGCTTTTATTTTATTCAAATCTTATTTTAGTAAAAAGACATCATTAAGTTATTATGAGTATTTGTCATGTGCATATCTCCACTATACATGTGACTTTTCAATCTACATATATACACATATTCTTACAACCTATATACATTTTAAAGTAGTTCATTTATACAAAGGGGTGGAGAAGAAAATTGTTTCAGCACACTATACATAAAAACATGGCTAGGTATGACTTCTACGCGCGTTTCGGCTGAGGGCCTTCATCAGGGAGCCATGTGAGTATCCAAATGGACCTATACATATGGAAAAATATAAACAATGATAGTGTTTGTCAATGTCCTTGAAATGCCCTGAAATATTTACATGTTAAAATATAGAGAAAATATCATATGGTACATTTATACAGTGATATACAGCTTTACAGTAATGTCTATGAAGAGTCTCAACCTGTCCTAG
The DNA here is from genome assembly GCF_964263255.1 of Lissotriton vulgaris. Taxonomy (NCBI): domain Eukaryota; kingdom Metazoa; phylum Chordata; class Amphibia; order Caudata; family Salamandridae; genus Lissotriton; species Lissotriton vulgaris. The sequence continues at coordinate 296,838 of NW_028251378.1, read as the reverse complement.
TATTTACAATTATATACAATTGGGTACTCATTTATGCTAATGCAGTTCTGGTCTTTTTGTAATAGGAGGCTACTGTACAGGGGCTATGAGATAGGGACGGACACATGGGGTGGTTATGCAGACAACTTTCTAAGTTCTAAAATACCCCTTTACACAGAAGATGCAGTGCGCTAACCGTGTGCAGGCAAGATGAAGGTGGGGGGGGAAAAAAAGGGGGAGAGAGAAATGGGAGAAAAGGGGGAAAAAGGGGGGGGAGGAAGGGAAAAAAAGGTTAGGAAAGGCAAGTTAGGAGCATGTGAAGAGGCATGTTTGTACCTGAGTAAATGGATGGGGTCGATTTTCACAACGAGGGAAATGGTAGAGATATGATGGAAGTCCGGAATGCTGTGTGTTTTAACGCTTGGGGGCTGCAAACAAACAAGGTTGGAGGGTAAAGTTCATTAATTTACTAAGATAGAAATACATTAAAGGCGGATCAAGAGGATTACATACAAGACTGATACCTTTTTTGTTTGTTCAATTCCGTGGACTTTTTGTTAAATTCGGTAAACGCTTCAATATTATTGGGCTGTTGAAAAAAGCACATGGGGACGATTTATATGAGTCATATTGGTATTTTAAGGGTTCAAAGGGTGGAACAGCGTGACATTATTACCTGTGGAGATGGTCATGTGACATTACAGGGTATGCTTATTCCGGGCGTACAAGAGATGTTGCGCCGGTAACCTAAATATTAGGAGACATTTCGTGATAATTGTTAGTTAAATTTACTCGAGGGGGGAGGGGGGCGTGTGCGCTGTCAGGTCGAATAATAAAGGCGCATTAAATACCTGCAAAATGGGCTCATAGATTCCCTAGGTTGGAGTCTTTTGGACGTTTCTTGTTGTGTTGACAATCTATACGTCACAAGAAGTAAAAGGGGTGACAGCGTTTAAGGATGGCATACTGTTTATAACAAAGGTATTGACAACAGTGGTGTTAAACAATTATTTGTTTATATCTAATTACCTTTGAACTGCGTCCACTGTAGTTTGTAATTGGGGGTCTGTGTACTTCTAATGGCGCTGACAGTCTGTGTGCCAGAAGGGATATGAACAGCGCATTATAACGGCATGTTGTTCAAAAACAGCGGTAAAAAACGGGTGTATATTTGAAACTAGTTACCTTTAAGCCGCGTCCATTACATTCTCACTGGGGGTCTGTAAACTTCTAGGGTATAGTTTACCGTCATCTAGGCGGCGGTGCGGGGACAATCTGCGCAGCTAAGAAATGGAGATACAAAGCTAGCGGTTATTTTAAAGCTGCGTTTGGGGTAGCGTATGTGAACGCTATTTAATAAATCGTGGACCTGTGCCGTCGGTGCTTACCTAAGCGTTGTCTCTTGTTTGCATTCCGATTGTGGGGTCTGCTGGCATCTATCTCGATTGGGTCAAGGTTTTTTACCGCTGTTTTTGAACAACATGCCGTTATAATGCGCTGTTCATATCCCTTCTGGCACACAGACTGTCAGCGCCATTAGAAGTACACAGACCCCCAATTACAAACTACAGTGGACGCAGTTCAAAGGTAATTAGATATAAACAAATAATTGTTTAACACCACTGTTGTCAATACCATTGTTATAAACAGTATGCCATCCTTAAACGCTGTCACCCCTTTTACTTCTTGTGACGTATAGATTGTCAACACAACAAGAAACGTCCAAAAGACTCCAACCTAGGAAATCTATGAGCCCATTTTGCAGGTATTTAATGCGCCTTTATTATTCGACCTGACAGCGCACACGCCCCCCTCCCCCCTCGAGTAAATTTAACTAACAATTATCACGAAATGTCTCCTAATATTTAGGTTACCGGCGCAACATCTCTTGTACGCCCGGAATAAGCATACCCTGTAATGTCACATGACCATCTCCACAGGTAATAATGTCACGCTGTTCCACCCTTTGAACCCTTAAAATACCAATATGACTCATATAAATCGTCCCCATGTGCTTTTTTCAACAGCCCAATAATATTGAAGCGTTTACCGAATTTAACAAAAAGTCCACGGAATTGAACAAACAAAAAAGGTATCAGTCTTGTATGTAATCCTCTTGATCCGCCTTTAATGTATTTCTTTCTTAGTAAATTAATGAACTTTACCCTCCAACCTTGTTTGTTTGCAGCCCCCAAGCGTTAAAACACACAGCATTCCGGAGTTCCATCATATCTCTACCATTTCCCTCGTTGTGAAAATCGGCCCCATCCATTTACTCATGTACAAACATGCCTCTTCACATGCTCCTAACTTGCCTTTCCTAACCTTTTTTTCCCTTCCTCCCCCCCCTTTTTCCCCCTTTTCTCCCATTTCTCTCTCCCCCTTTTTTTCTCCCCCCCACCTTCATCTTGCCTGCACACGGTTAGCGCACTGCATCTTCTGTGTAAAGGGGTATTTTAGAACTTAGAAAGTTGTCTGCATAACCACCCCATGTGTCCGTCCCTATCTCATAGCCCCTGTACTGTAGCCTCCTATTACAAAAAGACCAGAACTGCATTAGCATAAATGAGTACCCAATTGTATATAATTGTAAATACTAGGACAGGTTGAGACTCTTCATAGACATTACAGTAAAGCTGTATATCACTGTATAAATGTACCATATGATATTTTCTCTATATTTTAACATGTAAATATTTCAGGGCATTTCAAGGACATTGACAAACACTATCATTGTTTATATTTTTCCATATGTATAGGTCCATTTGGATACTCACATGGCTCCCTGATGAAGGCCCTCAGCCGAAACGCGCGTAAAAGTCATACCTAGCCATGTTTTTATGTATAGTGTGCTGAAACAATTTTCTTCTCCACCCCTTAGTATAAATGAACTACTTTAAAATGTATATAGGTTGTAAGAATATGTGTATATATGTAGATTGAAAAGTCACATGTATAGTGGAGATATGCACATGACAAATACTCATAATAACTTAATGATGTCTTTTTACTAAAATAAGATTTGAATAAAATAAAAGCCACAATTTTGTATCACACATCTTGTTCTCTGATAGTTCTTGCTGTCAATTGTCCGCCTCTGCCCTTCTTTTCAAACCAGTTCCTAATTACCCTTCTTCCACATGCTTTCTTTACTGAGAAATCAAGACTCATTAATATTGATCTGGATACCAAGCGGGCCCTACTGCTATCCAATGGGTGTACTCCCCGCCCAGACCTAAGAGACACGATCGAACTGTTGAGCCTGGGCATCAAAAACAATGCCTCCTGGGACACCTTTAACCTCCTCAGTGAAAGAGACTTTAAAAAGGTTCTTAAGAGTATCAACCCTTCTAATCATTTCAGCGACCCGTTGCCACCTTCCATCTTCAAAGAAATCAAGGATGTTGTCTCCCATCTGGACAAAGATTGTCAACACGTCTGTCAAAAGGTATGATCTTTGAGTTCCTAAAAGCAGCTCAGATAACTACTGCAGACAGCACTGACCTCAACAACCTCCGCCCTATCTCCAGCATCCCCACCCTCGCCAAACTCCTGGAAAAATGCATCCAGTCGCAACTCTGTGCTCACATTGAGAATTTCCATCTCGTGGACCAACATTTATCTGGCTTTTGTAGTGGACATAGCACCGAATCTGCTCTCACTCACGTTATGGATGACATTTTAAAAATGCTTGATCAAAATGAATCGTGCCTCCTTATCCTCCTTGACCTTTCCTCTGCATTTGACACTGTTAATCACAACAACCTGCTATCCATCCTAGAGCACAATCTGGGCCTGCCTGGTCCGGTGTTGCAATGGTTCTCGTCTTTCCTCCACCACGGATCCTAATGAGAGAAGGCAAATCACTCTCTCTCGCAGCCATTTCCAGTATCCATGGGTGTCCCCCAAGGGTCCGCCCTATCTCCCATACTCTTCAACTTGTTTTTGGAACCACTAGCTAATGCACTAAATTCCATGGACATTCTCTTCCATATGTATGCAGATAACACCCAACTCTATCTGAAAATCTCCTCCCTGGATAATATCACCTCACTCAACACTACACTACGCTACTCAAAACTGGTTAACTGTGAACCACCTCCTGCTCAACACCTCCAAAACAGAATTCCTTCTCATCTCTCCTCCAAATCACACCCCTAAGCTAGACCTCTGGTTGAATCACCTCACCACCTTCAACTGCACCCCTCATTATAGACTCAGCTAAATCCCTCGGAATCACTCTGGACAAGCACTTGAACATGAAGACTCATGTTAGCAAAGTATGCAAGAGAGCTAACCCCCTGTTGAGGATACTCCAGAAGCTCAAACCTTTCCTCCCAAAAGCTGACTTCAAAAAAGTGGTCCAAGCGCTTGTTTTGCCAAGACTTGATTATGGCAGTGCTACGCTCTGTGGTCTCCCAAATATACCTTGGCCCCACTAAGGGCCTTATTGAATGCGGCGGCCAAACTGGACACGGGTACCAAGAGAAATGAGCACATCTCTCCAGTCTTAAAATCCCTAAATTGGCTGCCATATGAAGTGAGAATACAGCTAAAGATTGCTTGCCTATCTCATAAAGCCCTCCATTTCAAACCCCCCAGTTATCTAGCACAAAAACTGGAACTATCAGGAGGGGCTACACCCTCTAGGAGCGCTAACTCTCCTCCTGAAACCTCAGATCTTTCGCAAAAATAGAACATGCCACCGAGCCTTCTCCGACTCAGCTCCGTAGATCTGGAACTCCCTCCCACTGAATTAAGTAGAATCTCCTCCAAGGATGCCTTCGAATTGGAAGTAAAAAGAAACCTATGAACAAGTTCTTACCTTAATAGGTTGTTGGATTGTCTGCCCTAATGCATTGGACTTACACCTTTAAGCCCTTGCGCTGGTTGCTATTCCATATTAATATGCACCAGTTATGTTCTTATTATTCTGCTGATTCCAGGTACATGTAACCGTTCTTGTCCTGTGAGTTCTATTTTGATTTTGTCTGTATTCCCATTTGACACTTGTACTGCAACTTTACCTTCCTTTCCCCACAACTGTAAAGCGCTCTGATATCCCTCGGGAACATGTTTGCGCTATATAAAACTTTATAAATAAATAAATAACTACTTTTCTGTTTTAGAAACTTCCGAAATCCACAGGAATCCACAAAATTCCTACCACCCAGCGATACCCCGCTTGTCCCAATAAATAAAATAAGTCTGTTATGTTACTGGGCGTGCCATGCAGCCACAGGCTGCAGGGCTGTGGTATCTTTCTCCTCCTTCGAGAAGTGATTGTTGTGGATTCTTGCTGCCTAAAGGGGAAAGCAGCATGAAATATCCCAGAGCATGCAAGAAAGGCTTGGAGGGGGAGAAATAGTGTTTTGATCTGGTAAAGCTGATGGAAATGCAAGATAAAGTCTGCTGATAGCTTGAGAAGGGGGTCTGGAAGGAGAGGAGGAGTAGGAGATCACATTAATCTAGACCAGACCAGACCAATGGTAAAGTAGTGCATGGAAGGGATGGTAGCAGGCAGTAGGAAAGAGGAGATCCCATGGGATTGTACTACTTACTATCGATCTCCAGAATAATGTGATAGAAGCCTACTGAGGACAGAATATCGAGGGATAAAATAGTAAAAGATAACTGCATATAGAAAAGTCTAGATTTATAGACTCTACTGCTACATACCTTGAACACACTTATAACGCGTAAATACATATATGTGGGGTTAAGTATAAAAAATGTGAAGTTACCTGCCAATATTGTTTCCCCTATATTTTGTACTTGATAGTGTGTCCCATTGATATTCTTGATATGAAGGTCAAGGTTTCAGTAGGTACATGGCGGGGTGGCAACGCTTCCATCACTCTCATAGCAACCCAAGCCAGCTTACCCCCCTCATCTGCCACCCATTGAATGTGGGAACAGATCTCTGCTCTCAATCAATCAATCAATCAGTCAGGAAAATTTAAGCGTGCTACTCACTAGTGAGGGTCTCAAGACGCAGGAGGGAGGGAGGTAGGGGGGGTCCGCAGATCTCTTTAGCCGAAGAGCCAGGTCTTGAGGGTCTTCCTGAAGGTGTTCAGGGAGGGGGCGCGTCTGATGTCTGCTCTGTGGAGCCAAACTGACTTACGTGCCCGGCCCCTTCTTCCCATTTACTGATGGCCCGGCTTCAACCTTCATGACAGCAGGGAATCTCATATAAAAGTCATCCTGCAGCTCAGCTTGAACCCACACTTTAACCCCATACACATGTTCTAAAGCTGCCCAATATTCAGCATTGCCTCTCTCTGTACAGCGTCACCGGTAATGGTGGTCTAAAAGGCCATCCATCAGTTGCAGCCGCAGATCCTGCTTGATCACTGACCTACAACCTGCCCACTCCTAGGAAACTGCCCTGACCCTTCTTTTCCACACTCCAGTCCCTTCATAAGCACCACCCTGCACTTAGGCCAATACAATCCTTCCTCCCGATCCCTGGCACCACCCCCAGAAGTCCACCATCTGATCCCAACTTTAACCTCCTTCTGATTCCTTGAGCGACTCTACAACTTGTACATTTGCAATTTTTCCGCCGTTCGCTCCACTTGTACGTTTGCAAATTTTATTTTCTGATTATATCTCTTATGTAACTCATGTAATCCAAAGTCCTTATGTAACGCAACTGGTTCTTTTGTAAAGCGCTCTGACACCTTTGGGTAATGTTCGTGCTATAGAAAATCGCATTAAATAAAATAAATAAATACATAATTGCATGTTGATGAGCTGCCGGTCGGTATATAATGTATATGCCTATTTCTAATAGGAAAGAAAGTCTATTAAATGCATCAAGATATAAAACTGCCTGATGTCCATTGATTACGTTGTACACTAATCACTGACATGCGTGTACCAGGATATGATAACCAGGGACGGGTGACCGGTGCTCACAGTGTAAAAGAATATGTCTGGAACAGCGCGATGCCAGGAGATTAGGGCGGCTTGTGTTTAGTTCGTTTTAATCTGGGCTAAGTTTACATTCGTAATAGGATAGCGGGATGGTCAGCAGCAGTGCCTTTCTCATTACCATAATCATTAGCAGATTGTTCAGTCCCTGAATAGAATCATCTGTTATCTCGTGGAATAAAAACTCCAGATCTGGAATTTCTAGCCTCTATAAAGTGTTAAAATGATATGTTTGTAAAACAGGCTTTGCATTAGGTACAGCTCCTAGCACGAGTGTCTGATGTTTAAAATGGGAACTGTTGTGTTTTCAGGTGCATTAAATCAGCCTAACCTTTAACCTCGTTGGATGCAGTCACAGATGACTACCTGTCCAGAGTGCCTGCAGAGAAACGACTCAGCAATTGTCAAGTTCATAACAAGACAAGTGCGCCATTCCTTCTTAGCCATGTTACTGTGGATGCACTTTGCTCAACATCCGGTGGCAAAGTGCCTTGAACTGTCCTTTCCAAGGTGTTTGCTCACCCTAAACCAGACCTGTTTTTAATGTGTGCAGTTTCTCTTTATTTAATGTAGGGTTTCTTATTTTTTTTAAGCACGCCATAAAACAGACATTAAGAAACATATAATTGTTAAAACAAATCAGATACCTTTTAGCTCTTTTATAATGATCCTTTTATAAAAGACACGATATTCTTCTTCATCTGCTGTCGCCAATTAGCCACATCTTTTGAAGTAGTTAAAATATTTCCCTACAGACCTTAATTCAGAGATATTATCTACGGCCATTAATATTTCACGTCCATCCGCGTCCCCAATTACAGCAGCTTCATTCCTTAGTTTTGTTACCAAGAACAAATTGTGCTTGGATTTTAAAGAAGGCCTTTGAAACACCACAGCCCTATATAGGTGGGAGTGACGCCCGGGCGGTGCTTAATTTGAGCTGGTGGTTTCCAGTGCTCAGTACCGGCACTTAATCATCAACACCAGCTCATTTCATGCGCGCCAGTTAGGGATACATTAATTTACGGGGAAGTTAAGTGATTCGCCCCGAATCACAGGATATTGAGCCGACTCCGTCACTCGAACCTGGTTCCCCAGCTTGTAAGTCAGCTTTTCTGGCCATTATGCCTCACTCTCACCCCACTTTCGTAGTTAGCAGTTGGTTGTGTTTTAGGCGGCGCTAACAGGAGAAATGGGCTGGTGCCCTGCACTTATAATTTTTTTCAAATTAATCAGCTTCATTGTAATATAGATAACGCGATTACCCCGCTCGGTCTCACTATCATGGATCTCCACGTATTAGTACTGACTGCACTGGTACTCCTGCACTATTTCGCAGGTGTGGACTAGTTTTAACATCTGTTCTTACAAAAGGTGTCCTTTTTATGGATGTTCAAACACACATATCCTTCAACCTACTCCCAGGCACATCAGACTTTCATCCTAACCTGTAGCTGTCTCAATTGCTGTACTAGCTTGCCCTGGAAATGATGTGAGTGTCTGATGTGGAAATCATATCCGTTTTGCTGTGGTACGATCCCATGATGTGCACTGTGATGTATGACACGAAATGTACCTATAAAATGCTAAATACAAAGATATTTTTTTAAATAGATGGGTTTCACCCACAGGCCTCAGTATATCCTTCTTTTGGATACTACTACAAAATAAGACAGAAGAACTGGCTGAAAATCATAATGTTAATGCTCACCTCTTGCCTCTAATGGTAATTAAAATATAGCAATTTTCTCCCCTAGCATGGACAGCAGTTTACGTTCTATAATTACTTGACTGAGATAAGCCTGGCTAGAATGCTGAATTAAGGCATTTTGCAAGACGTCGGTCCCGTGCCCAAAGTGCCATAGGAATATTTGTTCATGTTGGCACCCTGAAAATGTGTTGTCTTGGTGCTGGCATAAATGTATTGAGGCTGAGCCCCCCAGAGAGAGGAAAAGGGATAGAGATCTAATTAATGGGAGGAGAAAACTGTTTCCTAGAACTCAAGAGATAGGAATCAGATCGCAGATAGAAGGAGATTCCAGGCATTGATCAACAGTACCGGTAGAAATCTATCTCCCAGACATAGTCTTAAATAGGAACCTTTCGTGGATTGGTAGCCAGTGAAAAGCGGCCAAATGTAAGGATATGCAAGTTATTTTATTCAGTCTAGCAATGAGGTGTGCAGCTTCATTTTATATGCCCTGGAGTCTGTAAGGCGGTTAGGCAAAATGAAATAAAGAGAATTACAATATTCAAGCCTTAATGATATCAACGCCTGGACAACAGGTTTTAGTTCTTAGTTGAGGGGGGTAAGCACCCACCTCACGTTAGTGGGAACCAATTGTCACTTGAAAAACCTAAGCTCTACCCCCTAGTACCCATGGCATAGACCAGACAGGCTTAACTTGGAGGCAATGTGTAAAGTATTTATGCAGTACCAAAACAGTAATAAAGTTGAAATGCAAAACAATAAAAATCGCTCAAGACAAATTAGAAAAATAGAGTTACATTTTATGAACAAAGTGACACCAAAATGACAAATATCCAATAAGGGGAACAGGAGATATGAATTTTTTAACTTAAAAAAAAACACCAAGAAGCACAAAGTGCCAATGATAGTCAATGGTTTTGGTAAAACAGGACCTATGCGCAATTGTTCTATGACCGCAATGGAGGGTGAGTCGGATACACTAACCAGGCTCATCCCGGTCAAATATTTTACTTTCTGACTTTAGTCCTTAAAGTAGTAATCCACCACAGGAGTACACTTCTAAAGCACCCAGGAAACAGTGGCAGGCAGAGGCCAACCGAAGAGTCCAGTTGCCACTGATCATCTGGGCTATTGCAGGAAAAGGCTTCTAGTAGCTTGTTGTGTCCCTGTAGCTTTAACAGGATGTCAGTCTTTAGGTGTCCATTTCTTTGACCTTGGTACAAGATGGAAAGCAGGTCCAGTCTTCTATGCTGTTTTCAGGTCTCAAACTGCAGGTTCAGTCATCGTCTGATCTTTCACAGGTCAAGAAGTGTTCTCAAGTGGGTTCCTGGAGATGCCACATTTATGCTAAAGTATACGAAAAATGATGGATGAAATGCTTAAATTAATCTCAGCCACTGGTAATTAATCAGGCCGCATCTGAGGCATTGTTTTTTGTGTTATCATTTTTTTTTTTAATACATTTTTAGCTATCAGCGAATTTGGAAACCTGAGAATCATATAACGGTAACAAGCTGCACTTAGACCAGACAGATTTGTATAGTTTTCTCATTTCTGGTGTCCATCTACAATCTTAATACATGACCGGTATGTGAATACCTCTATAGCCCTTAGGTATATTTTAAATTATACTGTTTCCCCAACGTGCTCCCTCCCCATGCATCCTGGGTTCAACTGGTTTCTTTTAGTCCGGTGCCCCTGCTGTAGCGGATAGGGTGTCTTTGTCGCTTTGAATGAGGCCATAATATTTCATAATATCTCATCCAACGACCCCAAATTTTCGTGAATTTTTTTCGGCACCCTCTACTTTTATATGCCACCCTTTCCGCTGCCATGTAGTGATCCATACCCCGTTTTCATTCATGTATTGTGGGAGTTTCCTGCGTACCCCAGTATCGTGCAATATCCCTCTTTGCCACTACTAAGCCCAATGAGCTAAACAGTAGTTTGGGTCGAGGAACATCAATGTCACAGGATTCCCAAAAGGACAAATCTAATGGAAGGGAAATTCCCAGGATTGCGTTCAGTTCTTTGATTATCTCACGCCAAAATACCCCAATATGATTACATGCCCAGACCGTGTGGAGGAAGTTACCTGATGTGGCTCGACAGCGCAAAGACTGGGCAGACTCAGCCCGTACCATTTTATGTCGTTTTTCTCTATCGTAATAGGCCCGGTGGAGGATTTTAAACTGGATGAGACATGGTCTGACTTTGATTGTAACTTTTCTGGGGTGCATTAGAGCCGCTTCCCAGTCTATCTCTTCCATTTCCCCCAGGTCTCACTCCCATGTTTCTTTCATTTTGCCCAGGGTGTCGGGCATATTTTTATTTATTGTTTTGTAGGTGACGGAGACTACCTTGGTCGTTAGCTCTTCTTGCAGTATTCTCCTTTCAAGTAGCATGTACTCTGGTATCTCAGTTTCTCCTTCACCCTCTGCTCCCCATCCTTGTCGTAGTTGGGCATAGTTGAGGAATTGGGAGGTGTGAAGTTGAAAATTCAGCTTGGAGGGGAGAAAAGGATTGAGTTTGCCCCTGACTGTGATGTCACCCACTGTGGAGATCCTGAGCAGGTCCCATGCTTCGGATCCCTGGAGCCTGCTCATTTCTTTGAACCGGGTTCCCTTCCATAATGGTGTGGTCCTAGTTATCATGTGGGCCCAGCCCAACACCCTGGTAGTCCTTTCCCATACTTCTATAGTGACTCGTGTTGTGTGAAGCAGCCTGCGAGGCCCCCTCCCCCCATACAAGTAATGCATAAACCTGTGTGGTGTCAGTGTTTCCCTTTTCTATTCTGTAGGTGGGTTGGTCCCATGATGCAAGTATCCAGTCGTTTATGGGTGTGAGGTGGGCCGCCCAGTAGTATACTTCGATGTCTGGAAGGCCTCATCCGAGCCATTGTTATGTTTCACATAATGCCACCTCAGTTTGGACCCAGTCATATGCAAATCAACTTTGACCCTGCTCCCGTGGACACAGTCCATCCCAAACTGCCAGGCCAGGTCCTCCCTGATCAATGGTGCTTCATCCTACACTTTAGCTGTGGTAGTTTGATATTGCAAAGGACCAGGAGGCAACCAGGTCATAACAGCTTTCTGAAGGTTTTAGACAAAATAAACACAATTAATTATTCACTCTAGAGGATTTGGTAGCTACTTTCAAAGGAAAAACTCTTATTTATGCAGATAATTACCACAAATGCTACACCAGTGTTTGCAGGGCCGAACAGACCTATTATTCTATCGATCATTAACCCCGATTGGCTGGAAGCCAGTTATGGAAGCCCAGGATGACCCCTGGTGCCTGTGTTACTTTCCTCTGCTCCCTGAGGTAAATTAAGTAGGGAAGGGAGAGGCTTTACCAAAGAGAGAAAGAGAGTGAGGGGAAGGTACAAAGCAATCAGAGAGGGAGAGAATAAAGAAGGAGAGAGAGAATGAATGGATGGAATATAGATTGTATAGGGATACGTATGGCTTGAGGCTCGTTTGAGATTGTTTGCGCGGGCTTCTTTGGTTCACCAGTCCGACCCTGAGTGTTTGTCCCCCACTCCTTACACATCTGAAACAAAAATGAATGGAAAAAGTGTTTTATGCAATGTGCCTCAGATTTACAGGAAGACCAGTTAAAGGGCAATTGCTTCCTGCATCAATACATAACGCAATTTAAGGTAGAGTTTCTCAGCAGGGCAGTGTTTAATTTGATCCGGTGGTTTCCGGTGCCCGGCACTGGCACTTAATTGTCATCACCGACAGTCTTCTACATAGTGGCGCTGTCTGTCTAATTTACAATGGGCACAACAACCGTAGTATATTAATTCAATATAAATTAAAAATGGCTACTGCCTGCGCCTAAGCCAATCTTATAGTTTTGGGGTCCTGAAATAATCTGGATTGTCACATTTGTAGGAGCGTGATGCTTTGTAGCTGTGTTGGTGCTTTCATTGGCTTTGCTGGCAGAGGCAATGGCTAGTGCACGTTGCAGTGCGGTCCTCATGAGGACCCTGGCATTTTTTTTTTTTTACAAATTTAGAACTGCAGCAGGGTGAAAAACGAATACAGTATTTCACCAAAGAAAGGGTTGAGAGGCCAGTTAAAAAACGTTCTGCTGAGTTGTTTATATGAAGAGCCTAGTTGCATGGAATGGCTCCATAATATCTGACGGGAATGCGTGGCCAAGGCAATTCTTCAAGAAGTATGCTTAGGAGACAGACAACAGTTTTTTGCCTCTAGTTTCCAGTGTTACTGCATGTTGCCTAATACATCTTTAACATTTTAAAATTAAAGTATGAACCCGTTTTTTAATTATATTTTGTATGCACATGGTCACGTTTTGAATCTCCCACTTGTGTCAGGGGGCTGGCTTTTCGGTTGGAATTATGTAAATATTGTCAGTGTTTTTCAATATGTTAATTACAGTAGAATGCATGCATGCTATTTCTGCGGGCAGTACTTTCTAGCGTTTTGTTTTGTCTACCGTAATATCAAAATCAAATGGCCTTTGTGCAATAGCTCTCTTTCCCCATTGATTGCATTGGCTGGCTGCTATCACTCTGGACTCTTTCCCATTGGCAGTCTGCCATTTGGCGATGTTTGCTGTGAGAACTAGCTAGATGGCTCCATTCAGGTCTTTTGCTTATGAAGCCCCATTTTTTTCTGAATGAAGTTTCACTAAGGGCTTCCTTGACTGGAACAAAGTGAACGCTTCATTCCAGGCAACTCAACGGTATTGCACTTTGTTTCTCGCTGCAGTCCTGGATCACGTTGCCCCTAGTGACTGCTTCTCACATCCTGCCTTCACATCTGATTAAACAACCCAAAAGCTCACAATGCGGACTGCAGACGTTTTCTTGGCCATGCGAAATAATAATAAATTAAGAACAATGTATACAAATTTATGGTATAGAGGCAACAGCGAGGTTGGACGCGGTATTTGTAGGTGGTCCTGAGCCTTTGATAAAATTCCAGTTAAAAACCTTCTCGGTTTACTGTTTTTAGTAAATGTGTGGAGCAGGTTGCAGAAGATGCTTGCACTGAACCTCAAAAAGTAATCTACTCACCCTCGTTTTGTTGAGTCTGTTTTTGCTTTCCTCCTTGTTCACACTCGCGCCTCTTTAGTCTAGTTCAGTACTCGGTGGTAACTGAGTATTATGTAATGTTTGTAAATCTGAGCTACGTCTGCGCGGATTAGTCATTGTGGATTCCACTACCTTGGAGGCACCTTGTTAGTTGCACCCGAGACCGGTTGCCAGTTGTGATTTCAATTATCTTTAATAACTGTACACCTGTTGATATTAGGTTAAGAAAGCACTGTGACCATCTGAGAGAAAGTGTGAGTTCCAGTAGCAAAACTGATTAAGATAACACATGTGTTACGTTTTGGCATCTTAAAATTGTATTTAAACTAACATTGCGTTACATTCACCTGGTTGGTCATTCAACGTGTTTTATCAATGTAGAGTAATCCCTTAATATTGCCCTTTGTACAGCAAGCGGGCGGATTCCTTTCTGGGGTTCTGAGCTTGCCTTTCCCAGTGTTAGTTAGATACTTGATAGTTCCATTATCAAGCACGATGTTTAGCTTATAGGGCTGCAAGCTAGGAAGTCTAGGTGGACGTACAGGGTCACAAATTACATTTTTTCATATCCTATATGAAAGGGCTTCAGTGTCATTCTCAAAATGTCACCTCGTTATGAGCAGGTTTCTATATTATTGCAATGGCCACTTAAATGTTGTGTAGCTAGAATGACTTTTGCTTAAATGTTATCAGATATACCTACCTTTGCTACGCGGTACTTTACAACGCATGTAATACAACACGTTGAACATCACATCCTTTTACATCTTTGTACTTAAAATCCAAAAATGCAGGTAAATATTGTGTGTGTGTATATATATTGGATGCTGGGGTGAAAAACATCAGCAAAGATGACCGCGTTTGTATTAAATAGCCCATACTCACTTTGAGAAATATAGAAATCAATGAGCTGAAAGAGACATTACCCCAGTTACAAGAAAGATGCATCATGGGATCTATCCACCCACCTCCCCTTTAAAAAAGGCCCCCCTCTCCTTAAAAACATAAGTGTTCCTTTGGTCCCCAGGGCCTAATGGGCTTAATTAGGCTCGGGAGGAGATCATATGGCCCCCATTTCCTTTAAAAAACATAAGACCCTGTGGCCTACAACCCATGCACAGTGTGTGTGTGTGTGTGGGGGGGGGGGGGGGGGGGGGGGGGTTGGCTTTACACATAATAATAAAATATTATTTTACGTAAACAAACTACTAGAAATTTACTGAAAAACCAAACGTTAAAGTACTGTTCTAGTTAGGTGTGATAAAAAGATCTTCTTTTGATTAAAACAAAAAAAGCCTTGGAAATTCACAAAGAAACTAAGGTTAAATTAACATTCTAGTTAGGTGAATTTTTCAGTGACAACATTAATGTTTTGAGCTAAAACAACAGCACAAGAATTCACCAGTTATTATTAGCAGAGATAACTATAACTTGCACCCCCACCGTGCACTGCTTATGACCTCACATTACATCACTCATTGCATGTTCTATGATATCATTTATGGCATCACTGTGGACATCTCAAATTACATCATTGATGACAGTCAAGTGACCCTAGACCCTAGCAGAAAGGCACATTGGTTTACAGAGAAAACTGCCAACTTTATAAAAGTGGCATTTTCAAAATAATAATTTTAAATCCAACTTTTCCAATAAAGAGGATTTTAAGTTAAAATTCAAATGAGTAGAAGTATTTCTCTATCTGCTTCCAAACTGAAATGATCACTTACTCAGTGTAATAATGTAACAAAGTGTCTCTCTATGGGAGAGATAGTCTTGCTGCAGTGAAAAGTAACTTTAGAAGTCTTTCACTACCAGGACATGTAAAACATAACCATACAGGTTACCCTTACACCTACCCATCCTTAGAACATGAAAACCCCTTGCTACCCATTAGCACTATCCATCCCTGAAACCGAAAAGCCCCATTTGCATCACTGAACCTTAAAACCATTTACTACCCATACCCACCCTTGAAAGCTAAAACAAACTCCCTTTTAATAACATAAGTATTTTATATTTAAATATATATATAACATTGTTTAGCCAGCTTTATAAAGGGCAACCATGAACCAAGGGGATCAGACCAGTGTGTAACATTGGGCAAGAGTTGGTTACAATAAATGTACACAAATAAAAGATGCATATAGAAATGTGAACAGACATATGCACAATCAATTGGCACATCTAGATTCAGCTAGTTCTTCATAGGCTGAAGAGGTGTACAGGTTGAAGAAAGTTAGAGAGATTATGGAGCCTTATGGAACTCCCAGTCTGACCTGTAAATGGTTTAAGGGTATTTTATCCAGTTGGATTAGTTGGCATCCCTTGTGAAGGTATGAGGCAAATCGTTTTCGCCAAACTGTTGTGGGGAAATCAGACATTTCATTGCAGGAAATAATTTCTTTGCCAATACCTTTGCAAGGATTTAGTCTCCGTATTAATCAAAATTAAATGTCTATTTAACCCCTCCCATGCTCATGACGAGCTCAGCTCGTCATGAGCCACGGTTGCCTTGTGCTCATGACGAGCTGAGCTTGTCATAACGACTCTAACGTTCTCACATGGGGCTAATTCCCCCGCTGTGCTGATCGTTTCATAAAAACGGGTGAGGCCTTGACGAGTTCAGCTCGTCATGAGCACACAGCCACCGTGGCTCATGACGAGCTGAGCTCGTCACGAGCACCGGGGCGCTGTGCGCGCACCCGCCCCCCAGCACAGCGGGGGAATTACCCCCGCCGGCAAGGGGTTAAGGCACAGCAAGTGAGTTATTTTTCTGGCTTAAGGAGAAGTGAGAATGTGGCATTATGGAGCAAAGAAAGAAGCATACCTGCTTCCTCACCTTGCCAAAAACCTCCAGAAGGTGAATGTATAAAATTCCAGAATATTACTTGGAGAACTCTGACATTAGGCAGTTGAAATCCAGAAATTTCTCTCCCGGAAACTACTTTATTGCCTCTTTGATTTCCTTAATTGTCAAAGGTTCATTCAGAGGTTCTCTTTCATTTGCTTCTTGCCAGGCTAGTGTGGATTGTCACAAATACTGCTGTAATTGCTATCACTCCCCAATGGGCTTGACCTCAGATAGTTTTGAGTAGTAGTCAATACATTTTGTTAATCATGTTGCTATGGGGTAAACTGCTCCCTGTTATATCTCCAGTGCTCATCCTAGGGTTCAAAGGCCTGGCCAATGTTCCTCTGGGCCGCTCCTCCACCCCATATTGTCTTGATATTGCACTCTTCCCCAGATCTTTAATTTCTCTTTCAGCAATTTGGTAAAAATCTCCTCTCCTACTGCAGCATCCTGAGATACTGAATATTTTTCCACTATAGATCCCAACTGTTCCATGTCATAAATTTGATCCACATGGGACCTATCTACTTTATTCTCTTTGATATAATTGGAAAATAATGGTTCTTACAGCATGGTCCATACCTAATCCTATATACTCTAGTATAGGCCAGAAATTAAGACATAGATTGTCTTTCTTTTTGTCTAGTGAATTGATTCATTACTATATAAAACAGTGAGCATTTCCCTCCATCAAACCTCCCCCCACCCTCATTGAAACCCAAATAATTAGTGAGAATCCAAAACATTTCTAAACTTAAAAAGAACAGAAAGTGAACAGGCACAACCATGTTTGTGATGAATGTGCTGGGGCGAGATTTCAGATCTCTATCTTATCACTCGGGATCTAAACCTCGTTCTGGTCGACTGAATCTTTATTGCCTGTCATTGAGGAAAGAAAGTGCATCTTATACCAGGTTAACTTTTGCTAATGATGGACTCAACTCAGAAAAACCACAAACTACTTCTAGCTTTTAAAGATTTATTATAAGGTTAAAGTCAGTTGCAAGTACAGGCATCTCAAGATGAGATTCAAAAGGTATACGGGCACAACTACATACATGTGCTCCCGAAAAGCTCTTAAGCGAGCAAAGAAGACTACAAGTACCAGCTCTAAGATTAAAAGGGATGCAAGCATAGACACGTATTGTGATCTCTCCGTCATTTACAGCCGGAATAAAAGGGTCAGGTTAGGCTGTCCCTACCCTGCTCTGGATGGTATCCCTACTTAACAGAATCCCAACCTACCAAAAGGTGTCAGCGGTGAATGACTCCCTGGGGAGATCACCCACTCTTAGTATCTAGATGAAACCCTATGATCGCCAGTCATGACCCCTCTCTGCCTATCCATCCGCTCTCTAAAGGGTCCTCAGGAAGTTTGCAACATTATGTCTCGTCGCAACTTGGCTCATACTAATACGTGTAAATCAAGCATGGTTAAACATTTCAGGCCTACAACATTTCTCATAGTGATTATATTCTTCAAATCCTTTCATTAATCAATACATCATGTTAATACTCTACTTTATGATTACGTAAACACATCTATAAAATATAAACCTATTGAAAACAGAATTACTAAATATCATTTAGTGCAATCCACGTCGTGCAAATGAGTACCTTTCCCAACCCTTTCAGCTCTGGCCCTGAGGCCTACTTCGTTCTGTGTTTGCAACATGTCATTCTTACATTTTAGCAGCTACACGACATGGATCAGGATTAATCACGTCTAATAAGGTTATACATTTTCACACATTTCTGCATTAGTTCCACTTCTATATAAAATCTCTAGATTAACTACACATTTCGAAGTATAGGTGAATATATTCTCGGCACTCATGGCATTTCTCTCATGATTGTGCATATTACGTGTAAGTGTGGTGCACTTATACAATTCGTTCAGTTTGCGCTCTCTCAGTTCCCCCCTTTGATGACCTCTAGGGGTCATCACCAACATTTAAACTGAACTAATTGCTAGTGTTCCCCGCTTCCGTGTTTCTAGAGCCCTCAGGCTCCTGTATTGATTGTCTTGTATGGCAGTTAAGCATGGGCGGAAAATCCGTTTCGCTCGCGGATTTTGCGGATTTTCTGTAAATTCGCAATCCGCGAGATTCGCGAATCTCCCGCAAAATCCGCAAATCCGCGAGCAGCGGATTTTGCTCGCACTGTTCGCGTGAGTTCGCGGCTTCCCAGTACAACTTCGCGCCCCGCGAATAAGTGCAAAATTGCAGAAATACGATCTTAGCAAAACTGAAACTACTTACCAGGTTCAAAAGTTCAGGCTCATCATTAGTAGCCATTTCCTGTAGTGCTTCCTGAGGGGCCCCTCCAGAGTTCAGTTGCAACTATTATGTGACCCTGCTCTGAACCTCAGAATAGTTACACATATGCCACAAAGGTCCTGAATTACAGCTAAGGGAGACAAGCAGGAGCCAGGCTGGAAGTTCAAATCCATTAATCAGCCCCTAATTCATTATTGTCAGTTGGGGCAGGGCAGGTGTTGTAACTAATTTTGCAACAATGAAAGCACTTAGCAAGTTCAAAAGATCACTAATCAGGAAGCACTAAGGAAGCAGGTGCCAGCTAAAAAAATATTCTGTGACACATTAATCAGCCCCAAATTAATTCAGGTCACTTGAGGCGGGGAAGGTGTGCTTGCGTTGCCACAATAATGTACACTGACTGGACAACCAGAGGGTGCTGTGATGAAACAGAGGGTGGCATGGGTGGGCCAGAGGGTGGCATGAGTAGTCAGAGAGTGGCAGTGGTGACAGAGAGTGGCAGTGATGAAGAAGAGTGTCCCAAACAGGCTGGACACGTAGAAACAACAAGTTCGCGAAACTTGCGACCCGACAGGTAAGTTCGCAATTTGCGAAATTGTACAAAACCCTCGCGAACTGGCAGAAACCCGCGCAAACACAAAAAAATAAAATCCGCAAATTCGCGAGAATTCGCGGATTTTGCGGATTGCGAGTTCGCAAATCCGCAAAATTCGCGAACGCGAGATTCGCAAAATTCGCCCATGCTTAATGGCAGCTAATCTCTGTAGCTGTTCTCTCTGGGCTCTCTCCAATCTCTTTGATCTATACCATCTGTATGCCCTTACCAATCCCCACAACATGATCACACAGATCAATATAATGATGATAGGTTTCAACACATACCACACGAAACTCTTTCCTAAGTTGGCGAACCAACCTCCAACGTCACCCATTCCATGGCCCACTTTTTCCCAAACATTTTCTCTACTCAGGTCTTCGATCTCTTTGTGGATATTAGTTATGTTCATGATAACCTTCTCCAGGGGCTTTGAATTGTCTGGAATGTAAGTGCAACATTCCTGGACCTTCAAAGCCTTACAGACTCCGCCCTCTTTTGCTAGCAGGACGTCTAATGCAAGACGGTTCTGAAGCACCATGGCCCGTATCGATTGCATCTCTCCTTCCACCAGCATTAAGGACCTAGCAGTGCTGGCAGACAATCTGTCTACGACTGTTGCCAGTCGTCTAATTTTGACATCATTGAGGATCAGTCCTAAAAGAGGAAATACAGCTCCAAATACATCTCCAACCATTTCTGCATCTCCTAGGTCTCTTCTCCCCCTCGCTGAAGCCTTGCCCTCAATGATCTCTAAGTCTTGGGCATGGTATATTTTGGGGAAGATAATTGCCAAGTAACATGATCCATACCAGTTGTCAGGCAGTCTCACGTAGGCATTTCTTCCACACACAAAATATACATTTGGAATCACTTGCATTCCTTTCAGGAAATCTTTTGTATAATATTCTAAATTGAAAGCATGTTCACAACTGACTTCTCCTACGTATACATTTTCGTAATACGTTTTAGCTCTGTGAAGACATAACTTTCCTCTCTGCGTTTTATCCAAAGCTATTAGACCACTACTACCCTTTCTCTTGTGTGCCTTCTCTTCCTCGGTCCAATCTGTTTTCCATTGTCCTGATTTTTTCAAAATCTTTTGCCTTCTGTATCGATCATCCACCTGCCCTATAAACTTCTTCTCGACTTCTGATACCTTGCATGTCAAATTATTTCTGCGGGCATGTGAAGTATCTAAGGTAATCCAAGGAATGAAGAACTTGGCCAATCTGTCTACACTCTTCCAGTAGTCCCACTTATTCATCTGTTTATAATTTGGGACTTCTGGTAACACTGAATCATAATTGGAGAAATAGTATTCAAAACTATCTCTCCCATAAAATATGCTAAGCAATAAGCTACATGTAATGCCATAAGTCAACGGGAGGTGATGATATCTAATGCCTTCATCTACAGACGCCGGCAACTGCATGCAGACATAACAGTCCTTAACCTCCATGGCATCCACGTATTCATACAAAAGTTTGGCATACGCATTTGACCTAAAGTCACCTTGGGACTCATCCATATGTAACCTACGGGCTTCTGCTGCTAATAACGCTTTCTCCTGTATTTTTTCTCCTCTCTTACCAGCAACAGTGGGTTTTGGTGTCACTACAGACTTCTCGTCTGATACCCTTGCCTCCCTCTCATGTCCCACTACATATGAAACTGTAACTACTAAAGCTATTAGAAGTATCACTCCTACTATTAGTGTGCCTATAATACATTTGGCTCTACGATTCGGGGTGCCGGCTTCCATTTCGTCAGACAGTAGGATTCTCTTCCTTATTCCAACGCAAAGTTCTTTTCTTCTCGTCCCTTTACAGTCTCTTTTGTTCCTTCAGTCTTTAGAACCCCACAACTGGAAGCTGGCAACTCCTTTGCAAAAGTCTTTTAAAGCTTCAACACAGACAACCCTAGCCCTTCTCCGTCAACTTACAGGAAGGTCCCTAAGATTTTCTGCTTCCTAGGCGCTAGGTAATCTTCTTCTTCTTGCTTATTTACAAAAGTCTTTAAGCATCCACAATCAGGCTTGGGCCTGCGGCTTGGACAGCATAGTTCAATATTTCCAGGCGAAGAGTGTGCTCTTCATGGCTTGTTATCTTTGTTCCAAAGTCAGGGAATTGCAATTCGGTGAAAAACATGTGCTTTAACTTGCTCAGGCGGGGAGGGCTGGGGAGTGTGAAAGTTAGTGACCCTTCTGCTTCGACTCCGGGTACTAACAGCTGTACTTCCACCGTGATGATGGGCTCAGAGCTGGACACCACCACCGCTCGTATCCTCCCTGTCTCCCGCTCCAAAGACATTTGTCACCAGATATGTCCACTCAGGGGTGGCGTATCTTCTGCTAGGCACACGTACTCTTCTTGATCTTCTTAGATCTGGTGCTTCAGAGCCCTGCGCACTTTCTTCCTGGTCTGAATCTTCGGATATTGGAGGGAGGGTTCTCTCTGGAGTCGACCTCAGGCTTGAACTCCTTCTTTGAGGCCAGCTGGCTTCTCCACGTCTTACCCTCCTTGTCCTTCTGCTTTGTTCTCGCTCTCTTTCAGCCTGGTCAGTATCTGATTCGTACTCCCAGCTACTTTCTCCTTCTGTAGCGTCGTCTGTTTCGCTGTTGTACTGACCGTCCTCAGGCTGATCAGACTCGTTCCCTGCTTCTTCTGGCACCTCTACAGCTTGACTAGCCCCCTCTCTGGCTTCTCGGTCCGCAGCTGGACTTCTATCCGAGAGAGGAGCTGTTTCTTCCAGAGGTGCTGGAACCCTCCGCGTATGCGACGCGTGGATCCAATTAGGCAGGCCTCCCACCTTCACTGCAGTGTTCGTGATCAGGATGATCTGGTAGGGCCCACGCCAACGAACATCCAGGCAGCTTCTTCTTACGTGCTTTCGTACAAGCACCCAGTCACCAGGGCACAGGTCATGGCACGGGTCCTGGCACGACGGAACCTCGGCAGCCTGCACCTGAAGGGACACAGAATGAATGGCGTCAGACAGCCCCTTACAATAGTCCAGGATCATATCATCTGTGATGTTTATCAATGCAGCAGTTGGTACAGACGGCAATCTCATTGCTCTCCCCATTAACACCTCGTGCGGTGATAATCCTGTTCTTCTGTCTGGGGTGCTACGGATGCTCATAAGGACCAATGGCAGAGCATCAGGCCAACTCAGAGACGTTGATGAACACATTTTTGCAACTCGGTACTTGATAGTGCCGTTTATCTGCTCTACAATTCCCGAAGCTTCTGGTCGGTAACTACAATGCAATTTCTGATCTATGTTCAGGGCCGCACAAATCATCTTCATAAGCTCACTGTTGAAATGCGTTCCCCTATCTGATTCCAAAGAGGCCGGCACCCCGAATCTTGGGATGAGTTCCCTAAGCAGTAACTTGGCTACTGTGAGGGTGTCACACCTACGTGTAGGGTATGCCTCGACCCATCTGGAAAATACACAGACAACCACCAAGACATAACGGAGGCGGTTGCACCTTGGCATTTCGATGAAGTCTAACTGCATTCTATTGAACGGACCTCCAGACCTCCCTATGTGACTCAGCGCAACTGGTGTTCTCTTTCCTACGTTTAACTGCTGACAGGTCACACAACGCTGGCACACTGCTTCGGCTGCTACTCTGAACTTAGGATTGTACCAGGTTTGTCTGCATACCCTCAGCATAGCATCTCTTCCTAAGTGTACTGGACCATGGATTTGCCTAGCCATTGGGCTCACCATCTCATTGGGTAACACTGCCCTTCCATCTGCGGAATCACAGAAATGAGCCTCGCCCATCACACACCCTGCCTTTTCCCATGTTTGCTTTTCAAAGTCTGGTGCGTTTTCTTGCATGCCTTTCAGCTCATCCCAAGTGTCGACAGTTTCCAATATCATGGCTAATTCAGTTCTTACATTTATTCCGCCCACCTCCACCTCTGTGAAAGAGTACCCTAGTTCTGCGCAGTATCTCGCAACTTCGTCGGCATACCTATTGCCTTGTGACACGAAGTCCATATTTCGAGTATGAGCGGTACATTTTACAACTGCAATCCCTGCTGGACATTGCAAAGCTTCTAACAGTAGACGCACAAACTCTCCATTTCGGATGGGAGAGCCTGAAGACGTCATGTAACCTCTTTGAGACCATAACTGCCCGTAATCATGAACTACCCCGTAACCGTATTGGCTGTCGGTGTATATGGTGACTCGAATTTGGTTGCTTGCCAGGCAGGCACGTGTCAATGCAATAATTTCGGCTACCTGAGCGGAGTGTACTCCTTCCAGGCATCCGGCTTCTACAACTCCAGTAATTGTACAAACAGCATAGGCTGCTCTCAACTGCCCAACTTCGTCTCTTACACATGAGCCATCGACAAAGAAAACTTCATCGGGGTCAGTCAGTGGCTCATCCACGATGTCGGGTCTCGGTTTGGTGCATAGTTCAGTCACATCAAGGCAATCATGGTCTGTACATTCATCATCATCGACATCACATGGGAGTGGCATCAAGGTAGCAGGGTTCAAAACAGAGCATCTCTTGAGGGTCACGTTCTCTGCAGCAAGAATGACTTTCTCATAGCGCGTGAGCCTGCTATTGGTCAGATGCTGTGTTTTGGTCCTGGTCATTAACAGTTCAACCAAATGGGGCACATACACCTCTAACGGGTGCCCCATCACAATATTCTCACAACGCTCGATACTGACACCTGTTGCAGCAACGGATTTGAGACATCCGGGCAACGCTGCGGCTACTGGATCTAAGGTAGCCGAGAAATAGGCAACTGGTCTACGGGCATTCCCATGAATTTGGACCAACACAGACAAAGCACAACCCTCTCTTTCACAACAGTAAAGCAAGAATGTTTTATCGTAATCAGGCATTCCCAGAGCAGGAGCACGACATAGGTCCTCTCTCAGCTGCAGGAACGCCATCAAACAGTCCTTGTCCCATGGTACCGGATCACTCACCTCCTTGTGCGTCAGTTTTTGCAAGGGTTTTGCTTTCAGTGAAAAGTTGGCTATCCACTGTCGGCAATACCCCACCATCCCTAGGAACATCCTGACCTCTCTCTGCGTTTTAGGCGCATTCATCTTCATGATCGCCTCTATTCTGTCTGGTGACACTTTTCGCTTGCCTTTCTCAATTCTGTGCCCCAAGTACTGCACTTCTGTCAGGCAGTACTGCAATTTTCCCGGGGACACCTTGTGCCCATTTACAGCTAGGTGATTTAGCAAAGCAATGGAGTCCTCCCTGCAAGCTTCTTCAGTTTCTGACGCCACAAGTAGGTCGTCTATGTACTGGACCAGAACTGACTTCTGGGGCAGCACTAGACTTTCAAGATTTTTCTTCAATAGCTGGTTAAAGATCGATGGGCTCTCTGTATACCCCTGGGGGATACGACACCATGTTAATACGCGATTTTCCAGCTTAAAAGCGAAAAGGAAATGGCTATCCTCGTCCAATGGGATCGAAAAGAAAGCCTGGCAAAGATCTAGCACAGTGAACCATTCGGCTTGAAACGGTATCTGAAACAGTATCACTGATGGATTCGGTACCACTGGACAACATGAGACAACTATGTTATTAATCTTTCGGAGGTCTTGCACTATCCTGAATTTCCCATTTGGTTTCTGCAAACCCATAATCGGGGAGTTGCATGGACTACCCACGATTTCCTTCAATATTCCCTGCTTAATCATGGACTCGATCACGGGCTTTATGCCTGCAATCGTTTCTGGAGTCAATTTATATTGGGGTGTTCTTGGAAACTCGGCATGCGGTTTCACTACAATTTTCACTGGGTCCACTCCCTTGACCAGTCCGATCTCTTCCCCAGTGAAATCCCACACTTCTGGTGCCACAGTCTCTCTCAGATCCCATGGGAGCTCATCCACTGTCAAAGTGGGATACAGCTCCACACATATTCTCGAATTTGCGACCTTGAAGTCAGCATCGTCATCATTGGTCAATACCTCCGCTCCTTGTGGTGTGCAATATATTGTACAATTTAATTTGCACAAAAGGTCTCTTCCTAACAGGCATACAGGACTAGAATTGCAAACCACAAACTGATGCTCATCGCTGTATTTCCCTATTTTCACCTGCACTGGTTCTGTCAATGGGCTAGTCATTCTCCTGTTTGCGACCCCCACCACTTGTATGGTCTCTCCAGACATGGGCAGGCCTGGAACTGCGGCTGATCTGATCGTGGATCGAGTGGCTCCTGTGTCCACTAGGAATGTCGTGGGGCACCCTGCCACTTCGGCCTCAACGTAGGGTCCCCTTTGGTCCACTTCTAAGGCTGCCCCGAGGGTACAGTCTTCTCTTTCCACTCTCTGTCCTGTTAATGGATCAACGTAATAGCATTCTTCCCCTCCTACAAACAGAGGCATCTGTCTAAATGTCTTACCCATGGTCCCTACTCTGGGTGGCTGGGGGAACTGGGCTCGTGGGGGTGGGGTCCCCCCTTTGAGCACCTTTCCTTGGTAGGGTGTTACCCCTCTCGCCGGAGTACTCTGAACCTCTTCCTCCTCTACCTCCTGTTCTCCAATTTCAACGTTGTAGGGACACTCGCGTTTCCAATGCCCCACCTCGTTACACTGGTGGCATCGAGTCGTTTTCTTCATTGCGGCTATATCCACCCTTGGTCTAAAGGTGGAGTTCTCCTCATTGCCCTTGTTCTGGCTATACTGTTTCTTACCCCCAGTTCCTGTTCCCTGTTGCTGTTGCTGCTGTCCACCCTTACCAGCTGACTGCATCTGCACCACCATCAGTTTCTCTTTTAGCTTCTTTGCCTTGGAGTCTATCTCATCACAGCAGTACCTGGCATATCTCAGGATTTCATCTAAAGGTTTATTTTGCCAACAAATCAAGTGTTGCTGAATCATTAAACTAATATCTGGTCTTAAACCCAAGACAAACTTAGACACGAACTGCCCTATGTCTTTTGGGTCCATTACATCCAACCCGCTATATTGTTTAAACGCTTTCAGCAATCTCTCGTAATATTCATGAACGGTCTCTTTGGGTTCCTGTCTAGTTCGATCTATTTTGACCCAATCTATGTCCTGCATTGGCACCTTGTCTTTCAGCCAAGTCATCACTCTCTTGTATTTTACCATTACTGTCTCGGACGGCCCATTGGTCCGTGGATCTCTCTCTGGTTCTGCTGTGGGCCACTCGGCACTAACCTTACATGCGGTCCACAGGTCTCCTGGTACCACTATGTCAAACAGTGTATTCAGATCTATCCACAGTACCTTGGAGATTTTCACGAACCTCTCCACTTGCTTATACCACTTGACTGGGTTCTCCCTCAGTTTGGGGAAGGAATTAGTAAAGGCTGCTAAGTCCCCCCTACTACATGGCACATGTACATAGTTCCCATTTGCAACCTCACGCAAAGGGTATGCCTCTATTCTCTGTAGTCCTCCTGGTGTCATGCCAAGCATG
Organism: Lissotriton vulgaris; assembly: GCF_964263255.1. Lineage (NCBI taxonomy): Eukaryota > Metazoa > Chordata > Amphibia > Caudata > Salamandridae > Lissotriton > Lissotriton vulgaris. Next base: position 269,954 of record NW_028251378.1, on the reverse strand, counting down.
CTTCTCCTTACGGTCCCTTTCTTGGACCACCTTTCTTCCCATTTATCCAGTGCCCTCCACGTCCTTATTCCAGTGATCAGTTCCCTTATGTGTGTTTTCAATCCTATTGTCCTTCTCTCATCTAGGCCTCGATCTGAATAATGTAGCCTGTGGTTACCCTGTAACGCTTTGGTCCTTGACAGGTCCACCATATATTTGCCTGCTAGTTCAACTAATTTCTCATGGATTGTTCTCGCCTTTTTTGCCATGAACAGTATTTCATCCTGCTCATACATTTCCATTCTTTCTAGAGGTAGGGTACCATCCACCATGTCATCCAGATCTGACTTTAAGCTGGCGGCATCGAGTCTCTTGGCTTTTATCTCAGCTCGCAGTATATCTTTCGACGGGGGTTCACTGGTCTCTCTACCATCCCAACTCCGAGCCCTACGCTTGGGCTCGGGAGAGTTAAGGAGAGTCCTCCCTTCCTCCCATCTCTCTAAATCCCATGCTCGGCCATCCTGCCTGGGGAGGTGATGAAACACGGGCCTGTTTCCCCCTATCCCATTTTGTCCATTCTCTCTGGCTCCCCTCACTTCATGGCAAGGTTCTCTGTGGTTCTCTACCCTGTCCTTATTCTCTCGTAGTCTAGTGTCACTCAGTATCTGGTAAGACCCTTCTCGGCTCTCCATATCCCCCGGACTGTGTTCTTTTCCGTAATCACAGGGGTCATGGCGAGGCCTCTCGCAACTCCCGTTCTGTCCACTATTCCCAGACACATAGTGGGTGCACTTGAAACTGTTTCTATACTCTTGAGTTCTCCTGTCTCCTTCACTGTGTATTGGGCGGGACACCCCCCCACACTCAGGGCTCCTATTTCCCAGGTCTGGTCTACCTCCACCCCTGGAATGATGGGTGTCTCCCCTACTGTCCTGACCCCTCCCGTCCCACTCCGGACTGCTTTCATCAGCCCCGCAGTGAGTCCGGGTCCTGCTATCTTGGCTTTCCCTTCCAGCTCCTGCGGCTATGATGCTCTTGTGAGCCTCCACTGCCTCATCCCATTTCCTCATGTACTCACTTAGCTCCTGGAAGGATTTCCGTCCTGATCCCCTCAGATCTTCCGGCCATCTAGGGCCCCCCGAATCCCCTGTTTGATCTTCTGCTGTATGTACCGGGGTGCTCCAATCCCTTGGCCTTGGCAGCTGACTTGGAGAATTGATCATGTCATTCCTCCTTGCCATCTCTGCTCTTTCCCTGTCCCTCCGTACCTGTTCCTCCCCTCTCTCTCTTTCTGGGTCATAAATCGATACTATAGGGCCTATAGTAACAGGTACTTGCAGGGCGTCTGGTAGTGCGTAAGATGTGGCACACTCCGTTTCCGGCACCCGTTGTACCACAAACCTTCCGACCACCTGCTGCACCGGACTAGGTTGGGACAGTTCCTTCTTTGCAGTGGGATCCCAATCGGTAATGGGAAGCGGTCTATTCTCCCCTATGCTGGGCCCCCCCTCTCTACTAGTCTCACCATTTCCTGTCTCATTGTTATACGGGGGTGGCCTATCTGTCAGTAACCTATTTATCAGGCTGTCCTCTGTCTCACTCTCATCATCTTCTTCTAATGGGCTTTTGTTTCCTGGCACTTCTAATACTGGGTACAGTTTGTTTACTTCAATGTTATGCACTCTCCATCTTTTAGCATCCGCATCCCATTTGGCCTCCTGCACTGCTCTTACCGATCGTTTCACCCTTTCTTGTCGTCTATTCAGGTTCTTCTCATGCGCTGCCCTAATCCAGGCATTGAGAGCTTCAAATTGGGTCGGTCTAGGCATAGGTCTCATTGAGGTCATGACTGCTTTCAATCTGTGTAGCACCTCTAATCTGAACGTCCCATACTTTGGAAACGTCAATTCCTCATTTCCTTCTGTAATCTTACTCCACTCTGATATCCACATTATAGTGTGGAGCCCAACATTTGCCGCCATATAATAAGCCGGCGTACCCTCCGGCGGGGCTTCTTCCCCTTCATAAGATCTCCGCCTCTCTCTTTTAAACGCCGCTCTTAACCATTTAAAACACTTCATGATTATACGCACAATTTCCAGCCTCACTATTCTGTTTACTTCCTGATGACAATCCACCAATCCTAGCGCGGCTTTGCTAGCTGGCCAATCACAGCGCGGTCTTGCTCCGGCCGGCCAATCCCAGCGCGGCACTTTCTGACGTCACTCGTCTCCGCTTCGCAGCAGCACCCCTTTCTCAGCTCGTCTCCCAGTCATGCATGCGTCCCATTCATACACCGAAAAATGACTACTTCCGACCAAGCCGTCACTTCTCTTGACTGTACGTCCACAGTCTATCTGTAATTGTCACAACAATTGACGAAACGTCCTCCGTCTCTCTGATAGGTTGCTTACACACAGTAACTTCCGACCAGCGTCCGTTACTCACACACTCACTCTTACGTTCCCCCTATCTCGGTCCCGCGGGCGATCAATGGTACCTCATGACCCCCTTCACTCTGGTTGACAATTACTCTGGATGTCCGATACACCCGAACCACTTAAGCTCTCCTTGAACTTAAGATTTTCACCGGTTGCGCGCGCTCACAACCTGTTCCACAGTTACTCTACAGGCATTCAACTCCGCCAGACATTACAACATAGATACAACACAAAAACACCGCAATCTAACACGCATGACCCTTTATACTCACTCTCGACTGTTTATACTCACTCTCGACTGATACTGCTGCTTTTCTGTCTCACGTCATCCGGGCCTTCTTCGGCAGGCGGTTCTTCCGATCATCGATCTCTAGGGGCCTTGGGGTAATCTAACCTGGCCTAGATCACCTTCCTCAAGAAGGCAACCATCCTCTATAGCTACCAACTGCTGGGGCGAGATTTCAGATCTCTATCTTATCACTCGGGATCTAAACCTCGTTCTGGTCGACTGAATCTTTATTGCCTGTCATTGAGGAAAGAAAGTGCATCTTATACCAGGTTAACTTTTGCTAATGATGGACTCAACTCAGAAAAACCACAAACTACTTCTAGCTTTTAAAGATTTATTATAAGGTTAAAGTCAGTTGCAAGTACAGGCATCTCAAGATGAGATTCAAAAGGTATACGGGCACAACTACATACATGTGCTCCCGAAAAGCTCTTAAGCGAGCAAAGAAGACTACAAGTACCAGCTCTAAGATTAAAAGGGATGCAAGCATAGACACGTATTGTGATCTCTCCGTCATTTACAGCCGGAATAAAAGGGTCAGGTTAGGCTGTCCCTACCCTGCTCTGGATGGTATCCCTACTTAACAGAATCCCAACCTACCAAAAGGTGTCAGCGGTGAATGACTCCCTGGGGAGATCACCCACTCTTAGTATCTAGATGAAACCCTATGATCGCCAGTCATGACCCCTCTCTGCCTACCCATCCGCTCTCTAAAGGGTCCTCAGGCATCTGCTCTAACTCCACCCAGGGGTGCTGTCCCTAATACAATAACACAATCTCATTTGAGACGCCCCTCGTGAGATGCCCCTCACGTGGTGTTGCTTCTGGCTTTTTCCATGATGATCCTCATTGGGGCCTCGTGCGTTAGAGTTGACCTTGCTTCTCAGACTCTTCTCCGGCCCGCCGATACCCCTCAAACATTCCTAAACCCTCCTCCATGTCTGTTTCATTCTCCTGAACAGAATCCTATTCATCCAATATTTAATTGGATCCCTCCTCACACCCGCAGACAGACATCCGCAGCTAGGATCCCACTTCTCAAAAACTTCTAACAGAAGTTTGCAACATTATGTCTCGGCGCAACTTGGCTCATACTAATACGTGTAAATCAAGCATGGTTAAACATTTCAGGCCTACAACATTTCTCATAGTGATTATATTCTTCAAATCCTTTCATTAATCAATACATCATGTTAATACTCTACTTTATGATTACGTAAACACATCTATAAAATATAAACCTATTGAAAACAGAATTACTAAATATCATTTATTGCAATCCACGTCGTGCAAATGAGTACCTTTCCCAACCCTTTCAGCTCTGGCCCTGAGGCCTACTTCGTTCTGTGTTTGCAGCATGTCATTCTTACATTTTAGCAGCTACACGACATGGATCAGGATTAATCACGTCTAATAAGGTTATACATTTTCACACATTTCTGCATTAGTTCCACTTCTATATAAAATCTCTAGATTAACTACACATTTCGAAGTATAGGTGAATATATTCTCGGCACTCATGGCATTTCTCTCATGATTGTGCATATTACGTGTACGTGTGGTGCACTTATACAATTCGTTCAGTTTGCGCTCTCTCAAATGCACTTCTTGCATCGAGGTAACCAGTGCCCCCAAAAAGAGGTCTTCCCACTTAACCCTCTCCCTCAACCAACCCTCCCAACTCCCTCTCCTTCCTCCCCAGTTAGTGCGCATCAAACTCACTCTTTAACTCAGACTGCACTTCATGTGTCTGTATATAATTAGCAAATTCTTCGTATTCTCCTCTCCACCCGATTACATGAGACATTCCCAACACAGCCCGCTTGAACACCATCAGCATGGTTGCTATTGTCAATTCTGGGTCGTACTAGCACGTTGGGACTGTGAAGAATCTTACATACCGCAAATAGTCACTGTCTTTGAAGAATCTTTTGCAGCTCAGTTTGCTTCTGTGTCCATAATCGACCCATCCTGCAATGCCGATGTGGATCTCAATAAGCTGCTTAGCATCTTTTTGCAAAAAGGACATAGAAGCTTTCAGTTTGATAAGAAATAACGATTTTCTCTCATCAGTGATTTTCAGTTTTGTTGTGTACAGCATCACATAGTAGATTCCCTTTTGCTGCAACTCTTTTTAACTTGGGCAGCCATTTTGCGAGCTTCCTACACTGAGTACGGGAAGTCCAGGTAGATTGAGATTGATGATCCCTCGAATTCAGGCTGCCCTCAAAGCAGAGTCTTGATCTCTGTAGTTCAAACGTTTTGCTGATAGTTTGGGGCGGCTCCTGAGCACTAAAGAGTGATGTGCATTTCTACAACAAACAATGGTGAGAACTCTTCAGGACCCAGCATGGGTTTAAGCATTTTTTCAAAATACTGCAACATGGGGTCTATATTTATCGACCTTGTCAGGCCAGAATGCGAAGGCTGTACTTCGGTAACACACCTCTAAGTGAGTCAATGCCATTGCCTGTTAAAAGAACCTGTTAACGTTTCTCATATGCTTGGATGCCTTCCTTGTCAAAGGTGAGCGAGATGAAGAGAAACTGCATCTAAAAGTTCAATATTCTTGGGGCGGTAGTAGTCCCTGATGGTCGCAAGATGAAAAATGTCTGCTGCGCTATCATTTCTCTGTTTAGGGATTCGCCGCAGCTGTAGCACTTCCATGGCATTAAGATGGTACTTAGCAGACATTTGGTTATTAGAATCGAGCAGATGGTTGAACGATTCATCTCTGTTCAGCTTCAGTATTGCACTTTTTACTACATTCACAGCAGCTAGTAGCCCTGACATAGCTTGCGGGTGTCCTTGCCTGGCAATATTCAAACATTCCAGAAGCTGCAATCTGAAGCCCTAGGACAGTTTTCCTCTCTGAAAGTGTGCCAGCAAACCACGAGCGCGAGCTGATGCATCACCATTGGACTTGAATGTTGATAATTGTTCTTGGGTTTCCAGAATAGGTTCATAATTATCCATTACTATTTGTACAGCTTTTACTCTGACCGTCTAGCGTGTTTGACACAGCAGCTTTATTTTTAACGCATTTGCAGGGCCGTCCACACTGTGCTGGATGAGGTCTGAGAATATTGAATGGCATGTCATAGATTGGTCAAACAGATTCCTAAGTTCTTGGACATAAAGTAGTGCATCTTCAATTATGGAGCTTTTATGTGCTGCAGCCTGCATAACCAGATTTGTACAATATGCTCTACAATGGACTTAAAGAGCAACTGGTTGTTATTGGCATATTAATACTTGTGAACCATGGTATTTCCCTGCAATATTTGCTACACCAGCATATGTTTGTGCTCTCAGCTTTGACATTGAAAGACCATGGCAGCATAAAACAGACTTTACAATTGGATAATTTGCAGTACCAGTAGTATTATCAGCCTTATAAAGATCAATAAAATGCTCATGAGGGTACAGATCTTGGTTAGTGTAACAAACACAACAGCTTTCTTGTTCTGGCCAGATATATCCTGTGTGCCATCAACAATTACTGCGTATGGATTGTCACCAATATTTTTACGAATTTGATGCAAAATTGTATGGGACAATAACTAAAGAACTTAATTTTGGATGTCTGGGCTGAGATATTCTGCTAGATCTGCTGTAATCCACTGTTTCAAAGAAGTTACATCCTCAGCTTGTGTGCTAACTAGTTAACGGAAATTCCCATCACTGTCATCATGAACTCGAAATGCAAGACCTTGTTTTGCCAAAAGAGCTATGGTGGGAATGATCTTGTTAAGACAAAGCCAGGCTTCTTTCTGTTGCTGTTGGACTTGCTGTGATTGATTTATTGGCCTCCTCTATACTGTACTAGTTGACTCAGTGCATATGAATGAGCATAACTTTTCTGGTACTTTTTGAACCTTACTATTACCTTTTCCCAGTTGGTATAACTGGTGCTGCTAAATGCTTCCAGTGTGTTCTTGGAAAGCTCAGTTAATTTCAGTGTCTAGCCTTTGCACAGTGAAAGCATAGCACGCCTGCCAATCTATCACTGTAATAGGAGAAATCCTGGAACCATCTCCCTTGAAAGTGCAGAATGCACTTTTTCTTTGTTTGTGACTGTGTTTCAATGATTTGAATGGGCACAGAACAGTCATACGGTTGGTTTGGTGCGATTGCGCTTCCAAGTGTTCCCTTGTTATCCTGAAGACTGATTGTTTTTGCAGAAGAACTGTTGCTTGATTCGTCTGAGGCAGTGACAACTTTACAAAATGTTCCTGGGATCGGGTTGTAATCGCTTGATAATTCTAAATCTACAGCCCCAACTCCATATTGAATGCTGACTGCAGCTCCGGCATATAATCGCAATGAATCGTATTAGTTTCGGAGTAATCTGAATATAGGTTCACTTCACAAGACCGTTTCTTTGCAAAGAATTTCTGGATGTCCATTGTAAGAAAAAAAGGAACAAATAACGTTGTAGCAGTTGCAATTTGGGAACATACAGAATAATTAACTGCAATGTAAAAGTTGCAAACAGTCTTTTGGGTGCATCCTCACATGTAATCAACACAGCGAGCGTTAGGAGCAAAACCTGCCTCCAGTGTAAGGATCCTCTCCCAATGTAGTGTGGCAGTGAAGGGAAGTGATGGGTGTGTAAATGCTTCCTAGGCCTATCCAGCTGCTTTATAACCCCTTTAGGTAACCACAGCAAAAAGGACATTCTAGTCAGCATATGACCTGACTAAAGTGTTTCTGCAATGCACAAGACACTTCAGCATATATTTCACAGTGGCAGAGGAACCTACCTGAAAAATCTCCTTTAGCTGAAGATGACAGGCAATGTGGTCAAGCAGGTCTTCAAAAGTAAAGTATTTTTGTACTTGTGGCGAAAAGAAATCTGTTGGGGAACATCATATCACATTGTAAGGCTTTTGATTTTTATCACAGGAATACAATTGCAGTACTACATAATTGTTCAGCACACAGTTTAGACAGGGGAAATGCGCAGCTGATGAGATGCTGAGAAAGGGAGTGCATTATCACAATTTCACCAAAAGAATCCATACAGATTAGGCAAGACATTATTCATTTATTACACTAGACACAACACTAAAATGCTCATACTTTTTTAGCAGTAGTACTAGTAGCTGCCATGTGCTGCAATTGTCTTACTTCACTCACTGTCTGTAAGCTTCTGGTCTGACTGAATACTGGATTCTGATGGCTGAAGGTACTGCGTTTCCTTCTGCTCAGGCACTCTGGAGACTTACTACCAGGTAATATGATAGCTCAGGTGAGTCGAAGCTTAGTCTGTGGACTTAGAGTTGGAAGAGGCGCTGGTTACTCAAAGTAGGCACAAAGATGGTCCTGCTCAGGTATTGTTACAAGTACATAGAAATGAAACTGAGGGGCTTGAGCCCTAATCGACAATAGCAGTACCCTGGGCCAAGCTACCATCAAACCTAAAACTCCACAAAGTTTCAAGGGAAATTGAGAATAGTGAAACACAGAACTAGGAACCAATATCCCATGTACATGTTTAGTGTGTGTGTGTTTGTGGACAGTGAACATGTGACACATGTATGGTATAAGATTCTGTGTGTGTTTGATTATTTCAGTCTGTCAGATCCTGTTAGACCTGGTACCATTGCCGTGAGTCTCCCTTCCATTTTTGCTGTTGTCTCCTCTGTTTTTTATATGTTTTGCTATTTAGACGCTTTGGGCACTGTGCCACTGCTATTCAGTGCCACAGTGCAAGTGCTCCTTATGTTAAATTGATGCAATGGATTAGTGACTCTATGATTGGATTATTTGATTTACTTGTCAGACCCTAGTAAAGTGCACCATGTGTGCCTAGGGCCTGTAGATCAAATTCTGCTAGTGATCTTGCAGCACTGATTGTGCCACCCACAGAAGCAGCTTGTAAAGTGTGTCTCAGGTCTGCCATTGCAGAGCCTGTGTGCAGTCTAGTACTGCCATGTCGACTTGGTAAGTGCACCCACTTACCAGTCCCTAAACCATCCCTTTTCTGCATATCAGACACCCCTAAGGCTATGCCCTAGGGCAGGGTGCATTGTATGTAAAAGGCAGGTCATGCCCTGATGTGTGTGGCATGACCCGATAGTGAATTACAGACTATTTTGATTTTCACTATTGCAATTCTACCTGTCCCTATAGGCCAGAATGGGCAGTTGATTATAACATCTTATAATCCTAACTGACCCAGGGAACATGGCAGAAAAACTAATTTAGTATGCCTGAACACAGAATGATAAAATACATCTTTTAGTGAAGTTGGTTTTCACATTCTGTGTTTTAAAATACCACTTTTAGAAAGTAGGTATTTTCTTGCCTAACCATCCAGCCTGACTCTGCTAGCTTGTGTATTGTATGTCTGGTTTTGTGAGTGACAGGGGTTGGTGGGCTCCAGGAGACAGGGTGAGTCAGCACAGGGCTGAATAGACCTATCAGCATGTAGAGTGGTGGGAGGAGTAGCACCTGGGCCTTAATAGGACTGTGCCTGCCTTCCACAATGCTGGCTCCGCCTCCTGTGGTGTGTCTGAGGACCCTGGCCCACACTGACAAAGGAAGAAGGGTGCATTGGCACAATGCACCTAGAACTGGTTTGGACTAGGTACAGGACCCTCTGCCTTCAGAGAACAAAGAGAATAGTAGTATAAATATGGTGGCACAGACCCCAAGACTTTAGATCACTTCTGGGAAAACAAGACAAACCTTTGCCAAGGAGAAGAACCAAGGAAGCTGCAGAGGTTTGGACTGCCCCTCTGCCAGTGTGCTGTTTGCTGGGCTGGCCTGCAGTGGTTTCTTTATTGCCTAGGAAAAGAGAAGGAACTTTTAAGGAACTTTCTTCATCTTGCTGAATATTTCTCTAAGGGCTTGAACTTGTGCTTGCCTCCTGCTGAAGTCTCAGGCCTACAAGACTTCACCACCAGCTCCCCCCTGAATTTCTTTGCTGGGAATTCTGTCTGCAAAAGCCTGCATGTCGCTGGGAGCTAGAAGCGCGAATCAACGAGAAGAAGCGTGTTGCCGTCGCAACTGTTGCCGTTGCATCGCCGGAATAGCGTATCACCACCGCAGAGGCCGCCGCCGCATCACCAGAGAAGCGTATCTTCGTCGCAGCTGTTTGCCGTCGCATCACCGGAGAAGCGTTTCGCCACTGCAAGGGTCGCCATCGCATCACCGGAGAAGCTTGTCGCAGGGCCTGTCGCGGCTCCAACGTTACAGAGTTCGCCGCACGGCCATCGGGCGTGCACGCATCGTCTTCACGTCGTAGCATCGCATCAAGGGTGCCATCTTATCGCTTCGCACCGGATTGTCGCATCGCATCGAGGCTCCATTTTACCGCATCGTAACCGGAACGCAGTATGAGAATCAACGCATCACCTCCTGTCCGGTAAGGAACAAGACGCATCCCCTACTCTGTGCAAGCATTGAGGAGCGACACATTGCCTCCCTGCGAACCTTTTGTTTGTTTTACATTACGCATCCAGGTACTTTTGTGAGAAACGTGTCGCATTTATCATCAACTTCAACAAAGTTACTTCTACCACCTTTAAGTCTATTTTGAGTACAATATTGTGGATTTTTGTCATTTGTGGTCTTATGTTAAGTCTATATAAAGAATACTTATTTTTATAAACCTGTGTGGTGTCCATCTGTAGTGTTTTCTCTGTATTACTGTATGTGTTCACAAATGCTTAACACACTGCCTTTGAGATAAGCCTGTCTTCTCATGCCAAGCTACCAAGGGGGTGAGCAGGGGTTGTCCAGGAGTGTAATCCCCTTTCCATGACTAGAAGCAAGGGTCCCTATTTGTTCAAAGCTACCTACTTCTGCCAACTAGAGATCCCCTGTTCTAACATACCCCTTTTAGAAGCCACTGGTTTAGCAGGGCACACGCTGGAAGAAAAGAATGGAGATTTTTTTCTGGAATAGTGCACTATAGATACAACCAAATGACTTCTCATTTGTGGCTATGGTACTTTACTCCTTGTGTATTTACCACCTCTTTCTAGAACTGTGCACTGCACTTAGGCTGGTGATTTGTGTCTTGTGCGCCTAAAAATGTGCATCAAGTTCACTATGAGTAAATATCACATATATGTAAACCTGAATCTTTTGGGAAGTGTCAAGAGGGAGATCCGGCAGCAAGAAGGGAGAATTGCATTTGCCTTTTGCCCGGCCTTTCAGTAAATACATTTTTTGCACTGACAAACACACTAAGAGGAAGTGAAGCCAGCACTTGCTGACCAAAGAAAAGTAAGGAAATGAGTGACAATGAAGCCAACCACTGAGCGGGCTTTCAGCCCCCTAGGTAAACAAAATGTCTTGCAAGCAACAGTCCCTGTGCTGTCTCAGGCGAGACCTAGAGCATAGAGTGTGAGTGGTGGGGCAGGGCAAACTGTCAGAGACGAAAGTTCCTGCCAAATATACTGAAGGACATAAAACAACTGACGGTGCCCCCTAAACATTTGAGACCTGCATGAGGGGAAACCGCCTTTACAGCACAGTCTTTTCCACAAAGGTATGTTTTGTTTCTTTAAATAACATACTTTTCATGTTTTTTTTAAAAGTGAATTTAGGGGAGAGTCAATGGGAGGTAAGGAGGACTTGATTGGTCAGGGGTAGGTAGCGGTAAAGGGAGGTAAGAGTGACTTGATGGATCAGGGGTGAGGGTGACTTGAGGTTTCAGAGGTGGGTATAGATAGGTAAAGGGAGGTAAGGGTGATTTTTGTGTGGGATGGGTAAAGGTAAAGGCAGGTTACACAGGCCATCTTAAAAGAACTTGGCTGGAGATTGAGTTTGATTGTGATTGCTATTGACGCTATATTTGAGTTCTAATCCCTTTACCACCTCCTGGAATAAGCCTTGACTGTGTGCTATTGCAAATTTTGTGCAATAAGTTTAGAAAATGGGCTCTGGTATGCAAATGGAATGAAATTATTGAACTTTGAAACACCAGTAGTATTTATTAGTATCTACCACACATACTGTCCTCTATGTACCCACTGGGTACTTTCTAGCCTAGGAACTAGAATATTTGACATCTTATCTCAGCTTCACCATTTCACCTAAATATGATGGAAATAAACACCATGACAAGAATGACGTTTCCCTTGTAAGAGCAGCCCTTTGGCATTGCGATAGGAATTACTGACACTCCAGTTGTGGTCTGGTGGACTAGTTGGAAACGTGGAACGAAAAGACATGTTTCTTTAATCCCCACCTCCAGTGTGATCTTAGACATTCTTTTTTATGAGCTTATTCCTTTTTTGGCAAGATTGGGGGTATTTTGATTCAATGTAAAAACTGCTAGCAAGCATATGATTACTAAATAGGCTGAATTATACCTGGGAGGAGAGAAGTCCCAGTTGCATGGTATATTCACCTAAGTGCAATACAGTGGTAAATGTATAGCCAGTACCACCAGAATTATGCAATTGTGGGCCATGGTGTCTTTCATATCATGAGGGATTTGCTGCATTTGCCACATGAACCAGCATCTGCTGCATAATCTACAAATTATAAACTAAAACATTTTTTTTACAGCTCAAATGGTTCAAAAGTTACTAAAAATACAGGGACACATGTTGCTGTGCTGTGAAAGGCCCTTTTCAAAGGTTGACTGGTCATCTTTCTGTTACGTATTGCTATACTTGGGTGTTAAACTTGTACGAATGAGGGGCACCCAATGCCCAGACAGTGTTAACAGGTGTAAACATGAGAAAATAGGTAATACTATCATGAAATGTGCTGCACTACACCACACACTTTTGCTGCATAATTTAGTTGCCCTGTGTAGCCTTAGCACTGAGTAGCAGTGAGCTGCAGTTTTTGCTTTACTAATTTAACCAACTGTTTGATCCTGGGCAAATAATATTTTCACTGTGCTTTGTCCACTTAGTTGAAAATGTGACATCACTTTGAAACAGCCTTAATGGAAGAAATAGACACCAAGGCCACACTCCCAGGACAGATCCTGAACATGGGTCTCATTCAGACATTCAAGGCACTGCGCTTGCATCCCAGTGGCTGAAGGTTTTCCTGAATCTGCTTTTAGCAGGACCCCTCCTGTGCTGCAGCGCCTCCCTTCTAGCTGACAAGTATCTCTTTTACAGCTCATCAAGGGCTGAAAGAGAGTTTCTTGTCCTTTGTAAGGTTTAAATAAGTGGGGCTGTGGGTGTCGGCAGTGCCTTTGGTTGGGAAGCACTGGACTGGATCCCCAATAATAGGCCAAACTTACCACATCCAGAGACTGGCCACCCTACCCATGGCCCCTATACTAGGCCTCGCTGTGGCACACCATCAGCGCTTAGTCCGGGAGGAGACCCTTTCCTACCCTGAGCATTGCACCTATGATGTAGCGCTGTAACAGGCCAAGGAATGGGTAGTCACTTGCCTGTGGAGTCCCTTCCCTGGGCCTCAAGTCAAATCCAGAGGGGTGATGCCCTATTCTTTGCATAGCTACACGACTGCAAGGTCCTAGGCCTCACAGTGCCACACCATAGCTGCGAGGCCCAGGGCAAGGGGCCTCACAGTCATAGGGTCCCATGTTAGTCAGCTGGGAGCAGGGCCCTGGGCAGCTGCCCATGCCTAGGGTCAGCCTTAGGACTCTGTAATAGAGTCATGCATAGAGTAGAAATGGGTATGAACAAGGAGGATTCTCTGAAGAACTAGTTTACCACTGTATTTTCCTCAAGAGAGCAGGAAATAGTACTGTATTCTGCAAACACAGAATATCAGATATAAATCACAGACCCCTACTGAAATGAGCGCCTACGTTAAGAAGTGCTCAGGTGCCATACTGATTATAGAAGGTGCTAAACAAATCTTGATGCCATAACAAATTGCAACAATTTGCTTTTTAATACAGCGCTTCAGAACGCTCTCTTCAGTATCTAAGTACTGTAAATACGAGGCCTTTACATTACCGTTACGAAGAGTACTGAATGTGCTGACCTCAGAATGCAGTCTCAGTTCCGAGTGCCTGGATGTGAATTTGAAACTTGCAGATAAGTGCAGACGTTAGCAGAGAACGTTTAGGTCACTGAGCCATCGTACCAACTTGATTGGGGTTGTCGTTGTGCAAATGGATACAATGCTAACTTCAGAAGTTATTTTGATTGATTTTAATGAGATTTTACAGGTTTGAAAACATTAGCATTTTTATGTTACAGGAGCAAAATTCCATCTGGAGAAACTGACGTCCCGAGAAATGTGCCATTAAGTATTTTTTTCTGCACACTGCCAATATTTGTGTGTGTGTGTGTGTGTGTGTGTGTGTGTGTGTGTGTGTGTGTGTATGCGTATGCGCATGCGTATGCGCATGTGTGTGTGTGTGTCAGCAAATGTGTGTGTCTGTCTTGAGTGGTCAGTGCACACTGCAGGTGTGCTTGCTAGCTGCTCATTCAGAGTAGGACTATTTATAAGGACATGACCACTGCTCAAACATAATGGTCGAACAGTTCAAATTATATTTACCACATTGACTACACTTTCTGCTGATCTGTTTTTATTGCTCATAACGAGAAGTATCATCTTTGAGCACAGAAGAACAGATCATGTGCACACGCTGATTAGATCGGTAGTCCTGGTGTCAGGACGCAATGTTACACGCAAAATGGAAATGTATCTCAAGGTTCAAAGCAAGCACAAAGGTTTGTGTACGTGAAGAAGTCTTTTATAAATGAATTGTTTGTCAGTACAGAAAATAATAGCCAGCCGACACGTGTTTCGTCACACCGTGTAGGAGATGTGACTCATCAGGGCCAGGAAGGACACAAAATGACACAGCGAAAAAAGGGGAAAATAGAAAATAAAATTAAAACGGGGGTAAACAAAATGTGTTATCAACAATTGCATAGTGAATGTGAGATAAGGCGAGAGAGAGTATTCTAAGTGGCTTGTGGAGACCCTATGGTGCAAAAGGCATAATATAAGATGACAAAAGGTAAACTGACGCCCAAACATATACGTGAAGTGCACTGAGAAGTGTTTTAAAATCACTGGGAAATATAAATTGTTCTTGGAATGGGATAACTTGATATCAAGAGAAAATACCTTGAGAGGCATGTGAGAATAACGTGGGAGAAGAATTAAAATAGTATGTGGGAGAAAGCAGACTCTGGGAGAAGACAAAGAGAAGAGGGTAGTCAGAGAGAGGAGGGAAAAGTACATTGCAGCAAAGACTCTGAGAGGATTGTAGAAATAAAGATTTTTTAGGAGATACAATGAGGAAGAGGGGAGAGAAAAGTTACCAGTGTTGGATATAAAGAGAAGAAGGAATACAAAAGAGGACCAAAAGAGATCAGATAAAAGAAAAATGAGATACCGATGTGGTTATAAGAAGACCCAGAGAGAAGAGTAGGCAGAGCGCATATTGAGAAGTAAAAGTCGAAAAAGGGTAGATTAAGAAAAACAGAGGCGGGTTATGAGAAGGGTGTAGAAGTAAGCAAAAAAGGAAAAGAAAGAGTAAAGTGGAAGGATAAGCAAACCAAAATATCTGGGCGGGAGAGAAAGGGTGGTGACAGAGGAAGGCTGAGTGGGCAAAGAGCCCGTGATGGTGGGTGTGATGTGGGGGAGGGTGCTGCGGCGTAAGAACAAACCGAGCAGCACCTCCTGTCTGAAAACAAGTCTTTCTCTTGGCAATCCCGGGAGTCCAAGTTTCATCAGACAGATTAACTGTAAAGCACTTTGCCATAATAAAAATTCACTTAGTGGCCATTGAGCTCTGCAGCTCTCTTGGTCGGACTTCCCTGCTGGCCTTGAGTGCCCACAGTATCACGTTCATATCGCTTGGAAGAAAGTAATGGGTTCTCCTTCAGGATTCCATCTTCAAAACGGCAGGTAGGGTAGGGCTGAGGAGGGGCAGATTCAAACAGCAATCAACAAAGGACCTCTCTCCCTTTGTCCTGGAAGTGCAGACTGCAGGCAGCTGTGGCGGCAAGGTGAGGCACCTTTATGCTGTGACGATCTGATTGGTCGCAGGTAATGGCAGGTAATCACAGGTAAAGAACAGGGCTATTATAGGTAGCACTTTCGCATGCTAATGGCCCTGTGAAAAACGGAGCGGTGTTTTAACAGTGCAGATGGCAACCTGCCTGCACATTTAAAGGAGATAAGAGATCCCCTTGCAGGCGGGTACAACATCCCCTTGCAGGTGGGTGCAGTCAATGACTGCACCCGCCTGTCTGGGGGTCCAAAGGATCCCCTTTACCCCTATAGAGTGCTACTGTCAGGTGGTGCACTAACTGCGCCTCCTGAGAGCTTCTTTACCTCTGCCCTTGCGTCTGTAATATGGCCCAGGCGCAGAGGCAAAGGGATTCCCTCATTTGCATGGTGCACGCCCCCATGCAAATAAGGATACGCCCCCTAAAGATGGCGCTGGTTCTTTGTGTCGATTTCTGTAATACCAAAGTGCCTCAGGGATGTGCAAAGCGGGCACAAACGCTTGTTGCGCCCCGGGGCACTTTGTGTAAAATGGCCCTTGGAGCGCACCTCCTGCTGAACAGTTAAGACTTTAGCTAGTTTACGTTTCAGGAGGCTGCTCCGTCCTCAGCCATGTCTTAACTGCTTCTAATTGTTCTCCTTCCTTGCTGCACATGCAGGCGACATTGCATTGTTCCTTCCTATTTATGGTCTACATAGTGCCAATTTGCTTTGCCGTATTAGTAACAGGTCCAGCAATTCCTTCCACTGTCATTCTTCAAAATTGCTAATTCCTGGTTGGAGGTGGGGAGACAACATAATGTGCACACAAATCTTCTGTCTACCCATCCATGGCAGCCTAGACTGTATTACACACTTCTCTCTAGGGGAGAGGAGTTGGCCTAATGGCTAGGGCGGTCGACCTCAAATCTGAGGAATCAGGTTCGAGTCTCGGCAAGGACGAGCAACATCCTGTGATTCTGGGCAAATCACTTAATCTCCCCGTGTCTTACAAAAATGAATGTGTCCTCATGTAACGCAACTAGTGCTCATATAAAGCGCTCTGATACCCAATACCTTCGGGTCATGTTTGTGCTACATAAAACTCAGTAAATATGTTTTTTTTTAAAACTCTTACATTTGTAATATTATGTTATGTTATTTGATATTTGTAGAGCGCGCTGACACCATGGGTTTCCTGGCGCTATAGAACAGAGGTGAAAACACGGGCTGGAAGTTTGCAGGATTAGCAGGGTGGGGGGAAGAGGAAGGTTTTGAGCTGCTTCCTGTAAAGAAGAAGGGAACTGCTAGATTTGATGGTCAGGGGGGAGATGGTTCCAAAACTTCGGGGCTAGGAGGGCGAACCTGCGGCCACTGAATTTATTTGTTCTGGTTCTGGGTACAATAAGCGTGTGAAGATGGGCAGAACGCAGATTGTGATTTGGACAGTAGGGGTTGATAAGTGAAGTTAGGAAAGCGGGGTTGGTACAGTGGAGGGCTTTGAACGTGAGGCAGCCCAGCTTGAAGGCCACTCGTTGTTCTATAGGCAACCAATGCAGTTTGTACAGCAGGGGTTTGGCCGATTGCCATTTGGTAGATTTGTAAATGAGGCGAGCTGCTTGGTTCTGGACGACCTGGAGGCGATGGAAAAGTGATTTAGGAAGTCCGTGATAGAGGGAATTGGAAAAGTCCAAGCGGGAGAGCACAAGAGAGATGATTACTTGGATCAGAGCAGCTGGAGGAAGTAGGTGGCGGACCTTCCAAATCTTTCGGAGTTGGAACGAACAAGATGAAATCACGGAACCAACTTGAGATCGGAGGGAGAGTTCGGCGTCGATGGTCACGCCAAGACTCTTTACAGATTTCGCGGGGGTCGGTGGAGAGCCCAGTTCAGTTGGCCAGAACGGGGTTCCCCAGGAAGAGGGGCTGGAGCCCGGGAGAAGGAGCTCGGTTTTCCCAGGGTTTAATTTCAGTTGGTTGCAGTTCATCCATTCCTGAATGTGAAGCATGGCGGAGTGGAAGTTGTCCACAGCATTCGGGGAGTTAAGTGGGAAGATGATCTGCAGATCATCGGCATAGTTATAAACTGTGATGTCCCAGTTTCGGAGTGAGTGGATTAGGGGCCGGAGGTAAAGGTTGAACAGTAAAGGTGACAGGGAGGAGCCCTGGGGGACTCCACATGACGTAGGGGTTTGGGCGCTGTGTAGGGGCCCTAGCGGACGGCTTGTGTTCTGCCAGTCAGGAAAGACTAAATCCAGCTAAGGGCAGGGCCCTGGATGCCAGCCTGTTCGACAGGGTGAAGCAAGATGTTGTGGTCAACCGTGTCGAACGTGGCCGATAGATCAAGGAGTACAAGGGCCTGGGGGGTCCCCGAGTCAGCATTCCTCCTAAGTGTGTCGAGGACGGCCAAGATGACAGCCTCAGTGGAGAAGGCTGGCCTGAAGCCGGCCTGATTGGGCTCCAGGTAGCATGAGGTCTCGATGAAGTTGGAGAGGCATTGAGTGGCATGCGCTTCGATTAGTTTGGAGAAGTAGGGTAGGAGCGATATGGGGCGGTAGTTGGACAGTTCTGCTGGGTCCGCACCAGGTTTCTTCAATAGTGGGACTAGGATGGCCTCTTTGAAGGTGCTAGGGACAATACCTGTGCAAAGCGAGCCATTCAGCAGAGGTAAGATGCATTCGAGGAGAGAGTGACAGATGCTCCGTAGGATCGGAGGAGGGCAGCCATCATTCGGAGAGCCCGATTTTACCCGAGACGCGAGCTCCATCAAGGAGTCGGGCGTGAGGGTAGGGAAATCGGTGAAGACGGAAGAGTTATTGGGGGGGTGTCGGAAACGGTAGTCTGAGGGGGGGTGGGGATCGAGGCTTTGATTTTATTGATTTTCTCAACAAAAAAGAGATTGAGAGCCTCGCAAGTTCCTTGGGTGGGGGTTTGACCTGGGAGAGTTCTGTCATTGGAGGTGAGTTCGTTCATGATTTTAAAAACTTCCTTTGATTTGTTGACCGTGGATGAGATTTGGTTAGAGAAGTGGGCTGGTTTAGCTGAGGAGATTGCGATTTTGTAATCTCTTCGGGCTAGGGTGTATTGCAGTCTATCTGATTCAGAGTAGTTGCGTCGCCATGTCCTTTCCAGCTGGCGTGTCTTCAGTTTGAATTTTTTGAGATCGTCCGTGAACCATCTGTGGGAGTTGTGGTGTCTGGTCAGGGGGAATTTGGTTAAGGGGGCAAATTGGTCACTGGCTGACTTCAGCCAAGTGCTGATATCGCTTTCCAGCTTGTCGAGGTTGGTTGGCGGGTTGAGGGCAGGCCGGGTGTCGGATAGGGTCTCGAGGAAGCCTTGGGAGTCGTAAGAACTCCATTTGCGCGAAAGGCCGCCACTGACGGTGAGGGTGGTATCGATTAGGTGGTGGTCTGACCAGGTGCAGGGGGAGACGGATGGGAGAGAGAGAGTCAGATTTTGAGTCCAGAGCTGGTCCAGGGTGTGGCCCTTGACGTGAGTAGGTGAAGTGATTTGTTGAGTAAGGTTGAGGCTAGTGAGAGCCTCGAAAACCTCTGAGGCATGGGGCCCGGCATTGTCGTTGTTGAACCAGTAGTTGAGGTCGCCGAAGAGGGCGAATCTTGGGTTAGAGGTGAGTAGATTGATCAGCTCTTCGGGCAGGGTGGCCGCAAAAGAGGGCATGGGTTGGGGGGGACGATAAAATAGAAAAGGAGTGTTATGGCTCCTGTGTCCGTTTTTAAACTGAAGATTAGATTGTCTACTCCCGAGAGGGAGAGGGAAGATGTAGAAATGAAATTGAGGCGTTTAGAGATTATGGCAGCCACCCCACTCCCAGGGCGGTTGCCTGGGCGGTCGGCGCGGAGGATGTAGTAGTCTGGGGGGAGGGCCGCCAGGATGTCAGGAAGAGAGTCTGCAGTCAACCAGGTCTTGGTGAGCAGGAGTGCGTCCGGCTTCTCGGTGGATAGAAGGATAAAGATATCGGCTTGGTGTAATGCATATGATCTCTTGGTGTAATGCATATGATCTCTTAATTTCGAGTTATTTCAAGCACCTTACACTACATATTTGTATAATTATTTCTGGAAGGAATGCAATCACATTTTGTATACATCTATCATGTATCATCATATCTGTACACAGTAAAGATCAGTGCAGGCAGTGGCGGATCCTCCATGGGGGCGTTTGGGCGCCGCCCCACTGCTTTCTTGCCGTGCGAGAAGGCAGAAACAAATAGTAGAGAGCTACCATTTGTTTCTGTCTTCTCGCACGGCGAGAAAGCCGAAGTTCTTGTTTGGGAGAGTGGGAGGGGTTACTCGAGGGCAGGGGGAGTGGCTTTCCCACTGTTGTTAATACTGTCTGTTTGGGCAGCCTGAGAGGCTGTCCAAACAGACAGATTAACTGTATTAAGAACAGTGGGCAAGCCGCTCCCCCCTGCCCTGGAGTAACCCCTCCCACTCTCCCTGCTCTCTGTATGCTGCAGCATACAGAGAAATGAAGTGGGGTTGGGGCAGCCCGCCGAACCAATCACAGCTATGTGCTGTGGTGGAGGGGAGGGAGGCCACCTGCAGTCTTCCTGCGTGACCACAAGCACGACTCGGAATTCAAAAGACAGGACGGCGGGAGTCGGGAGGAGTCTGGTGGCGTCTCGGAGTCAGAACTTGAAGGCGCCGGTGGGAAGAAGGTAAGTTTGACTTTTATTTTATTTTATTTATTTTAAATACATGCTGACGAAATTTTGTGTTTGCAATCTTAAACTTAAACGCACTGAAATGTCCCACCGAAATACTGCTCATCATCATCTCACAAACGTCAGGGTCACGCATCACTGATGACATCACCGCCACAGATCATGCTCCATTGTGTTTTTGATTATGTGTGCAGATCGTAGAGAGGTGTGCAAATAAACAATGGCCAAATGCCAACGTCTACTCTGTATCCTACAAACAGGTGTAGCTGTGACCCTTTGTGGCTACACCGAGCGTAGGGTCACCTCCTATAGGTATGTAATAGGCGGCAAAATGGCGGAGCCAAGGAGTCCATGCCATTTCCCTGCCGTCACTTTCCACCCGTAACCACACCTCAGTCAGAACAACCCCTAGCCTTGCCATTATTAAAGAAAGCACAACTAACAGACAGCGCTGCCTTGTTAATAACTCGTGCAACTAAATTATTTTATTTATCCCGCTTCCCCCCCACCCGTAATGCCGGCCGATTTCTTCTGGAATCCTGTGATTGTACACATTATGTGTCGCAGTATCACCTTTGCGGCTGATTCACAAAAGCTGGTGGTGCTCCAGGGCGCGTGAGGCTAGGAGAGATCATGTGTCAGGCAGGGTGGAGGTATGTGAGGTGAGATATTATGCTGGGGTGTGAGGCCCAGGTGAGTGAAGCAGAAGAGGGCCGAGTGAGGCTGATGACGATCGTGAAATTCGGGGAAGAGAGCTGGAGACCTTTTGAGGCTTGGTGGGTGTGCAGCTCAAATGCTTGCGTATGTGGGATGACTGCAGGGAAGTGAGGCTCATATATTTGAGGTAAAGGGCTTGGGGCTTAAGGTGTGTGCAGTGTAGGAGGCGGAGTACGGTGTAAGGCTGAGAGAGCTGGGGTGTTGGAAGGGAGGGGACATGTTGCCAGTGACTATTTAAACAATAGTGGGTCACTGACCATATGTCCACTCAATTTTAAATTTTTTCAGGGGGGGGGGGGGTTGGGCACGCCTGCTACGCCCCCCCCCCCCCCCCACTTTCAAATGTCACCAGCCGCCACTGAGTGCAGGCAATCATAAATCTTTTCATGTGATCTCTTTCGATGTGAAATAAGAGTCCAAACTAGGGGATGCAAACATCTCTATTTCTGGCAGTTTAAAAATCAATGAGACAACTAGTGGAACAACCTCACAGATCGTTCTGGTCACAATAGAGAAGTGTTGATCTTGTATATAAATACTTTACCTATTATTGGATAACTATATGCCAATATGAAATCATTTTCTACAACAAATAGAGAGTAGGAAAGAAAGGATAAAAGAGTGGCCACTAATTACTCATGCAAAAACCTTGTTTTAAAAATAATTTTAAAAAAAAGACAGAACCTTATGTTCTTTAAACACAGCTCTCAGCAGATGCAGAAAGCTCTACACACCCTTCCCAGTAGTAGTTGCAATGCTATACTACATTATGTAGATTTTCACTGCACGCCAATCACCTGTTACAGTATCCAGGCGCTTGCCTGGAGTTAATTGAAAAGCCAAATCTTCAGCTACCTGCAGAATTCGAGTAGTGACACAAAGTACCTTACATGGTGGTGGGGTCGTTCCAAGCTTTTTGGGTGATATGTGAGAAGGCGCAACCTCCTGCTCTGATCTTGTGTATGCAGGGGATGTGTGTGAGTGAGGGACCAGAAGAGCGGGTTGACTGGATGGTTGGTGGAATTGAATGCAGGCATTAAGGTAAGCAGGGCCAATGTTGTTCAATCTTGTAAGTGTGTGTGATGAGTTTGAAGTGGATGTTTTTATTGGAGCGAGTGGAGTTTCTTGAGAAGTGGATGTGTCTTGGGAGGTTATGGACAAGTTTTGCTGCAGCGTTCTGGAGTCTGCTCAGGGGCTGTTTATTGATTCAGGTGTAGAGTGTGTTGCAGTAGTCCAGTCTGCTTGTTATGAGGGCTTCTTTGACTGTTTTACTGGTGTTTTCTGGTAACCACTTGAAGATTTTTTACAGCATCTTCAGCAGGTGTAAACAGGTAGAGGTAGCTGCGTTGACCTGCCCTTACCAGTTTTCCATCCAGGATGAGTCCCAGTTTTCTGATGTGGGTGGTGGGATTGGAGCTAGTCTGAGGTCTGCGAGCCACCAGGTGGAGCCCCACAAAGAGGGTTGTTTCCCAAGACCACCAACTTGGTTTTGTCTGTGTTTAGCTTGAGGCAGTTGGTCCTCATCCACTTGATTACTGTGGTAATGCAGGCGTTGAAGTTGGTCTTGATCAAGGAAGTCTTGTCTAAAAGGTAGAGTATGAGTGTTGCACTGGCGAACATTTAGCTGCTGTGCTGCAAACATTGAATAATAAATAGTGGACATTAGCGGCATCCCTCTTGAATCTAAACTCCGGCTGGAAGAATTGTCTCTGCTTCTAATTTGCTTAGTCTCCTGTGCTTGCCATGACAGTTTATTTATGTATGATGGTGACTGAGACAGATGTGTCTAGCCTTTGGTGCAGGTTAAATAAAAATGAAGAAAAAGACAGACTGCTCTTAGCAATGTAAAAACAGCTCTTCCCTGTTGCGGCAGGGAGAACGACCGTCTTCAGACAAGCAACCAGCCGGTCTCAATTTGCTGCTTCACAGGCAGCTATTTTTATACATAGTTAAACAATGCTGGCTACAAAAGTTCAAACAATGGCTTACTAGGCAAACACATTGGTACACATTAGCTATGGAAAAACATGAGGTCACCTGTGACCGTAGACTTAAAACTAGTTCTCCACACATCCTTTATAGCAGTTGTAACAATGATTAACAAAGTATTCTCCTACTTTTGAATGCATATGAATTTATGATGAATGTATATTTATTTGTGTGTGTGCTCTATCATTGTGCTTCTAAGACCTCTTATCAGATTCTGTAATGCTAATTCAGTCTCCTGCTACCATTGTCTACTCATGTTTCAATCTATTGGAAACTCAGAATACGTGCACTAAGGCCATACATTCCTTCAAGCTTGTCAAACACTGGTTTTCCTTTAACTATGACCTTACAGGTAATGCACTCTGTTCTCAAGTAAACTCTTCTCCTCTTTTTCATCAGCACAAAGGTTTTGGCCTGCACTGCTCTTTCATCACATATATCTGTGTGACGTTCTCTGCTGCTGCACTGTGTTTTCATAGTTAATTTCTTCTATAACACCTTCAGCACTCTGGTGCAATAGTTGTGGTTGAAGACATGGTTCAGTCAAAGCAGTAGCAGTGTAATGGGCCTGGGTGCCTCTTGGTGCAGCATATGACTTAAACAGATGATGTGGACTGTTCATGTTCCATCTGATTTGTGTAATGATTAAAGAGGTTTGATTGGGTTACTGGCAAGAGAATTTGTCAACTATGATGCCTACTCATACTATCCAGCTTATTTGTACTTTTAGCAAGTTGATTCAAAGGGGAAAAACAGTAGGAAGTTGAAGTTGAAGTTAAGAGATTTGCATAGCGCTCGGTCACCGTGCGGTTTCATGGCGCTGGGGACGTGGACCTGGAGAAAAAAAAGAGAGACAGCTAGGGAGAGAAAGCTTGAGCGAAAAGGAAAGTCTTTAAGGCTTTATGGAAATCAAGGTAAATGGAAGTGGCTCTGATAGACAGGGGGAGAGAGTTCCAAAAGATCGGGGCCAAGGTGGAAAACTTCAGGCCACCGGATCTCTTCTTTTTGAACTTGGGGACAGAGAGCAGAAACTTAGTGGAAGAGTGAAGCTCGCGGTTGGGTATATAGGCTTTGATACGAGAGTTAATAAAGGCAAGTGCGGTACCAGCCAGGGCCTGGAAGGTCATGCAACCCATCTTGAAAAGAGCACGATCTCGGATGGGGAGCCAGTGTAGGGTTTTTAGAAGGGGAGTGACATGATGAGATTTGGGAAGTTTATAGAGTAAACGGGCTGCGTGGTTTTGAATGAGTTGCAGGCGATGGAGGTCATAGGCTGGGATGCTAGAGTACAGAAAGTTGCCATAGTCAAGTTGAGACATGACCATGGCCAACAGAATAAGCTTAAGAGCTGAGAAGGAGAAAAAAACGGGAAATTTTGCGGATTGTGCAGAGGGTTAGGAAACAAGAGGAAACCACAATGCTTACTTGGGAGTGCAGAGTAAGTTTGCTATTGAGCTTGATTCCTAGTGTTTTTACAGATGGAGAGGGTGAGGGAGGGGTACAGAGGGTAGAGGGCCAAAACAAAGGTGACCAGGGGCTGGAGCTGCCACCTGTAAGTACTAACGCGGTCTTATCAGGGTTTAACTCAAGGTGATTGCAGTCCATCCAGTCTCTGATAAAAATCATAACCGTCTGGAAATTGTGAATAGAGTCAGAGGAAGAGGATAGCTTAAAGATCAGTTGGAGGTCATCGGCATAGTTAAATACCGTGACCTCCATTTGCTGCAAAGCAAAAATAAAAGGGAAAATGTAAAGATTGAAAAGGAGGGGGGAGAGGGATGAGCCTTGTGGGCCGGGCAGATGTCAGAGGGAGAGCCTGATTTGACTTTGACAAGTAATTTTAGAAAGGCGTCTCTTGTGATCGGAGGGAATTGATTTAAACAGATAGGGTTGGGTGGGGGTGAGGGACATTGAAAGGAGGGGGAAGAAGGTGAAATGTTAGACTTAATCAGAGTAATTTTTTCAATAAAATAATCGTTGAGGGAGTCGCAGAGGGTCTGGGAGGGAACAGGTTTGGGGGCTGCTCTATCTGAGGATGCTAATTCCTGTACTATGGAAAATGTTTCCTTAGGTTGACTTTCGGCCAATAAAATCTTGGAAGAAAAATAATCAGTTTTGGCCTGCAGGATAGCTTTTTTATATTCTTGGAGGAGAATAGAAAATTGTAGTTTAAGGGTGGGACAGTAGCTGCGCCTCCATGTGCGTTCTGCCTGCCGAAGCGCAAGTTTTTTGCCCTTGAGCTCCAGGTTAAACCATCTGTTGGCAACGTGAGCGCGCCTGGTTACGACGCGCTTAAGGGAAGCCACCCGGTCGCAATCAGTGGACAACCATTTCCTGATAGTGTCCGCTTGTGTGAGAGGGGATACCCCATCAAGGTTGGGGGCTGAAGCTGAGAGGGAGGAGCAGAGTGCCGGTATGTCTGCATGGTTCCAGTTCCGTGCCCAAGTATTGCTCGGAAGAGAGGGTTTCCGGGCAAGGCTTAGGTCAAAGAAAAAGGAAACAGGCGAGTGGTCCGACCAAGGGCAGGGAGTGACTAGCGGGGAAGAGATGGGAATATTAATAGACCAAACTTGGTCTAAAATGTGGCCATGGGTGTGAGTGGGAGTATGGATATGGGGGATGAAATTAAAATTGAGGAGGAGTTCAGTGAAGTTTTTGGACGACAGGTCCTCATGAGGGTCAGTGGGCCAAACATTGAAGTCTCCCAATACCAGCACAGAGGAATTGTTCACGACCAAGATTGCGAGCAATTCCTGAACGGGGGTTGGGACCACTGCCTACTCTTAACAAGCATTTGCAATGCAATAGGTCTCACATTAATTAAGTTTGAGGTATTGGCATTGCTAAATATTGCAACACAAATTTCAACAAAAGTCTATAAATTGTAGGCCAAAAAATGTGTATTTATTTTTGTAGCAATGGTGGCATACTGCGCTTTAGATGAATATGTTTAAAAGTAAAGTGCGCCATACTGTGATTGCTACATTAGTTAATTGTGGATGTGTTAACAATTGATGTGTGCACTGATGGCTGGTGGTGTGTGTGCCTGTAGAAATTGTGCACTGATGGCTGGTAGTGTGTGTGCCTGGTGGAAGTCTGCACTGCCAGGTGGTGGGTGTGCCTGGTGTAAGAGTGCACTAATGTCTGGGGGTGTGTGTGCCTGGTGGAAGCGTGCAATGACGGCTGGTGGTGTGTGTGCCTAGTGAAAGTGTGCACTGCCAGCTGGTGGTGTGTGTGCCTGGTGGAAGTGTGCACTGAGGGCTGATGGTGTGTGTGCCTGTTGAAAGCATGCACTGACAGCTGGTGGTGTGTGTCTGGTGAAAGCGTTCACTGACGACTGGTGGTGTGTTTATGCCTGGTGAAAGTGTGCACTGACGGCTGGTGGTGTATGTGTGCTTCATGGAAGCGTGCACTGCTGGCTGGTGATGTGTGTGCCTGGTGAAAGCATGCACTGCCGGCTGGTGGTGTGTGTGCCTAGTGGACGTGTGCTCTGACATCTGATGGTGTTTGTGCCTGGTGAAAGTGTGCACTGACGGCTGGTGGTGTATGTGTGCCCGGTGGAAGTGTGCACTGCTGGCTGGTGGTGGGTGTGCCTGGTGAAAGCGTGCACTGACGTCTGGTGGTGTGTGCGTGGTGGAAGCGTGCACTGATGGCTGATGGTGTTTGTGCCCGGTGAAAGCGTGTACTGTCGACTGATGGTGTGTGTTCCTGGTGAAAGTGCACTGACGGCTGTTGGTGTTTGTGTCTGGTGAAAGTGTGCACTGATGGCCAGTGGTGTGTATGCCTGGTGAAAGCGTGCACTGACGGCTGATGATGTGTGCCTGGTGAATGCGTGCACTGATGGCTGGTGGTGTGTGTGCCTGGTGGAAGTGTGCACTGATGGCTGATGGTGTGTGTGCCTGGTGAAAGCGTCCACTGACGGCTGGTGGTGTGTGTGTGCCTGGTGAAAGCGTGCAATGACGTCTAGTGGTGTGTGCCTGGTGGAAGCGTGCACTGACGGCTGGTGGTGTTTGTGCCCGGTGAAAGCGTGCACTGACGACTGATGGTGTCTGTGCCTGGTGAAAGTGTGCACTGATGGCTGGTGGTGTGTGTGCCTGTTGAAAGCATGCACTGACAGCTGGTGGTGTGTGTGCCTGGTGAAAGCGTGCACTGACAACTGGTGCTGTGTGCCTGGTGGAAGCGTGCACTGACGGTTGGTGGTGTGTGTCCCATGAAAGTGTGCACTGACGGCTGGTGATGTTTGTATCCGGTGAAAGCGTGCACTGACGACTGATGGTGTGTGTGCCTGGTAAAAGTGTGCACTGACGGCTGGTGGTGTTTGTGTCTGGTGAAAGCGTGCACTGATGACTGATGGTGTGTGTGCGTGGTAAAAGTGTGCACTGACAGCTAGTGATGTTTGTGTCTAGTGAAAGCGTGCACTGATGACTGATGGTGTGTGTGCTTGGTGTAAAAGTGCGCACTGACGGCAGGTGGTGTTTGTGCCTGGTAAAAGTGTGCACTGACGGCTGGTGGTGTTTGGGACCGGTGGAAGCGTGCACTGACATCTGGTGGTGTGTGCCTGGAGAAAGCGTGCACTGATGGCTGGTGGTGTGTGTGTGTCTGGTAAAAGTGTGCATTTAGGCCTGGGGTGTGTATGCTTGGTGGAAGCATGCACTGACGTCTGGTGGTGTGTGTGCAGGGAGATCTCTGCCCTTAATTGGTGAAGAAATGCAGGATCATACTTTGGCATTTCCTCTCTATAAAGACCCCACTTATTACTTGAAGGAAGTTAAGGAAATGACCCTAGGCACCGTCCCAAAATCCTAATTTTCATTATTTTCCTATCCCACAAGAAGCCACAGCGGACACTGGAGAGACAGTGGCACAGACCAGCATTTGAAAGTGATAAGCGAAAGTCCGACAGGTTCCTTATCTAGAAGGGAAGCTAAGCTTGTCGTTCAACTGCCATCAAGCATGCTGGAGTGGGACTGCACAGATTGTGTGTCAGCGGTATATTGTAACATCAGCGCGGCCGTGAAAGCAAAAGTGATCGCAATCGCGATCAAAACAAAAGACTTGCGGCCGAGTGGTGCTAATGAAAGACAGATGGCTGGCCTGTGCGAGTGCACGCTCGCGTGAATGCAAGCGCTAGGCCAGCCAGCAGCACTTTGAAAACTCACTTACTTAAGTCTCTTCGATCAGCGCATGCGCGCTGACTCAGCGAGACCTAAAAATGGAAACTTATACTTTCCATTTTTTTTGTTTTTAGATGCTTCCCATTTTTCTTTAAGGAAAATGGGTTGCATAAAAAATGGTTTATTTAAAAGCAATCATAACCCTAGTGATCTCCTAACCCCAGCAACCCACCATCCTGTCCTTAATTTGAGCCAGTCAGTCCTTAATTGGAGCTGCTGGCACTCATTTTCTGGGGTCCAGTACGTATGTTTATGCATCAGAAATTTACCAAGAGCAAGAGAAGGAAAAATTAACAATGCAGAAAGATGGAGAACGTGAAAGACGGATAAACCATCATAAAGGGAGAAAGCCAGAACCTGCAAGAGTTATATAAAGGGGCGGGGGTGTTTTGTGAAGAATTAAAGTGGCGTAAGGTGGTCTCAGGACTACACGTATTAAGTGCACCAACATTTAATTGCACCAATTGCCCTATTCTTAGAAGAGCTGTGGGCGCCTGCACTCATTCTTTTACAAATTAAGCACTGCCACCATCACTGTAATGCTTCCATTCCTAGTGGGTAGCAATTTGCGACTTACCACATTAATATTTAGAAGGTAGATCGAATTGCGAACCCCTAGAAATTGGCAATTCCGTACTGACCTATTAGTACATTTGTCGGTTTGCAAATACCACACTGGTCAAAAAAATATTGGTTGCATATTGTGACAAGTATTTTGCAACTGGTTCTGGCCCTTTAATCTTTGTTTTTTTTCCTGGGCTATTTTAATCATATTCTTCTAATTTCCCCACTTGCACAGCTTTTGGCCATTCTCTGTGGGGGGTTGGCCTGAGGCCAAGCCCTGCACCTAACACGGCCTTTGGCGGCCAACCGCCTCCTGCACATGCCAATCCCCTGGACAACCCACCTCCTAGTGAATGCCCTCTGGGTCCTCACCCCAAAAGTACCTGGAGATCAGTGTGTTCCTACCCTGTTCCCTTATGCTATAATACATACTAATATTTACAGAACATTGGGACCAAGTCTGGTAATGGCAATCATAATATTTTTCTCTGGATTGTGGCTAGCCAATCTGGTCCAATCACTTGGTACTGCAGGACCGGTCCTAGTCTCACAGTACAGAAATGCCTGCCAGGAGAAAACGATCTCTCAGCCAATCAGAGGGTCCTATTTGTTTTCCCAGTACTATGTGAATCCTGCATGACCACCCGTCCAGATATACCTATCTTTTTAACCCCTTCAAGCCCGCTTGAGAATTTCTTATAATGCAAAATTATTGAAAACAGCTGATTGGATTTACACCATTTCTCAAAATGTGTTTTCTGAGTAAAATTTTAACTTTTAGCTGAATTCGGTGTAATTTTGTGGAAAAAAACTGAGATCCAACGGTTATCGTTCACTGAAGTAACTATAACCTGCCTTCCGCTTGTGGCCAGCCTACCCATTGCTATGCAACCCCCAATAATCTTGTATCACAATTTCTTTATTTTCTTCATTCAATGCTTCATTCACATTTGAATTTTCCAGATGTCGACTTTCTTGTCTATCTTCAGGATCTGGATTTCTTTCAGGTTCTTCTTCTGAATCTGAATCAGCTGTTCTTTCACCTTCGTCGGGATTCTCAGATGTTGGCACACGTATGGTGTGGCTAGCATGAATCCATCTCTTCAACCCCCTACACTTTACTACATTTGTCGTGACTAATATCACCTGTCTTGCCTTCTGCCACCTTGGTACTAGGCAATTTCTTCTTCGATGTACTCTTGTCCTTACCCAGTCTCCTGGTAACAGATCATGAGCTTGTTCTTTCTCTTTTGTGATTGCTTCAGTTCCCACCTGATGGAACACAGAAGTCCCCACATCAGATAGATTTTTGCAGTATCCATAATGATGCTATCATTAATGCTCAACAGTTTATCAACTGGAACAAATGCTTGCCTCATAACCCTGCCCATTAATATTTCATGAGGACTCAATCCTGTTTTTCTATCTGGAATGCTTCTCAGAGACATCAAAACAAGTGGAAGATCATCTGTCCACTTCATTCCTGTTGCTAAGCACATCTTTGCTATTCTGTTTTTTATTGTACCATTCACTTGCTCAACAACACCTGATGCTTCTGGTCTGTAAGCTCGATGTAATTTTTGCTTTATATCCAGTGCTTCACAAATCAATTGTAGCAATCTGTTTTCAAAATGTGTGCCACGATCTGTCTCGATCGTCACTGGAAATCCATACCTTGGTATGATTTCTCTCAAAAGCAATTTTGCCACAGTAATTGAATCATTGCGGCGTGTTGGGAATGCTTCTACCCATCTTGAAAACAAACATATTATCACCAAGACATATCTGAGTTTGTTGTGAGGTGGCATGTCAATGAAGTCAAGCTGTATTCTGGTAAATGGACCACTCTCCCGTCCTATTGTTCCCATGCTTACAACAGTTTTTCTGCTAGGGTTGATCTGTTGACAGATAAGACACCTTTGACAAAGGGACTCTGCAATTATTCTGAATTTTGTATTGTACCATATTTGCCTAATCTAATCATTGAATCTCTACCAATATGTCCTGGACCATGGTACATGCGTGCCATGTCAGAAATCATATTATCTGGCATTACTGCCCTGTCATCTTTGTAAACCCAAACCTCATCTTCTTTTCTCTGTCTGCATCCTGCTTTTAACCATGTGTTTTCTCCTCATCATTTGCCTCATCTTGCAACTGTTTTACTTCCTGCCAAGTCTCAACTACAGATGTTAGCATAAGTGAGTTCAAAACATGTTCATTTTTTTCCCCAATTCATGGACACATTATGTTTTGCACAGAATGTTGCTATTGAGTCAGCATATGAGTTTCCTTTTGTTATGTAATCTTCACCTTTTTTATGTGCTGTGCACTTTACTACTGCAATTTTGTCTGGTAGCTGAATTCCATCAATCAATCTTTTAATCAACTGAGCATTTCTTATTGGCGATCCCGCAGAAGTTAAATAACCTCTTTGAGACCAGAGTTGGCCATCGTCATGGACTACACCATAACCATATTGACTATCAGTCACTATGGTAATTTTTAACTCTTTTCCCAATTCACATGCACAAATCAAAGCAACCAATTCTGCTACTTGAGCTGAACGAATTCCTTTGAGACAGGAAGCTTCAATTACATCTGCAACTGTACATACTGAATATGCTGCACTCAGAACACCTTCATCTGTTCTTAAGCATGAACCATCAACAAATAAAACATAATTTGATTCAGCTTATGGGACATCTTTTATGTCTTGTCTTGGTTTAGTGCAATATTCTAATACATCCAGGCATTCATGATCAACCTCATCCCTGATTTCTGTTTCAGTAGTGTCAGGTAATAATGTGGAAGGATTTACATTCACACATCTCGCAATTGAAACATTGTCCGAGCCAAGAATAACCTTTTCAGATTTTGTTAGCCTATTGTTTGTCAAATGTTGTGTTCTGCTTCTAGTGAGGAGAATTTCAACTGAGTGTGGTACATATACTTTTACAGGAAATCCCATTATTATTCCTTCACTTTGTTCCAAAATTACACTTGTTGCAGCTACTGCTTTTAAGCAACCTGGTAATGCTTTTGCAACAGGGTCAAGAACAGCTGAGAAATATGCTATTGGCTTTCTCAGTCTTCCATGTCTTTGAATCAGAACTGATAATGCACATCCTTCTCTTTCACTGCAATACAGCTCAAATTATTTTTCACAATCAGGCATTCCTAATGCTGGAGCTTCACACAAACTGTTCTTTAACTGTTCAAAAGCTTCTAATTCGGGTTTTGTTAGGCTAATCGGGTCTTTTATGTCTGCTTTTGTCAGTCTCTGTAGTGGTTTTGCGATTACTGAAAACCCACTAATCCATTGGCGACAATAACCTACCATTCCTAGAAACATTCTAATCTGTCTCTGTGTTTTTGGAGGTTGCATTCCTTGAATCATTTTTATTCTTTCCGTTGTCACTTGTCTGACTCCCTTTGCAATTCTATGACCAAGATATTTTACTTCTTGTTTGCAAAACTGTAATTTTGCAGGAGATACTTTATGTCCCTCATCTGCCTGATGATTTAAAAGAGTAATGGTATCTGTTACACAATTATCTCTTGTTTTTGCAGCCGCAAGGAGGTCATCAATATACTGCACTAACGTAGATTTTCCAGGTAAATCTAGATTTTCCAATGATTTCTTTAGCAACTGATTAAAAATAGATGGACTTTCGGTGTACCCTTGAGGGATTCGACACCATGCTAGAATATGCTCTTTGAACCGGAACGCAAAAATTTGTTTGCTTTCTGGATGCAATGGAACAGTAAAGAATGCATTACACAAATCAATAACCGTATACCATTCTGCATCATGCGGAATCTGATATAAAATTACCGCTGGATTTGGTACAACTGGGCAACATGGAACAACAATTTTATTAACCTTTCTCAGGACTTGAACAATTCTGAAAGTTCCATTTGGCTTTTTAATTCCCATAATAGGTGAATTACTGGACTACTCTCAACTTCTTTTAGAACACCTTGTTTTATGAATTTGTCTATTACAGGGATAACACCTTCAATCACTTCTGCTTTCATTTTATACTGAGGAATGTTTGGATAATCTGCGCCTTGTTTTACTGATATTTTTACTGGATCGACGTTTTTCATCAAACCCATTTCATTTCCAGTGAAATCCCAAATTTTTACATTCACTGTGTCTTTTAATTGTTCAGGTAGATTATTCTTATCAAACACAGGAAATAATTTACTTTCTTCTGCCTCAACCTTTGACATTGCTAATTTGTAAAGCCCATCTTCTTCTGGAGTTTGAAGCTCTATACCATCCGGTGAGCAATATATTGCACAATTCATTTTACACAGGATATCCCTACCTAATAGATTTACAGGACTGCTATCACAAACTACAAATCTATGCATGTCTTTAAATTTACCTATTTCAACTTCAACTGGTTCAGTTAAATCTGTTTTTATTTGCTGATTAGCTACACCTACTACTTGGATTTTATCTCCAGAGAGAGGAAGGTTTTCTATTTCCACTGATCTAACAGTAGAACGGGTAGCACCTGTATCCACTAGGAAAGTAATTTCTACATCATTCACTTTACCATTTACAAATGGACCAGATTGATCTACCTCAAGAGTGGCTCCGAGCACACACACTTCCTCCTCTCTCAGGCACCGTCAGAAGTATTCTTCAGATTTACTCCCTCCATCTTCTTTCAACCAATATTGTTGAGACACATTCGACAGTGTTTACCTGTTCACCTCCGCTGAATCCTGTTTCTGCACTGTATCTCTGCACATTTACACAGTTTGGAAGTGGCGGTTGTGGTAACTGACTTTGCTGAATCATTACCTGTCGCTGTAGCTGTTGCTGCTCATTTATCTCATCCTGCATCTGTGGATTTAATGATGCATTTTTAAAATAAATTCTCTGCGGATTCTTGCATCCACGCTTCCTGTGTCCAATTTCGCCACAATGGGAGTTTCTGTTTTAACTCTTCTATATTTCCCATCAATTTTGTTTTAATATAATTGTTTTTAAATTTCCCTTGATTCTGATCAACATTCTTATTCCCTAAACTTGCTATTTGTTGTTCAGCCACTTTTACCTGTGCCCACATAGCCTTTTCTTTCAACTTCTTTTGTTTAGCATCTATTTCTTCACTACAATATTTTGCTTTTCTCAAGATATCATCTACTGTGTGTGATTGCCAACCAACTATTTCAGTTCTTACCATTTCACTAATTTCAGGTCTCAAGCCATATAAAAATCTGTATATAAAATGGCTCATGTCTTTTTCACTTAAATGTTCATAACCACTGTATTGTTTAAATACCACCAGTAATCTTTCATAAAATGAATGTACTGATTCCTTTCGCTCTTGGGTTGTTCTATCTATTTTAACCCAATCTATCTCTTTTTGGGGAATCTTGTTTTTCAAAAACACAATTACCTGTTCGTACTTTCTCATTACCTCTGGTGAAGGAGCACCTGTTACTTTATCTCAAGGGTATTCTTCTCTAGGCCAATTTATAGTAGTTGTACATTCTGTCCAAAGATCTGATAGGACAACTATGTCAAAGAATCCATCAAGATCAATCCACAAAACTTTTGAAACTTTCACAAATTTGTCTACCTGTCAATACCATTCTACAGGTTTTTCTCTTAATCGAGGAAAATCATTTGTAAACAGTAAAATGTCCTGTCTTGTCCATGGGACATGCAAATACCCTCCTCTCGGTATTTTTCTCATTGAAAGCTCATTTACTACTTTTTCCTTTTCTCTGATAGGAAAGCTAAACTTGTTCTGTCTTCATCTTTTTTCTTCGTCCATTTCGCTCTCCATTAACCTAATTCACCCCATTTTCTCAAAATCACAATTAAGTCTTTTATATGAATTATTCTTCCTGTGGTATTCATATTTTCAATGTCTTTTTCAGAGAAATCCACCCTATAGGTTTTCTGCAAATTCTTCTGCTTACTTAAATCTACTTCTAATTTAAAAGCCATATCCTCTAATTGATCATATTTGTTTTCGTTGTCCATGTTATGCTTTTGCAAATAAATAATAATTTGTCATCCTGATATGCCTTTAATCTGTCAGTTCCAATCGTTCCAATTATTAATTCCTCTAAATCTGCTTTCAATTTTGCAATATCAAGTAATTTACATTCTGGGGTTTGTGGTAAATCTTTTTTAGTCAGACTCTTTTCCGGAGTTCCAGAGTCAGATTCTGCCCCAGATGGAGTTTTACATGACAAACTTTGATTAAAAGTTAAGTCAGGCATCATTATTTTCTCTCAATGTATTTCAGACAAGTCTGAATAAAAATTTTCAGTCACTTTCTGTATTTCTGAATTTAATGGAACAGTTAAAGCTGAATGCCTAATTTCCTTTTGATCAAATACTGGAAGAACAGGTCCAATCGTTACAGGTACTGTTACTGCTTCCATGCTTTTAGTTAACTGCTGTAATAATTCATTCATGGAACAAATATATTCTGAGGTATTTGGTAATTCCTCATACCTTTCTGTTCTATTTCCATTTCTTGGAGTTTCATTTCTTTGAACTGGGGTTTTAGTATAATTTCTATTTTCTCCTGATATATTTGACTTATGTCCTGTTTCTACTCTTTCAGGTGTTTCTCTATAATTCGAATTTGTTTTAGGGGATGTCTCATCACTAATTTCTCTTTGAGGGGTACTTGGAGAACAAACTGGTTGATAAGGTGGCGGTTTTCTAGTATAAATTTCTTTTAATACCGCATCTTCTGAATCACTTCCTTCACTATTTTTCTTTTTCTTTTGGGCGCTCTTTTGTCTAGTTACCTCATCAATTAATCTCACTGGGTACAAACCATCACACATGTCTGCACTTCTCCATCGACACATTCTATCCTCATGTGTTTCTCTATCAAGACCTAATCCTGTTCGCCTTAATATTCCTCTACTCTCTCGTTCTAATTCAAACATTTCATCTTCCCATTCAACTAAAGCGTCAAATTGAGTAGGTCTAGGCTTTGGTACAAGTTTCATCATTTTTTCTCTTAAATTTTTCAAAACTGCTATATTAAATGATCCATCTTCCGGCCATGCTAATACACCATCATTTTCAGTATACTTCATCCAATTCTCAATCCAAAGACAAGTATGATAACCATATTCACCCAACATATAGGCTGCAGGTGTTTTGTACTTATGAAATAATCTTCCACCCGCGTTGAAATTTTCTTGTCAGGTTTAATTTTGTTTTTCAATCTCTGAAACTATGAAAGCTTCTTTTTCTCCTTCATGTAATAGTAATCCATGTTTTTAAACAATTTCCCTTACTTCGGAAAAGATCGTAACAACTTCCTTGTTATTCCACAACACCAACCAATCCGTGCGCGAAACTTACCAATAAACCAATCAAGTTAAGCTTCGTCACTATTTTGCTCAAACAATAGAATTACTGTTTTTTTTTCAGGATGAGCCAATCAGCTGTGAGCTTGCCTTAGTCACATGAACCAATCTGTGCGCGAATACTGTGACGTATGTTAGCCAATCACAGCACGACACTTATGACGTATGCTACCACTGCATCTGCTCTGTCCTTTACTCCACTCTTTAAACTGACACCTCCTTTACAAAAAAATTTTCACAGCGCCATATTTACAAATTTTTCAATTAAATTCAGGTAATAACTCCATAAAAACAAACCATTTGTCTGTTTCACTAAAATAAGGTGATAGCTTTCCCAAACATTCAAGTATTCCTTTCACGTGAAATAGACAACACTATTTTCACAGAATATTTAAATTCGTCGATAAAGTAAGGCTACTTTACCCTTCTAGTAGGCAATAACGAACTTGTTTCTCTCTAAATGCACATACAGAGATATTTTACACCTCCTTAGAGACAATTTAGAGTTTCACTCGATCGTATATTACAAATTCATTTACGCACATTCATACAGAAAAATCCCTAGCCAAGCATACATAAATCTTTAGTAGGACTTTAAACCCACTAATAGAAATCCTCACTCGCCAGTAAGATAGACAATGCTTCCTTACCCTTCACTCAAGCTTAGACAAATTCTACTACTCTTTTCACAGTGAGTTTTAAAACGGGACAGAAGTCCCTATACTCGAAAGCTACGATTTCATAGACAATCCTCACTATGCATTCTACCGTACACACCTAAAATCCCTAAACTTGTGCTGTACGCCCACAACACTTGTGATATACGGCGATACCACTATTTTGAAACAGAACAAATGCACTGTGTAACTTCACCTGTCACACTTCTCATGCCGGCACAAACCAGGAATTTTCACACTGCTGAAAAAAACCTTTCGACTACATATAACAACTGAACAAACTTAACATGTTTTAGACATCAATCCTATGTATTACCATGTAACATGCTAGTTACCATAGAAACCGTAACTCTGCTACTAAGTAATTGATCCAGCGCTCTGATTGAAAAACTGTCTCATAAACGCTACCTATCACCTCAATACTCACCATTAATCATGAAACACATAAAAAGGCCCATAATACCAATGAGACCATTTTTGAGCAACTGAATCAGGTGGTGTGATTAACTAAAACTACTCACATATTATTTCCATTATTATATACAACTGCAGTTTATCTTTCTTTACCATGGTTTTAAACATTTATTAATCAGACCACTAAGGCGATTGGATCAACTGATGGAAACTAGACCATGAATAAACAAGACCAGCTTGTCCTTATAAATCTAATTTTATTAACTTTATTTTTTCATAAAGAAAAAGCATTTACGTTTTAGAATCTTTATTTTATAAGCAATTAAGAGAGCAGCATTTAAATAAGGAAATTAATTTAAAACTGACATTTCTAAAGCAAGCTCAGAAAAACGAAGTTTTAGCAGAATAACAGTTTCCATTCCCTAAATCTATTTCCCTGACTATTTCTCACTTCACCTAAAAAGGAAAAATCATTTAAAGTCTGCTGTCCTTACATGCGCCAAAGGTCCAACAGCATGTCACGTCATTCAGGAATCGGAAAGTAAGAGTTGTTTCCCTGCTCATAGTGTCAGATTTTATACCTTTCTTTCTAGCTAAACTTTCTACATTTTACATTCTTTTAAGCAAATCCGAGCTTTTCATTGGCTGTCCTGTGTCAGTCCATGATAAAATGCATTAGGTCATCTCCGATTCGTGACCAAGTCCAGGCTTCAAATAAGCCCTATTGTCTTTCATTTCCTCATCTTTCAGCTTCCTCAAGAAAGTTACTTTTTCCTCGAGTTTCGAACATTTACTTCCTAGCCTTGGCAGACACTTTAAGTTCCTGTCCTTGAGCCTTTTCTCCATGAGCACGTTCAAACACGACCAAAGAACTGCTTTTTCAATTAACGATGACAGTGCAGTAAAAATCTTCACAGCTACGCATGTGCAAAGACTTCACTCTGGACAAGCTTTTGCGCCTGCAGCTCTGTCAGCCATGTTTTCTGAACCACCTTTAGGCCTCACTTTGGAAACTATTATTAAACAAACACAAGACATCAATTAATTAAAGAATTGAGACCCATTCTGTTACCCGCCCCCTTTACTAATTAATCCTGTTAATGATGTTACCTAGCAAAAAGCACAGTCAAACAGCATTATAAATACTGACAAAGACAATAGACAAAGTTAGTTTATTATTTTTTCTTTACGTTTGCAACATAAAGCACGTTAGTTTATCCCACGTGTATTGATGAATGTATTCTTAAACTAAGTTGATTAGTAATTTCACCACATGCGTATTAATTTAATTACTGTTATTGGAGATTAACTTCACAAGTTTGAACAAAATCTTGTTCTTCACCTTGCTCCATCACACCCCATGGCTTCAGAGTCCTATGCTGGTTCGTAAAGCCTAGATGCATTAGGTCTTCACAGTACGCATGCCATTGCTGTGCATGCCTGGGCAAAAAAAAAATTAAAAATAGCATAAGCTAACTCATTGGGTAACTCAGACTAGGGGCGCATTTCATCAGGGAAGGCATACTTTTTTCCCATCAGTTATGTGAAGAAGAAAGCAGTCTGATAACTCTAATCATTAGTGTGACTAAGTGATCACTTGTAACTATTATTCAGGGAATAAATGGTGGACAAAACAGATTTCTCCTGATTAGTTTCCCCAACTGCAGACCTCCCGCCCATGGATATGGATTTTCGTTGCCTTGAGCTAACAAATCACTGTAGAAAACACATTTTACTAGAATGAGAGTCGCTGCACAAACCTTCATGTCCTGTGGTAGCAAGAGGCTGTAAAATATGATGGGGTGGCATTTTCATATGAGAGCATGCACACATCCCGTCTTCACTGACTTGTTGTGGATACTGTAGAAATCTTGTGAAGAAAGAAGCATACGCCAGGTAAGGTTGATTTCCTTTATTGGACAACTCCCCAAGAGCAGCTGAATGCAGGCCGCTCAGCATAAAACCACTCCAACGTTCTTCCATTCTAATCGAACCAAAATTCCTAATGTGCGTGATTCGAAGCATGCGAGGAATTGCAGAGGATTGAACATCATAAGATATGTCTTCTTTTACATATTGACAACCAAACAATAAATACATAAAACAACTAAATACAAAACCACAAGAATATGAAATGTTATGTACTAACTGGTGCCTCAACTATGTACAATCCATGAGATACGTTCATTGTTAGAATAAATTATCAAACTAATATTTATCTGCTCACAAAATCTTTGTATTTTTCAAAGGAAGTCTAGTATTCCTCTTTTCCTTTGTGTTATTCATTACCTGCCTCGCATCCATGTGATTCTCAGCACCCATTAACTTCGAATCCTTTCTCACACAACCATCAGCCTTTTTAAAATTTCCATCAACCACTTTGACTCGTCAGTGCATTATTCATGTTTCACATGTTCATATTTACGGACATCAGTTACATTAGAGGACCAACCTTCTCTTACGTACTTGCACAATTTTGTCAATTCTTCGTCGTCATTTAAAGCATCCAACCATTCCTTTGGAATGACACGTTTTTCATCAAAACACTCCCAACACACACTGTAACCCATCCATATTCTTGTAATTCGTCTCCTGAATGCAACTCATTCTCTGGCTTAGTTGAACATCAGGATAACGCATCTGCAAAGGTATTATCTGATCTTGATACGAAATGCATGGTGAAATTGTATTCTTGTAAATATGCCAACCATCTGGCAATTCTGGGAGAATGAATGGCAGAACCTTTAGTGGACAAGCGATTAACAAGGGGTTTGTGATCAGAATTGGCTCCACGTGGTATGCCCCAAATAAATGTTTTGAAATCTCTAAAAAGCTAAATTGTGAGTCATTTTTATATTGCTGAAAATGTGCTAAAAATGTGGAATTTTGCACACATCCAAATAAAAACGATATGGGGGTGTGTATCACTGTGAATCAACTTACATACTTCATACGGCAGGAATGTTGAAATGCTTGATAAACAGTAACATCCAGCTGTATGTATCACCGTAAATGACGCACACAAGCTCTTTGAAATACTTGTTAAATATAAGCACCTTTCAATGCAAGTAGACAGGCAGCTGCACCTGCACGCCAATACATTATTTGTTTATTATGTAAAATGCGCAGCAATTCCAAATTCAACCTGCTCTCTGAGATCCGTCAGCAACCAATAAAAATGCCCGGTTACTCACCGGTAATATTCATTACTCCGAGTCCTGGTCTAGCCGTCCCATTGCTGAACAGTGAGCAGCTAGTCTGCTCTACAGAAACCTATTACCTAGCTGAGCTTTTGCACTTCCCCCAATATGGCGTCACCATCACGTGACAATAAAGGGGGAAGTGCCGGAGAGAAACATCCTGAGAATACCAAAGAAAACAATCCCAGAAACCGAAACAATCACCCCAAAGAAACAATGCAACCCAGGGAGGGAGGGAAGGGCTCAGGAATGGGACGGGGAGACCAGGACTGGGAGTAATGAATATTACTCTTGAGTAACCGGGCATTACCTCCTCGTCCTGTCTCCCCGTCCCATTCCTGAACAGTGAGCCCATACCCAAACACACAGTGATTGTAAGAAAAAACAGACCAGAAAGTGCGAGAAAAACAGGTCAATTTAATCAACAGAAAACAGTACATATTACAAACCATGTACCGCAGACAGAACATGAGCTCTAAAGGCAGCAGAAGCCGCCATCCCCAACTGAAGACGATAATGCAAAACAAACGTATGGGGAGCAGCCCACGTGGCAGCATTACAAATGTGCCTCAAGGAGGCCCCCTTGAACATGGCCCAGGAGGAGGAAACTCCCCTGGCCGA
This sequence comes from Lissotriton vulgaris, assembly GCF_964263255.1. Lineage (NCBI taxonomy): Eukaryota > Metazoa > Chordata > Amphibia > Caudata > Salamandridae > Lissotriton > Lissotriton vulgaris. Next base: position 228,925 of record NW_028251378.1, on the reverse strand, counting down.
CCTACCATGAACAGAAGAAGGGAGAGGACAGTGGGCAGAATCGTATGCAGAAACCACAACACCCTTGACCCAACGAGTCAAGGAGGACAAAGAAAGACGAAGACCCAGCCCAGAGAGGCCATAGGTGACAAACAAGGAATCAACCTTACGGAAACCAGTGGTCCGTTCCAAATAGATGCGGAGAGCCTTCAGCACATCCAACGAATGGGGGACCACCTCCTCAGAAGAGGCAGGATCCGGAAAAAAAAAACGGGAGAACAATATCCTCCTGACAGTGAAAAGAAGATAGCACCTTAGGCAGAAAAAACTGACTGGGACGGAGAATGACCTTGTTAGCGCAAAAGCTTAAAAGGGGGGGAGAAGCCATCAAAGCCCCAATCTCACCAACCTGCCCCCCAGAAGTAATGGCGACCAGGAGAAGAACCTTAGCAGAGTGGAACTTCAGGGCCACGGAGGCCAAGGGCTCAAAAGGGCGGCCCGTCAAGGCCTGGGGAACCAAGGGAAGATCTCAGGCAGGAACAGGAGAGCGAGAAACAGGACGCTGAAGCAAAAAACTCAGCAGAGAGACAGAGGACACAGAGGAACCCGATAGGCAAGAATGGCAGCCCACTGCGCACGCAGGGAAGAAACCGCAAGCCCCAAGACAAAACCATCCCGCAAGAAGTCCAACACCCTCACAGCCTCACAGGAGGCACAAGAGAGACCCTTCCCAAGACACCAGGAGGAAAAATTCTTCCAATGACGGGCATAGGACTTCAAGGTGGAAGGGCGCAGAGACAACTGGAGACACTGGGCAACTTCCAGCGGGCAACCCTGACCCAGCAAACTCAACCTCTCAAGTGCCAAACCACCAGCCGGAGGCGGCGCAGGGAGGCAATCCTGAGAAGAGGAGCCCGCAGAGGGGAGGGACACAGGGCAAATCTCCAATGGGGGCAAACAGACAAGGTCAGCAGCAGGGGAAACCAAGACTGACAAGACCACTCCGGCACAACCAGAAGAACCTCCGCCCGGCCCAACCGAATCTTCCGGAGGACCCACGGAATCAAGGCAAACGGAGGGAAGGCAAACAGCAGCACCGGCGACCACGGAACTGAGAAAGCATTGGGTGCCCACGCCAACCGAGAGGGAACGAGGCTGCAAAACCGAGGAAGAAGGGCAGAATCCTCCGAGGCAAAGAGATCCAGCCAAGGACGGTGGAACCTGAGGACAATCTGATCGAACAGATCCGGGGACAGACACAGAGACGCTGAGGAGGGGAACACTCTGCTCAAAGAGTCTGCAGGCCCATTCTCTGTCCCCGGAAGATAGACCGCCCTCAGAGACAAGAGATGCACACCACAAAACACAGCCGGCCGCCCGAAATTCTCCCCCTAGGATCCAAACGGACCACACATGCCGCTGAAAACACCACCGCAAACCCCACGCCCGCTAAAGAAGGGCGACCCGGGATCGGCAAAGAGGAGAACGGCCGCTGAATCAGACCCCGACCCCCAGGTGAGCGCAGACATCCCAAACAGCCGCCAAAGCGAACCGCTTCTAAAGGCACAACAGCAAGGGGGCAAAGAAAGCAAAGAACAAAAAGGCGGCCGCTAAAGCAGGCTGCTGCAACATAAAGAAATATAAAAAAAGGCAACACTCACCCACAGCACAGCTAGGCAACCGAAGGCAAACTGCAAACGCAGAAAAAAATGAACAGGATGTTTCTCTTCGGCACTTCCTCCTTTATTGTCACGTGATGGTGACGCCATGTTTGGGGAAGTGCAAAAGCTCAGCTAGGTAATAAGTTTCTGTAGAGCAGACTAGCTGCTCACTGTTCAGGAATGGGACGGGGAGACAGGACGAGGAGGTGATGAGGTCATTACTCATAGTCATCCGTTATTGTGAAGACAATCACCGACGCAGAGCACATGTGAATGCGCCCTTTGTGATCCTGGAGGAGTCACTGTTCCATGCCGCCGCTTAAGCCGTGTTGTGAGTCCGTGGTTGCTATGGATAGGAATGGATCGCAGCTCCGTGGAGTTACGTTGACCTATGCACCCACGCACAGAAGCTTGAGTATGGTTGTATAACAGTACAACCCAAAAAAAGACCACCAAAATCCAGAAACAGGAAAGCCTTTGCAGCCCTCCAGACGATAACGAGGACAGGGAGGTTCCATGAGAATTCACTCCATACTGGGTATGAAGTACTCCACTGCTGATCGGATCCACAGTCTAAACGACAAATCCTCAAGCAGCAACCACAATTTTTGTCATGGTGAAATACAAGCAAACCCCAATTTAACCTATGCCAGCCCCCTAGTAGCTTGTCAAAAAAACGCCCCCAGGCTCAGCTTTAAGGCAATGTTTAAAGAATTTATGATGGACATCAAATGGTAATAAAGTGAAAATACAGGCAAGAAAAATCCCACACCAATTTAGAAAAAGAGAGTAAAATGTATAAATCTTTTGAGACCAATACAAAAAATCTAATCAGTAGAATCGGAGATATGCAGTTTTGAAGATTAAGTGAAAACAGGGCATAAAAGCACAAATGCCTACTGTGGCTATCACACCAAACTGGTACAAAGTCACAGGTTCATGCCAAGTGCTATTGAGCAAGGGCTAGTTACAGGGCCAAGTTAGGCCCGCTGAACAAAGTACCTTAAATCCTGGTGCGGGGTCAGCATGATGTTGCTTTGAGAGACTTTGCCTTGACCGATATTGGTTCCTAGTAGCCACAAGGTCTGTGATGAGAGGTCCTGGGCTGGGTTGTGCCATGCAGCATGGGTTCTGATGAAACTATGCAGTGACGATGTGCAAGGCCCTGGCGGCTGGGCGACAAGGCTGTGCGTTGCTTGGTGGCCATTCTATTTAGACTGGCAGCTGTGCAGCGTGGCCCTGTGGGGCTTTGTGTCGCTCCACATCATTTTCAATGAAGCTTGTAGCTGTGCGGCAAGGCTTTGCGGGATTAAGTGTTGCTTTGTGCCTGATTTTGGTGAAGTCCACAGCTGAGCTGGCAAGGCACCTCTATCCCAACTTTCAAGAGTCCAAGGCAGGAGGGACAGAACTTGGGGATTTAGGACTCACAGCAGGCAGAGTCCATGTGCAGGGTTCAAGGTGGTTGGAGCCTTTTCTGGCTCTGAGGCTCTGATCAGGTTCAGAATGCAGGTCCAGTCCTCCTCACTCAGGCAGAAGGGCACCAGAGAAGAAGTCCTTCTTGCAACAGAGAAGCACAGCACTCCTTCTGAGTCTTTCACAGGTTCAGATGTGTACTGAAGAGATGGGTCTAAGGCTCCTATATTTATAGTCGGTGCCACCTTTGGAGTAGGAGAATTTTCTAGAAGGTTCCACCCTCAGAGGTGTTTGGAAATTCCTGCCTCCCTGCCCTGGCCCAGCTTTTCTGGGGGCACAAAAGAGTAGTGTGAAACCCTTTGTGAGTATGCTGAAGCAGAATCTTTGTGATGTGCAAGTGTGGTAGGTGACAGCTCCTCCTCCATATCAAGTCAGAGATGGCCCATCCTGCTATCACTTATACCCCCTTTGTCTCACTGTCTGGTAATAATACATAAAGACCAAAAGCCAGCTACATCTAATCATGTGATCCTGGATACAGGCTGCAGGCACCAAATGGTTGGAACAAGAAAATGCCAATTTCCTAAAAGTGGCATTTTCAGAATTGTGACTTAGAATCCAACTTTACCATTATAGAGGGTTTTAAATTTAAATTCTTTAGAGACCAAACTCAATATTTCTGCCTTTTCCCTATTGAATGTTATCACTTATTAAGTGTAATAGGGCAACCAATATTATTCCATGGGAGAGGTAGGCCTTGCAGTAGAGAAAAACTAATTTGAGAGGTTTTCACTACCAGGGCAGTTTAAAACTTAAAAGTACATTTCCAGCTTTTTAGGTTGAAGACGTTTTTATTGTTTTTCAAACTTATGGCCATGAGCCAACTCCCATAACTCCCCCTAACCACCCTCACTCCCTCTCGTTTGGTCCCCCTACATCCTGCCCCCCCTCCGCTCCCCTCCTCCCACCCCTGCTCCATAATGTTCAAGATATGTCGACAGCCTCCAGGATGATGCTAAGTCCCACTGGCTAACAGATCAGGCCGGCCCTGGTGGTCTTTCGGTACCACAAGGTTCCATAATAGTCATCAAGTTATGAGTGATCAAGAACGCATAAGGCTTGCAATCATTTTGGGCATATAAGTTCTCTAAGGTCTGACTGGAAGTAGTTTAGCAGCGGCCTCTTTATTGTTTGCTAAAGTCCTTCCATACCCTCCTTTCCCCTTTAACTAGTTTTGCAGCCCCACTAAGCACCATAAGTGTTCTATCCATTTAGTCTATAAGGGCATAGCGCCTTAACCCCACAGTCCCATAACCGTTTGTTTAGCAATCAGTAACATAAGGGTAATGAGGCGCCCACTCCTGCCTCCCAGTGGGTAGCTATTGTAATCTGGTCGGCCCAACAGTATAATCTCCGGGCATTGTGTTGGCTCCGAACCTGTGATCTGGTGAACCTTACACAAGACTGACCCCCGGAAGGACCTGCGCTTTGAGCAGGACCACATGATGTGAGTTAGTGATCCCTTCTTGTCCCATTCTATCAGCACCCTACACTTCTCCCCCCCTTCATTCGGACAAGTAGTTGTGGAGTGTAGTGCCACCAATAAAGCAGTATGAGTGTCGCCTTCCTTCGTGCCATGTGTGTAACCCCTCAGGTGGCTCGTTGAAGTATCTCCTACCACTGATCTGTGTCTAGAGTAATATTTTGTTCCCTTTCCCACGCTTTCGTGAAGGTGAGTTTGTCGGTATTGTGTAGTGTGTTTAGCATGCAATAGATTCTGGAGAACGTGTGAGCATTGTTGGGAGCAGTGATGAGGTATTTCTCAATAGGCCCCATGCTTAATGTGCAGGTGGAGGAGCCAATGGCGTAATTGCCAGAATCGATATCTGTCCCCTTCAGGGATCCCATATTCATCCCATAGGGCCTGAAACTGTTTGATTTGACACCCCTCAAGCATATACCATATGATTTTACAACCACTCTTCCCCTGGGTAAAGTCTGTGTTCCCCCCTTGAGGGGTGAAAGGTGAATGAAAGGACTTAGGCCCCTTGCATATCCCCCATCTACCCCAAGTCTCTAATGCCACCCTTGTTACTGACTATTTGTAGAGTGTAGGAGTTCTCTGGGCCCTCCTGCTCCATGGCACCTCCCACAGTGGGCTTCCGTCAACATACGGTCCACCATGCATTGCCCTTTGTCAGTCTCTCTGTAGGCCGAGTGGTAGATATAACGGATTTGGGAGGCCGCGTACTAGTAGGTAAGGTTGTAGACCCCCATCCCTGGCTTGGAGGAAACTCTGGTGTCCTACCACTCTCTCTTTTTTGCCATGCCAAATATAAATCTGAAAAGCCTACTGGAGCTCTGCGATGTAGTCTCTGGGAATCTTGAAGACCAGGGTTTGGAAAAAGGTAGAAAGACATGGGGAAGATCAACATTTTGAGTCCCACTATAAGACCCAGGAGCGATAGTGATCTGTATTTCCAACTGTTTAGGTCTGCTCTCACAAATCTTTTTAGTCTACGGAGATTGATATCTCAGTGTGGGTGCCAGAGCGATACCCAAGTATTCAGTATTTGAGGTAGCCCATTGTATCAGGGTGGATTGCTGAGGCGCTGGTATGGATAGGTTGAGAATACCCGATTTCATGAGGGAGTTTTTAAACCTGATACTGCCTAATAATCAGTGAGTGCCACCAAGAGCTGAGGGAGCCGGCATCTGGGGTCCTTAAGGGAGAGCAGAATGTCACCTGCCAATATAATCAACTTAATATTCTGTGTCTCAAACCGAATCCCCTGTATTTGAGGGTGCAGCATAATCTTCTGAGCCAGAGGTTCCAGTGTTGTCGCAAAGAGAGGCGGGGATAGTGGGCAGCCCTACCTTGTGCTGCATGTGATTGAGACCCATCTCGACAGCAACCCATTTAGTCTAATGCGCATCCAGGGGCATACATACCCCGCTAATAGCCATCTGCTAAAGAAGTCCCCAAAGCACAAGCGGTGGATGATGTTGCCCAGAAAATCCCAGTCCACACAGTTGAAGGCTTTCTCCACATCTAGGAAGACTAGGATAGAATATTTGACCCCTGTCTTACTTATGGCTATACATTTTAGCCCTGTTTTGGTGTTATCACTAGCTTGGGGCCCCTGGATAAAATCTGTTTTATCTATGTGGATAAGGGTCCTCCATCACTGACTGTAGACGGAGGGAGGCGATTTTAGTGAAAATGTTTACTGCAATATTCAGAGGGATATCAGGCGATAGGAGCTACATTGACTGGTGTCCCTGCCCGGCTTTAAGATAAGAGGTATTCTTGATTCCATCATAAATGGGGTGACCCATCCCGTCTTTATCATTTCTAGGTATACTTTATGTAGTAGTGGCACGAGACCGGGTGCTAAGCATTTATAGAAAGAGGCTGTGAAGCCATCTGCCCCAGTGCTTTTACATACTTAAGTTTTGCTATTGCTTCAAGAATCTCCTCTTTCGCTAGAGGTTCCTCTAGCGTGTCTCCATCCCCACGAGGAAGCGCGGGGCGCTCCACCCCATTGAGGTATACTGTCCGTGCTTGGGGGTCAGTCTGAAGGTGTGTGTATAAGCCCTTGTAGTAGGACCTAAATCATTGTGCCTTGCTCCTATCTAATGTATGGAGTCCACTGCGTGGGCCTCGAATGTCAGAAATGGTGTTGTGCATTTGTTTGCCTCGCAGTAAGTTGACCAGAAATTTAACCGATCTGTCCCCTCCTTTGTAGTATCTGTTGTTAGCTTTGCCAAACAGCAGGATTCCCTGTCCATCTCCAGTGAACGGAGCTGACCCCGGGCCATTAGGAATTTCCTCCAAACCTTCTGGAAATATGCATGCTTGTTTCTCACCCTCTAGGTATTTTAATTCTGCCAGGAGCCGCTAGGTTAGCTCTTCTGCAACTTCTTCCATCTAGATGCCTCTGCTGTTAGATGTCCCTGCACCACTGCTTTCAGTGTCTCCCACTGTGTTGCCGCCATTGTGTCCCTGTGTCATTAAGCTTTATATATTCCTTAATGCGGTTATTGATGTTATTAACTGTGACTGGGTCAGTAAGAAGGGAGTCTTGTAGCCTCCAGGAGCCTGGTGATCTTGGCGGTCCTGGCTGAGAAATTGTGTATTGTCAGTGAGGAATTGTTCCTGGCCCTGGTCAGGACAGTACACCGAGGGCACCATCAGGGGGGGCTCCCAGAAAATACCAGCCAGGCCCACCCATTGGCCCTTCGGGTCTCTGCGAGCAGACCCCACCATCAGCAGATGGCGTGAATGAGCCCAATATCCCCACTTCCCCAGTCTTTTTCTCCCGGATGCATAGCACTGCGAAGGGAAATGTTTGGTCTGCATCAGTACCCATTCACAGCATAGAAGGTGTGTCTCCTAGAGTAAGCCTATGTCTGTGTGGAGGTCAGGGCCGGACTGGCCGTACCGGGCATCGGTCGTTTCCCTGGAAGGCCCATGTGCTGGAAAAAAGGGTGATGGTCTCAACCTCCCCGAACCCACCCCTCGGTGTCCCACTTCCCCTCCCCGTCCCATAACCATACCATGGAACCAAACAAACAGGTGAACAAGAATATGCCCCTCTCCCGGTCCAGGGAGGATTGAGCTAACCCAACTTAGGTCCGGTGCGTAAAGCAAATGTGTGCTCCAGGGTTACACACTCTCTACTCAGCGTAGGTCGAAGCTGGCTGAGTTCTGTCTATCATAGGCAGTTCCCTGCCCTGAAGTCTGTAAATGCGTGAGGATCTCATTGGCGATTTCTGGGTTCCCAGGGCTGGGGCGGTGCCCCTCTATCTCATTGCCGATGGTCTGTGGGGCGGGCCGCAGGTGCATCTGAGGCCAGTGTGCATCTGAGGCCAGTGTGCCCCCACTCACTCTCTGTACTTGTTCGAGCGCCACCCTAATCATGTACTAGCGATCCTCTCTGTTCGGAGACCCCAGTGTCCAGTTTTTGTGGACCGTTGTCTATTTCAGGCTGGGAGGTTGCATCTTTGCAAAGCTTTGAATGTATTGTATGATGTCTGTGCCTTCCTTGCTTGGCTGGACCTCTCTAATGTGTAGATTGGCCTGCAGTGGGATATGTTTTCCAAATCCTCTTGTTTTTCCTGCTGTTAAATCACCTGGCCCTGTATGTTGATCAGCCGGGCGCATTATTCCTTGAGATCTAGGCACCCCTCATCGTGGGCCTATTCCAGGGAATTGAGTCTGTGCCCCAGCTGCGTTTGAAGTTTGTCTGCACCGACCCTATTTCTTTAAAGAGGTCTGCAAACATTTGGGTCATGAAGCTCTTGGTGAGTTTGTAATCGTCATTGGCTGTATCCTCGACCTGGCCCTGAAGCTCCCCCGAAGCCAGTTTCAGAACCTTGAGGCCATCACCTTTGCATTTACTGATTAAGCCCTAGAGGAGCTCCTTGATCGTGCTATCATGTTTGGGCCTGGCGGAGGCCGTGGCTCGAGTCCTGCATCCCAGTTCCCACAAAACTTTCCTGGGCCCTGTCAATTGGGTCCCTGCTGTTCACAAGTCTCCAGGCATCCGCCGTGTCTCAGTGTCCCCGGCATGGCAATGGGTGTGCGTTCAGCAACAGGTGGCGCGTTGGGTGCCGTCGTCCCCTGGCCACCCATGGGCCACTCCTCCAACACCACCCGTGGGCCTTTCTGCCCGCTCTTTCAGTCCTCTTGGCATGGCCCCTGGCCTCCAATGACCCACCATGATGAGGCCCCATGGCTAACCGTCTGTGTGCTCCTGCTTCTCTGCCCTCGGAGTTGCGGGTTCAGCATGATCTTGCCTGCAGTTGTCTCCAGGCCGCTGACAGCGGGCATCTTCCCTCAGGCCTGTGCATTGTGGAGCGGACAGTGGTGGCACCTGACCTCAAAAGGACGGTCGCCAGTGGGCCGACAGGCAATGTCGGTCCTGGCCCACTGCAAGAATCCTGGGCTGCGGCCCATATCTCTCTTGACCAGAGCCACCTACCACCTCAGGCATGCACTGGGAGGGGATCCTCCCACCTGGCTGTGGCTTCTCTGATCTGCTAAGAGAAGAAAAACGGGTTCCAACCTGCACTCCAAATGAACGAATTTTATCACTGGTTTAGTGCAGTAGATTTTTTGATTAAAGTGCGTGCTGCTGGGATTTAGGGGCCCCCTTGCCTGTGGCCCTTTGAGCAAAACTATAGTATGAGGAAACGTAGAAACATCGTTCCTACGCACAGCAATGTGTCCTCAAGGTTTCAAATGGAATTATAAACAAATATTTAAATCATTACATCAATCATTAAACAAAATATACCACAGAACATGCCTTGAGCATATCGTTTAGCATATGTAAACACGTTGAATGTTTGTAGGTTTGAAACTTCACGAGATGACGATTTTCTGGTTTTTTAACACATTCTTTTTTTTTTTAACAACTCTTTTTTATTGACAGATCGCATATAAGACACAGCACTCCGTACTCCGGAGGAGCTGCAACAAGTACATTATAGCATAATCAGCGATCCATGTTACATCTTAATACTTAACCCCTAACCCCCCCGCCCCCTTCCCTCTCCTCTTTGGCCCACTCCCTCCCCCCTCCCCCCTGCACATTGAATATTTTTTGATTCAAAAAAATGTGTTAATGAAATTATTTTTTCAAATCATACGTGTATACTTTGTTTAAGGATTGATGTAATGATTTAAATATTTGTTTGTAATTCTATTTGAAACCTTAGGGACACATTGCTGTGCGCTGTGCTTAGGAATGATGTTTAGAAGGCTACTTAAGTGGGTGGCACAATCAGAGCTGCGGGCCAGCTCGTAGCATTTAATTTACAGGGCACGAGTACATGCATTACCACTTGGCTAAGGGACTTACAAAAACATTAAATGTACCAATTGGTGTAAACCAATTTCACCATGTTTTAGGGAGAGAGCACAAGCACTTTAGCACTGGTTAGCAGTGGTAAAGTGTGCAGAGTCCTAAAAGCCAACTAAAACGAGTTCAGACGGCAGAATGTTTGGGAATGACACTGAAGAGTGGTCCAAGTCCCACAGTTCAGCACTTAACATCAGCCAAGCTTCCAGGAAGTTGGAAATGTGCACAAGTTAGACCCCTCCTTAAGAAACATTCAGTTAACCCAGAGTTCTTTCTAACTATTGCCCGATTTCCCTAGTGGTTCCCAAACGTTTGACTCCTAAGGACCCCCACTGAATCACTACAGGAGGCCGGGGACCCCCAAGCAATTTTTACAAGACACAGATAGCAGAACATCATATTACCATCACGGGGGTGAGCAGTGCAGTTTAGGCATATTTCAGAGAGGCCTCGCGTGGCACCTGACATGACCCTCTCCTGTTAGGAGGCCCACTGTCAACAACAAACCGCAAAAGCTACACAGTATAAGAGCTTGATATGTCTGAGTATGAAAGCTTGACAACAGACATAATTCACCCAAGGGCTTATGGAAAGTGAGCAATTGGACAGCAGCACGCAAATCCTACTGCTGATCCTGACTGCATCTATTTTTACCCGCCTGCCAAGTGACGATAACCTGTACATTTGTGCCTTTCCACAGCAGCAGCCACAGACACAAAAATCAACATAAATCAGCTCTATAATTGCTTGATTTTTGCTCACAAATAAGTGTCGCTTGTAGTCTTTGAATGTCACCCAAAATGTCATTGAAATTATGAAAATGTCACACATAGGCAATCTGAAACATTGGCAGCTATGTTACTTACATGAGAATGACATAAAAAAGAGACATTTTTAAAGAACACACACTCTTTTACTGTAAATGCGGGCGTACACTTGTACAAAACACTCACATGCAGTTCCAGAGGGAGAAGAACCCAAATGCCGGCCCGGTTGTACTCCGCTTTCAGGGCAAAATGGGACATATGGTAGCAATATGCCCCGGGTCAGTGTCACAAAGGTTTGTGTAAGCTTCAAGCTCTCCCATACTTGCTGCCTCGGATTAGCCTCTCGCACTCCAGCAGCACTCCTCCATAAATACCAGCATTTTTAAAAAGCGGGAGGGTGGTGTGTGCTGATCTGCATGTGGCCTAAGTTTAAGGAGACGTAGTTGCAAGCAGTCTGGCAGCAAAGTCGTTGGCAGCTTTGGCAAACATAAGGGACTGGAAGAGTTCAGGCCAGCAAGCGCTTGGCACGGGCAGCATTCCTACTGGTGAGCGGAATTGGTCAGCAGCAGTAGGTCTGCCGGCGTAGGGGATGCCTGCCTTCCAAAGTGGTTTGACTCGATCACTTCCCTCCCAAAAAATAATAAAAGGGGAACGAAGGAGCCAGGGAACTGAGACAATTAAGGTGAAACTAAGAAAATTAAAGAACGAACAAGTTTCAAACTGCATCCAAAAGCTCTTGGTGCATCATGCGGGCGCTTCATTGCAATTATGAAAATGCCACACACAGGCAATCTGAAACAATGGTAGCTATGTTACATGATGCTGACATAAAAACTGGGAAGACCTTTTTAAAGCATGCGTGCGCTTTTACTGTATATGCGTGTGTACACTTAAATAAAACACTCACGTGCAGTTCCAGAGGAAGAGCCCTCCTGCCGGCTCGAGGTGCTCGAATGCTCTTCAGCCTCGATACAAGAGGCACAGCTGCACTCTACTTTCAGTGCAAAAGGGGACATATGGTAAATGCCCCGGGGCTGGCCGCAAACACAGGAGGAAATGCACGCACTGCTATGTGTTCTGCCTTGACCTTTTGGGGCCACCAGTGGCCTCAATGACTTGGCGCCCTTGCGCAGGGGCGGGTAGCGCGCAGCAGCACAGAAGACACCGACACAGAGTCACTGTCGGAAGTGACGTGCACGAGCGCGCGCCCTCCCTTTATTGTACGCCGCAGGCCACGCCTGGCCTGCGGGTGCATGGGTGCGTGTACGTGCGGAACACTAGAACGTTGCAGGACACTACATCCCTCTCCAACTTGCGAATGTTTTTTTTTTTTTTCCTCTCTAACAGATAACAAGAAAAACAGATTCAGTCTTATAACATGTGATATGAGAATGCCTCGGTACTTGCGTGTCCCCTGCTGTTGGGCTCAGGACATCAGCTGGCAGGCATAGTCTTTCAGCATCTGGCTCGGTGGGGGGTTCGGCCTCAGATTGTATTTTCGGGCGTTGCCCCTACCACCTTCACTAGTCTGGTAAGTGTCTCTGTTTGCCGCCGCCGGTGTTTGGGGCGCTGCCACGGAGTCACGTTCTTCCGCTCGACATTCGGGGGCACTGATGTTTTCTTCGTCGGTCGTCGCCACTCCACTAGGTCGGATTTCCTCGCCTGCCGCTTCCGGTCGCTGACTGGATTCTTGCGGAAGTGCCTTGAACCACGAGGTGTTTCGTGATATTTCCTCTCCTCCTCTTTTGGCTGTGACCATGGCACCTTTGGTTGACGTAACGGTCCACGGGCCTGGTTCGTATCGTGTTTGGAACTTCCCACCGGGACGTCGGTTACGAATGATCACTCGGGTCCCCGGGTTGAGGCTTCTCGGCTGGGCCCTCCTGTACGTACTGGCACGTCGGTTTTCTTGTCGCCTCCGTAGCTGGGCCTCTTCCATGTCGGCCGGGGGTGGCGCCCATCCTGGCGCAGTTGGGAGGAGGTCTCTCCGTGGTCCTTGGAACATCAGGGTCCATGGGCTCCTTTGTGTCGCGCAGTGTGGTGTGCCTCTGTATTCCCTCAGGAATTCGTGTAGTCTTTGCTCGGGATCAGCTTGTTCCACCAGAGCGATACGGAATACTTTATTGAGAGTCCGCATAAACCTCTCCACGTCTCCGTTTGCTTGTGGCCACTGAGGGGTAATGCGGCGGTGTTGAATTCCCCGGGTCGTGAGGAACGTGGCAAATTCTGCCCCTTGGAATGGCGGCCCATTGTCGCTTCGGATCTCCGACGGGTAACCGAACATGGAGAAGATCTTCTCTAGTGCTGGTCCCACGTGAGCAAATGCTGTGGAGACGACTCTCTCCACTACTGGATATTTAGAGTAGGAGTCAATGGCTACCAGTGTATGTCCCTCTCCCGGAAAACTTCCGAAGTCTATACTGATTTTGGTCCAAGGGGAGGTGCAGGCCTCTTCTGTGATTATTGGCACGGGTCTCTCCAGGTCACTGGTCAGCTGACAGGCCATGCACCCTCGTACGTATTCTTCCACCCTAGTTTCCAAGTCTGGAAACCAGACCTTTTCTCTCATCCGCGCCTTCATTTTCGTCGAGCCTTGATGTCCTCCGTGGGCCAATTGTATTGCCCGGTGTCTCAGGCTTTGGGGTATAACCAGTCGTGAGCCTCTCAACAGCACTCCGTCTTCCGTGGCACTCAACTCGTGTCGGATTCGCCAGAATCTTGTGAGTGATTCTTTGTCTTCCGCGCCCCAGGATGCGGGCGGGCGCAGGTATTCGGTCCACGATCCATCCTGCACTGCCTGGATGGTCCTCCGATACACATTATCGTCTGTTGCGGCTTCCTTTATTTCATCTATGGTCATGCTGTTCGGGCATGACGCAATGGCGACCCACTGAGCGTACTCCTCGCGGTCATCCTCCATTGATTCATGTTCCTGGGGGGAGGGGTGGCGTGACAGATAGTCCGCGGGATTCTTGGCTCCCGGGCGATAAGTGACTTCCATCTCGTAGGATTGTAATTGTATCACCCACCTTTCGATGCGAGGTGGAGGGTGTTGAGCGGTTCCTTTGAAAAGGGACACTAGCGGTTGGTGGTCAGTGACCATTATGAATGGATGTCCTTGCAAGTAAAGGTGGAAGTGGCCGCAGGCCCACTTGATAGCAAGAGCCTCCCTTTCGATTTGGGCATATCTGGTCTCCGTCGGGGTCAGGGCCTTGCTGGCGAATGCTAGCGCCGTCCATTGGCCGGGTTCATCTTCTTGGGTCAGGACCGCGCCGAGTCCCACCGGGCTGGCGTCCACGATCACCTCTGTACGCTTCTTAGGGTCGAAGTAGGATAGCGTGGCCTTTTCCAGGAGCGCCTCTTTGATTCCCCGGAAAGCCTCTTCTTCCTTCGGGCCCCACTGCCACGAGACATCCGTCTTTGTCAGTGCTCACAGCAGACCAGCTCGCCACCTCCCTGAGCCAGCACCCTCCTGCCAGCTCAGCGAACCCCAGCCAGGCCGCCGACAACCTCACGAAGTGGATCGGCAACTGCGCGGACGAACTCGCCCCACTGAGGACCCCGCCTAGCAGACCCGGCAGCAAGAAGGCCCCATGGTTCACCGACGAACTCAAGAGCTCCAAGAAGAACTGCCGAGCCCTCGAGAAAGTCTGGAGAAGGGAACCGACACCGGACAACAGGACCTCCTTCAAACTTGCCACCCGGAAACACCACCAGCTGATCCGCGCCGCCAAGAAAACAGCATTCAAGGACCGGTTGGACAACAACGCACACAACTGCAAGGAACTCTTCAACATCGTGAAAGAGCTTTCCAACCCCAGCGCAGGAAACAACGACATCACCCCATCGCAAGAACTCTGCAACTCCCTCGCTTCATACTTCCACAACAAGATCGCGGACATACACAACAGCTTCAACAACCAACCAACGCACACCATGACCGAACAACCACCCCCCACCACCACCCTCCACGCCTGGACCCCGATCAGCACCGAAGACACCATCCGCACGATGAACTCCATCCACTCCGGATCACCGACCGACCCCTGCCCTCACCACGTCTTCAACAAGGCCGATGCTGTCATCGCACCCCACCTGCGAGACATCATCAACACATCCTTCGACACCACCATCTTCCCTGAGAGCTGGAAACACGCTGAACTCAGCGCTCTACTCAAGAAACCAACAGCGGACCCCACCGACCTCAAGAATTACCGCCCCATCTCGCTCCTCCCGTTTCCAGCCAAAGTCATCGAGAAGACCGTCAACAAGCAGATGGCCGCCTTCCTCGAGACGAACGGATCCCTCGACCCCTCACAGTCCGGCTTCCGAGCCAATCACAGCACCGAGACCGCCCTCATCGCCGCCACCGATGACATCCGAGCCCTGATGGACAATGGAGAAACAGCGGCCCTCATCCTCCTAGACCTCTCCGCGGCATTCGACACGGTCTGCCACCGCACCCTGGTACGGCGCCTCAGCAACATCGGAATCCAGGACAAGGCGCTGGAATGGATCATCTCCTTCCTCGACGGAAGAACACAGAGAGTCCGCCTACCACCGTACAAGTCAGAGGCCTCCGAAGTCATCTGCGGCGTCCCGCAAGGATCATCTCTGAGCCCCACCCTCTTCAACGTCTACATGAGCCCCCTCGCGGCCATCGTACGCAAACACAACCTCAGCATAATCTCCTACGCCGACGACACCCAGCTGATCCTCTCCCTGACCAACGACCCCGCCGCCGCCAGAGCCAACCTGCACGAAGGGATGAAAGAGGTAGCCGAGTGGATGACGACCAGCCGCCTGAAACTGAACTCGGACAAGACGGAGGTCCTGATCCTGGGCTCCTCACCCTCCGCCTGGGACGACTCCTGGTGGCCTCCCGCCCTGGGCACCGCACCCAAACCGACAGACCATGCACGCAACCTGGGCTTCATCCTGGACTCCTCCCTCTCCATGACCAGGCAAGTCAACAACGTCTCCTCGGCGTGCTTCAACATCCTACGCATGCTACGGAAGATCTTCTGGTGGATCCCCACCGAGACCAGGAAGACCGTCACCCAGGCCCGCGTCACCAGCCGACTGGACTACGGCAACGCCCTCTACGCCGGTACCACCGCCAAGCTCCAGAAGAGACTCCAGCGGATCCAGATCGCCTCAGCCAGACTCATCCTCGACATCCCACGAACCAGCCACATCTCCGGACATCTGAGAGACCTTCACTGGCTCCCCGTCAACAAAAGAATCACCTTCCGCCTCCTCACCCACGCACACAAAGCCCTACACGACCAAGGCCCGAGCTACCTCAACAGCCGAGTCAACTTCTACGCTCCCAAACGCCACCTCCGATCAGCCAACCACGCCCTCGCCGCCGTCCCCCGCATCCGAAGAGCGACTACAGGAGGAAGGTCCTTCTCCTACCTGGCCGCCAAGACCTGGAACTCCCTCCCTCCCGACCTGCGCCTGACCCAAGACCACCTCTCCTTCAGGAAGAAGCTGAATACCTGGCTGTTCGAGCAGTAGCGGCACCCCCCCCCCCCCCCCCCCCCCAGCGCCTTGAGACCCTACGGGTATGTAGCGCGCTTTATAAGTGTCACTGATTGATTGATTGATTGCTCGCAGCGGTTCACTCCTGGTGGCCAAACCCGGTATGAACCGGCCACAGTATGTGGCCATACCAAGGAAGCTCTCACCTCCGTCGGGGATTTTGGCGCGAGGGCGTCTTTGATGGCCTTGGACTTCTTTGGATCGATTTGAATGCCCTCCTGGTTGAACACGTAACCAAAGAATTCTATCGAGGGCTGAAAGAATTGGCATTTCTCTTTGTGGAGTGTTGCTCCATGGACGCTGAGTCTTTTCAGGACGTCTCTCAGGTGCTTGTGGTGTTCCGAGGCTGTCGCTGACGTTGATGACCCCCGGTAAACCTGAGAGGAGTTCACGGATGGTGTTTTGGAACACTTCCGCCGCTGACGAAATGCCGAAGTTTAGTCGTTTGTAACGCCGGAGTCCCAAGTGAGTGCTGAAGGTGGTAATGAAGCGACTCTCCTCCGCTAGTGGCAGTTGGTGGTATCCGGCGTTTAGATCTATCTTCGAGAACCACTTCGACCCATTTACGTCAGCGACGATGTCATCCATGGTTGGAGTCAGATGTCTCTCTCTCCGGATGGCGGCGTTTGGTAGCCGCATGTCGATACACAGGCGGATGGCGCCTGGCTGCTTAGGTTTTTCTACAATCACCATGGGTGACACCCATGGGGTGGACCCCGTGACTTTCTCGATGACCCCGAGAGTCTCTAGTTTCTCCAGTTCTTTCTCCACCAGTGGGCGTAGGTGGAAAGGTATTCGGCGGTGCCGCAAAGCGGTGGGAGTGACGGATTTATCTATATGCAATTTGAAGGGTTCGCATTTGATACAGCCTAGGCCCTGGATCAGTTCGGGAAATCACGCCAAAAGTTCATCCACCTGGTGTGATCTAATCCGATTAGCGAAGGCGATGAGTTTCAAGTCCTCTGCTGTGTGACTGCTGATTAGGGTGTCAGCTTCCCGGTTGATGATGTGGATTGTTGCCATTACTTGTGCCTCATCAGCCTGAATTGGTATTGTTATTTTTCCTTTTAGCGGCAGGGGAGTGTCCGCTCCATAAGCAAAAATCCTGGTCTTGGACTGTAATATTTCGGGTCGTGGGCGTAGTCTGTTGAATTGTTGCAAGCCCATTACGTTGACAGTAGCACCAGTGTCAATTATGGCCTTAACTTCGTTTCCCGCCATTTGCACAATGCACGTGGGCTGTGGCCGTCGTCGCTGTTTTAGCTCTCGTGCAAACGACACGATGTATGCCTCTTCATCCTCCGACTCTGAGTCATCGTACACCGTGGGAAGGTGTTTCTCTGTTCTGGCTGGTGTCGCTTCTTCCAACGACAGCTGACGGACGGCTTTTGTGGGTGCCCGTGGCCTCCGAAAAGGTTTTGACGTGTTTCTTTTGCGGCATACCGAGGCGAAATGATTTGGTATCCCGCAGTTCGCACAAGTTTTGCCTTGAGACGGGCAGTCTTTTGCCCCATGAGGTTCATGTCCGCAATACCCACATCTCGCCCGCGGTGGATCTCTCCGATATTCCCTTTGCGGCGGTCCCCGTGGCTGAGATCGTACAGCATCCGCCCGTTCTACCTTGAAGACCTCTGCTTTGACCTGTGGTTGGTGTAGTGCCTGTTCCATGGCGGAGGCCCTGACGCTTGAGAGTTCATGAGATCTAGCAAGGATCAGGATGTCTTCTAGCGTTATGCCTGGCTTGCGTAGGATCGCCCCTCTCAGCGTTTTGTCCCGGCATCCCTGGATGATCTGCCGCCTTATGGCCCTTGGTTGGTCTTCATCGGTGGAGCTGGCCAGCTCCCTGACACGGGTATGGAATTGGTCCATCGTCTCACCTTCCCTTTGACGCGCTTGACCCAGCTTGAAGACCTCGAAGTCTACGTTCAGTTGGGGGTCGAAATGGCCGTTCAGGGCGGCGACCGCTGCGTCATAGTCGTCTCCTGTATTGGGCAGATGTTTGAACAATCTGAAGATTTCATCGCCAGCGTAGTGTAGTAGAAGCGACCGCTTCACCGATTTATCGGTTTCCCTTGTGACGATGAAATAATTTTCCAACCGTTCCAGCCATATCTTCCATCTCGGGGAAGCCGTGGACGGGTCTGCCGCCTCGCTAAAAGGTGGTAGCACCCCTGTCGGAGCATGCTGGAAGGGGATGTTGATAACCGGCGCCGGTGCGTCTTCATCCGCCATGGTAGTGGTACCACGGGGTCGCTAGTGAGTCTCTCTTGTGTTGTCCACCCTTGCGCACACCCTGCGACGTCGCGCAGCTCACCTCTGTGTAGCCGTCGCGATGGCAGGCCTCAGGACACCTTGCGATGGTCTCGCTGCAGGGCGTGTTCCTCCCTCGGTGACGAGGAGCTCGAGGAGCACACAGGGTGTGGTGCGCCGGTCCCACAGCTGCACTGCTGCTGGCCACAGTGGGGGTCACTCAGGGAGTGGTGGGTGCACCCTTCGCAGAAGTCCTCTATCCCCAAGCACCACTGAAGCCGCTTTCAGGTTGTTCCAGGCGTCACACGCGCAATGCTTGAGGAAAACAGGGCACCGGGCCGATCCGCGTCTCACGCGAGATGCGTGAGAAACGGCATGTGAACGCAGAAGGCGGGCCGGCTCCGTGCTCAGCCGCGCCGCTTGACTCCCCTCGATGCAGGGGGGGTCCTCCGCACCCGGTAGCTCTTCCACAAGGATCGAAGGGGTGAATAGGCCTGAAGCAAAGGCCCAGATCGGCACACAGGTTCCCAGAGCGGCCGACTGCAGAAAGGCCGCAGAAGCGCGGTAGGCACCGCGGGATGGAGCGAGACTGCTCCGAGGTGGCACGGGGGTGCGAGCGAGGGTTGGGCCCCCTCCGCTCGTCGCCATTGTTCTGCCTGGACCTTTCGGGGCCACCAGTGGCCTCAATGACTTGGCGCCCTTGCGCAGGGGCGGGTAGCGCGCAGCAGCACAGAAGACACCGACACAGAGTCACTGTCGGAAGTGACGTGCACGAGCGCGCACCCTCCCTTTATTGTACGCCGCAGGCCACGCCTGGCCTGCGGGTGCATGGGTGCGTGTACGTGCGGAACACTAGAACGTTGCAGGACACTACACTATGTGAGCTCGACGTCGGGTAACAGCAGAAATAAATAATAAAATAATATGCCTTAAGGCCAATCACCCTTCAGCTCGCACCTAAAGCTTAATGGTGATTGGCCAGATTGTATTGTGGTTTCGCCGCGATTGTATTGTGGTTTCGCCGCCCCTGCGCCAACATTCACAGCTCTTGTGTGCTGTGAAAGCGCATAGGCATTTCATTTTTCACTAGGACTGCAGTCATTCGTCTGTCCGCAGGGAATGTGTCACAGACCCCTGGGGGTCCGTGGACCACAGTTTGGGAAACGCTGGACTATGGCATGGAACTTAATCGCCATGGCGAAAAGAAGCAGGGAACTCAGGCGTCCCTGTCTTGTGCATGTCTGAATATTGAACTCAAGAAAATATGCCATAGATCGAAATCTTGCACATCTCGAGCCATGACCATCCTAATCCTCTGTAAACTCAAACCAAACATTTTCATTTCTCTTGTTAAAAATGACCAGGCCGTCCTGTTTAAATACTTTTCTACAGCTGGTACCTGTACTAATTGGATCTTTTTCTTGTTTGACTTTTATACAAGATGAGGTGTCTCCCTAATGTTATCAAAGGTCTGGCTGTCACATATAAAACAGGACTGTTCTTCATCTAAGATATTTGGAATAATATCTTAGACGCCATTGGCTGGAATTTTCATACAAACCCTATTGTCAATCTTTAGCAGGGTAAAGGCACTATAGGAGTAGCACAATGTCCTTTTCTTGTCAGACTTCAGAAGCATTTCAGCATTAAACATGGATGAAGAGGTTAACACCTGTCTTCTGTGGGCTGTGGCCAACCCGCAAGGTGCACGGCTGAAGGCAGTGTGTAGTAGGAGTTGACTGACCATCAGGCCATGTGGGCAGCCCATGTTGAGCATGGCCAAAAGCCAACAGCATATTAAGGCCAGGATTGCCCAGACGATAACCTGCACTGTGCAATCCGTTTGACTCACTTTCACACATTGACTCACTCACTGTTTCATTCACTCTTGGTAATATTGGTTTTTGACCTTTCGTTCAGGGTCCTCACTGGTTCATTCAATACACCTTACTTAAGTAAATTGAAATGTAATTTTGTACATTAGCTTAAGTATTTTATTTTCTGTTCCAACGCATTGCAACATTTTTACTTCACATAAATATAAACCTATGGGAACTGCTGTGATGGAGTAGACATATTGCATGCATTCAAAAATGTTGTAACCAGACAGACTGAAACAAATGTTTAGGGCCTGTGCTAAAATAGAAGTACAACATGTTTTATAAATCGAAGAACTAACAAAATCAGTTGTAGGGGTGTAGGAGACACGAAATTTCTTGGGTTAGCGTACAGCCTTGGGGCCTTTTCATTCACCCTATAGAATGTGCCCATCGTCTGAGCGCTGCAGGCTTCTATCCAAAGAACCCCTCCCTGCACCCCTGAAATTTAACTTTAAGTGCAATTTACACACACACATGAACCAAGGACATGTGTGTGTGTGTGTGTAAATAAAACTTTCAAATGTGCAACTAGTGCATGTTTGAAAGTTTTCTGTAAATTAGCATGAAGTTCAACTTCATGCTAATTTACCCCTTCCAAATTGCGAATTCGCAATTTAAAAATAGTCATGCATTGCATTTAAGAAATCTGAAATTGCGATTTCTTAAATGCAATCGCAATTTTAGAAATCGCAACATGGTTGCGATTCCTAAAATTGCGAAATGCATGATGCATTCCAAATTAGTCAATTGCATTCGCAAACGGCCGAAAATTGCGATTCGCACCGTTTGCGAATGTAATTGACTTTGATGCATGTGGGCATTGGTGTCTAATCTGGGGTGAAGAATTAGTGCAGATCAATGCCATAAGTGCAGATTGCACACAAAACAGAACAGCTGAAGATGCAGACAAACATGACGTAAAATAAGCCTTCTGTATGAGGTATGCGCAAAATGAAACATATTGGAGATACATTCTAAACAAATGTGAAAAAGGTGATGTGAAAAAACGAATACATAAACCCTAGCATGTGAGATGACTTAAAAAAAAGATGAAGTGTGTGTAACATGTTCAAAAAAACGAGATGCAGTGTGTCTGTGACAGGTCACACAAATGGGAAACATCCTTTACGACGCAACTTTTACCACGCAGTACCTTTACAACGCAGGTTTTTCAATGCAAGTCATTACAACGACTTGCGCTGGGGGCGCTCTAGGATAGGTAATAGTTTAATTTACTATCCAAAACCTTCCCTACTATCCACGGGGTCTGGAGTTGGAATAGTAAATTAAACTATTCACTATCCAGCACCCCCCCAACACAAGTCATTGTAACGACTTGCGTTGAAAAACCTGCGTTGTAAAGGCATGCGTGGTAAAAGCATGCGTTGTAACAACATACATCCACACAAATGCATAATGAGATACAGAGTACCCTATGTCATGAGCTGCTTGAAACAATGAGAAATGTTTCACCTGCTTGTGAAATAAGCAGAATTAGAGGCGTGTGTGTGATGCTTGGTTACCAAGCAATTATAAGGTCTTCTTTGGAGCCATCCAGGCTTTAATTCATAGAATCATTTGAAGCTTCCTGGTGTCAGAGAGTTATGTTTTTTTTAAAAGTGCTCTAAAGTTGTTACCAGTCATGGAAAGGTTTACATTAGGTACAGTCCAAATGTGTTATACTAAAAAAACTTTTTGAAAGCTCTGTAAGCATTTAAACATGGAGGGGCAAATGTGTAACTCTTGATACAACGTAGAACAGTAATCAAAGTTGTTCTCCTGCATCAACAGGAGAGGGTAGAACAACACCATATTTATAGGGTTTGATGCCGGTTTTGTCTCTCCCTGCGCTGGTGCATATTTGGCTGCCTTGCGCCAATGCACACAGCCATGCACTTTAGCGCATGGGTGTCTGATGTAATCTCAGGTTTTTGTAGGGGAAGGGTACCCTTCTCTAGAAAAACTAAGCTTTAACATAGGTTAATATTTTTACCACTGAATGTATGCTGTACAGTGCTGTAAAGTTCTGTACATGTGTAAAGTTTCAAACTTTTAGAAAGAAAAACGGTGCTAATTCTTTATGCCTGTCTCGATGAGGTGTACATTTTTGGCACAAAGTTCTACCTAAATTTTTAATTGAGTAAATAAGGCTTTGCACCAAAAAACATGGATGGCGGTATGGGAATTAAAGGTGGGCGAGCCACTGAAAGCTGGAGTTTGAAGCCTGGCTGTGGCTCAGCTCAGGGTCCTGTTGGGACCTCAAGCTCATAACAAGCTGAGCTTTGGCTTCTGCCTGGCCACCACCTCCTCCTCTACTCAGGATGGGGTTTTGGTCAGAGCTGCTGACTGGGAAATCAGGTTTGCGTCTTGGCGTCTGCTCAGCATCCTATGATTCTGGGCCAATCTCTTAATCTCTCCATGCCAATAAACAATGCATATGGTCTTCTGTATCGTTCCCCACACAAGTATGTGTAAATCTACCCCACCTACTCTACGATCTCACCACGTCCTAATTAATACTCATTAGGTACTGATTCTTATTACTTGCTCTTCTGTCCTGATGAAGACCCCGTTTTGAGGAACCCACTCACCCTCCTTTCTACTGGGGTCGAAACGTAGACTGTCTTATCAAACTCCCTCATGCTCATAGCCAAAATGTATCAATTGAAAATTTACCTGTGAGCAATGTGTATATATAGGAACTAATTGACCGCATTTAGGCTGGGAAGGTCAATATGTATATATTGTATTGTATCTTTGTCACAAACTCCTTTACCCTGTCCCTCACGGGTCAACTCACTACCACTGCCCTAAGTCGTCTTTTGCTTCTTACACCCATGAGCACTGCTAATAATAATGCATATCGATCCATCAATGCCATGACTATTAATCGCATTTAATGCTGTTTTTACATCGGAAATTAAATGTCCATCTTTGAATTTATCTGTGCATTTATCAGTGGTGATTTTTTTCTCTGTTGTTTTGTTTACTCTATTGATTTGTACAAAATATTTGACTAACCCGACCAATACTTTGAACATACTGGGGCCAATTTAAAGCACTCCAAAATCTTCAGGTCAAATTTATGCTATATATTGGGAAGAGGTGTGGCGCTGCGGCCAGGGTGACTGACCCAAGGCGCTGAGGTTCACGGTTCGATCCCCGGCACCGGCGGCAGGTCAGCCCAGCACCATGTGACTCTGGGCAATAGCTCGCTTAATATTCCCGACGGCCCCCAGCGCCGGGATGCCTCCGGGTAGCTGTGCGATTTACAAATACAGGATTTTAACATTTTTTTTTTTTACATTTAAAAAACTGTAGAAACTGCACTAAGAGGTAAAAATAAAGCCTTAACATAAGAGACGATAAATAGATACCCGTTTATTTGCTGATTTGCAGAAAGTGAAACCAGAAAACCTCAATAAACTGCGGCTACCCTGCTTAAATTGTGTGATCTTGGGCAAATATTTAATTTTACTAAAACTTTTTTCTTTCATTATTGCCTATAAAGGCATGTTCAAATATCCGAGATCAGACTATCAGTGGTAGAAAATTATCACTTTTAACAAGCACTTCTTGGTGAAGTGCTATAATGTGCCCTGTTAATGTACGAGTTTCCACATCTTGAAGAAATACCCATTTTGAATTTTGAAGAGGCTTTATCATACTTTACGTTATGTTTGTTGTATGATTTCCAGTCTAGGGAAGACCTGGCTTGGCAGTTCGGGCTGGACTGTTCCCATGAGACACAGGGTCAAAACTTATTTGCATATTGCTGGGTCTGAAGTGGGGTTGCAAAGTAAGCTAAAGAATGATGATAGATTCAACCCAGATCTGTGCAGGCCCGGACTGGCTGTTGCGGGCACCGGGCAATCCCCTGGTGGGCCGCACGGGTGGGGGCTGGTTTTGGGCCCTGGGGGGCGTTTTTCTTATAGGGTCGTTTTTGCAGCATAGCCAGGGCCGGTTTTGGTTCCCAGTCTGGCCCTGGATCTGTGACTGGGGTGAGTGAATCAAAGGTTTCAGCGCTCCGTCCATCATCGCCTGGTGTTTGCCTATGATTTACATGACAAATATTTTGAGGACTTTGTTCCTGCACGGGCTCTATGATCCGAACCAGACCCATGGCTCTGCTCTGGCTTGGCTCTCCCTGTTAATTTATTGACTCTGACAAACTTCTTTTGGGTATGCTCATGTACAACCCATGGAACGTACCCTTGCTGAAAAGCAAAGTAGCGCTTAGCTCTACTTTGATTTATGCAAGGTAACTTATTAACGCAAATCAGTATGTGTGTTGGAACGAAAATTCTACCACAACACTTTGTCCTGTGTTTGCGTCACTTTTATGTGTCAAAAACCTGGTGGAAAAAGTTATAAAATGTCCCCTTTAATCCTTTTGCACATTTTCTGGCAGTCTATCTTATACTGTATGCAGCATGTAATACATTTTGAAATTGCCCAACATATTCACAGTGCTTTCAATACCAGGCATTTACCTTGTAGGTCTATAAACACACGTCACTAGTCTAAAATGCACCAACTATTTATACATACAGATATGTGAAGTAATCATATTAACCTAGAGGGGGGCGAACCACTGAATCTTCATTAGGCTCAAGCCTGAAGCCTGGCCCTGGCTCATACCAGGGTCCTGTGGGAACCTCGAGCCCATAACAAGCTGAGTTTTTGTGTGGCTTCTGCCTGCCACCTTCAATCTACCCTCATGCATTAAAAGATCAAAACAAGCATGAACATTTGAGGTAAAAAGGAGAGAAAAATAGATACGATTTTAGTGGCTGATTTGTACAAAGTGAAATCAGAAAACCTGGATTAGTCATAGCTTTCCTGCATAACCAATTGTGTGATCTTAAGCAAATATTATTTCTTTTTTACCCATCTTCTTTTTTCATTCACTATTGTTTATGAAAGCACCTTCAAATACATGAGTTCAGAGTACCAACTGTACAACACTTACGGCCAGATTCATCAAGCCGAAAACGGCTCGCAAAGTGCCAGATTCTGAGAATCTGGCCCTTTGCGAGCGCTATTTTTGCATTTGGGATTCATCTTCCCAAATGCAAAAATCGCATTGTTAGAAATCGCATATTTGCGAATAATTGCATTTAAGGAATCTCAATTAGAGATTCCTTAAATGCAATTCAAGAAGCATTTAAAAATTGCGAAATCGCTATTTTGGGCCGCTATTTACCGCGAGGTCAAACCTCGTGGTAAATAGCGAAAACTTAGAAAAATGCATTTAAATGCATTTTTCTAAGTTGCATGTTACACACACACATGTCCTTTGGACATGTGTGTGCGCAACACCAATGTAAATTACATTTCAAGGGTGCTACAGGGTGTCCTTTGGACACCCCTGGCACCCTTGAAATCGCATCCTTATTTGAGATTAGCAAATTGCTAATCGCAAATAAGGAATAACTCCCCATTCATTCCTATGGACCTTTAATCGCAAATATGGAATGTGTAGGAATCGCAATTTATTTAGCGATTCCTACATGAATCCCATTTTGCAAGTCCTTAATAGCGATTCCTTAATAATCGCTATTAAGGACTCGCAAACGGCACTATGATGAATCTAGCTTCTAGTCTATCATTTAATAGATTATATTGTTGCTCTATTATAAGAATGTGGGCTGCATTAAGGGTTCATGTGACAACTGTCAGGACAGGAAGGGTTCTAAGTTCATGTTTAATAACTGTCACTTTTAATAAATACTTCTCAGTGCAGTGCTATAATGTGACGTATTAATGTTAAAGAAGTGCACTTTGTTGAATTTTTAAGAGACTTTATCATAGCCTATATTTGGGTCTTCCTGCTTTCTTGATCCATAGACTTCGGATTATATGGAATGCGGCGGCCAGGCTGATCTGGCGGGTTCCCTTCTGACAGCACATCTCACCTCACCATAGGTAGCTTCATTAGCTTCCTGTTGCCAAGAGGGTTGAGTTAAAACACCTGACATTGGCGTTTCAAAGCCACGGGGGGCAAAGGCCCTCAATACCTGAGAAAGAGACTCAGCCGGTACCAAGAAGAGAGATCCCTGAGATCCAATTATCTTCGACTCATGCGCATAGCAAGGTTTTTCAGAGTTTGCTGGGGTGGTAGGTCCTTCTCGGTACTGATGGCTAGGCTCTGAAACACTTTGCCTTTTAACCCCTTCGATGGTCATGACGAGCTCAACTCGTCATGCAGTACAGTGCTCCTGTGCTCATGACGAGCTGAGCTGTCATGAACAATGGGCTTCAAAGCCTCTCAACACAGAGGGGGAATTGCTGCAGCACTGATGGTGTTAAACTTCGTGTGGTTGCGTCTGGGCACTGCTTCAGGAAAGATATAAAAACTTGGCTCTGTAATCAAGTGTAGATGTGTATCTGGTCTTGTACTTCAGTCTCTGCTTTTGCGCACCTGGAATCCTCATACGAGGCAGCCGGTTGCTTTACAAATAGCCTTTGATTGATATTTTAAGTGGTGTTTGGTGCATGATTTTCATGGCAATCATTTCCAGGGCTCAGCTCGTGCACGGGTTCTAAGAGCCAAGACAAACCTTTCAGTTGGCTCTGACTCGGCCTGATTATTTGTTGGCTCGCCCATCCATATTAACCAACTGAGCTTTACTCTCAGAACAATCGATTTCCCATAGGTCAGGGAGGACCAAATTATGTGACAGCAAGTTATGCAGCAGTAAAAAGCTCATTGTGCAGCATAATGTGACTCTTCATGATTATACTCCTTCATATATTGCCTTTTTTTTACAAATCCTAACACTGTATGAGTAAATGTTTCACCTCATTGGTACCGGCATAATGCCCAAGGGTTGCATATATGTCGTATGTGGTGATCAGAGTTGTGCTCCTACCATGTTTTGCTGCTCCTATGCATGAATTTGAGGTGAAAAGGAGTGAAATATGGGGTGCTCTTAGGCTGATTCTAATATATGCTAAATAGAAGTGTGTGAGTGATTTGTGGTCTACGTTTGGTCTAGTTTCGTATGAAATGAGGGGTACCAACCTTCAGAGGTGTGAACCCAGTGTTTCATGCTGTTCAAAGGCCCATAAGTTCACCCAATAACCCTGAATACAGCTTCTGTAGAAGGAAAATGTGACATGCACTTTAAAGTGTTTTAGGACCTACAGCACCCACAATACACTTTGATAAATGAAACAATTACCTGGGATGAGAAGAAGGATGAACAAGAAGGGCTGATTATACCTTTTTTTCATTAAAGGTTCTGTTTAAATAGTGTGTTATGTTATGAATGGTTTCAAAGCGCTAAGAAATTTAAAAAAAGTATTACCATTTATATTCTGTCATAAATATTTATGTTACAGCTTCTTGGGACTCACAAGGGTTAGAAAAGCACTATAGAAATGCCACTCTAATATTACAATATAACGGTCTCGCACATTTGTATTTGAAATGAAACTACCTCAGTAGTAGTCAAGAGTGTGACATGATACTACTGTAGTGGGAAAGATATGCTAATGTAGCCAATCATCTCTGTTCATCTTTCCCCACAAAGTCTTTAATTGACACCTTGCAAGCAGGGCTGAAGAGAGCACGAGACAGCAGGGGCGGCTCCTTCTTTATGGCAGAGGAGCATTGTCTCCCCTGCCGAAAGCCGGCAAAGGACAAAAAAAAAATGATAATAAAAATGTTTTATCGTTTTATTTTGAGCCCCACAAGCTGCGACCCGAGGGAGGGGCATTTTCTCCCATCCCGATGCTGCAGCATCAGGGAGGAGGGGGACATGCTGGGCTGCCAAGTGCTCATGACGGTTTGGCTGGCCCTCCTGGGCCGGTCAAACAGTCATGCGCACTTACCCTTTATCCACGAGCGGTGTTGTACAGCTGGGTGTAGAAACCAACACAGGCTCCCACACTATGTCTGAGTGCTGAACCGAGGCGCTCAGCCCAAACCCTGCCCTGCTCACATGCTGGGAATAGTATTCCCAGCATGTGAGCTGCGCTGGGATTGGGAACTGGGAGTGTGCAGCAGGCTCCTGACAAGGACGCGAGGATCGGGAGCAAGACGGCGGCCATCGAAGCTGGTATTTTTCTTTATTTATACTTTTTTGTATGTCTGTGTTTCCCCCCTCCCCCGACCCGTACAAGTGCCCCTGCTGCGAAACAGCAGGGAACACAAGAAGCAATTAAAAAACAAAGCCTCCTCTACTTTTAAAAGGCCTTTGAATGACCTGGAGCCAAGCACACACATCCGCTAAGAATCCTGTGTCATCAAAGCTGCAGCTACTGCATAGTACGTGGTGGGGCAGGGATCTGAAGCTCTTTTGGTGCAATGGGCATTTCGCTCTTGGTTCAGAGAAAAGAGACATGCTGAATTTAAGTTGGCAGCCCATTTAAACTTTTTTCGGTTTTCAGTCACCATGCCTTTAATGCACTGAAAAATGAATTAAGATTAAACAGGAACTGTATCGCTATCTCTTTTTAAGTTTCAGGGTAATTTGTCTCCCTCATCCCCCATCCATGTCGCCTGTATTCCTCCAGCTCCAATTTGTAGGAAGGATATTTTAAATCCCCCGCGTCCCCTACAGTTCCTACGCCCATGGGTGTAATTATTGTACGATTTATGTTTGTACATGATTTGCTAATATATTTTGCCCAGAACATATCTCCGGTGAGACTCTTTTCAAAGTTTGTACATTTTTCTCACAGATTACTACAGCCCGGAAATGATGGGCCTGAAAACGGACCAGGAGGTTTTGGGGCAGCTTGTGAAGATGAAGGTACCAGCAGTGGCCGAGCTGATGGAGCGTCATGGCGTCATGTGGACACTAGTTGTTTCCCGCTGGTTCATCTGCTTGTTTATTGATGTTCTTCCAGTCGAGGTAAGTCAGAACTTTACAAGGTTCAGATTATACTGCAGAGATTAACATTTGTACGACAACAGAGTGCTTAGGGACCAATGGGTCACATCAGTGGTAAGCTGCTTGTGTCCGGTAGAAGCACACACAAGATGTGTCCTCATGCTATGTTTGAACTACTGACCGAAAAATGGTATAGAGCATTGACTGCTATAGCTCGTCATCAGACCCAAGTTCACAATTTTTTAGTTTTCAGGTTTTATGAGCCTACTATTTATTGAGGGAAGATGCTAAGCTTTAATTCAGGCTATTGAGCAGTAGAGTTCAGTAGAAAACTACAGATACAACCAGTGCTTTCATTGGAAAGTGCAGGTACTCACCAAATGGAGCCGTGGAGTTTGGGGCTGGAATATGGGCAGGGCAAGGGGCGGGCTTGGTTTTTAACTTTTTTTCAAGCTTTGAATTGTACAAATCTTGCATCCATTGTACGAATTTCAGATGAGAAGTGGACAAGAAAGAATCATCCCAGCAATTCTATCAGACAATAAGTATGGTAGACTCCCTATGTTTAGACACACACAGAATCCACATCTGGCCTCAATGGGGCTACCAGTGCCAGCTAAAACCTTCAGAAAGCGATTGGACTACCCCGTAATGGTTCTAGTAGTTGAGAGTCACAGAATTCCTGAATTAAATAAATGCCAACATCCCAATGAATACTTACTATCACATTGATAAGATGTTTGTTGGTAAGATGAAGGAGACTTCATACAGGAAGACCAGTGTAAAATCAGGCACTTTACTGAACAAAAACAGCGTGTAGCTGCTATTTTTCTTATTGGCATAATTAGAATCTGTACGTGCCTGCTGATTATAGCATTACTGCAACTAAGAAAGTGTGTCACTTTACTAGCTCTGGTCCATAGTGAAAATGCATTTGCTGTGCCTATAAATAACCCAGGACTCATTTCCAGCAGTTTAGCACAAGCAGACAACATTCCTAATCTTCTTGTCTCCTCCGCTAGTTTGATTGGAAGTTCTGGAGCTGTGTGTTAGTCGGGCCCTGACAAGGTCCTCCATTGAGCTAAAGTGATCCTGGTTAAGGTCTTACAAGCAGGAGGACAATTGTGGCCAAACGCAGAAGCAGACTCAGGCACAGTGGCGGCTGGCAGGCAACAGGGTGGCTGGCTGGGGATAAATATAGAAAATAAAACCAGCCGCTTTCTCTCCTCTGTTGTTGCTTTAACCCGGAAGTAGGACGCAAACAGGCTCTCCTAAGCCAATCACAACGCTGCAAGGTAGCATTGTGATGATCTGAGCACCGTGGTTCAGTGATCAAACATGGACTGGGAGCCTGTGCATTACAGCCTGGTGGGGAACATGCAAAGTGTGCCTGACTGTTTGGCCGGCCCAAGAAGTCCGACCAAACCCTCATGCGCACATGGTTTGTGCAAACCACTCCTCCCAGGCTTGGACCCCAGCCCTGCCCCACCCTAACCCAGTCCCATAGCTTCGGAAAATAAAATGATAATAACAATGTTTCCATTTTCCTGTCCTGAGAGCAGTGGAACAACGCTTCTCCGCCTTAGCAGAGGAGCCTCCCCTGCTCAGACAGGCCTGTCAAGTCAAGTCAAGTCAATAAATTTGTATAGTGCGCTACATACCCAGAGGGTCTCAAGGCGCTTGAGGATGGGAGGGGAATTACATGTCGAATATCCAGGTTTTAAGTTGCTTTCTGAATGCTAGGTGGTTCTGAGTGAGGCGAAGGTGAATGGGAAGTGAGTTCCAGGTTTTAGCCGCCAGGTAGGAGAAGGATCCTTCTCCCATGGTGGTTTTGTTGATGCGAGGGACAGCGGCAAGGGTAAGTTCGGAAGAGCGTAGCTGGCGGGGGGGTGGGGGGGGGGGTGTAGAAGGAAAGTCGCGCGTTGAGGCATTCGGGTCCAAGTTCGTAAAGTGCTTTGTGTGCGTGGGTTAGGAGGCGGAATGTTATCCTCTTGTTGACGGGAAGCCAGTGGAGGTTTTTCAGGTGGCCAGAAATGTGGTCTTTACGCGGGATGTCTAGTATGAGTCTGGCTGATGCGTTCTGGATGCGTTGGAGTTTTTTCTGAAGTTTGGCGGTGGTACCGGCGTATAGGGTGTTTCCGTAGTCCAGGCGGCTTGTAACCAGAGCATGGGTGACCGTTTTTCTAGTTTCGGTGGGGATCCAGCGAAATGTTTTTTTGAGCATGCGAAGAATGTTAAAGCAGGATGATGAGACGGCGTTGACTTGTCTGGTCATCGAGAGTGAGGAGTCCAGGATGACGCCCAGGTTCCGTGCGTGGTCCGTCGGGATGGGTGCTTTTCCTAGGGCCTCTGGCCACCAAGAGTCGTCCCAGGTGGAGGGAGAGGTACCTAAGATAAGGACTTCTGTTTTGTCTGAGTTCAGTTTCAGACGGCTGTGCTTCATCCACTCGGCGACTTCTTTCATTCCTTCATGTAGGTTGGTTTTGGCGGTGAGAGGGTCTTTGGTGAGTGAGAGGATCAGTTGAGTGTCATCGGCGTAGGAGATGATGTTGAGGTTGTGTTGGCGTGCGATGGTCGCGAGGGGGCTCATATATACGTTGAAGAGGGTGGGGCTGAGTGAGGATCCTTGTGGCACGCCGCAAATGACTTCAGTGGCCTCTGACTTGAACGGTGGGAGGCGGACTCTCTGAGTTCTTCCGGCAAGGAACGAGGTGATCCAGTCGAGGGCTTTTCCTTGGATTCCGATGTTTCTGAGGCAAACCATACAGCATACACATTCGGACCAGCGGAACCTAACCAGCCAACTAAAAGCAGTTTGAATAGGTTGGTTCACAAAGCACTATAATAATAATGTTACCCGCTCAGAAGACGCAAGGTTCAGTCTTGGCTTGGGGGGCGGGGACAGTAAAGTTTCATGGCACCAACCACAATAGTTTATATACATGTTGTTGTGCATAACAGTGCCTGAACAGTTGCCAGTCCCTGTGAGTACTGGTACTCTCCTTATCCAAGGAGAAGTTTTGTTATTCAAGAGGAAAAAATTAAAAAGCACTAGATAAAATAAATACTTCCACAAAGAAGCGAGATGAGAACATTTAAAAGGGGGTTTACCAATTATAACTTCACATACTAATAGGTACGAGAACACCAAAAGTGCTCAAAAGGACAGATTTTAAAATGAAGGATAGGGGTGCTTGTTTAGTACATTTTAAAAGTAGAAAATTTAAAACACCTGGTTTGAGGTTAAAGTGATAATGCTTTGGTCCTAATGCTAAGTAAGATAAGAGTAAGAAGTGGTGTGGAATTGCAGCATATATGTGTTTTCGACTCCCACAACATACTTTATCCATGCTAATCACCCTATTTGGTTGATAAAGGTGGTCTTTCACAAAGTAACCTTCTGTTCTTTACAGAGCTGGAAATGAAAAGGTTTCCTTGTGTTTTCTTCAGCTGACCAGTCCCATCCTCCTTGCAGGTCCGGTTAAAGAGGGTGGGCAGGCCCTTCCAATGTAGCCATGTGGCCTGCCCATGGCCCATTCACAAGCAGAAAATGTTCGCAGAATCGGTCTGTTTGTGAATGAAAAAAGCCCTTTTCTGATGCATGAACCCATTTCCATTCCCAAATTAGGTAATCACAATTTTTTGCGATAACCTAGAGTGTGAATGCATATAGGGAATCGCAATTTGCGATTCCTTAAAGGAGATGCATCAAGTCTTTCCTAAATGTAAACTGTGCATTTAGTAAACACTAAGGCCCACATGCATCATTCATTTTTGGAGTCGCAAACGGTGCGATTCCTTAAAATCGGCCGTTTGCGATTCCAAAAATGCTTTTTGGAATGCATCAAGCATTTTTTGAAATCGCAACATTTTTGCGATTTCCAAAAATGCGATTGCTTTTAAGAAATCGCAAATTTGCGTTTTCTTAAAAGCAATGCATGAATACTTTTGAAATTGCGAATTCGCAATTAGAGGGACAAATTTACCGAGTAGTTGAGCTACTCGGTAAATTTGCAAAAAGTGTTATTAACTCAGAAAA
This sequence comes from Lissotriton vulgaris, assembly GCF_964263255.1. Taxonomy (NCBI): domain Eukaryota; kingdom Metazoa; phylum Chordata; class Amphibia; order Caudata; family Salamandridae; genus Lissotriton; species Lissotriton vulgaris. The sequence continues at coordinate 195,677 of NW_028251378.1, read as the reverse complement.
CCCATTTTAAAAGCATTCATGTTAAGGACACACATGTCCTTAGGACATGTGTGTGTGCAACATGATGCGAAAAATACATTTCAGGGGTGCAGGGGGGGTTCATTTGAACCCCCCTCACTACCCTTGAAATGCAATCAGGATTTGCGATTTTGAAATTGCGAATTCGCAATTCCTATTCATTCCTATGGGCCTTTTGGCCCATAGGAATGAATGGGAATTGCGAATTCGCAATTTCAAAATCGCATTTTTTATGCGATTCGGTAGAAATAGCGATTTCTACCGAATTGCATAAATATTTAAAAAATAATCATGCATAGGCTTTTGCGATTTCTAAATTGCGAATCGCTTTTTATCGCAATTTAGAAATCGCAAAAGCCGAGATTGATGCATGTGGGCCTAGTTACCATCAACTTTAAGTTGATGGTAATTTGCTCATCTTGGAAAAATGCACAAAAGTGCATTTTTCGAAGTGACATGTGGCGCACACATGCCCACAGGGCATGTGTGTGCGCCACGTGTGCACACTTACCTTTTTGGGGGGGTGCATCAGGGGGGCCTTAGGCCCCTGGCACCCTTGGACTTGCATTCGTGCAATCGCTAATAGTTCATGTTAAGGAATCACAATTTATTTTGTGATTCCTACATGCATAAGGATTTGCGATTCCCAAATAGCGATTCCTTAAAAATCGCTATTTAGGAATCGCAAATCCAAATGTTGATGCATGTGGCCCTTTGTTCTTTTGCCTGATGAAACATTCCGACATGCTTGCAGCCTAGCTGTCAAAGCCTTATAGTGTACCTTTCATGTACAACGCCAATGCCTTGGGCTATTGTAAGTGCCTGGGGAACGGGATGAGGTCACAGGGGGATGGTTGCTATTACTGTGAATTTGTAAATGGAAGGGGTACTTGACACCCCCACTATATCCAGTTACACAGTAATTAAGAGATGAGAACAGTTTTATGTCAGAAACAATGTGAAGGCTATAATGCTATTGCAAGCAAGGTAAGTGAAAATGCCCATACAATCAGGATGTACATCTTAATAGTGTTTTGTTTTATTTTCTTTCTGTTGTGATGCTATTCCTTACTTATGGCTGGGATCGCTGCAAATATGCAGCTGAGGAAAACCAACTTATGCTGGCCGGGTTGACTAAATTATGGGGCAATGAAAGGCAAATCACGCTGTGTAATGCGGCACATTTTTTCATATTATTACTTCATTATTTTTGCATTTATACATATTAACACTGTTTTGTCAAAGGTTTTACCTCGTTAGTACCGGTTTAACACTAAAATGCAGCAATAGGCAACTGAAAGGTGACCAGTCAGCATTTGCGAAAGGTCTCCACTGCGAAGCAACACTTGTCACTGCTTTTTTCAGTAATTTTTGATCCATTCGAGGCACAAACATTGTTTTCTCTTAAAATCTGCCAATTATGCAGCAAAGGATGGAATATGTGACAAATGTGGCAAACGAGTAATTATGCTTAATACTCTGTAATCACGTTTTATGGCACTATATTAAGCGCAGAAAAGAATTCTGACAATGGCAATGTTTTGACTCTTAAGTTAAAAGACTTGTCAAGTTTCACTAATACAACATAGATACAGAATGGAAAAAAACAGTGCAGGTGCCTATTATCTAAAGAAAAGCACTGCCAACATGTGCTGCCACTGTTTTGCCTACTCTCATTCTCCCAAGGTACTCACAGAAGGTGGAGCTCTCTAATATAAAAAGAAGAAACTTTTTTTTTTTTTTTTTTTTGGGGGGGTTCAAACTGCTTTATTGGAGTAAACAGAGTATGGTACACAGCTTGATCCGCCTACAACCCAGAGGCTGGCAGCAAAAATTATGAACAGTACACAGCCCAGAAGCCGGCATCCCGGGGGCCCGGCGGCGTATAGGAAAACATACATGACGCTGGTTCTGCAGCCCGGGGCGTAGGACAAGCAAGGATGAGCAGCAGTTGAACAGGGTTTTGTAGTCGAGAGATGAAATCCCTCTCCTTTTTTTTTCTGTCAAACAGGAACCAAAACTTCCCAACTTAGGTAACAACTATGAGGCCGTATAAGACTGTGTGAAAGTTCCAATGAAGGGTGGTGTATCAAGGCGGGTCAGGCAGGCCGCAGCCCATGGGGGATCTAATGTCCAGGACTGCTATCCCAGTGAGGCAGAGGTCTGCAAAGGTGCATCCCATAGAAGCATGGAATATAACGGGGTGTCACTCAGCAGTAGTGTGAGGCGTGCTGTGGATGCAGAAAAAATAGGATATGCATGCCCAATTACGAGGGGGGTGTGGGTCAGGCCAAGAGAGGGCGGCCCAAGTCACTCAGGACGCTGCAGGGGCATGAGAGCGCATGGGGACAAGGAAAGTCAGACGGTGCAGGAGGTATTAACGGGTTGCGATCTGGGAGGGACGTCAGCGCGTTGAGGAGGGGGAGGCAGATCATCCGATCGTGCATCGTCATCCGAGCGCGTGAGCAGGTAGTGCATCAGAGGTTCCCAAATATCCCTGGGCCTACAAGAAAGGGGTATCAATTCAGCAAAAGTGGTATGCTGGTCTTGGCAATAAGTCAAATCCGTAAGCCAGTCCTTAAATTTGGGCGCCCTTCCTCTGCCCCAGCGACAAGCAACACGTCTCTTGGCTAAGAGCAAGGCGGTGTCAACAAATTTCCTGCATCCTCTAGGCAAGTGCACCGTGTATCCGAGGATGGCGATCAAGGGGTCTGCGGGCACCGCCTCACCCACCATCTCCGCGATAGCCTCCACAACCAGCTGCCAGTAATGAGCAACCTGGGGACAGTCCCATGCCAGGTGTAGGAAATCAGCATGGTCGGCATGGCAGCGTTCACATCGGTCGCTGTCAGCTAACCCGAACCTATATTTCCGAGCCGGAGTATAGTATATCCGCTGAAGGAATTTGTAGTGAATAATTTTCAATCTGCTGCTAGCAGAGACGCGAGAGGTGAGCGTGCAACAATATTTCCACTGCTCATCGGTAATATCGAAGGCAAGTTCAGCAGCCCATCGTAGCCGAGCATTGGAGACCGGTTCCGGAGCAGCGTTTCGGATTTGGCGGTAAAGACCAGAGACCAAGTGGGTCCCGTCTTGTGATCCCAACAGGAAATGCAGTGGCGCTAGGGTCTCAGGTTCATTGGGATAATCAGGTAAGATGTCCCGCATCCCCGCACGCAGCCGAATGTAGTAAAAGAGTTCAAGGGAGGTGTGTTCCTGTGCCTTAAAGAACAGTTCCTTAGTCTTGAAACTACTCTCATGGAACAGGTCGCCCCAGCAGGCGATGAGTAACTTATCACATAATTGACGGAAACCTCGTTCCGACAAGAGAGATAATTGCGGGTGATAAGTAAGCGGTAATTTGGGAGAGTAGGGCATCGGACACGACAGGTGTCTAGCGATGCGGCGCCACGCATCTAATGTGCAGGAAACTGAGGTATGCGCAGTGGTGATGGATGTCTCAGGACAGTGTAGCAGTCCGTTGAGTGGTATAGGGTGCACGATCCAGTCCTCCACCGCTATGTGCGGCATGAAAGGAGTTGGAGCCATCCAATGGTAGGCAAAGTGTGCCTGTGCACATTGGTAGTAAGTTTCAAAATTAGGGATGTCAAAACCTCCTCTATCGTAGGGAAGGGTCAGCGTCGACCATTTTAAGCGGGGGGATTTGCCGCCCCAGAAAAGCCTGCGCAGCTCCGCACGGAGCGTCCTGAAGAAAAAGGTGCCAGGGTAGTAGGGGATATTGAGGAAAAGATATAGGAAGCGGGGCAATATCACCATTTTTATGAGTGAGGCTCTTCCCGCCATGGAGAGTGGTAACGTAACCCACCTGTCCACTGAAGCCGTTAATTTGGTCATGGCCACTCCATAATTGGCACGCAGCGTCTCATCTTTATCGCGAGATATGCGAATCCCCAAATATCTAAGATCATCGCTACACCACTCTAGTGGGTAATCGAGAGGGAAGGCATGCACTGCATCCGTGAGGGGGAAAAACTGCGATTTTGCCCAATTGATGTGGACACCCGACACTCCTCCGAACAATATGAATTCTCGAAGCAGGGGATTGAGATGCGTCTCGGGATGTTTAATGTAGAGCGTGATATCATCAGCATAGAGGGATACATCTATTTGCCGCTGCAGGCATTGCACTGCCCCCGCTCGGTGTAGCTGCCGTAAACGACAGGCGAGTGGTTCGACCGCGATGGCAAATAGCAGGGGAGAGAGCGGGCATCCCTGACGGGTGCCTCTAGTGAGTGCAATTGGTTGTGACAGGCGGCCATTGATTAGCACCCTCGCCGTCGGGTCCGTATACAAAAGTCGAACCCAAGAGAGAAATAATTTGGGGAAACCCAAGCTGGCTAAAACCGAAAACAGGTAAGGCCACTCGATCGAGTCGAATGCCTTAGTGGCATCTAGGAACACGGCCGCGATAGGGATGTCGGGGTGGACCGTGCGAAGCAAGGTAAAAAGGGTGCGAAGATTATGGGACGTAGACCTTCCTGCCACGAAGCCAGACTGATCAGGCAGGACAAGCCGGGTCATGAGCAGCGACAGCCGGGTAGCTAAGACTTTGGCTAGTATCTTAACATCGCAGTTTAGGAGGGATAGTGGACGGTACGAATCGCAGGTGGCAGGGTTTTTATCCGGTTTCAGAAGGGAGGTGATCGCCACTTCACGCATAGAGCAGGGAAGTATCCCATCGGCTAGTGATTCCGTGAAGACCTCACTGAGCACCGGTGCCATTATGTCAACGTAGGTTTTGTAAAATTCGGCCAGTAAGCCATCGAGCCCCGGCGCCTTGCCATTTTGAAGGGACATGATGGCCTCACGGACCTCATCCAGCTCGAAAGGAGCCGCAAGAAACTCCCTGTCCCCATCGCTGAGCCAGCACAGCGCCACATCGTTAAGGTAGGCAGCATATGAAGTGTTTTCCTCTGCTGTAGAAGTATAAAGCGAAGAGTAGTGTGCTGTGAAGGTGGATAGTATCTCTGCCGGGTCCCTGACAGCCGTGCCGGTGTCATCAATAAGCTCCAGTATAGTGTTGTGCACCCGTGGTGGTCGTGTGATTGCAGCAAGTACTTTTCCGGGCCTATCTCCCTCACAATATCTCCGGGCCACCCAGTGTTTACCCCGGTATTTCGCTTCCCTGGCTGCCTCTTCTTCAAATTTTGACAGTGTCTCTCTAAAGGTGGCGTGTAAATGTGGGTCAGAATTCGTGATCATGCGGTGTTCCAGAGTCCGCAGTTCGCGTTCCAGTGCAGAAATGGACTGCAGGATATCACGCAGCACCCCATGACTTTTAGAGATGCAGAAGCCCCTTATGGTGACCTTAAAAGCCTCCCAGATGTGCTCAACTGACTCTACCGAGCCCTTATTTCTAGGGAAGAAATCTGCTATCTCCACCCCCAGCTCAGTGCAGAAGACATTGTCCAAGAGCACATCAGGACGCAGTCTCCACTGAGGTCGTGGATTGTCCCACCCGGGAATGCTGAATTGCATAGACACAGGGCTGTGATCGGAAAAGGTTCTAGGAAGGTGCTCTACTCTTAACAACTCTGCAGCAGCTTCTCTGTTAACTAGGAAGTAGTCAAGACGCGCCCATGTCCCGGTGTGAGAGGTAAAGTGTGTCCCTTCCCGCCCCTGGGAATGTAGATGTGTCCAGGCATCCAAGAGTCCACCCTCCTCCATGATTCCCTCCAACGTCTCCCTGGACCGGGGCTTGTAGGAGCTGACACCATCCGCCCTATCCATGGGGGGCACCAGTGCGAGGTTGAAATCACCATCCCATACAACATGTCTTGCCCCAACAGCTACAATCTTCCCCCACAATGTGGAAAAAAAGGCAGGAGTATCAACATTCGGTGCATACATAAATACAAATACATAGACATCGCGGCCAACCCTTCCCCACAGTAATGCATACCGCCCCTCCCTGTCCATTGCCTCTCCGAGATGATGAAAAGGCACTCCGCGGGCAATGAGCACTGCAACCCCCCTGGCATAGGTCGAGTAAGAGGAAAAAACACGGGTACTAGCCCATTTCGTCGCAAAAGTGGCAGCGTCCTGAGCAGGCAGATGCGTCTCCTGCAACATAACAACTTGCACATGATGTCTGTTCAGATAGGCAATTATATTTCTGCATTTCTTAGCATTGTTCAGACCCCTGACATTCCACGATAAGCATGTCAATCTAGCATTTGCATTCAATACCGCCATGGATACAGCAAGCCTATATGTGAAAGTGACCTAGCAGGCCTAATGACAGTGCCACAGCCGCCCCGCCCCCACCCAAAGAAACACCAGTTCAGCAGATAGAAATACAGTCTGAGCAACAGAAGCCTCTTAAAATCCAACCTACCCCCACCCACCCCAGCATCCCAAACATGCCAGTAGCCATGGATCCCACCCTCGCAGTCCCGCCCCCACCCCCCTTTCAACCGCAACAGCAACTTCGAAAAACACAACCAAGTAATGGGGAGCACCCAGTAGGGGTAGAGCATAGAGTGCGCACTGCCACTACCTGGTCCTTAGCTCCAGTACTGTACCACCCTCGGTGGAGACTAAGGCCAAGGGAGTGGTCCTTGGCATACATTACCACCGGGGTGCAGTGTCCATGCAGGTCCATCGTTCTCACAGCACTCCAGTCACCAAAGTTCTATACGCTGTTGGAGGGCCAGCCGTTGTGACCGGCACCGTGCATATACCATGCAAATATAGTTAATTATCTTGTTGTTCAGGGGGTAAATCAGCATTCTCCAGGTCCTCTGCAGGCATATTTCCGCCTCTGCGCGCTGTTCGAACCGATTTCAAAAAATCCTCAGCCTTCTGCGGGTTAGTAAAGAAACGCTGTTTACCCTGATGGGTAACTCGCAGTTTCGCCGGATATAGGAGGGCGTAGTCAATTTGGGCTTCCCGCAGCTTTTTCTTTACGGGCAGAAACTTGCGCCGTTCGTCCTGGACCATCGGCGTGAAATCAGGATAGATTGAGAACGTAACCCCATTATACTGCAGTGTTTTCTGAGTCCGGGCTGCCCTGAGGGCCGTGTCGCGATCACGATAGTTCAAAAGCCGTGCTATTATAGGCCTAGGAGGTAAGCCAGGCTGGGGCATTGGTGCCAGTGATCAGTGGGCCCTCTCCACTATAAACTGAGGAGAAAAAGCGTCCTCTCCTATGGAACCTTCAAGCAACTTTTCCACGTAGAGCTCCATTCTGCCCGTGGCCGTGGATTCCGGCACGTTCGTTATGCGCACGTTGTTGCGGCGGCTTCGTGCCTCCAAATCTTCATTCTTTGCCGCTATGACACGTAGCAGGTTGTCCATCCTGGCCAATTGTGACGTATGGGTCGCGGTGGTGTCTGTATTGTCGGAGATCCGCTGCTCCGCAGCCGTAATGCGTTCCTCATGGCGGTCAACCTTGTGCACAAGGGCATCCAACCGGGCCGTGACCCCATCCACTTTTTCCACGACAGTGGCAAAGCCCTGTCGCATCTCTTGGATCAGACTTGTAAGATCCGCCGCCGGGGCCGGGGGCGGGGGAGGGGTGGGGGTGGATTGTGGAGAAGATGTGCTCGGCACTGGGTTCATCTGCGTCGATTTAGCGCTCTTGCGCGCGTTGTCGAAGCTCAGTTTAGGCTGGCGATTCTCAGGTCGCCCCATGGCAACTCCCAACGACGGACCACAAGCCCGGACGGGCAGTAGCAGGGCAGTTCGATAGGAGTATATGCCTTGTAAGGAGTGGGCAGTTGGGGGTGGGCAGGTGGACCCAAACGCAGCGCGATCTGGTAGAGCAGAGCAGGAGAGACGTCGCTGAGCCCCGCCGGTGTGCACCCCCCAGGCCCCAGTGGAGCGCCCGTGAATGTCCGAGCAGAGATATGCAAGCCTCGTTGAGGTCACTAGCGGTGTTGGGCTAATTGAGAACAAATCCTAGGCATTAGGGTCCACAGCAGCCCTAGGTCAACAGGATCCAGGATAGGCAGCGTCGGTCAGCAGCGAGATAGCGTGCCTCACGGGAAGCGCCACATAGGGGGGCAACACAGGGCCTCCACGCAGGGTAGAGATACAGCAAATCCTCAACCAGACATGGCCACCTGGTGTGGAGACGGCGTAGGGGTCCGCAGGCAAGGAGCACGTTCCAGCGGTAAGTGCCAGCGCGGCGGGGCAGGCCCCAGTCTCTGCAGGTCCGCCAAGCCGCGCCGCACAAGCCAGTACCGTCAGTGAGGCGGAGAGCAGTCCGGGTAGGACGGAGCTTCGTCCGGCATGCAAAGAGCAGCCCCCCCCCTAACACCAGCAGTGAGGGTCTAGCGGCGATCGGAGGAGGGGGGGGGGGCGATCCAGCTCGAGGCAGGGCCCACAGTCGCCTCCTACCTGCGCGGCGACCGCCGCACTCCTTCACAGTAGGGTCGCAGGCTGTGGCGATGAAGCGCGGCCTGAAGCCTCGTGGCGATCCCCAGGGTCGCGTGAATATGGCAGCCGGACCGGCGCTTGCCTCAGTTCCAGTGGCAGAGTCGGCCAATCTGCAGCTGCACGTATCTTCGGTTCTGGTGCACGCAGAGCCTCCAAATTTGGATCGGGTGTGGAGAACGATGCCAGGATACAGGATAAGAACTTTTGGGGTGAATCAGCACCCCGTGGCGCAGGATCAGTGGAGGATCTTGTACCAAGGAACGGGAGCTGCGTGTCTAGGCAGCCATTCCGTAAGCGCGCCCTCTAGCGCCCCCCTATAAAAAGAAGAAACTTAAAGAATATACACTCCATTGTGGAGCACCAGTGACTCTGCATTTATTCTCTTCCAACAAATTCTCTCATTTTGTCACATGAATTGACAGAAATGGATTATATCCAGGGCCACAGGACTTATGTAATGTTGCAGCATTTTACGTATAATTATGGGCATGATACATCTCCTACATAATCCATCATCTGCAGCATAATTTGGTGATTTTAACAAAAAGCATCATAACAGGATCAAGTGTTACTAAAAATGCAGTGTTTTGTTGCTGTACAGTGAAAGGCCCTTCACATAGGTTTACTCGTCACTAATGAGGTGAATCCTTTTTCCACACAGTGTTAACATGTGCAAAAAATGACAAAATAATGAAGTAATACTGCCCTGCATTGCACTGTAGAATTAAGTCAACCCCGCTGCATAATTTAGTCCTCCCCTGTTGCATAATTCCAGAGAACCTGATAATAGTGCTGCTGCCTTTCGGGTTCTTAACTGATAAGAGTGAGCAGCATGAGGTGGACAGAAGCGGAGGTGAAGTAGAGCGATGGGAGGCTAATAGGGGTAATAAGTAGTTGGTTGAGGCAAGAGAGGAAAGTGGGAACAAAAGGAGGATAGTGATGGGGAGAAGAAGGGCAAGTTGGAAAGACAGAAAAGAGTGAGCAAGAGTGAGAAGAGGGCAAGGAACAGAGAAAAGGGTGAGGAAGAGAGATGGGTGAGGTGGAGAGAGAGAAGGAAGAGGTGGAAATAGAAGGGTGAAGTGTAGTCAGAGTAAGTTGATGCACAGTTTGCGAGTTCAGGCGAGAGAAAGTAGGATTAGGTGGAAATAGGTGCGTGAGGTGAGAGAAAAATGAAGGGGAAGTGGAGAAAGGGAAGGGATGTACGGAAGCTGGTGGCTACGCTGGAGAGAGTAGGATGATGTGAAGAGAAAAGAGGAGATTGGATCCGGAAGGTTTTCGTCAGCAGTACCCCTGCACGTCGGAAGGTGGTGTTGTGCAGCTCCGCATCCGTCCGAGATGACGTCACAGAGACTACTTAGGCACAACCCATGCATGCTGACGTCAGTTCTTTCTTTTTCCGCGACAGCAAGCGCAGATCCGGTAGAGCACGTACCCTAGTCATTTTTTTACTAAACTTTTTGGACTTTTTGCCTTCCATTTTTGAGTCTTTGACTCCTGGTGCCACGTAGGGATGCCTGGGTTTAAAATCCTGTGGGGCTTGTCGCCGTACGATGTCGGTGGCTGACCCCCATGGTGTCTGTTTCTACTGTCTGGGGCGCGACCATGACTCCCGGTCATGTTCCAACTGTCTGGCCATGGCTCCGAAGGCCTTGCGGGAGCGGTCTCGCAACCTGCTGGAGGCCCGCAGTCGTCTCCATGCCGTTCGAGGTCCAGGGGTCGATCGAGGGACCGCTCGCGGAGCCATCACCATTGCTTCTCGGGGTTGAAGTCTTCACACTCGGAATCAGATAAGACGTCATAAGAAGAAATCGAAGAAGTATATCCGCTCTCTGACGTCCCCCCGTCGGTCTCCGGATGCGGATGAGGGGGCCGGGGGTCCCACCCCGTGGCTGCTTTGGAGCCTGTGAGTCCCGCGGCCCTGCCCAGGTGCAAGATTTTCTTGCTGCCATGGACCGCCTTTTCAGGCCTTGGGCTCCCACCGGCGCGCCTTCGGGCCCCGCGTTCCCAGCTGAGGGCCCTCCCTTGCCGCCGCCTCTGCTGCAGGCGCTGAAGGTCCTCCGCCGGTGTCTCCGGCACCGCCCGTGTCTCCGCTCCTGGCACCGCAGTGGGTTCTGTTCGTTCCACCACCGCCCTTGCCCGGGTTCCTGGACAATTTTGTTCCTGGTTGGGATCCTAATTGGGCCATGGAGCCGGACCAGCGCCGTTCGACCATTTATATTCCCATGTCCCTCCCCCACCGCTGCAGCCTGTTCCACAGGCAGTGGAGGAAGGGGACTACTGGGAGGGGTCTGAGGATCCTCTTGCACGGCAGTGCGGGTCAGAACAGGAATGGACAGAAGAGTTGGAGGATTCAGGTGGCCTTGACCTCTCCACTGACCCTGGTTTTCCTCCTCCTCCTCCTGCTGTGGCTATACATACACTGTGGTGCTCCGTAGATCAAAACTAATCTCCTCACTGAAGTACTTCAGCCGACAGCAAGCTCTATGGCGCCCCTGCTACCATTCAATGAGGTGTTAACTGATGTACTAATGGGCACCTGGTCTAGACCAGCCACGGTTCCAGTGAATAAAAACGTAGCCAGGCGTTATCGCCCGGCCCTGGATGACCCTGCTTTTTTGACAACCCACCCTACCCCAGAAAGCCTGGTCATCCAAGCCTCCACTTCCCAAAGTGCATTCCCTACTGCTCCGCCGGATAAGGAATCAAAGAATCTGGAACAGTTCGGCAAGAAACTGTTTTCATCTGCCAGCTTAGGGCTGCGGTCGGTGAACACTGCATGCCTCTTGGGCCACTATTACCACGCTGTGTGGGACATGCTTTTGCACAGGTGCTGCCTCAGTGTCCAGAGGAGGTTTGGACAGTGCTTTCCCAAGCTGTTGCAGAGGGGAAGGATGCAGCAAAGTTTGCCATCAGGTGTGGACTGGACACCGCAGACTCACTGGGTAGGGCGATTTCCACAACAGTGGCCCTATGTCGCCACACCTGGCTGCAGTCCACTGATTTTTCAGGGGATGTACAAAGTTCTCTTATGGACATGCTCTTTGATGGTACTCGCCTGTTTGATGATAAAGCAGATAGTGCGCTGGAGCGTTTTAAGGACTCCTGGAGCATAGAGTCCTGGATATTCAGGCTATGATTCCGATCTTTCAGCCTCTATCCTGGGTTTCAGTCAGGATGACCCTCCGGCTCCTGGACCTAATGGCCTCCTGCATCCTGCTAGTGCTGCATGCCAGATGGCATATGCAGGCTCTACAGTGGGACCTGAAGATACAGTGGGCACAGCATCAGGGCAACCTGTCCAATCACGTCCAGATCTCCGAGGGCACTGCACGGCAGTTGCAGTGGTGGCTCACAAATCGCGATTGGATCACTGGCAGATCCCTCTCCCTTCCCCAACCGGAGCACACAGTGGTGACGGATGCGTCCCTCCTGGGATGGGGCGGCCACATGGCATAGGCGGAGACCAGAGGCACGACTACATATCAACCTTTTGGAGCTTCAGGCGATCCAACTTGCACTGAAGGCATTCCTTCCCTCTGTCCGGAGAAGTGTGGTGCAGGTGTTCACGGACAACACCACCGCCATTTGGTACTGCAACAAACAGGGCGGGGTGGGGTCGCGGACCCTATGTCAGGAGGCTCTCCGCCTCTGGACATGGCTGGAACATCAAGGCATTACCTTGGTGGTTCAACACCTGGCAGGTTCTCTGAACACCAGGGCGTACAAACTCAGCCACCAGTGCATGATGGATCACGAATGGCGTCTGAAATCGGACGTGGGGCAGGGTCTCTTTCTGCAGTGGGGAGAGCCTTGGTTAGATCTATTTGCCACCGAAGAGAACGTGCAATGTCATCAGTTCTGTGTGTTGAAATTTCCAAGGCGGAACTCACTCTGCGACGCTTTTCGTCACGAGTGGAAATGCGGTCTGTTGTACGCCTTTCCGCCTATACCACTTCTGCCCAGAGTGCTCAAGAAGATTCGGCGCGATGGGGCCCAAGTCATATTTGTGGCTCCGGTTTGGGCACGAAGATACTGGTATCCAGAGCTACTCAGCATGGCGATCTATCCCCCGATCCAACTGCCTCTTCAGGAGGATCTTCTGTCGCAGCAGCTTGGGACGGTCCTCCACCTGAACCTGTCCAGCCTCCACCTCCATGAGTGAAGATTGAGCGGCGACAGTTGACCGCTTTCGACCTTCCTCCCGAATTGTGTGATGTCGTTCTGGCAGCCAGGCATCCCTCCACTAAGACGATATACAGCGGCAGGTGGAACACATTTGTGACATTGTGCACAGCAAAGACTGTGAATCTCCTTTCTGCCCCTGTTTCCGAGGTCCTTCTGTTCCTCCTCTCTTTTTGGCTCAGCAGGGCTCTCCTCTGGGCACTATCAAAGGCTATCTTGCGGCAATTTCCACCTTTCTACGGCTTCCAAATCAGATTCTCTCTTTAAATCGCCGGTTGTTAATCGCTTCCTGAAAGGTATTACACACACTTTTCCTCCCGTGCCTTTCATAATGCCTCAATGGGACTTGAATCTTGTCTTCATCTTTCTGTTGTGCGCTCCCTATGAGCCGTGACTCAGGAGAGTTACGGCCCGGACGGTGAGTGGCCTTGTAGACGGGGGCAGACCTGAGTAGTTGGGAGGAAACGGGAGGACTGCCTAGGGAGTGGGGAGGTCGGGAGAGGGGCAAAGCAACATTGTAAATGCCACGTGTCCCTCTAGCACTTCTCAGTTAAATATTCACCTAATGTCCACATATCGCCCATCCTTATCAATACTTACTTTGTCAAATGCCTGCCTGTACATTTATACTACTGTGACCGCGTAGGAACTAGTACACGACCACCTGAATAGACTTTTGAGCAACCACTTGATCATTTCTTACACCGGGTGTGGTGACGGGTTCTTGCCCTTTTCTACTGTCCAAATCCTTCATTAAGAGCCAACACTTACCGTCCTCTTTTGTTCTTGTTCATTTCGAGCATCCTGGGGATTGAAGGACACCCGAAGACCAACAGCTCCAGAGAAGACAACATGAACTTGGCATAACAGCACAACCACCCTGGACAGTGTTCATTTTTCTTAAATAAACTCCACCATTGATAGACTACTGAAGCCTCCTAGTTTCTATTTCCGCCCATCCCTCTCACAGAGCCCCTTCATAACTGTCCCTTACGGCTTCTCACTCTAAAGACGAATTCCTGGGAGCTGTCACCTCTGCCAGAAAAGTGAGTGAGCTCCAGACTCTGTATTCTAAACCTCCTTTTCTCTCTGTTCATCCAGACAAGGTGGTTTTAAGGACTCGTCCTTCTTTCTTGCCAAGGGTTGTCACACCCTTCCACATTGGGCAGACCATCACTTTTCCCACCTTCTTTCTGCCTTCTCATCCTTCAAAGGAGGAAGAGAGGCTCCACTTTCTGGATCCAAAAAGTGCGCTCTCATTCTATCTAAAACGCACACAACAGTTCCGGGTGGATTACCAACTTTTTGTTGGCTATGTGGGTGCCAAAAAAGGTTGGGCCGCGCACAAACAGAACATCTTTTGGTAGGTCGTTCTGTGCATCAAAGCCTGTTACTCGTTGGCTTAGGAGCTGCCTCCTGTGGGGCTCTGTGCTCATTCTACCAGGGCAACAGCAGCCACTACTGCCTTGGGATGCGGCGTCCCCTTGCAGGAAATCTGTCAAGCAGCTACGTGGGCCTCGCTGCACACGTTTACCAAACATTATTGCCTTGACAGTCAAGTCCAGAGAGACAGCTTCTTTGGCCGTTCTGTTCTCTGTCACTTTCTGGTGTGATCTTTGTCCACAGACCTACCACCGGGATTGGTATTGCTGGGGTATCAATTCTAAGGTAAGGAATTTATCACTAACATGTCTCTTTCGGATGCACAAGTTACTACTTGTGTAACGATATATCTGTAGGAGACATTAGTTAGTGATAGATTCCTTACCGCCCCACCCATCCTCCCCGTTCTGCGAACTGATTTCTAGGGTTAAGGTCATCCCTGTCAGGTCCCTAATTTCATGGCACCAGTGGTCAGTTTTTGCATGGCTCTGCGTTCCTGGCGTGGAAATTTGTGTGCAGAAGTGACATTAGCGCACATGGGTGGCGCCTAAGTAGTCTCTGTGACGTTATCTCAGTGCCTACGACACCAGCGACAGACTCAGAGCTGCAGGATGCCACCTTCCAACGCGCAGGGGTACTGCTGACGAAAACTTTCCGGATCTAGTCTGACGCCTGTGGCTATCACTAATGTCTCTTACAGATATATCGTTACACAAGTAGTAACTTGTGCTATAGGTTTAAACCTCTAGAAATACACAGTTAAAATGAGTGGAGCCCAGCAATAGGTATGGTGTGCAGCTCTCGCCCGAACAAGAAAGTACAGCATTCCCAGACCCTGTTCTCAGACAACTGTCAGTCTCTAGACAACCCCACTTACCTTTATGGTCCACCCATTCTTCTTCATGGCCCACCCAGAACCCAAATCCTGGAGCCGGGCCTGCCTCCTTGGCTCGCGTTAGGGAAGGACTTCGCCGGAAGACATGTCAGACAAGGATAAATAGTGTGAAAACTCCTGCTCTGAATTATTGCTGGGTCGTGGACCCTACAAGCCCTTCATATCTTCCTCTGTGGCAATTTTTAGTATGGTGCGGTCTTCTAAAAGATCTTTCTGTAGCAATGTCGCTTCTCCTAATAAATCGGTGTGGTTACTGTTTTCGTATTCCCATCTCATTGCAAGTAGCAGGTGCTCCACCCGGATACACTGTCTCTGTGTCAAAAACTGCTAGACTTGTACAGTTAAGTTTGATCAAACCTCAGGAACAGAATGCTTTTCTCTGCCCTCTGTCTAGCCTTATAGGTATATGGTTTGCATTTTGTGGTATGTCAATACATACTACCTTTTTGATACTGGCGAACATCTTGGTACTTTAATTCTTCCGTTAAAAGGCAAAGGTTTTCAAACAGGGCCTCCCTGAGGGAGCGTGATTGCATACCTAGTGGAGCAAATTTATCTGCATCGAGTGAGGGCACAAGGTGAGGAGGAGAGACAGTCTGCCAGTGCTTATAATGATGTCCTAGAAGTGTATTCCTTGGCTTCCATGCTGTTAAACTAAGTCTAGAAGGAGGAGGTTGAGGGGAGGTGACCAATAGGCTGAATGTCCCAGCATCTGGACCCCTGAGGGAAAAAGAGGCAGAGAAGAGAGTTGACGCAAGCCTCTGAGAGCTGGCTCAGGGAAAGGTGCAACATTTGGAAGTTCAATACTTTAAAAAAAAGAAATTGTGGATGAGCCACCCTGCTACGCAGAGCAATAGCTATCAATGTAGCAGGTGCAGTGGTAACAAGGGTCAAGTGGTGTGAAAGCCTACTGCACTCCAATTGGTCTGTGTGAGAAATTTTTTAGGAGTTCCAGGAGTTACTGGGCTCAAATAGCATCAATCCGAGCCATTTACTAGTGGTGTCTAGGACTTCAATATAGACTCAAAACTGAGCACCTTTTAGCTCTTAACTCTCAGGGTAGCAACGTCGAGTAGTGAAGGCTTTCTTAGGCGGTTACAGATTCATAGGTCAACCCTACATCCTTCACAGATCAACAAATATATGCCCAGCCAATGTTTAGTCTTTCAGTAAGAAATGTTTTTACTTTATTCACACTCTGGGTTTCTCGCCAGGTGGTGTGTGAAGTGAGAAAAGTCTAGTGGGGTCTACCAACCTGGTGGAGGGTCCATATAGACAGCTACCTTCTCATTCTGCATTTCCCTACTTTTGGGTACTTCCCATGATGCATAGTACCTTTATTTTCTTTTTACATGTCATTTTTATGGCAGGCAGTGCCTGTTTGCGGTGTGTCAGTGTGCAGTGAAGCTCTATGTGGTGAGCGGCACTCAGTTCACAGAGTTGAGGAGGCAGGGGGCCATGCACGTCAGGCGTTTGCGGTGGTGGCATGATGTCACAGGTGAGCGCAGGCCGGACCAGTCCAATGCAGGTGTGGGGTTGCAGTGCTGGCAACTTTGTGAATCTTGTGATTGAGGATCTTCCTCTGGCCCGCACACAAACCCACCAGCCAAACAAGCTTAGTGTCCACCACTAGTTGTCATGGTGAGTACTTAGTCATTTTTACTGGCTTTTCTGTCAATCCAGTTCCAGCACTCAGGTTTTTTTTTCTAGAGACCACAACTGCAGTCAGAATATTTGAGGTACCTAGTGGCTTCTTTGTAGCATCGGATCTCAGGCAGATTTAAGTTCCAAAATACCCCCCTTCCACAGGAGTGCATGGTCAGGTCACAGTGCTGAGACACTTTGGGGTATCCTGGGCATCATCCTAACAGAATGGTGCTGGTCCTTCCCTGATATTGTAACGGAAATCGTCGGCTCGTGCTGTCCTGGCTCCTTCATGCCCCCACTTCTGCTTATGAGTATTTTCCTTGTATCTCACCACAGGAGAAACCTACAAGGACACAAAAGAAGGGTATGCTGTCCCTGTCAACTACCTGCTAACCAATGGGGGTAGCCTGTTCAGAAAACAATAGCATAGGAAAGGCCAGGGGGAAACTCTAGCTTAGGACTTCGCAACTTTTTAGAACCTTGACTTTTGCAACCCACCTATGTTTAATGGACACGAGGCAGGGTGATTTTTTCATGTAACTATAACTAAAGAATCGTGTGGTAGCGCATTGTCATTTAGAGACTGCACATTTTCCATTGAAATGGCTGCAAAGTGTGCACAGACCTACACTTTTACTGATAAAACTATATAGCATAAATGACAATGTGAGTAAATAGGGTTTCTGTGAATATGCATCACTTGTGCATCACCAAGTAAAGTGGCTTGATTTGCTTTGATCCTATTAAAATCTCTATTTCGGGCCCACGTCAGAGTTACAGAAAAAGTGTTTCATTTTTGCTCTCCTAACTTCTGAATATATACAGTTCAGTAACAGGTATTTACATGTTTCTGTATGTTGCCAAAAGAGCAACATCCTACAGTCTTTCCTTTCACACTCGCTGTACTCCAGCGTGATTGTCCCATACTTCACTTTCAGCACTCCTTTCACTTTGCAGTCAGAGAAAGAAACGTACTCTCCAATCCCCATGCTAAAATAATAAGTAGCAATTTGCCAAAAGTCAGATCCTGACATTTGACCTCTGCCTTTGAAGCATCGCAAATGTGATAAGATAAACGCAGAATTTAAAGGCATATTTATTTAATGCTCAGACTCCCCAACCCACCAAAAATTAGGTCTCAACCCACAGGCTCCCTTGATCAGATAATTCGCGCGACGCTTGTGTGCAGGCAGGCGCTTTCAGGTCTCTCCGTAAAATTAACGCAATAGCGCTTTTAAATTTCCTTTTTATGTATTTGTGTTCATTTTATTTAGGCATTGTAGTCCCTGGTTTTAACCCGCCCTATACTTGCACTGTAATCGGCTACTCACCGCCCTTGGCGGGTCCCCGACATCGCATCCCGAGTAGAGCGGCCATTTTGGGGGTAGAAGTGGACGCCTGGCGGTGCCATTTTTGTTAGCAGGCTAGCTGTCCCCAGGACAGGCTAGACCTGCATTTAAAGCGGCCCTTCTGACGCACAGCGTTAGCGCCGTAGTAACGCCGTAGTAACGCCGGAGTCCAGCCCGTCTGCGCCCGTCCGCGCTAAGGACGGGATAATGGACGGGATCCTTGGGGAGATATGCAGTTCAGAGGTAGATTTACATGCCAGCCATATATATACTATTCAAGATATGCGTGCCTTAAAACCATCTCAGCTACCATGCCACTTCTCCTGCTCTCCTGAGGCACTCCGAAATTCTCCTTGTTGTGGCTGTTCTTTCAGCCATGGTAGGCTGCCGATTGGCGACCCCCTCAGACCTCCCCCTCCTGTTCGCCTACCGTGTACCCCCAGTCCCATGAGGGAAAGTGGTTTTCTCATCAATGCAAGATCTTTGGTGAGAAACAATATCGCCTTCAATGATTTTGTTTCGGCAAGAAAGCCCACTTGGGTGTTTTTAACGGAAACTTGGGCCTCAGACCACTCTGGCCCGGATCTGGTGGCTGCGATACTAGAGGGATATGCGCTGGCTAGGCTAGACAGGGTTGGGCGTAGAGGAGGGGGACTAGGAATTCTTTATAAGACTTCCTATTCCTGTCGCATCTCGGAACTGTCTGGTCCTTCTGAACTCTTCCAAGCCCTTCACTTCTCAATTGGTCTCCCCAGGGCCACACCTTTTGTGGGGGTATTGATTTATAGGCCCCAGGTCCTAGGACTGATTTTACCCAGTCCCTGCTTCACATCTTGGAACCCTATTTTGGTTGCGCCCAACTAACGGTCCTGGGCGACCTAAACTTTTATCTGGATAATGTTACTTCCAGAGATTTGTGTACTCTTCTGGACTCTTTATCCGCCTATGGTCTTCAGCAGTTGGTCAAATCCCCCACACACCAGGCGGGTCACATCCTGGACAGGGTCTTCTCTAACGATCCCGGGCTACTGATAGGCCTCCCCAATCCACTGAGCTAGTCGGACCATTTGGCTGTCCCTCTGGAACGTCAGGAGGTTCCCTGTAATTTTAAGTGGACAGGCCCCAGTAAACTGGTACCCAGAAGAGACTTTAGGAAGGTCACTAATGCTTCTCTTGCCCCTCTGATTCAGATATCTGCTATTAGTTCAGCCAAGGATGTTAACATAGCTACTGCTGAACTGACGACTGCTGTTACGACAGCAGTGGATTTGTTGGCTCCTGTAACCTTGCGTTACTCAGCCAGGCAGAGACCTTCTGCTCCGTGGTTTTCGGAGCCTTTAAGACTCCTGAGGCAGGGGTGCAGGAGGTAGGAAAGGCTTTGGCGCACGAGATGGGAACCCCTAGAGAGTGAGAAACACAAATCTCTCCTTAAGGAATACAAGACGGAGGTTATTAGGCTGAAACAAGAGTATTTTGTTCATCTTACGACAACTCTCACATCCCCGAGAGATCTTTTTAAGATAGTCGACTCCCTCTGTACATTGCAGATGCCTGACCCTACAGTATGTTCACAAGTGCTCTGTGATCAAATCGCAGAATTTTTTCATACGAAAATAGTAGACATTTACTCAGCCCTTGACTCACAAAAGGCTTTAACACTTCCTCTCTCTCCTGGTGCTGTCCTCCGCTCTCTCGAAGTTGATGTCCCTGCCACCATTGTGAGCCTATCTGTTTTTCCTCCGCTCTCTCTCCAGGACATTGACTTGCTTCTAAGCAAGCTGAGGTCCGGGTCTCCCTTAGATCCCTGTCCCCTTAAAGTCCTGAAGGAGTGCAGAGACACCCTACTGCCCCCGCTCTTAGACATCATGAACAGAGCAATGAGGGATGGTATTTTTCCCGACCAATGGAAGAGTGCTGTAGTTAAGCCTCTCCTTAAGAGGCCCACATTAAACCCTGATGTGCTCAAGAACGTCCGCCCTATTTCCCTGCTCCCAGCCCTTGCCAAGATGCTGGAGTCCCATCTAAACAAGCATCAGGCGGCGTTCCTGGACAACTCGGGACAGTTAGATCAATCCCAACACAGCTTCAGGAGGGCTCATAGCACGGAGACGGCCCTGACGATTGTGCTTGATGACCTCCGCACTAAGGTCGACCAGGGCCATACCTCCCTGTTGATTCTTTTAGATCTGACAGCCGTCTTCGATACCCTGTCTCCCTCTGTGCTAACATCTCCTCTGAGGGAGATAGGGGTAGATGGTGTGGCCTTGAGCCTTCTGGCTTCTTTTCTGAATCAGAGGGAGCAAAGGGTTAAGCTAGGAGACTTTCTATCTCCTCCCACCCCTGTGCAATGTGGGGTCCCCCAAGGGTCGGCATTAAGTCCGACCCTGTTTAACATCTATGTGGCCCCACTTGCCAGGTTGGTGAGATCATTTGGGATGGAGATAGTCTCCTATGCGGATGGCACACAGATCTTGGTGTCCCTCCCTCGTTCGGTGCACGCCCCTATTCATCACTTTAGAAGTTGTATGGAGGCGGTTGCTGAGAGGATGATTAACAACTCACTCAAACTGAATGGAGAGAAGACAGAAGTTCTGGTCTTTGGTGGCAATGTTAACATCTGGACGGCCGAATGGTGGCCTCCTTCGCTGGGAACCTGCCCTACTCCTACAGAGTCTGCTAAGAACCTGGGATTAATCATGGACCTTGATCTTTTAATGGCACAGCAGGTCAATAGAACAGTAGCTACCTGTAGGGGCATCATTAAAGTACTTCGCAAAATCATGCACTACTTGTCCCCGCAGGCTCGTAAGCAGGTCGTCGTTGCATTGGTGGCCTCGCGACTTGACTATTGTAATGCTCTCTACGCAGGGGCTAACAAAGGTCTCTTGCAGCGCTTCCAGACAGTACAGAACGCGGCGGCCAAATTTGTGCTGGACGCTCCTAGACTATCCTCCGCCACGGCGGCCAGGAAAACCCTACACTGGCTCCCTATTGAGTCTAGGATTGCCTTTAAGACCCTCTGTCTGACCTACGGGGCGCTCACTGGTAAGGGGGCTGAGGGCGTGAGGAAATTGCTGCATCCTTATGCTCCGGAGAGAGCTCTGTGATCCTCAACCAAGAATTTGCTGGTGGTTCCCCGCGTTCGCAGAACCAAATGGGGTGGGAGGGCATTTTCAGCTGTAGCCCCTAAACTGTGGAATAGTCTGCCGCATGGAATTAAAACCCAGCCGTCAGTCCAGAACTTTCGGAAAGCCCTGAAAACGTGGCTTTTCTCCAAGGCGTATCCGTAGTGCTTGTTATCTGACTACTTTTGATATCTTTCTTTATGCTCCTTGATGCCTCTGGGCTTAGTTGCACAATATAAGACCTATTCCATTCCATTCCATTCCAGCACATGCAAAGGGAACCCACTGTGGCTACATGCATTTTCCATTAATGCTGTATGGTACACCTACCCAACCTCCATGACGCGCAGGGATGAGTGAAGGACCCATTTGCAGGAGACTGACTGACCAGTTTATAAAGTAGGGGAGGTCAGTAGACAACTCTTTTCCTGAAAGGGGCAAGTACAAAGGACTGTCTTTCCAGTAGAAACGGTATCTCTGCCACCACTGGCACTCCTCTACAGCTTGGTGAGCTGATGCTAGTTGCACTCAACCAGAAGAGAGTGCACATGGTGTACCCCTCAGGAGCACAGAACCCTTCCCTCGGTCTCAAATACTGTTACAGAAAGTACCTCAAGTGCTTTTGAGGATCAAAAACCTTCAGCAGGGATGCTCTCTCTCTGAAGCTATGCAGGTGACCTTTACCGTCCCAACATTCTGTCTTCCTATGCAAAATAGGAGGGGTGGCCCACTTTGTGTGCTAGTGTTAGGGGCCTTGTTGCACCAGTGTTTCTTAAGGTCTTTGGGAAATTTTCATGGAGGCCCAGAGAAGAGGCAGGGGAGAAAGCCTGGTCTAGT
Source organism: Lissotriton vulgaris (assembly GCF_964263255.1). Classification (NCBI taxonomy): domain Eukaryota; kingdom Metazoa; phylum Chordata; class Amphibia; order Caudata; family Salamandridae; genus Lissotriton; species Lissotriton vulgaris. The sequence continues at coordinate 173,838 of NW_028251378.1, read as the reverse complement.
TTGGGCCTTGTTGGACAGGCCACGTGAAGGGCTTGCTTCCTCCCCGCATGACAGGGCCCGAGCCCGGCCCTCCAGGTGTTACCCACAGAACCAACCCGCACCCCGTCTCATACGGGACTCCTGCCCCCGGACATCTCTGCATCATGGGGCCGAATCACTACCGGCTCCCTCACCCTGCCCGGCCGCCATCTTGGACACTGCACCACGAGGCCGCGTGGCCTCAGATCGACCCTAACCCTGGGCCTGGCCAGGCCCCGACATCCCAGCACCACCATCCACCCAGGAGGTGAGCGGCCCACTTGGCAGGTCAATGGGAGAAAGAAGTGTCGATGGCTCTCCCCCGCCAGGTGCCGATCGCCCCCAGCTCCCCCGGGCGCTGGCTCCACCCCCCTGCTGGGTGTCTGGACTCCCTCATCCCGGACCTCCCGACCTCCAAGTGCGAGGGTCCGGACATCAAAGGGCGCCAGACCTATAACTGGGGCAGCTCCAGAGCAGGAAGGCAGTTGTATCCTGGAGTCGAGAGACACCGTGAAGAACTCATCCTTGACGGACTACTGGCGCTGCCGTAGCCCTGCCTTGTGAACTACTGTCCTGCCTGCTGGCGCTGCCGCAAACCTTCTGAACCCTTCATCTTCACCGGGACCTGCTGGCGCCGCCGCGGACCGTCGCTACCTACGATCATCTCGGGACCTGCTGGCTCCGCCGCGGCCCGTCCATCTAGAACGCCGAGCTCGAGGATTGTGAGCTATCCATCTTATCATCGCATCTACCAGATTGGTAACAAGACTGTCCCGCTACCCCCTTTCCGCCCAAGAGACTAGAATCGAGGGGACCCCTGAGTCCAGACCTCCTTGTACCATTCTACCGTACTTAAAGATTGCTTATAAAGAACGTTAAACCTTATCCTTGTGTGGTGTACGTCTGTGGGGGGGAAGTTATTCGTCTGTACGATCGCTGGAGACGGCTCTCCCCGGAGACCTCTCCTCTTGTCCTCGGCCGACCCTCCCGGTCCGTCTAACATTGGTGGCCAGCGGCGCGATCCGAATCAACGCGTAATCGTACAGAGAGTAGCTCACCCCACGACGAAACCACAATGACAACCAAAGAGAGCGGATCCACCGAGAAATTCCAGATGGAGAAATTGGAAGAATACAGCCATCGTGAGTTGAAACAATTCTGCATTGAACTAGGCATTGCTACCACCGGTCTGAGTACGAAAGACGATTTCAAGCACGCCATTGAGTCATGGGCAGAAACCGGGGCCGCCAGACCCCCGGACCAAAATGTTGCAGCATCGGAGAGGAGCACCACGGCTCCCGAGGAGCGAAGAACGGGTCTCTCGCAGGAAGAGATCCAAGAGAGAGAAAAAAACAGACTACATGAGTTAGAAATGGCCCTGCTCAAAATGGACGGTGAACTCAAATTAGCCGAACAAAATCTGAACCTAGAACATCTGCGGCTCCGAGAAGAACGAGAAGAAAAACAGAGACAAAGAGAACTCGAAGAAAAGAGACTAGCGTATGAACACGAGCGCAAGCTAGCGGAAATAGACTTACGAAAGCAGAACAAAGAACTGGGGGTGCCCGAGCAACCGCGCACTCCCGGAGCGACAGAAAAGAAAGTACACATCCCCAAGGATGTCGTGCGAGAGTATTTCCGAGATGACGACATACAACAGTGGTTCAAGGCCTACGAGATCGCCATGACCTCCCACAGGATCGATCGAAGTGACTGGGGAGCCGGTCTATGGGGGAGGTTCGTCAATGAGGGCCGCGATGCCCTGTTGCAGCTCCCAGACCATCTGATGACCTCCTATGACCACATGAAGGCTGCCCTCCTCACCCGATATGGGCTCACACCCGAAATGTACCGCCAGAGGTTCCGAGACTGCACCCGGATCCCGGGTACAACTTGGGTGGAGTATGTAAACTATTTCAGCCGAGCCTTCGAGGGGTGGATCAAGGGGAGCCAGGTAACAACCTACGAGCAACTTTTTAATCTCATGGTGTGGGAGCACCTCTCTAACAACTGCTTCGTCCAGCTCAGGCAGCACCTCCTCGACAGCAAATTGACAGATCCACGGCAGCTCGCCGCCGAGGCTGACCGGTGGGAGATTACCCGAGTAAGCCGAAATGGGCCGCACGAACAGAACCGGAACCACCAAGGTCAGCACCGTCCCCGAGGAGGAGGAGGAGGAGGCCAGGGACGAGGAAAAGACACCGCCCCGGCCGCTCCCACTGCCAGCACACCGCCCACGGCCAACCGGGGCAACCCCCCGGTGCGCCCGGGGTACAGAGCCAATGTCACGTGTCACCGATGCCAGCGAGTCGGCCACTACGCAAATGACCCGAACTGTCCTCAGAATCAGACTCCGAGACCCCGCCAGATGGCTGCCGCCGCCCTGGGGGAAGAACAAATCTCCGAAGAACAAGAGGAATGCGAGCAAGAACAACAGGAGTGGGAGCCGGCCGCCATGGTTCTAGCGTGCCTAGGGGGAAGAGACATGGTCCCGCGGGCTCCCCTACCCGCCAACACCAGAAAATATAGTCAGTGGGTGAACATTAATGGGCGCAGGGCCGAAGCCCTACGTGACACAGGGGCCAGCGTGACAGCCGTCCGCTGTCACCTGGTGACCCCCGAACAGATACTGCCGAACATTCTCTGCCCTGTCCGTTCAGCCGACAATTCCGAGAGTCTGTGTCGGATGGCCTGCGTCCCCTTCGAATGGGGAGGAGTCTCCGGCATGTTAAAGGTGACGGTCCGAGATGATGCCCCCGTGGACTGTCTCCTGGGGAATGATCTTGAGAGTTCCCCGTGGGCCGCTGTAGAGAGAAGAGAGCACCTGGGGATGTTGGGCCTCCCGGATTGGGCGTGCGTAACCACCCGGTCCATGGCTGCCCGTACCATCCCCCGACCCGAAGAACCTGAATGGCCAGCACCTCCTCCCCCGGTCGCTCCAGTAGAAGACACCGACCGTGCCGACCCCCCGGGGCAAACCCCCGTAGGGCTCGCTCAGCTCCAGGACCTTGCCAACCTGGCTCAGTGGCGTCAGGAAGGGGGGCCCACCCAGGAACAGTTCCGTCAAGACCAGAAGACCTGTCCCTCCCTCGAGGGACTCCGCCAGCAAACCCTCGCCCAGAGCGCAGGGGACACCACCGGAGGCCATTGGATCTATTGGGACAACGACCTGTTGTACAGTGAACAGAGAATCGCAGAGTTAGGGGCCAGTCGAGTGCTAGTGGTGCCCCTCCGCTTTAGAGACTTCTTGCTAAACTTGGCCCACGATGTCCCCCTGGCTGGTCACCTGGGTCAAGACAAAACCTACAGTCGCCTGGTGACCCACTTTTTCTGGCCCAAGATGAGAAACGACGTCCTCAACCACTGCCGGTCCTGCCCCACGTGCCAGGCCAGCGGGGAGAGCGGCCGCAAACTTAAAGCACCTCTGCAACCCTTCCCAGTTGTCACCACCCCGTTCAAGAGGGTGGGAATAGACATTGTGGGGCCCCTGGACCCCCGTACAGCACAAGGACATCGGTTCATCCTGGTACTGGTGGACCACGCCACCCGCTACCCCGAGGCTGTTCCCCTGCGAACTGTGACAGCCCCGGTGGTCGGCCGGGCCTTGATGGGGATCTTCTCCCGGGTGGGCTTTCCCCGAGAAGTCGTCAGCGACCGAGGCACAAACTTTATTTCAAAATATATGAAATCCCTCTGGCAACAGTGCGGGGTCACCTACCGATTCACGACCCCCTATCACCCTCAAGGAAACGGACTAGTCGAGCGGTTTAACCGCACGCTCAAAGGGATGATTGGGGGGTTGGAAGAGCCCCTCCGTCGCCAGTGGGATGTGCTACTGCCGTGCCTCCTCTTTGCATATCGAGAAGTCCCCCAGAAGTCCCTTGGCTTCAGCCCGTTCGAACTCTTATACGGACCCCCTGTGCGAGGGCCCCTCAGCCTAGTCAAAGAAGGTTGGGAGATGCCCCCTCTGAAGACCCCTCCAGATGTCTTCAAGTACCTCCTGACCCTACGCAATCAGACCAGGCGATTCAGAGAAATAGCGAAAGCGAATCTTGAGGCCAGTCAGGAGGACATGAAGAAGTGGTACGATCAAAATGCCTCCTCCATCGAATTCGAACCTGGCCAACAAGTGTGGGTGATGTCCCCCACCGAACCGTGCGCCTTACAGGACAAGTGGACGGGGCCCTTCAAAGTGGTCGAGCGCAAGAGCCCCGTCACCTATCTCATCGATATGGAATCTTCACGGAACCCCCTCCGGGTCCTCCACGCCAATAGACTCAAACCCCACTTTGTGCGCTCGGAGCTCAGCCTCCTGATGGCTACCGACAGCGGAGCCGAAGAAGACTCCGAGCCCCTCCCTGATCTCCTAAGGACCCGGGAGAAAGATGGTTCCGTGGACGGGGTCCGACTCTCAGATGCCCTCACCCCGGAACAGCGCCAAGGCTGCCGGGACCTCCTGCTGCAGTTTGCAACTCTGTTTTCCCTCACCCCAGGGGTCACCCCCTGGTGCTTGCACGACGTGGACACTGGGGACAGTCCCCCTATCCGACATCGGGCATACCGCGTACCAGATCGGGTACGGGCCTGCATCCAAGAGGAGGTGTCCAAGATGCTCACGCTCGGGGTCATCGAGCCCTCAGACAGCCCCTGGGCCAGCCCAGTGGTACTGGTCCCCAAAGCTGCCGCCCCCGGCACCACTCCAGAGCTCCGATTCTGCGTCGGCTACCGGGGCTTGAACGCTGTCACCAGAACCGACGCTCATCCCATCCCCCGAGCAGATGAACTAATCGACCGCATGGGAGCTGCCCGCTACCTCAGCATCTTCCACCTGACAGCGGGCTACTGGCAGATCGGTCTCACACCCAGGGCCCAAGAACGATCCGCCTTTTCCACCCCTGATGGCCACTACCACTTCAAGGTCATGCCATTCGGCATGAAGAATGCCCCAGCTACTTTTCAGCGACTAGTGAACCAGGTCTTGGCGGGACTCGAGGAATTCAGCGCCGCCTACCTGGACGATATCGCTGTGTACAGCCGCCACTGGTCCGACCACCTCCACCACCTCCTAGAGGTCCTGCAGGCCCTCCAACGGGCCGGCCTCACGATCAAGGCCAGCAAATGCCAAATAGGTCAGGGGTCCGTGACCTATCTCGGACACCAGGTGGGAAGCGGTCTGGTGGCCCCTCTTCAACTCAAGATTGCTGCCATCCAGTCCTGGCAGCCCCCCATCACACAGACCGAGGTCCGCGCCTTCTTGGGGCTCACCGGCTACTACCGGCGGTTTGTGAGGGACTATGGCAGCATTGTGGGGCCCCTCACGGAACTCACATCCAAAAACCACCCAAAGAAGGTCAACTGGACCCCAGACTGCCAAGCGGCCTTCGAGAAGCTGAAGGCCGCCATGTGCTCTGCCCCTGTGCTCCAGGCCCCCGACTACAGTCGGGAATTCATCGTCCAAACGGATGCCTCCGACCATGGCATTGGGGCAGTCCTTTCCCAGTTAAACCCCGAAGGACTTGACCAACCAGTGGCCTTCATCAGCAGACGCCTCCTGGCCCGAGAACAACGCTGGAGTACCATCGAGAGGGAGGCCTTCGCAGTGGTGTGGGCCCTCAAAAAGCTCCGGCCTTATCTCTTCGGTACCCACTTCCGGGTGCAGACAGATCATCGGCCCCTGCAGTGGCTAATGCAGATGCGGGGGGAAACCCCAAAACTATTGCGTTGGTCCATCTCCCTGCAGGGAATGGACTTCACTGTGGAACATCGACCTCGGCAAGACCACGCCAACGCAGATGGCCTGTCACGCTTTTTCCGCCTCGACGAGGAGAGTCCCCAAGAGGATGGGTGACTCTCCCCACCTTCAGCTGGGGGGGACGCATGTTGGACAGGCCACGTGAAGGGCTTGCTTCCTCCCCGCATGACAGGGCCAGAGCCCGGCCTTCCAGGTGTTACCCACAGAACCAACCCGCACCCCGTCTCATACGGGACTCCTGCCGCCGGACATCTCTGCATCATGGGGCCGAATCACTACCGGCTCCCTCGCCCGGCCGCCATCTTGGACACTGCACCACGAGGCCGCGTGGCCTCAGATCGACCCTAACCCTGGGCCTGGCCAGGCCCCGACATCCCGGCACCACCATCCACCCAGGAGGTGAGCGGCCCACTTGGCAGGTCAATGGGAGAAAGAAGTGTCGATGGCTCTCCCCCGCCAGGTGCCGATCGCCCCCAGCTCCCCCGGGCACTGGCTCCACCCCCCTGCTGGGTGTCTGGACTCCCTCATCCCGGACCTCCCGACCTCCAAGTGCGAGGGTCCGGACATCAAAGGGCGCCAGACCTATAACTGGGGCAGCTCCAGAGCAGGAAGGCAGTTGTATCCTGGAGTCGAGAGACACTGTGAAGAACTCATCCTTGACGGACTACTGGCGCTGCCGTAGCCCTGCCTTGTGACCTACTGTCCTGCCTGCTGGCGCTGCCGCAAACCTTCTGAACCCTTCATCTTCACCGGGACCTGCTGGCGCCGCCGCGGACCGTCGCTACCTACGATCATCTCGGGACCTGCTGGCTCCGCCGCGGCCCGACCATCTAGAACGCCGAGCTCGAGGATTGTGAGCTATCCATCTTATCATCGCATCTACCAGATTGGTAACAAGACTGACCCGCTACCCCCTTTCCGCCCAAGAGACTAGAATCGAGGGGACCCCTGAGTCCAGACCTCCTTGTACCATTCTACCGTACTTAAAGATTGCTTATAAAGAACGTTAAACCTTATCCTTGTGTGGTGTACGTCTGTGGGGGGGGGAGTTATTCGTCTGTACGATCGCTGGAGACGGCTCTCCCCGGAGACCTCTCCTCTTGTCCTCGGCCGACCCTCCCGGTCCGTCTAACAGGCCTTAAAGAGGTGGCTCAGAAGGGGGCATGAGACATAGATTGGTAGTCTGTTTTTTAAGGAGGGCATAGTGGGTAGTCTGTTTTCTCCTTCTCAGTGCCATAATTAACATTTGATATGTGCAGCAGATGCAGAAGCACCAATATGACCGACACCAATTTTGTCGGACTTACTACTCGACAGGGGAGTGAGACTCATTGTTCTTCCTTGTTAGCATTAGGACCCAGACTACTCTTGCTGCACCTGTGTTGCTTTGTGCCTTAGATGGATGCCCAGGGTAGGGGGTTGTGGTGAGGGGGGTTATTTAATGTGAGCTATGGGCCAAGTAAAAGTACCCCTGAAATGAGATAATAACCCCTGCTTTTTTCCACCCCTTTACTCCAGCTACATCACAGTTGAGTGCCACTCAACCACCTACCCACCTTACAGTAGAGTTTGGGAGGCTGGGATGACGTCAAAACGTTTTGCTTTGTGGGGTTGGGAAGCCCTGACAAAAACAGTTGAAGACTTCTGGCTTCAGAGGAATTAGAGAAACACAAATGCGTCGAAGAAATACCTTTTGACCATTATTCCCCTTCGTTTCTAAAAGAACATATCTCATTTAATAGACTGAACAGCACAGATTTACTTATGCAAGGGGGCCAGCAGACTCCTCCAAAATTTTACCAAATGTAAGCTACAACAGGTTGTTTCACTGAAGTTTTGCAATTTAGATTCCTTGCGTCCTGATAGGATAACTAGGCAGCATTATGGAATACATAGGTAAGATTTTAATGTGGAACAGACTTAGAATGAAGCCATGTTTCCGAGCTGGGGATCAAAACATCCATTAGCCCAGTTTCCGCAGAATATAGGAGTTCTCACATTGGATATAAAACACCTAGCTTTATGTAGTGAAAGTCTACACGATTGGCTACCTTTTAATGTCAAGACCTCACTGCACGGGGAATTCCTACCATAACAGATTAGGACAATCGAAGAATTACACCTTCTACGGTGTTGAATTAAGGACCTTCTGCCTGAACAGACCAGAACCTCCTCAAGAAATGGCCTCTTGTAGGGCTGAGAAAGTAGGTTGAGAAAAGCACACTCTCATATTTGATATTTCTGAAGTCTAGCACAGTAGCAAAGCATTAGATACTCAACGGATCCTCTGTCGGACCTCGTGCTGACCGTCGCTTTGTGTGAATCATCACCCTTTCAAAGCAGCCTTCACCAAGATAGACTGTGCTGAACTCTCCACATCCCAACTCCTCCTGTAGCACTCGATTGCAGGCACACGTATTATCTCTTCAAACACAATAAATCAGTCATATATTTTCACGACCCCACGTCCTTGCAAATGCCAGCATTTTTTACACTGTGGGCCCTACATGGGTCATACATGATTCTTCAGCTTCCATACAAACATGCAACAGCAACCAAAAATAAATTAAACATAAGGCATACCAAGTCTAGGAAGGAAAAGTGTAGCATTCCTTCTCTACACAGACTATACCGTCCGCTTGTAAAGAACATCAAGCAGGCTTCAAGAACTGATCTTCAGTTATGTGACTTGTATGATCCTCGAGCTGGAAACAAATTTTGCAAATTCGCAAATTATGACTCTTGACCCCAAAATATAAAGATCATGAATTTTATTTGTAGGCAACACATTAATAAGCACTGTGAAGACCTTCCAGTATCTTGGTATTATCTTTTAATTACAGTTGACTTGACTTGGTTACTATCAGTTTATAGTCCTTAGAACACTGCTTTGGTGACGTTTGGGATAGCAATTTGGGGATGCGTCCATGCATCCTGTGTCCAGGCAGAAGAGAATACATTTTTAAGTGCATGCTTCGTTTACCTTCGTCTAATGTGACAGTAATCTTATTTGAGGAAGCTGGGTTTAAGTAGGTTGTGAACCGTATAAAAACCACCCCCATTTTGCTGTGGGTGTCCTTGTGGATCCATCTAGCAAGAAGACTGAACAGGGAATTTGTCTCTGACTCTTTTGACCTTTGACCAAAAAATCTTGTGTTTAATGAATTAAGGTTGTCAATTTAACTTTGGGATATCCTGTTTTTTTTAAAAAAAAATAAACCTAACAAAGTTGTTAAAACATATATGAAATGGGTTCTAAATGTCCTTTCAGCTTGGAGTTCAATTGGATGAGATGGTGCCAAACTTTTAAACATTTCTCAGGCCCTCATTGCATCCTGTGTGTGTAGTTTTAAACTGACATTTCAACCTGGAAAAATGAACCTTTTGCCAGGCCTAAACCTTCCTTTTTAAAACCTGTACGTCACCCCTAGTGTAGGCCTTAAAGAGTCGTGGGGCAGGGTGCAGTGTATTTCCAAAGTTGGACATGTACTGGTAGTGAAAAACTCTTAAATTTGTTTTTCAGTACTACAATCCTGCCTCTCCAATAGGATAATATGTGAATAACTTATTACATTTAATTAATGATAACTTTCAATTGGGGCAGGTAAAAATGTTGAGTGTGGTGTCTAAACAATTTTAAAGCATAGCTCTTTTTAATGGTAAAGTTGGATTTAAAGTCACAGTTCTGAAAATGACACTTTTAGAAAGTTGATATTTTCTTGCCCCAACCATTTGGTGCTTGAAGTTTGTTTTCTGGGTCACATGGCTAGGTGTAGCTGGCAGTATATCTTCGTATATTGCTCACAGACAGTGAAACAAACAGCCATAGGTGTCGGTAGGAATGGCCATCCCTGAGTTAATAAGGGGAAGGAGGTGTCACCTACCACACTTTCACATCATAAATACTCTGCCTGAGCACACTCACAAACGTGTTTTGACACTAGTCTATTGTCACTCCAGACAATGTGGAACAGGGATGCAGGAAATTTCAAGCACCTCTAAGGGTGGAAACCTCCAGAACCTTCTCCTACTTGGGGGGGCGGAGCTAGCCGGCGTTCATGGCGGACGCATAAGCGCGAAGCTCCGCGCTAGCGCCGCTAACAATTCATCAATAATCCTCACAGAGCGGCGATTATAGTGGAATTCCGGCGGGGGCTGTCCCTACTCCCCCCCGTGGACCTCCGGCGCGACTTTGGTGGAGCTGCGACTGCGGGTTCCCCCGGCGACATGTGAAAAAAACATGTGAAAAAAACACTCCCAGGCATAAACTAAGGAGAATACACAATAGATTAAACAAACAAACTAGTTCAGTGGAAAAAATTATTTATATTTTAATTTGATAAAAAACAGGGGGATAAAAATTCAACACATTAATCACAATTGATAAAAAATTGATACAAATGTATTCACAAAACAGATAAAAAGAAAGTTAAATGGTTCCCCCGGCGACGCCACTGACCGGAGAGCTGCAAACCAGGCCGGGATCCCCGCGCTGTCCTGAGACGCGGGGCCGGGCTGCGTCACCCGACGTGCGGCCCCTGGGTGAAGACGTCCCGCGTGCACAGTGGCCGGCGGCGGCCACGACCACTAAGGTGCCCCAAGCCCACGCAGCGGACTCCCACTTCATCGACTGCACACCCTGAAGGCTTTGGGGGACTAGAGCGAGCGCCGGCGGTGAGGCGGACCCGCCGGGGGGACACACGTGGCGCAGACGGGACTCTGCTTCGCCGCGGGCGCCATTATCTCCTACCGGAGTGGCCTAACCGGCAGCCTGTCCGCTTGGAGGAGGCCCTGAGGAGCGGCGGGCGACTTCGAGATAGTGCACCCACTGCACGCGCCCTGCACCCCTAATCTGGCTGGGGGTGCCCTGACACCGAGGCACCCAGTGGGGGAGTGAAAGCTGCGGGCGCCTGCCTCGGCCGGCAGCGGTGCTGGGCAGGCAGGCCTGCACACGATTGGGACCTGACCTGTCCCATTGGGGGACCACCGGCTCAATAAGGACTGAGGGCGCTGACCTCACTATCCGCCGCAGTGATGGGCAAGGGCGACAGGACTCAAACTAAGCTGTCGTTTGACCAGAGAAGACAGAAGGTGCCGGACCCTCCGGCAGACCAGACCCCGGGAGCAGCTGCAGACCCGAGCTCCGCACTGTGCGCAGAAATTAAAGGTATGCTCAACACGATGGAGAAGGGCCTACAGGAGGGCATGGCGGCCATTGGCACCAAGATAGACGCCCTGGCATACCGGATGGATCGAATGACGGAGAGGGTGGATAAGCACGCAGAGAGGCTGGACATGGCGGAGCGCAGGCTAACGGAGGCGGAGGAGGCGCAAACAACATGGGACGCTGACCGCAAGCAGTTGGGAAGGCTGCTCCAGGTGATACAGGATAAATCCGAAGATTTAGAGGCCCGCTCCAGGCGCTCCAACATCCGCGTCACGGGTGTGGCGGAGTCGACCCAGACGGGGAAAATGGAGCTATTTGTCGAGAAACTACTTAAATCTCTGCTGGGGGACGATACCTTCTCCCCTATGTTTATAGTGGAACGTGCGCACCGCACCCTGGGACCGAGGCCTCCACCGGGTGCGAACCCTAGGCCCATAATAGCAAAACTCCTCAACTACAGGGACAGGGACGCCGCCCTCCGTGCTGCTAGAGAGAAGGGAGACCTGCAGTATGAGGGGATGAACATTTCGTTATACCCTGACTTCACCTCCAAGGTACAGGAAGAGAGACGGCGATTTGTCCCCTACAAGCAGCAACTCAGAGACCTGGGCTTGGACTATACCATGTTGTACCCGGCGCGGCTGCGCATCAACAGACAGGGCCACTCGCATTTTTTCACTGATCCCAAGGAACTACAGAAGTCCCTGAAGCAGTGGATCAAGGAACATCGAGAAGACCGATCTGCGCCTGCGGAGGAGAGTGCTGGCAATGGCGAACTGGATGAGCAAGACTAGCGAGGAGAGGGGATGCAGTGGCTTCCTCATGCGGATCGGCTACACTGTCCCCTGTGATGCTCCTTGCAGGTGGAACCGAGAGAAGCCCACTCGGGGCGCACCACTGCGGCAAACGGACTTCTGCACATGTTGCTGCGGGTGAGATCTGCACAAGCCTCACGGGTTATGGTGGGGGGCGGCGATTGCCATGACACTGTTAGACTGCCCTGAGGTGGCGCTGCTGGGGCCCTGCCACATGGGGCCGGGGGGGGGGGGGGGGACGCCCCTTAAGGCGAGTACTATACTGCTCACATATCCTACAGCCGCACTTGCGATTGGGGGCGCTGGCGTGGGGGCGGCCTACTTATACTGCGCAGGAGGAACGACCGGACTGAGGTCGATTTGGACATTGTGTGCGCTACCTCTGCCCTGGCGCTTACAGTGCTTGCGGCTCTATTTGAGACTGCTTGGGGAAGTTTGAAGACGGGTGGGGGGGGTGGATGCAGGGATCTCGGTCACACCAGGTTGGGGTTGGTTGACTGTGGGCGGAGGGGGGTAATGGGGGTTCTGAATTCGGGGTTGTTTGGGATGTTTGGGGTAAGGTCCGACATGTGCTCTAACAGGTTAAGCTCTGCGAGGTGGGTGAGCGGCTGCCGCTACTGGAAGGGAATGGCCCCTGCCACCACGCTACAATTGGTGACCTCTTTTAATGGTAATGGCTGACACGGCTCGGGCAGACTCGCTGCGGGAGTCGGAACCCCTACGGGCTGTCACCTGGAATGTAAGGGGCTTAAATGATTACAGGAAACTCAGCAAGGTGCTACACTACCTACAGAGACACCATATAGACTTGGCACTGCTGCAGGAAACACATCTCCCTAACACCAGCAGGATGCTAACACACAGGGGGCTCCAGGGGCACTCCACTTTTGCAGGTTTCACCACACACGCCAGAGGGGTCCTCACCTGGGTTAACCCGAAATCTAAGCTATCCCTCGCCCTGGTGAAGGCGGACCCGGAGGGGAGGTTTGTGTTAAGCAAGTGCACAGGCAAGGGACACAACCTATTGATCGTGAATGTCTATGGCCCGAACTATGACTCCCCTGACTTTTACGCAGCGGTTGCGGAACATTGTAATGAATGGTTTGCTGGGAATATGATGTGGGGAGGGGACTTCAATTTCACCTTCAGCCCTGATCTAGATAGGTCCACGGGCCCTGCCAGGCGCCCTGCTGCGGCGGCGCAGCGCATGCAGGCGGAAATGTTGAGGCTGGGCCTAGTAGATGTATGGAGAGAAAGACATAGCGCCAAGGGGGGGTACACGCACTACTCATCATACCACAACATCCATACCAGGATTGACTACTGGCTGACATCACACTCCCTGTTTTCCATGGTCAGGGGCTGCAGTGTGCTTCCCCGCACTCTGTCGGACCACTCCCCGGTGCTCCTGGAGTTGCACACTCCCCTGCAGAGAATCCCGCCATTCACGTGGCGATTCCCACCTTACTCGCTGCTGGACGAGGCATTCAGGGCTGACCTAGGAGAGGACATAGATAATTTCTTTACCACCAATCTGGGCTCAGTGGACACCTTCGGGACAATCTGGGAGACATTCAAGGTGTATGTACGGGGGGTGGTCATAGCAAAGCACTCCGGGGTCCTCAAGGCAATTAGAAACAGACTGAAATTCTTGGAGGGGCAGATAGCAGACTACGAACGCCGCCAGCTCCTAGACCCGAGCCTGCCTGGGGATGACACCCTGCAAGAACTTTTGAAAGAATTCCACGAGGAAGCGGACAGGGAGGTACGACATTTAGGAAAGTATGCGACGGCCCGCGCGTATGGGGAGAGTGACCGCCCGGGTGCACTGCTTGCCAGGATTATGAAAGGCACTAGACGCAAACAGTCTGTAGCGGAACTGCGCTCCACTGGAGGAGTGTTACTCACAGAGGAGACACATATACTGGCGGAATTCAGGAGCTTCTATGAGGAGCTATACACCACTAAAATTTCGGGGGTGGAGGGCCAAATTGACAATTACCTTAGCTACATTAAGATGCCATTCCTGGAGAACTGGCAGAGGGAATTCCTAATGGCCCCTATCCACTGCGAAGAGATATCTGACGCGTTGGCCACCATGAGAGCGGACAGTGCCCCCGGGATAGATGGTCTGACGGTGGCCTTTTACAAGGCGTACAAAGATAAGCTACTCCCCCACCTCTCCACCCTCTTTGACGAAATTTGCGAAAATGGCGCTATGCCCCCCTCTATGCGGGAGGCGCACATCGTTACTATACTTAAGCCTGGCAAGCCCAGCGACATGCCGGGCTCATACCGCCCTTTGTCCCTTCTCAATGTGGACGCTAAACTATACGCAAAAGTACTGGCGACCAGACTGGCCCTGGTGGCGCCCGAATTGGTGGCCCCGGAGCAGGCTGGGTTCATCCCGGCTAGGAACCTCACTTACAATATACGCACGGTCCTGGGAGCCATGCAACACACCAGGCACGATACCAAAGCCATCGCGGTCTTTCTGGACATGGAGAAGGCCTTTGACTCTGTGGAATGGCCCTTCATGCGCAAAGTACTGCAGAAGCTGGGGCTGGGAGAGATCTTCCTCCAACTGCTAGGCGCCCTTTATCACCAGCCCACGGCCAGAGTCAGACTGGGAGATGCAGTCTCGGAGCCGATCTCCATCAGCAGAGGCACGAGACAGGGGTGCCCTCTTTCCCCGCTGCTCTACGCCCTAGTGGCGGAGCCACTGGCGTGTGCGATTCGGGAATACCACTCGTACGAGGCCATCAATTACCCCACCTATAAGTTGGGTATTTCCACGTATGCGGACGACACCCTTCTTTACGTCAGGGACCCGGCCAATAACATTGCGTCGGTACTGAGGGAGGTTGTGAGGTTTGGCGCGTTATCCGGGCTGAAGGTTAACTGGGAGAAGTCAGTCGCCTTCCCACTGACCCCAATTACTGTCCCCTTCGAGATGGACTACCCGCTCCAATGGTCCTCTGAGCCGATAAGATATCTGGGCATTATGCTGCACACGGACCCGGACGTCCTGCTAAGGGAGAACTACGGGGTTGCCTACAGCAAACTCGTGGATAACGTTGAACTCTGGATTAAGCTCCCGCTGTCACTGGTGGGACGGATCGCCTTAATGAAAATGGTCATTCTCCCGAGGTTCCTATTCCTATTCAACAATCTCCCGATTGTCCTCTCGAAAGCCTTCTTTGCCACTCTAAACAAACTCCTGGTGAGATTGGCGTGGGCCGGGAAACAACCTAGGGTGCAATGGCGGGTACTGCAATTACCGTACGAGCAGGGGGGATTGGCGGCCCCAGATCTGGAGCGCTATTACAGGATCGCACAGGCCTCCCACCTCCACACTTGGATTCATGGCAACCAAGACATTCCGCATGTGATCCTGGAACGACTGTTCGCAGACCCTACCCCACTTCCCGCTACCATATGCGGCCCCAAAGACCGTAGGGTTGGCGTTCTGGACTCCTTGCTATCCACCAACCACGCATGGCATTCCATTGTGCAGAGGCAAAACAAGGAGCTGATGTACGCTCCCAACATGCCTATACAATGGGCGCTCTGGCTGCCGACCTTGGCGGAACCGGGTGTCCACAGGGCCCTCCACGAACTAGGTGCACACACTCTGGGGGACCTATTTGTGAATGGCAGGGCGAAGACGTGGGCGCAGATCTCGCATCGGAGGGAGAGCTCCACGTTACTCCAACGCTTTCAGTACCATCGAGTCCGTAGTGCCCTCTCGGAACTACTGGGCCCGGATATGGAGGAACCCCCTGCAGTCCCGGAACTGGTGTATGTTATAGACAGCGACTCGCCAAAGAAGCTGCTCACTAGGCTGTACAGGATAGGACACGATCACACGGCACTGCGCTACACGAGGGCGCGATTAGCCTGGCAGGCTGACCTGGGCACCCACGTCGATGATGACATGTGGGCATACTGCTCTGCGGCCACAAGGCGCCTTTCCCTGAACGGGAGGCACCGTTTGGTCCACTTTAAATTTTTGCAAAGGGTATACCATACACCGGAACGGCTCCACAGGTACGTCCTCCGCGACTCCCCACACTGCGAGAGGTGCCGGGCACAGGTTGCGGACTTCTTGCACTTAGCCTGGTACTGCCCGGGGGTCCAGAGATACTGGGCAGGCGTATTCGCTGAAATGAGCACTATAGTGGAGGTGGACCTGGCCATGGACCCAGCCCTCGCCCTAATGGGCTATACGAAATCGATGCCCGTCTCGATTAGGAAGCTGGTGGGCATGGGGATGCTCCTTGCGAAGCGAGTAGTTGCATTATGTTGGATGAGGGGGCCATTACCTACACTCAAGCGATGGGCTAGCGATATGAAGTACTGTAACACGCAGGCGGATACATACAGTGAGCTCCTTCCGCCCAGAAGCCGCCCCAAGAACTTTTGGGGGCTGTACCAGACCCACTTGTCCTCTAGGACGGACGGGGATGTCTCGGAGGAAGGGGAGGGAGAGGAACTGGAGAGTGTCCTGCAAGAGCCACCTGATTCACCTGCCCGGTGTGTTCCCCCGCACACCTAGCGCGCTTTAGGCGTTAGGAAACACCCCATCCATAGAGGCGTGAGGTGGGAGGGCTACACCTTAGATGGAGGAAAAGTGGTAGGCTGCACTAGACACAACAGGTGTTAGCGACGCCTGAGGACTTACTCGGGGAGCACAACTGAGGGACCAGTTATGGGGAGGGGGGGTGTTCACGGGGTTAGGGTTTGGTTGGGAGAAAACGTAAAAATTTACTGCTTTGTTCATTTATTCCAAATGCACGATACTCAGCAGATGGTACTAGCCTACAGAGGAGAATTTCCATCCATCGACCTCCGGCTAGCGCTTATATTGGACTCTATGATGTTAAGGTATACTGGTACATGCCATTGTTGTTGCACGGAGACCTAATGCCGGCCCGAGATGGGTTGTAGGCAAGCTTTTTCTGTACTTTGTGAGGTGCTTTTTCCTAATAAAATAAATTAATAAAAAAAAAAAAACCTTCTCCTACTTCACAGTGGGCACAAGGTATAAATAATCAACCCTCAAATCCAACTCTTCAGTACACCTCTTGACCTGTGCAAGACACAGAAGGACTGCTGTGCTGTTCTGCCAGAAGGACTGCTACTCTGTTGTCCTGCTTGCCTGCTACATGAGTGAAGAACTGGACCTGCATTTTGAGCCCAGGATTAACAGATGACACCAATGGCCAGTTGGTTGACCTCCTGATCAAAAGCCTCAGTGACAGAAAAAGGCTCCAAGCACTTATAAGCCATCACCTGGACTATGTCTATTGTGAGTCCAACCCCCCAAGAGGGGGCACCCCAGTCCCAAACCCTTGGAAGTGGGTCAGAAGGTAATTTGTCCTCCATGCTATGGTCCTGTGGCAGAACTGATGCCGCACAATGTCTCTCCTCGCAGCTCTTCTGTGGAACTGCCGATGCGCGATGTATCCCTGACACAGGACTTACCATCTCAGCCAGCAATCTCCTTTGAATCTCCGCTGAGCAACAAATCCCTAATACAGGAATTTGCATAGCAGCCTCATTGGGACCACTAATGTGCAACGCACCCTCGAGGCAGGCCTTCGCATTGCATCGTAAGCTTCTTGTCAACAGCATCCTCAAAGACAAGACAGGATCCCGCATTGCAAGCCCTGTGACGTCTTCAGAAATAGCCTGTGCATGTCGCATCTTCGATGCAGGACTACACATCGCAAACCCTTCATCGACGGCATCCTCTATGATGAAGCAGGGCCTAGCATTGCAGCTTCTCAGAACCACGACTGCATGACGCATCCTGGACGTGGGCTCTTGCAACGCTCTGCAACCAAGATTTAAGGTACCCTTGTTCAGCAAATCTAACTTGGTCCCCGTTTCTGCTCGCCGCACCATTTTGGTTGGCCTCAACTTGTGAATTTGCCCCAGTTCGGCGCAACCAGATAGTTGACACTTCTAGGCACACTTTTTTACTAAAACGTTTAAAATTGTGTATCTCTGTTTCTACTGATCGGATTTTTGTTATTTTGGTCTCTAATAATTAATCTAATTATGCTCTATTGTTCTAAATTGGTGTGGGATTTTTCATGTGTTGAGTTTTTACTTTATTCCTGTTTGAAGTGCTGCATAAATACTTTACACATTGCCTCTAAGTTAGGCGAACTGCTTTTGTGCCAAGCAACCAGGGAGTTAAGCCCAGGTTAATTTGGGGTTTGCTCGTGTTTCACCCTGACCGAAATTGTGGTTCCTGCTTGAATATGGTTTCACCCCTCTCAACCAGTAACCCAATTTCTAACATCCACTGAAGGCTTAGGCCAAATGCTAGGCTCTGGTTCAATTGATGTCATTTTGAACCCTTGAGTTCAAAATGAACTGAGCTTTCTTGTGGCTTCTGCCTGCTACCCACGCTCTAACCTCATGCACTAAGAATGGAAGACAAAGCATAAAACTTTGATTTCAAACAGGAGTGAGAAAGGCTTAATGTAATCTATTTGCTGAATTATAGAATGTGAGACCAGAAAACCTGAAAAAAAACTACTACTTGACCAAATTGTGTAATCATAGGCAGTTTATATATTTTATTGTACCTCCTATTTTTTTCATTTGCATATAAGAAAATCTTGAAATATGTAAGGATGTGTGCTGTATAAAAAACCCTCTTGAGTTTGACTTAACGGACTATAATTTTGAACTGTGTAAAATAATAATCTAGTGCACTTGTAAGGTGCACATGATAACTGACATGCCTCTGAGTTTACCAGAGACATGCCAGCATTTAGTAAAAATTGCACTATGGGAGGTGCGAGCAATCTGCTTTGGACTGTCTAGGTTGGAACTGGGTCAATAGCTGTGCAGGTGTTCGGCCTGTCCTCCGCTCTGATTAGCCACATACCTAGTGGGGGGGTTTCACTGCTGTTGAAGGCACTATGAGCTCACACCTGGAGTTTGGGAGACTACTATCAGTGACCCCGACCGCCACTGTTGACGGCTATGGAAAGTAAATTTGATGCCCTACTGATCACCATCGAAAATTCTAGAACCTGGAACAGTTTATCTTGAGCGCCGTCAGGTGCTGGAAGATGCAGCCGCAATTGCCAAAAGTACACAATGCAGCAGCCCTGATGCAAACTCGCATCAATCTTCCAGTGGGGACAGCTCAGTGGAGTTGTGGCCTTCCCAAACAGATTTAATACATCCACCGGAGGTGACCCCCGCAGACACCAGAGGACATCACATGATCTACAGGGATGTACACGGACAGGAGCTGCCTGCAGCGCGTGGATCCCCACCTCACTTGAGGAATGGTTCCATTTACCATAGTATACAGAGCCTAAATCTCACACATGTATTAGCAACAGTTCCATTTTCACCATAACTGAAAGGGGTCCCCAGTGAACTGTCCTTGTTTGCTTCTTGCTCTCTTCCCTACACTGAAATACTTGTTGGTGGACGTTTAGTTCTTAGACCCTGGTTTGTGCGGGCACCCAATGGCATTCTGCCCTTCTTGTATGCAAGATGTTGAGCTGGATCCTTGGGGCAGATACACTCTTGTGCTGGGTAAGCTAAATGGTAGGCGAATACTAATATGCCCCAAACACAGATCACACATCATATCTGTAGTGGGGGTACCATAGCTATTACACAGCGCGTTTAATAGCATACTAGATGTACACCTAGATCGATCGTTTGACCGCCACACAGTGCAGCTTCACCAAACGCCAGAGCTCTAGCAAGCAGGTTAGATAACTGGGACCATGTAGAATGCTACAGCTAAGATATACTCCATTTACTCTACGCTGCACATGCTACATGTGCGACTAGAAAGATTGATGAGCACGTTGGAGGTAGGACAGCATGTCATGCGCACTTATTACATGGGCTGTACACATTCAGACCATAAGCCACAGTATGTGCTGCTGGCATGGAACACGACACGCCCCCCAATTCTCATTTGGAGGTTACAACCCACTACCCTGGAGATTCCTTGCAGCAGTGAGCACAGCAATCACAGAGTATTTTGATAACAAAGATGGGACAAAAAACACGCGCTCACTAAAATGAGATGCTTTCAAAGTAACACTCCGAGCGCATGCCTAGGCTTAACGGGGAACATTCGTAAACTGCTTGATACGGACCTGATACGAGTGAAATGGAGGCTATTACGATTGGAAGTGGCGGCAGCAGAAAATCCTGAGGGACATGCTGAGCGAGCAGTCCTACCCTGCTCACTCAGCCAAAACCCATGCTGAAGCAGACAAAGTGGGATCCCTCCTAGCCAGGCTGATCTGTCAAGATCGCCTAGGTGGCCCTATAAGTGGACTGGGATCAACAAACTGTACTCTCTTGCATTTGCAGAGAGACATTCAAGCGGAACTGGTATGCCATTACACAACACTCTAAGACTCGCAAGCACAGATGACTCCACAAGACTTGACATCTTATATGTCTACTGTGACACTTTCCACACTCTCACTAGAGCAAAAACAGGAACTTGACAAGCCTATTACATCCCTTGAGATGCAGGAGGCAATAAGAGCCTTGGTGAGGGGCAGCACTCCAGGCCTGGACGGTCTACCAGCGGAATTTTATAAGACTTGTGCTCCGCTGCTGGCACTCCGCTTGCAGACTATGTATACTGAGGCTCTTGTCCTTGTGTGAAGCGCTCCTGGTTTCAATACCCAAATCTGAAAAAGACCCAGGGGCTCTGGGATCCTACAGACCGTTGTCTCTTTTAAACACCGACTACAAGGTCCTCGCGAAGGTGCTTGCCGATGGGTTGTAGCTGCTGATACCCTAATTAATACATACGGACCAAAATGGCTTTGTTCCAAATCGCACAACCTCTCTCACTCTACGCAGGTGTTTCAGAATATTGAATTATACTCCGGTGACATGGCCGTGGTTGGGCTGCTGGGTGCTCGATTTGGAAAAATCGCTTGATTTGCTTGAGTGGTCCTATTTACTGGCATACTCCCACACTACGGCTTTGGCACCCAATTTTTCAAATACGTTGGGCTCCTATACATGCTTCTCCTATCCTGAGTAAAGACTGGGTCCTGACTGTCGGACCCTATTCGTATAGGTCGCTGCATCAGGCAGGGATGCCCCCTGTCGCCACTACTTTTCTCACTGACGATGAAGCCCTTGGCAACCCTCCTGCGGGCTGGTGGAACAAACTGGGGCCTTCCATTGGGAGATGGCACACACTCTGTATCCTTATGTGCAGATGATTTACTTATCTATCTATGGGACAATACTGCTACCCCTGCAGTGGTTGTGAATATCCTCCAGCACTTTGCTTCCATATCTGGCCTACATGTGATTCGGAGCAAATCGTTCTCATTCCTGTTTGACACTGCTGTGCCCGACTCCAATATCCTAGTGGACACAACTCAACTTACCAGGAAGCCTAATGTGTTTAGATATTTGGGAATTAAGTTCTATCATTCCTCACAAGATCTTTTTGAAGGTAACTTGGGCCGTTCTGTCACATCGCTGCACACCCAGATGGTCTTCTGGAAGTCGCTCCCACTATCCATGACGGGTTGTGTGGCGCTCCTTAAAATAGTGGTGCTTTCCTGTCTATTATATTATTTTGCAAACCTTTGAGGTCTTTTGAAGGAGTGATACGTGACTTCCTTTGAAACAAATCGCTCTGCAAGGGCTGCGCTGTCAAAACTATATTTGCCAACAAATCGCGATAGCTTTGCAGTACCCAATTTTGAGCACTATTTCTTAGTGGCGCAGCTACAGTGGGTGACACGCTGGCTAGCAACACTGCACCTATCAGATATGGCCTCGCTGCTACCGACTTGGAGCAATGCAACCTTATTTCAAGTTTTCATCCACGCGCCCGACCCCCTCATTACCAATGCCTCTGTTAATACAGGTAGCTCACCAATGTTGTAAGTGTTGCTTATACGTCACACGTCGCACTTTCCCATGCACCCCAGAGCTGGCACTATTGGGTACACCGCATGGTAATAGCTTTCCCACTAGAGCAGAGCTCATGGACTGGGAGGCTGCTGGGCTACCTTTATTGGGATGGCGCTCTCTCTCACCATATGACGGTTTTGATTGAAGAAAATTGGCTCCCATCGGGTCAATTTCTGCTACATGCTTCACTTATATGGACTTTGTTTCAAAGATGAGGGGAAATACCAAATCAACCACCTACTCACCTAAATATGCAATACCTGCATGCTCTAGGGCATGGGAAACAGGCTAGCCAATTCGCTGCATACTTTTGCAGCGCCTCCCCCTCACACAGCTACGCAACAAATGGGAAACTGATTTGAGTTGCCCATATACCGATAAAAGAATGGGAAGCTCTACTGGAAAGCCCTATCAGGATCCCACGCAATGATAGATTCCGGCTTTTGTTCTATTCAGGAGCACTCTGTCACAAATTTATCATCAAAACCGGGTGTGGTAGCCACAGTCCTTTTCAGACAGCACATTTTCCATTGAAATGACTACTAAATGTGCACAGGCATCACTTTTACTGGTTAAACTATATAGCGCACAAACTATAATGTCTTTTAAGGAATATTTGTCATTCGCACTTTACAAAGTAAAGTGTCTTGATTTGCTTCCATCACAATTTGGAATTAGAAAAAAAGTGCTTCATTTGTGATTTCGCGTTAATTTATTTTTAAATATTTATACAGTTCAATTATAGGTATTTCAATTGTGTTGTGTGTTCGAAGAAAACAACATCGTAAAGCCTTTCTTCTCATACCAACGCGATTTTTGGGTAACACCCTTTATCAGCCAGGCTAGCTTGAATCCAGTGGAAAAGCGAGCAAGGGACCCATGTCTGGGCATACCCTGCCAACTTAGGGCGAACAAAGCAAACACAAGGAGATGATGGACGGAGCGCTGAAGCTACTGAAAGATACCTGCCCTCCATGTCGGTATAAACAGTGGAAAGCTGGAAGGGCAATTGTTTATGTATAAAGATACACTCCCCTTGATTAAGTCCTATAACTAGAAAAGAAGCGATGCGTCCCCCATACAGATGTGAATGTGGATGGTAGTCTGGGGGACAGGTGAGTCTCTCGTAAGCAAACAGTATCGACATTGTAGCGTTGTAGACACTGGAGCACTTGTTTACCCTTGCACAAATCATTCAGACCCCTTTGTTCCAGGTCATAAGGGTGATGTCTGCAAATGGGTGGATATTAGTGTTTAGTGACATTGAGTAGTAATAGCAAAAATGAATGTATGTAAAGTGATACGGTACAAACTTAGAACAGTGAATCAGGAACTTCAAACATATGAAAAAATACTCATATTTCGCACCCGCCTCCCCCTCCCATACCTGGAAGACCTTTGCCAAGTAAAACCCAACCACACCAGAATTTTAAAAGACATTATCCCTCTAACCATTGGGTGGTAACAAATTGACATATGTGTGTATACCACATGGGAGGTGGCAGTGCCCCGACTGGTTCCCATTCCTGGTAGGAAAGGATAAAGAATTAAACACTTCTATCTATCTGGAAAACACTTTCTGAATGAGCACAAAGATAGTAATTTGTAAAGGTTCAGTGTTTGTGTGTCATCGTTCCTGCAATGAATCAGTAATAAACATGCCAAACTCTAGGACATCAACCAGCAGAAAAGAGATCAGCACTGGCACTGAAATTGGATGTCTGGTGGTGACATCACCAGGGAGATACACCGCTATGAGGGTCGTTCTTCGTAGTATTGTCAGCAAAAAGTCCACATCAGTTGGATTGTCAAACAGATGCAGTTTACCATTCACCTCCACTCTGAGACATGCTGGGTATTTCATGCCAAAACGAAGTCCCAAGTTGTGTAGGGTAGCCTTTACTCCAGTATCCTTGAGGCATGCCTCCTAGAACATCGCAGTAAAGTCCGGAAACAAGGAGATGGCCGATCCCTGCCAGTTTAATGGGCCTTTTTCTCTAGCCAGACGTAGGGCAGTGTCTTGTTCTTTGAAGTTCAACAATCTAGCAATGAGTGACCTCGGTGGGTATACCAGGTTTGGGCATGGACCAAGCAAGCGATTGACCTTCTCAAACATGAAGGTTGGCGTGATAGAGTATTTACCAATCATGTTCGTCAATAGTTGCTCAACAAACTGATCCAGGCGGCCAGTATTTGTGGATTCTGGTATTCCTAAGATACAGATATTATTCCACCTGCTCCTTGCCTCCAAAACCTCATTTCTCATTTTTCATTGCTGCTGTCTTTATGAGTCTTTCCAAACGATCCAATTTTTTACTGTTTGGGCCACTTCATCTGCCAGATTTGACACTCTCTCTTCAGCAGTGTCGAACCTATGCTCATTGCGGTCAAGATGCTCGCCCAGCTCATCTAATCTTTCATCTAAACTGTTGAATCGTCCATCTAGGGCTCGAAAGCCCAATCGAAGCTCCCTCATGATTGCCAGACAGCGAGGTATGCCCCGCATCTTATGTACCATACTCTCAGCCATCGCTTCATTCTGTGTAGCGCCAGGAGGCTTCAACGTATCAAAGGTTAATCAGCTCTGTTTAGGATCTCCTCAAACCATAGCCTGTGTGTAGCAGTGCGTGGAGTGGAAATCCGGTCCAAGCAACTACTCACAGCCCTCTGCTAGTAGTTTCCGCTGAGCTCAGTTATGCTGCAGCAGACAAGAGCACAGGCAGAAGACTAATGTGGTGCTTATAATGGTGTTAAAGGCAACCACTGCAAGGAGTTATGAGGTACCCACTAGTTCTCAGAGGAAAGACCCACAGCCGCCTGCCCTGGAGCAGTCCACAAGTAGGAGCAGGAGGGGGTGCAGAGCTGCCAATGGTCACACGCAAGTAGTTTATGGTGGGATAGAGTTCTTGCCTGTCCCAGCAGGTAGGAGCGGCCTCATCAGCCAGGGCACATGCAGGCTGGGCAACTGGGTCTGAGGTGTAGGTTCCTGTGGGTCAAGCTATGTTCATTATAAAATGCCTTGCCAGAGCTTATGCAGCCATGTCAGTGGTGACTGATGGGATCTCCAATGTGTTGCAGGATTGGTAGCTAACAAAGGTTGAGAGCCTCCAGCCCATGGGCCACACAGGGACCTTCATCCCCCATGCATCGGGCACTGAGGCAGCTGACCCGCAGGAGCTTCCGATGGGGCCAGGCGCTGGGCCGCAGCTGAAGATTAGGCCCTGGTCCCCGCAGCAGTAGGTGTGGTTCACAAGGTCTGAGCACAGGCCCAGTAATGTTCAAATGTCACCCAGTGCCGGTGAAGGTTGTCAGCAGATGCAGGAGAAGTATACAGTGTGTGCAGGGAGGAAGCAAGGCAAATAGTAGGCAGCGGCCCGGCCCAAAATTGCCCGATGGGTGGTTCCCCAGGCTCACACGTGGACCCCGCCACCTCTGGGTCTCCGGGAAGACCTCGGGCCGGCCTTCACTGGCTTCTGGGTGCTGTTCACCAGCGCATATCCCACTTGACTATTGCGTCAGGCTCGCATCTCCTCTCATTACAGCTGCGAGAACATCAGGTGGGTCGCCATCCCGGCACCGCAGAAGCAGGGCCTCAGGTGGGAGTCACTCCAGCAGCACAGGTCTACCCATTCGCAGTTGGTGGAATTAATCTGCGGGCCGGTGGGGTGAGGTGGGGTCACAATGTGTGGCACGGCAAATTGTCGCTTTATCGGAACACCCAGGCAGCGCAATGCAGTGCCTCTGAAACCACAGCGGCGTAGGTCTCCTGCGTCACCGCCGTGAAGCCAGATTAGAGCGAGGGCCCAGCCAATGCCCCAGATGACTCGGGTCGCCATCCGCAGTGTCCATGCTGCCCCTCCTCACATCAAGATGGTCCCAGGTACGGCGCCAGAATGTGCAGTTAACTGGCTATCCTGGATGGCAGCGTTTAGGTCGGTTTATGGCTAGGATGACGGGGATTCCGGCGGAGCCTCAACTTCGTGCAGCCATTACAGTCGGCGGTTTGGCCACGCCCTCCTTCTCTGCCTCTGTTAGTGGGGGCGCTTTTGTAGTTCTCCTGTGAGACAAGATGAAGGGAGACTGAGTGTTCAAGTAAATACAAGTCACACCCTGTTGTGACTTATGCATTGGTAGCCACAAAGCTCCAATTGTCAGACGGCTAACCACCTACTCCTCTCCTATGAAAATAGCCTTTGCCTTCTTTTGGTGGTGAATAGTGGCCAGGGATCTATCTGGAAATCTGGGCTGGCGGATGGCAGTGTCCTCGAGCCTCTTTTTTTGGGCAGGTGCGCAGGTCTGAGTTTTTCAACTTTTTTTGTGATCAATGTTCTGCAGCATAATGGTCTTAACGCCCGTTCAACGAGACCCAAGACTACTAGTGAGTACCTTTTTATATCCGCTCAAAACTTTTTGGACTTTAATTTCCAGAAATGTGTGTTTTGATAATGTTTTACTTTTGATACTCCTATGCTCTAATATACTCTATTATATAGTTCGCTGAAGCGTGTTTAAAATGTAAAAAAAATATTTACAATGATTCCTTGGTGTTGAATGTGTTCGGTTTCATTTTCCACAGACAGTGCTTCGAGTCTGGGACTGCTTGTTCTTCGAGGGATCCAAACTCCTCTTTCGAGTGGCCTTAACTTTAATCAAACGGCACCAGGCTTACATCTTGGAGGCAAAAAACTTTCCTGATGTCTGCGAAAAATTTAAAGTAATCACGAAGGGATCTTTTGTCACGGATTGTCACACGTTCATGCAGGTGAATTTATTTTTTATTTCATTGCCATGCGAGCGTTGTCCGATTTGTTGATTAATAATCAAAAATATTATTAAGGCAGCGGGCTTTTGCTTCTGGCCTGACCCCGAAATGCCATGCTTCTGTTGCGGTGTTGCCTATTAATGACTGTCCTTGCCAGCTAAAAGTCTTAGTACCGGGTAACAGGCATTTCCCAGAAGGCATGGCTGGTTATGAAAGTCCTAATTCAGCGTTCTCACATGATTACGGTCACCATTATTTTTATTGAAAATTTGTATATTTCTAAATGTAGTACAACCCCACATCTGCATGCTCACCACGCTGGTTGCATAGCTCCTGCTGCCTCAATTGTTAGTGTGTCTCACATTTCTGTCTCTTGTCCCATTGAATGATATTATGTTCCTTTTTTGAATAAGATTTTATAAAGTTGGTAAAAGAGGGTGCAAGCCCCTAAAATTGATTTAAGAAGTGTTTGTCATGCTCCCTGTTCATGAAGATTCACAACCGCAGCCTAACCCACTCTCTGCCTTTCCTGCAGCTCTCCCACTCTTAAAATGAACTTTCTCTGTTAACAAACCTCTTCACTTTAATCCCAGCCAGAATGACCTGTTTGAAAGAAATGAGTTTCATGTAATCATTGGCGCCTGTTGCCAAATTGAAGCCTGTTAAGCCTTTTTAGAAAGTCTCCAGTTTTCACTGCTTTACTAAAATGATCTACTTCGGTTCAGTTCGGTTCAGTTCAACTTCATTCGGATACAATAGTAGCCATAAAAGCACAGAATATAAATAGATCACAATGATTGAAAAGATAACAATTCCATGTACAAATATCCAAAATAGCTAGTGCACGAATATATATACGTCATAATGATTAAAAAAAGGTAAAATTCCATGTACATATATCCTAAGTGGCTATTGCAAGAACGATCATCATATTGATATATACAACTAATTGATCTGCTTCGACTGTGCTGCCTATGAGCAGATTCTTGAAAATGACTGAAACTTGCTGCATCGCAGAATTTCATTTGAATCCCCGGCTTTATTAAACACCTTGCTCTTCGGAGTTGCATACAGTTTTTTTCCAGCCTTTGCTGCATCTCTAGAGGAGCATCTACCATGGATGCTTGAATTTGTTTACCTAGGCCCAGAAAGATGTTATACGGATTCTTTAATTTGTTTGCCTAGGCCCAGAAAGATGTTATATGGATTCTTGAATTTGTTTACCTAGGCCCAGAAAGATGTTATACGGATTCTTGAATTTGTTTACCTAGGCCCAGAAAGATGTTATATGGATTCTTGAATTTGTTTACCTAGGCCCAAAAAGATGTTATATGGATTCTTGAATTTGTTTACCTAGGCCCAAAAAGATGTGATAAATTGCCAAAGGATGACAAGCCTCTATAGGTGGTAAGCAAACTGTTTTCCAACCGCCACTCAAAAAAACGACATGTTTCACACCAGACTTGCACGCAAGGGCATGTACCAGGCAAAGGAAAACACAGAAGATATTGAAAGGCATACCACATTTGTAGAAAAATAGAGTAAACCCTGTAAAATATAACACATGCACACCACATTATACAAAGAGCTTCAGTGAATACACAAGACGTAGAACACAGTATATGGTTTTATTCCTAGTATAATACATCGTCTATAATTCATCGCTACCAAACAGTTTTACTTCAAATCGAAGTGAAGCAAACTCCTAGGTTGATAGTTTGCATGACCAGAAAATTTGAATCTAGATTCAACTGACCCACCTTCATCAAGAGCCAATAATAATCCATAACTAACTCCTTAAGGATGCTCTCCATGACTCCATTAGCTGATGGAGGAGCAAAGTTACTGTTCTGCTCCTAAAAGCGAGGACTTCTATCAATCCTTTTGTCAGTCTCCACTTCTAAAAAAAAAAAAAAACTCCACAGACCTTCCACTCCTTTGTCGTCCATCAAATCACTCATACCAGCAACCTGCCTGAGCCTCCTAGATCTGCCATCTTGCATCACATCACAATTATAATTCTTACTTACTTAATAGTCTTTATTTCGATCACAAGATCATAAAAGATATACATTCCATTCTATACAAAATTTAAAAAGCATATTAAACAACATTAGTGATCAGCATAAAAACTAGAGTTAAAAATGTAACACAATTTTGGGACTGTCTCAAGACTTCAAGTTTCCTTACACATCATTTTTACAAGACGACATCGAGCGTACCACATGGAGGTTAAAAATTTAGATAGAGCAAAAACTACAGTGGGGGATAAGTTTGTCTTTAGGACTCTGTAAGCGGGTAGAAAGGTTCTGAATCCCAGATTCCTGAGCAAAGGGACTAGCCAATATTTCCTGCTCCTCTCATAGCCCCTGCAAAAGAAGACAACATGAACGTCATTCTCCTTTGGATGTCCACATGCAGGGCAAATTTCTGAAGAGGAGCGAGAAGACCAGGATGCTGTGAACGATGCTAGGGGAAGAGTTCCATATCTCCATTGGAGAAATCATTTCCTGATTAGTTGTGGACAAATGGCATCTAGGACGCTTTCGAGAGGAAACTTTTGTTTGTATGAACTTGTTGGACAGTGACCCCTCCCGTGCACCGTCCATGGCTCTAAGGAGCATGTGATCGTAATAAGCTCTCGCCAGTGCCTTTTTTGGGGTCTTTGGGCAGATGTTTAGTGGGTCTATCCATAGTTCAGAGAGTCCAATTGCCTCCAGCGTTCTCCTTATGTAGATCAGCCATGGCACTGTTTTGGCATTGGGTAACTCTAAGAATTCCTGCAACTCCGCTCTGTAGTTTGAAAGGTCTGGGCTACTCCATAGACGCCTCCAGAATGTCAAGGGCTTTAGGCCCAGCTCCTCCGTTATTGGTCGAATATCCAAGTCCAGTCTGAGCGGGAGTAATGGAGTACTCTGTGGAAGAGCAACAATCTGTCTCAGGAATTTATTTTCAGTTGTTAATAATTTGGACGATGGAATGTGCCCCTACAGCTCACCCCCATACGTGACACCACCCCGGGCTTGGACTTTATAGATGTGAATAATGGGGCTAAGTGGACGGAAGGGGGATTTATTCACCAGTCTCATAGTGCCACCCGCCAACTGTGCCAGTTTGATGTTCACTTTCGACTGGTGGGGTGACCACGTTAGGTGTTCATTAAGAGTGATCCCCAGGTATTCAATTGTGTACACCCGTTCCAAATGGACTGCTCCCAACCTTGGTGGGCCTCGATTATGCGGCTTCGGGTTGAGGATCATATATTTGGTCTTTTGTGGGTTGATTTCAAGTCCCCGATCTAAACAGAACTGTAAGAACCTGTCCAAGACACGTTGAATGCCCATAGGGGATTTGGACAGCAGCAGGGTGTCATCTGCAAACATGATTGCAGGCACCCTGCTGCCAGTCAGCTTGGGGCGTCAGTGTTGGGAATCCTGGTTAGGTGGTCAACTATCCCGTTCATAAAGAGGCAAAACAGGGTCGGTGCAAGCACGCAACCCTGTCTTACCCCTCTGCGAACGGGAAACCTTTCGGTTAAGTTGCCACCTCTGCCACACCTAACGCCGGCATAGTTGTTATGAGGCAATCTCATCAGGATAGCCAAAATATCTCCAGGGACATTCAACTCCTCCAAATCTTTCCATAATTTCACTCTTGGTACTAAATCAAAGGCGGCACGCAAGTCTACAAAGACTGTATACAGGGTGCCGCCCTCGATTATAGCTGTCCTCCAGTATAGGAGGTTCAGCCTAAAAATTTGGTCTGTTGTGGACACCCCCTGTCTGAATCCCGCCTGATAGGGAGTCAGAATGCCATCTCATCTACCCAGTCCTGTAGTCGATTCAGAACCAGTCTCCCAAAGAGTTTCTGGGATATGTCAATAAGACTGATTGGGCGGTAGTTGGCTGGGAGCAGAGGGGACCCCTTTTTGTAAATTGGGACCACCTCTGCGCCCAGCCAAGTATCCGGGACCTCCATACCCCCCAGGATGGCATTAAATATCAATGTGAGGTATGGGGCCCATATCCCTGGTTCTTGCTTGAATAAGTCCCCAGGTACCCCATCAAGACCGGGGGCTTTTCCGGCGGAAAGCCCAGCTATAGCCGCCCTCACCTCTTTTTCTGTGAAACGGTCGCCACATGTGCCTAGACCTGGCGTACTGTTTGAGATGTTGGGAGACCTTTCTTCTGCTGAATATAATGCCTTGAAATGGCTCTGCCGGGAAACATCCTTAACAACGATGTTTTAACCACGACTTACCTGAACAACGAAGGCAGAACAACTACTTTCCTAAACCACGACTTTTCTTGAACAACGAAGCCCGAACACCGAGGAAAGGAGAGTGACATAGCACGTCACTCCTCTCCGCCCCCCACCCCTCATCGACCCTTGGAATCATTCTTTTGGCAGTGCAGAGGACTGCCAAGGCATGACAATGCGTACACTTTGCCCCCTGGAACAATGCGTGGCACGTCACTCCTGTCCGCCCTCACCCCTTATCGACCATTCGAAATGGCTTTCGCAAACCAGCAACACCTAATTATCTGCCATGTATTAGAGTGAAAACGGGGGAGAAACACCCCTGCATAATTTAATGCAGAGTAAAACAAGACATACTACACGGCAAAGTATGGAATCAGATCGAAAAGAAAAAGTTATCGTTATGAAAAATAACCTTTGATCTACATTATTGCAAAAATCACATACTTATTTTGTGTAGAAAAGCGATTACATGTCATGCAGATTAAAGCGGTTAATAAACCAAAGCAACTTTGTAAAATTTGGTAGTTTTGCATCATAAGAAAGTCATAGATATATTAGTCAGTCGCTGTCTTTTTTACTCCAATACTCTTATGTGCTTGGTCCTCAATTTTTATTTGAAAGACACTCATTGTTTGTATATATAAAAAAAACAAGGTTCTCGGTTCTTAATCTACGATCTCAACTTTCAGTAAAATATTGACAAATCATTTTTTATGTTAGATGAAATGTAGCTCAAGAACAGTCGACATGCCACTAGATGGCGCATGTGAGTTACAAGTCAAATCTTAAATAATTCATTATGATAGCTGGAATATAACCGTTTTAACAATGATGTTGCGAGTATTGAAATGAAGGACAATATTCAAGCATGCATGAGAATAGATATCCACAAATGGGTTCATACAAAGTGCACAGAACTAAACCACATAGAACTGTAGGTCACTTGAATCTAGTTTGTATAAACTAATCATATTCGTGGTTTAGGAACTCGTTGTTATCAATGTCGTTGTTTGGCATTGCTCGTTGTTAAGCCTTCGTGGTTCAGGAATTTGTGGTTTAGGGAGTAGTTGTTCAATCATACAACCGGCTCTGCCATAGGCTGGGAGCTATATTAGGCTCGATTGCTGAGGATAAATCGTCTGTGCCATTAGAGACTAGGCGCCAGAATTTGCGCGAGTCTCGAGTGGTTAGTGACCTCGAGAGATTTCCCAGTATTCTTGGTCCCATTCGGTCCTCGCATCCACCAAGAGCTTTCTATAAGATCTTCTCCTGTCTTGGATTTCCTCCCTGCTATTGCCACTCTTGATGGCAAGTAGCAGTTTGGTCTTGGATTCCCTACAAGTAGCATTGTACCAGGTCGTCTAGGCTGGGGGTCCTGATCTTTTTCCCGACTTTGAGAACAGATCTAGCTCTAGGGTACTAATTAGCTCAGCATGTGTGTGAGCGAGCTTTTCTCTATTAGCTGGCCCTTCCGCCTCTTTCCCTATCTGGAAAGCCTTCTCCAAGTGCGGAATAATCCTTGCATATAGTTTGGGTAAACTGTCTCCCCTAGTGACCAATTTCTCCCACCTGACTTTCCTCCGGTTATTTTCTAGTAGGAGCCCTGACTTGTCATTATCCGTGCCAAGCGTAGTGGCTTCGTTCCCTGGTGAGATGTAGGAAAGTTCCAGGGCATTATGGTCACTATCCCTTCTCTCAATGATTTTGAAATCAACTACTTGTGGCCACATGGATAGTTTAACGAGAATATAATCTATTCTTGATTCTCTGCCAGTTTTATTGTAAGTACAGATACTAGGTGTGTCTGATTTACAGCGACCATTGCAGGCCCTTAATCCTTGGTTTAGGGTGAGGGCAGTGATCTGCAGGGCCAGGGGGGTCCAAGCTCTCGGGGGAGGTGCCACCGTCACAGGGACGAGCCAACGTAAGTCTTCCTCAAGAGAGGGGCCATCACGTAGACCTGATAGTGGTTCATACTGTGAATTTAAATCACCTTCCACCAGGCATGCAAGTTCCCAGGGAATACCGTCAAGGAACACAGAGAGTTGCTCTATGGTGCTGGATTCCTTAGACATTGGTACCGGCCTGGAATATGTGTTTACGACCACCAATTTCGAGGAATTTGGCCACTCTAATAGGACGGCCAAAATATCATCTGATTCTGTTTCCAGGCAAATAGCCTGGCAGCCTAAATCTGTTGCTATCCATGTCGCGAGTCCTCCCGATGGCCTTCCCCTCCCCCCCCCACTTAGCAGGTTTTAAAAAAAACTGCAAATCCCTGAAATAAGATTTCCTCACGCGCCCAGGTCTCCTGAAAAAGTAGAATGTTTTTAGAGCTAATAAAGGAGGCCCAGTCTGTAGAGTCAATTTTACTGGCTAATCCTGCGACGTTCCACAAAACCAGGGTTAAGGGGCATAGTTTGGTAGAGGATAGGCCCATGGTGGTGTTGTTATTAGCTTCCCTGATCTCCGGAGTAACCATCTGAATTGAGGGTGAATGAGCCGGGGCAGATCTTAGATTAGTACGGGTCGCACTTGGAGCCTCTGTGGAGGACTCCGAGGCTAGATTTAATTCCAATGGGTTTTGTGTCCCTGTGAGCAGAGTGGATAGTGAGAGTGGACTATTCCCCATCCCTTCTAATGCGGGCAGTTCACACCCCCCATTATCCATGCGTCAATCCACCATTTCCAAACTGCTATATCTGTTATAGACAGGGAGATGGGCTGGATAATGCATTCTGTGGGGCCCTGGGATACCTCTTGTAAATCCTCCCCCGCGGCCCCTCCTCCTGTAATAGTTTCCCAGCCTGCATCCTCCTCAAACGGTATAAAATGATCAGTGGGTCTTCCCCTGTAATTGAGAGGACCGCTTCTCTCCCTTCGCCCACTTCCCCATTCATCCAGTAAGTCTTGGTGATGCCCCCATCTTTGATCCTCCAAGTTATATGGACTTGATGGATAAAAGAATGAGAGAGGGAGGGGTTGGATATTACTGGCTTGGTCATCAGAGGCCCAGGCACAGATGTAGGCAGCAGTGCCCGGTTCTCTGAAAGTGACCAGAACACAGTCTCCCCTTACTGATTTTCTGGAGTATCCCACCCACGTAACCCGCCTAACCATAGAGATATTGCTGGTTATTCCTCTCGGAAGCGGTCTGTATGTGGATAACCAGCTAATAACTTTATGTGATGATGTTGTTTCTATTGTTGTAGGTTTTAATTCAGTAACCCCTGCCAAAACTAGCGTGTAAGGGGCAGCCTCTGGTGGGAGGTTGACAGGTTTTGGTTTACGGGTGTAGTTGGATTTCTCTCCCGTAAATGTTTGATCACCCTTGGATTTAGACTGGGTAGGAGCAGTGTCTTTGGGTGTGGGGGTAGTAGTCGGTAAAGCAGTTAGTGTTTGTGGCGTTGGTGGAGGTGCTTTGTTGGAATTTAGGTTAGTCGGGGGTAAAGATGTTTTAGCCGAAGTGGGCGGTGGATTATGGGAATCGGTGAGGG
Organism: Lissotriton vulgaris; assembly: GCF_964263255.1. Lineage (NCBI taxonomy): Eukaryota > Metazoa > Chordata > Amphibia > Caudata > Salamandridae > Lissotriton > Lissotriton vulgaris. Next base: position 139,613 of record NW_028251378.1, on the reverse strand, counting down.
GTAAGTTATTCTTTGCAACTATGGATACGTTACCCTTTTTGGACTTTAGATCAGGGCCCCCTTTTGCTACTTTAGCTGCATTAAGATCAAGTTTCTTTGAGTCAGCTAGCTGCACAGTGGATTTTTCAATATTAAGTAGCCTGGTTTCAATTTTGATCAGTCGAGCTTCAAGGGGGCTCAATAGTGATCTAAGAAGTACACCAATATCCTCCAGTGTGATGTCATCACTGGAGTTATCAGCTGGAGTAGTGGTTGTGGCCATTGCTGGTACCTTTATAGTATGGGTTGTGGGGGTAGTTGTTATGCCCTGCTTTTCTGGGATAGGAACTGTAATACCTCCCTTTGCCCCTTTTCCCCTAGAAGTTTTAGATTTTGGGGATTTTGTCCTGTTAGCTTCTTTGTTGGGACCCCCCCTCTTTTTTTGTATAGCACCTTCCCTGGTCCCCCTATCTCTATCGAGGCTAGGCTTTTGATCGTTAACTACCACTATTTTTGGATCAAGCGGTAAGGGTAAAATTACCGGTGATGTATGTGGCAGTTGGGTGTTTGGGAGGGCCATTATACTCATGTCCTCAAATTCACTGGGAACCTCGATTGTTAAATCCGGGTCAGTGATATTTGGGTTAGGTAGATGAAGTGTTACCTGGTTAGTCTTTTCTTTTGTTATGAGTTCGGTCCTCCCCTCCGGAGTTCTAGCTTGAGCCATTGGCCCAATTGAAGATTTTCTGACCCAGTCTATTTCTTGGGAAATTCTTCTTTCCAAGACCTCAATTTCCTCAATTAACAGAGATCCGGCTTTAACAAAATAATTGTCAATGGGGCCCTTTGCAGCTCCTGCCGCGGCTAATGTAGATTTACTTCTGGTTTCTCTAGTACACATTGTTCCGTAGGAAGAGAGGACCAGATATGGCAATTGAAAAGGGGGAGCCCGGGCCGGGCTCTCACGTACTCGAACGGCCTCAAACTGCCCGCTCTTTGCCCGGTCTTCGCCCCGAGCTCCGTCCCGCGCGCGTCCCTCGTCGCGGTGTTGATTGGGCCGGTAAAGTACGAGGAGGCTGGGGGCGTGGCCGCCGGGGAAAGAGGCACCAGCTGTGTGAAATGGAGGATGCTGGTCCTCGCAGTCCCCCGGTAGGCTCCACGCACTGTACTCTCGCCAAGGGGCTCGACCTGGGCCGTCCTCTACTGGTAGCGCGTGTGCTCTCCGCCGACTGCGGAGCCGCTCACACCAGGGGAAAACAGCCTCAGCGAGGAGATGAGCGGCACCCGCGAAGCGGGTGTCGCGAAAGGTAGCGGACGAACTGGCAGCCTCAAAGTGCAGGCAGGCAGAAGTCTGTAGCTAACCACGTAGCAGAAGGTGATTTCCTGAATGAGGCACCAAACAGTTTTACTTCAAATCGAAGTGAAGCAAACTCCTAGGTTGATAGTTTGCATGACCAGAAAATTTGATTCTAGATTCAACTGACCCACCTTCATCAAGAGCCAATAATAATCCATAACTAACTCCTTAAGGATGCTCTCCATGACTCCATTAGCTGATGGAGGAGCAAAGTTACTGTTCTGCTCCTAAAAGCGAGGACTTCTATCAATCCTTTTGTCAGTCTCCACTTCTAAAAAAAAAAACTCCACAGACCTTCTACTCCTTTGTCGTCCATCAAATCACTCATACCAGCAACCTGCCTGAGCCTCCTAGATCTGCCATCTTGCATCACATCACAATTATAATTCACTTTGACCACCCCAGTACTACTAACCTTTTTTTAAACTTGTTTTGTTTTATAAAAAAAATGAAGAGACTCTTCCGTGAACAGCATAATATTTTACAACCAAGATATCAGCAATGAATCAAAACAAATTACATTTGCTGCGCCTCGTAATCCCGTCAGTTCTGGTAGTACCCCCAACTCCTGATACATTCTCAGGTCCCACATATCACCTTACAAATGCTTATTGACTCAGCATAGTGATAACTACACCTGGGCAATCATGTATCACATGTCTTTGTTACTTAACGTATTCAAACAACTGTACAGGGTAACAGTATGAACTATGGGATGTGTAGGTAGTCATAGGTTTTTCGTACTAAATACCACCAGTAAGCCAGAAACACTGTTAATCACTCAAGGGCCCTCTCTTGTGATTTCTCACACATTTTTCTAACATAGCCCCATAGTTTTGACTGTGTATTGCTTCCCTGTTTTAGAGACTATTGACATCAGGAGGGACACCTCCGCTGTTGCCCGCCTATTCTTGTTGCACCCGCTCAGTGATAGTGCCGACTTCGCGACCTCTGCTATGTCAAAAGCAAAGACAGGTTTACAAATCTAATCGCTTGTTTCCTGGATTCTGGATAATAAAACAGTCCCTACAAATATCACTTGAACGTCACCTACACATTAGGATACTGTCCTTGCTCCTCCAGCCACCACCATCTCACTTCAGTAGCCACACAGAGCTGCACATTACCAGACCTGTGAAGGAAGTCTGCTTCGTTTCCCTGGCAGTATGGAGGTCTTCCTGATTTGGCACTGAATATCATTTTTGGCTTAACTGGGTCATATATGCTTGATGCAAATAAATAAACTAAATAATTTAAATTAACAGTTTGTTGAGGCCCTTGCAGCGTATAGTATTGATCTGTCCCAGTCTTCCTCCGGTGGCGCCTCCACCAAAGCTGCCAACTACCCATCCTTCAGCTCCTTAAGAGAGAACTTGGGAACTGCTGACACAGAAGTGCATACATTTAAGATGTTGTTTCTTGCCTAACCAAAGAGACGAAATAGCTGCTAATAAGTTATCCCTGTGGGGTTCTTGCAAAATACAAAGTTGAATAAAACAGAAGTTCAAAACTGAAAACATTATTTTTTTAAATTATAAAGCCAAAAAAGTGCGTATAAAACACGCACACAAAAAAGGCCCCAAAAATATCCCAAGGTAAAACTGTCCATACAATCTCCTCTAAACAAAAGACAGGATTAGGTTGGGTGATTTTACAGAGCTGGGCACAACGTCTGGTCAGAGGCCAGGCCTTTTGCCAAATGCTCTAATGCAAATGGCCACCCACCATCTGCACTGGGGTTCCCTGCCTGAAGAAAGAGTCACAAACCCTACGCATAAAATATGATTAAAAAAAAGATATTCACTGAAAAAAAACGGAGATTGAAGTATCAAACTTTGTTTTAGGTTAATAAAAAGCATAACAATATTGGCATATACTCAACGTAATGCACATCAATTCTTGGTGTGATGTAGCACATAATTACTAATGGTTTCATATAATTATAAACACAACATAGTCAAACACTTCCTAATTGTTTGCTAAAACTTTATGCCATCGGGCTTCGTGTTAAGTAGTGTATGGTAGCAAAGCTGATGGTGAATGAGCAGATCATTTGATGGCCATGTCATGGTTAAGGTTACTACCATAAGATCAACAATAGTCATGTCAAGTTGTAAGATTACTCCATGAAATAGTGATAAATGACATCAATTTACTGTTAGTCCAGGATTAGATGGATTGAGTGCCTTAAAATGAAAAGAGCCAACAATTTAACAAGGAGTGTTGATGCACAGGTCTGGTTTGGCTCTAAAATCCCGTGCACGGGCCAAGCCCTGGAAATGCTTTCCACACAAATCGTGCAACAAACATCATGTACAACTTTGATGAAATATCTTCGCATAAAAGTGTATTTGTTAACCATGCTGGAGCGTTTCACCTCAGTACATTAGATTATGTCACTGCATTGAGCGGTATTTATTAAAAGTGATAGTTTTTAAGCATGTAATTAGAAACATTCTTGCCCTCTCTACCTGATTTCAAAAGTTTGCCTGAAAGAATTTGAAATATGGCATAGTCAACATATAACTTGGGCATGGCAAGTTGTTTTTCCTTTGTAAATGAGAACCGCTGCTTGAATTTGCCTTATCGGTGTGATTACATTTTATTTCATGTAAGCTGAAGTCTTACCTCCTAGAAGTGGGCAAGCGACTGTAGGTCGAGCCTTGGCTCGAGCCAGAGACCTGGCTCTGGCTCAGCTGGAACACCTCTTGGGCCAATCCCACAGCTGCATAAGGGGTTTAGCCAATTATCTTACAGGTCACGCTTTCAGCTCCAGCGACGCACATGATATTGTTAAAAGGCCTGATTACGAGTTTGGCGGATGGGGTACTCCATTACAAACGTGACGCATATCCCGTCCGCTGTATTACGAGTTTCATAGGAAATATTAGAATCGTAATAGGACGGACAGGATATCTGTCACGTTTCTGACCGAGTAACGCTATCCGTCAAATTCGTAATCCGGCCCAAAGTCTTAGTAGTGGGGATCCGTATTCCAAGGTTATGAAGGAATAAGCACTAAAGAACAAAGCAAGCTCAGCCAATAGCAAATCTCAAATGATTTTGAATTTTCTTTCTTGAAGGGGTTCTGTTTTGCATAACAACAATACCAATAATGATGCAAAAGGCAAGTCTGTTATTTGTACCCTACATGTGGCCTTTATACATGGAGCAACATTATAGTCTATTAAATTAAACACTAGAAGTTTTTGCACAGTGCACATCCTGAACTCACTTATTTGAAGGTGATATTGAAGAAAAAATAAAATATTAACTTGGGAACACACAACTTGGTGAATCAGGGAAGCCTAGATTGCGCCCAGATTTTTTGTTTCAAACTGTCCAACTTAGAAACTAGATGGGCAAAATCAGATTGGGAGATTCCTCATCTGGCACCATGAACGGGGGTGCACGTACCAACGCAGAATTCCCTCAATTGGACTCACCACTTCGCTTTGCAAAGGGAATCTAAACACTGCTGCTCAGAAGCCTCCCTGTTGTGTCCTGAGGCTGCGATTGGAGGAGGCGCACAACATGCTGTTCTTGCTACGGCTGGCCCATTGCCCTCTGCACAGAATGGCAATGGGCCGGTCGATAGTCTTTGCTGGGTTGAGAAGGGGCTGCTGCACCGCTAGAGTTATGAGGAGCAGTACGAGCTGGCCCCAATACAAGCAGAAGGCCTACATCTGGTCTCAGGCATTGGGTCTTTGGCACATGCCAAATACCCACCTTCTAAAATGGATATCTCATTCTTCCGTTTTATTAATGTTTTGTCTTTTATTTGTGGTGCACATTATAGCGTGGTTGGCTGGCCTAAGCCACATGAAGGCTCAGTTCATTTTGGGCTTGAGGGCCCGAGGTAACCTCAAGCTGAGCCTGAGCCAGGACTCTGGCTTGACCTTCAGTGACTCGCCCACCTCTAGTGTGGAGGTAAAACCATAGCTTACATGGAAAAAAACTTGAAATAAAACAAAGTTTAAAGTGGCGTTATAGTTAGGTGAAGTCACACAAGAACTAATGTTTAAAATGCCAGAAAACTCTGAAATTCTCCAGTTATAGTTCAGTGAGCTAACTATAACTTGCGCCCCCGTCATGCACTGTTTATGACCTCACATATTACATTACTCATGACATGGTTAGCGACATCATTTATGACATAATGTATGCCATCATCAATAATGCTGCTATTTGCATTACTCCATAAACCTTAGATTGTAGGTCTTTTAATAAAACTTTGCTTAAAAAAAACAATCATATACAGCATAGAAATTCGCTGTGTACATGTGTATCTATAGAATAGCAATATAGAGCACAGGAGACAAGTCTACTTCACAATGCATTTCATGGTGCATTCATGCACACTTTACTTACCAGTAAAGTTTTGAGTAAAAGCACTACTTTCCATCAAACAATGTAGAGACTGACTACACATGTTAGTAGAGGCACGTTTCAAACTGTTGTCCCTTGTATCCAAGGCCTGTTGCCAAAAATGACATAAATTTAAAGCTTCTGTTTACAATAGATCAGTCAACTGTTGATCTCTGTATATATGCCCACGTTAAATGTTTGTTGTGCAGTGCTACAGACAATTTCTATATAAACTGGAGGCTTATAAGGAGCGGATATTTATTTCCAGAAGTTCTGTAAATATTTTGATACTTTATACATTGTTGGAAAATGTATAATGTCTGGCTGATTAAACAAGGTTGTCTATAGAGCCTGGCTTCACTTGCCTTATCAGTTGCTAATGCATACCTGTAACTTGTTGACTTAAAAGTGTATGTCAGATGTGGTGTTTAACAGGCACACCCCATTATGGTAAATAAATAAAAATCACTTCTCAGAGGGTATTCAAGGCACATTAAGTTTCTGACTCCTTAAAGTGTACAGAGCTGTTTAATTTCTTAGACCGTTGAATACCAACAAAGAAAAGGTTAACACATGTGTGACTTGAGAGGTATACTTAGTTTCCTGAATGTGACGAAAGGATTTTTCCTTCACCACTTGAGGGGTGATTAAATTGGTCCTGAGTATAGTTTGTTTAATACCTACTAATGCAAAAATTCGGTAGTACACAGTCATACTTATTGGAGGATGTCTTCTAAGATGTCATGAGCAATATCATCATTGACGTAATTTAACATGCCATGAGCGATGTAATATGTGAAGTCAAAAGCGATGCACGACGGGAGTGCAAGTTTATAGTTCGCTTACTGGTCTGTGACTGTTGAAGTTCAGTAGTTTTGGCTTCAAATGTTAGTTCTTGTTTGACTTCATCACTTAACTATAATATCACTTTAACCGTTGGTTTTTTTTCAGTACATTTAAAAAAAAATTTATTTAAGCTAATGTGAGCGCAAACTTCATGCAGATGAAAATCTATACAATAGGAGCAATCAGTAATCCCTTATTGTGGGATTGCATCCCACAATCAAGGTGCAGGTAGAAGGGTTTTGCAAATTCTCATTATGGAATGGTCACTTTTTAACTTCATTGATAACAATTAAAATCATGGGATGCTCTCCTAGTAAGTCTTTTAAATAGAAAAAAAAGACTATGGGCCTGAATACAATGCTGGTCGGAAAGCCTCTGACCTACATGGTAGGTTTAAAGTCCAACCGGCGTACTATGATAACGGCAGTTGGAGCTTAAACTGGCCAGGGAATCTGATGCAGTTCCTACTGACTCAAGGAGCCTGTCGGAAAACCCTCCTAATCCCTTAAGGATGGCATTTCCACCATCGTAGTTATGATATCAATTTCCGATAGCCAATCCATGTAGGCCTTTTTTCGACATAGATTGGTTGTCCGAAGCTGACTTTGCGTGCCCCCAGCAGAGCCCCCTCCCCCACTACCCCGGCCCTCCACCTTTGGCCTAAACATCCCCACACTGTGAGGCAGGCACCATGAGGTGCCTGCCACATATAACAGGGAGGTTTAAAAACTTCCAGTTTTTCAATGGTAGCTTGTGCTGTAGGTAGATTCAGCCCGATGCACAAACTTCCATTGAAAAATGGAAGTTTGCGACTGTACCATATGCGGTTGCATCCTAATTGCGCGGTCAGAACCACCGACCTGTGGTCGGGCGGTTCCTTCCATGAAACGATGTGAGTTGGAGGCAACCGGCCCTGATCCAGGGCCGGTCGCTCCACACACTGCGCGGACCCCCGTGAGGTAGATTCAGCCCGATGCACAAACTTCCATTGAAAAATGGAAGTTTGCGACTGTACCATATGCGGTTGCATCCTAATTGCGCGGTCAGAACCACCGACCTGTGGTCGGGCAGTTCCTTCCATGAAACGATGTGAGTTGGAGGCAACCGGCCCTGATCCAGGGCCGGTCGCTCCACACACTGCGCGGACCCCCGTGAGTGTGCCCAAGGTCCCCTGCTACTGCCTCGAGTTCGCCGCTGCCCCGCAGCTGAGGATTCTAGGTCTGATAGTCTGTGTCTGCTCTGCCCGTGATTGCTGCTGCTCCTGCAGCTGAGGATCACTCGCTTCGATATTGTGTTTGTGCCTGTCTCTTACTATTGTACTGTGACTGTTTATTTTTCGTTGTTTTGCTGACCCCTTGCCTCCGTTTTCCTGCTCTTCCCCCCCCGCTCCACGCCGCTGCTCCCCTGTGGCCCGCCCCTTTCTTTTCTGTACCCCCCTCCCCATTCGCCGCCCCGCTCCCGCCTCCCAGCTGCTCCTCCCTCCCACTTGGCCATTTATGGCAGAGTCCACGCAGTGTTGAGCTGTGACCCTTGACCCTGATCCAGGGCCGGTCGCTCCACACACTGCGCGGACCCCCGTGAGTGTGCCCAAGGTCCCCCGCTACTGCCTCGAGTTCGCCGCTGCCCCGCAGCTGAGGATTCTGGGTCTGATAGTCTGTGTCTGCTCTGCCCGTGATTGCCGCTGCTCCTGCAGCTGAGGATCACTCGCTTCGGTATTGTGTACTGTGACTGTTTATTTTTTGTTGTTTTGCTGACCCCTCGCCTCCGTTTTCCCGCTCTTCCCCCCCCGCTGCTGCTCCCCTGCGGCCCCGCCCCTTTCTTTTCTGTACCCCCCTCCCCATTCGCTGCCACGCATACGCGCAGCGGGCGGGCGCGCGCCAAAGGCAAGCCCGTCTGCACCTGGACCGCGCCCAGCGCCAGGACCTTGGGTCCCCGACGATGCCAGCCCACACGACGGATCTACGATGCCGCCACCATCAACGCACTCAACCTAGGCCGGAACCCTGCCTGCTACTGAGCCACCCTGAAACGCACCCACAGGCCCTTCACTTTCCAAGCCTGCACGTTCACCTGCCTCCGGACCTGCACCGCACCCACCAGACCAGGCGCCAGCAACAACCACCTCAAGTGCATCCTGCTCAACACCTGCTCAGTCCACAGACACGCCATAGAACTCTGGAACCTCCTCTACACAACATCACCAGACGTCGCCTTCCTCACAGAAACCTGGATGAACGTCTCCTCAGCCCCGACATCGCCATAGCCATCCTGGATGGCTACAAGGTCACCCGGAGGGACCGCGTCAACTAAACCGGAGGAGACATCGCCATTGTCCACAGAAACACCATCCGCATCACGACCAACTCCGACGACACCCTCACCGCCGCCGAGCACCTTCACTTCCAGATACACACCGACTCCAATACTACCCTCAGAGGCACCCTCATATTCAGACCCCGGGACCACGCACACAATTCAGCGAAGCCATCGCAGACTTCATAAGCCCGCACACCCTCACCTCCTCAGACGACATCCTACTAGGGGACCTCAACTTCCACCTGGAGAACAACAATGACAGCAACACCGCCGCCCTGCTGGACAACCTCTCCAACCTCGGACTCAAGCAACTGGTGAACACCCCCACCCACTACGCCGGCCACACGCTTGACCCCGTCTTCTCCTCCAGCAAGCACATCTCCTTCAGCCTCTCCACCAGACTACACTGGACTGATCACAGCTGCGTCCACTTCAACTTCAGGAGAACCACGACCCAACATCACCCGCAACAGGTTCCCCGCAGAAGTTGGAGCAAGATCACCGCCGACCAGCTCACCACCTCCCTCAGCCAGAACCCTCCCGCCAGCACAACAAACCCCAACGAAGCAGCCCGCAACCTCACACAGTGGCTCACCAACTGCACCGATGATCTCGCACCACTGAAAAACCCTCCCTGCAGACCCGGCAGCAAGAAAACCTTGTGGTTCACCAACAAACTCAAGTCCTCCAAGCTGATCCGCTCCACCAAAAGGACAACATTCAAATAACGACTGGATAACTACACCCACAACAGCAAGGAACTCTTCAGCATCGTTAAAGAGCTCTCAAACTCCAGCGCCTGCAACAACGACATCACACCCTCGCAAGACCTCTGCGACTCGCTCGCCACGTTCTTCCACCGCAAAATCGCCGACATACACGACAGCCTTGGCTCACAGACCACGCTCCCAACCACCGAACCATCGCCCCCCACCACCACCCTCGACAACTGGACCCCGGTCAGCACCGAAGACACCACCCACACGATGAACACCATCCACTCCGGCTCCCCAACCAACCCCTGCCCTCACCACATCTTCAACAAGGCCGACTCCATCATCGCACACCAACTCTGGGACATCATCAACATCTCCTTCGCCGCCGCCACCTTCCCGGAGAGCTGGAAACATGCCGAGCTCAGCGCCCTCCTGAAGAAACCCACCGCGGACCCCACGGACCTCAAGAACTACCGTCCCATCTCGCTCCTCCCTTTCCCTGCCAAAGTCATTGAGAAGACCGTCAACAAACAACTCGCCACCTTCCTCGAGACAAACGGATCCCTCGACCCCTCACAGTCCGGTATCAGAGCTAACCACAGCACCGAGACCGCCCTCATCGGAGCTACCGAGGACATCAGATCAATGCTGGACAACGGGGAAACAGCTACCCTCATCCTCCTGGATCTCTCAGCAGCATTCAACACAGTATGCCACCGCACACTAATACAGCGCCTCAACAACACCGGAATCCAAGGGAAGGCACTGGAGTGGATCATCTCGTTGCTCCCCGGAAGAACCCAGAGAGTCCGCCTCCCCCCGTTCCGATCCACGGCCACCGAAATAATCTGCGGCGTACCTCAAGGATCCTCGCTCAGCCCCACCCTCTTCAACATCTACATGAGCCCCCTCGCAGCCATTGCACGCCAACACAACCTAAACATCATTTCCTATGCTGACGACACCCAGCTGATCCTCTCCCTCACCAACGACCCCGCCACCGCCAGAACCAGCCTCCAGGAGGGAATGAAAGACATTGCAGAGTGGATGAAGACCAGGCGCCTGAGGCTGAACTCGGACAAGACGGAAGTCCTCATCCTAGGATCATCCCCCTACGCCTGGGACGACTCCTGATGGCCCCCTGCCTTGGGCACCGCCCGCAAGCCAACCGACCAAGCACGCAACCTGGGTTTCATCCTGGACTCCTCCCTCACGATGACCAAACAAGTCAACGCCGACTCGTCATCATGTTTCAACACCCTGAGCATGCTCCGAAAGATCTTCCGGTGTATCCCCACCGACACCAGAAGACGGTCACCCAGGCCCTCGTCACCAGCTGACTAGACTACAGGAACATCCTCTACGCGGGAACCACAGCCAAACTACAGAAAAGACTCCAGCGCATACAAAACGCCTCCGCACGACTCATCCTGAACATCCCCCGCCACAACCACAGCACTGCCCACCTAAGAGACCTGCACTGGCTCCCCGTCAGCAAGAGAATCACGTTCAGACTCCTCACCCACGCACACAAGGCTCTCCACGACTTGGGCCCCAAGTACCTCAACAACCGCCTCACATTCTACACACTCACCCGCCATCTCCGCTCAACCAGCCTCGCCCTCGCCACCGTCCCGCGTACTCACAGAGCCACCGACGGAGGAAGATCCTTCTCCTACCTGTCGGCCAAGACATGGAACTCCCTCCCCATCCACCTACGGCTGACCCAGGACCATCTCTTCTTCAGGAAACAACTCAAGACCTGGCTTTTCGAGCCGTAGCAGGACCCCCATCTCCCCCACCCCCCTCCCCCCAGCGCCTTGAGACCCTTGCGGGTGAGTAGCGCGCTTTATAAATTTGATTGATTGATTGAACTCCGACCAACATCGTAATTAGGCCCTAAGTGTTTGATGCACATCATTGCATAAGGCAGAATAAACTTGGTACCCTGCAGAATGACGAGGGGTCTCCAGGCATCCCATTTTGAGCATATATCTGTAGTCTTAAAGAATGGGGACTCCTCGATGCTGCAGGGGTGTGCGATATACCCCTTATCTTGTTCAGATTCACACAAAGATGTCAATGTCATATATCCAATATCTTTTAAAGCCTGGGAGAAGGGTTAATGTAATGGTGAAAAAAAGCTTTTTCATGTCGACAAAAAAAGGACAAATGAATGTTATTATTAGGTCACTTGGAGTTTGCGCTTTGTAGCGCTGTGGTTTGTTCCACTGCATGAATGCCTGGCTTTCATTCGGGATCCTGCAACTGATACTCGTCAGACTGAATAGTGTCCACTTGCACAGAACGTTTCTGAAAAGAAGTCAAAAAGGAAAACCAGCTTCTCGCGTTACCCGTCCTCTTTCAGTACTTTACAATAAGGAACATAGACAGAAAGAGTATTGAGGGCATGTATGTTCTGTGGTGGAAACTGGATGCATGCTTGTCCAGCGGATTGTGAGAGGGGTAGTGGAAGGGTATGCTGCTATTTTACAACTTTTTTTCTGTAACCCTTTCACATTAGGCATTGGAAAACGGTGCATTTTGTGCTAGAGGGACTGGTTTCACCTTTAAAATAGAAAGCGTTGAGCATGGTAGAGTTCGAATTCCAATAATGAAAAAACTCCCATAGAAAATAATTAATTATAAGTCTGAAAATGAATTGTGACCATTGAGTTGGGCTGTTAGTGACCTGAGACCAAGGCTGGACTGGGCACCGATTTTGTTATAGGGGGCGGCTGATAATGCAGGCCTCCTGTAACAAAAACGGCCCCCCAGAGGGCCAAAACCGGCCTCCACGCTAGCGGCCCACTGGGGAAACGCCTGGTGCCCGCTACGGCCAGTCCGACCCTGCCTGAGATGGACTTGGTACCCAAAGGCAGCCCTGGCTAAAAAGACTCTCTAACCTGCCCGCTCCCTTCTTCTCAGGCAGTCTCTCTCTTTAACTCCTTCCATTTCTATCTCCTTCTCCCGCTCTAATCCCTTTCTCTCTCCCTTCCCCCCTCCTTCTCGTGAAGGCTCCGGATGCCGACTGCAGATAACCTGTGGGAGCTGGGGAAGTGACAGAGGCACCAGGTGCGGACCAAGGCTTTCAAACCCGCCCTCCCAGGGCTCCAGCCCACCAGGGAAATGCCCGGTGGCATAGAAGGCCGGTGCGGGACTGTTAGCAGCATGGCACTGTAGGGCACCCCCTCGCGTTTTGTCCACATTCAGCTGTAACTGAGAGAACCGTACATCCGTGCAGTAATTTAAAACCGGTGCGTATCTGAACATCAGGCATATTTTAAAGCTAGAAGAGGTGCAGTACAGGAATTTTAAAACCGGTCAAATCTTTTTGTTCCTACACAAATCTAAGATTACGTTTTTAAATCCTTGAAGTAGGGCGAGCTCCGTCTGACCTGCAATTTCTGTATTTCGAGGTGGTGTCTTACGTTGTTGGAAGCATACATTACGCACGTCTGATTTCTCCATGGCATATACATTTCTCCATGGCATATACATTTTTTTTTGAGTTGTTCTTCATTTACATGGAAGACCTAATGAAAGACATTCTCCAAAAGAAAGCAGAAATTCATGGGAGAATCTTTGATCCTCTCTAGCTCCATTGTATTAGCTTACCTCCATATGCATGTGCGGCACTGCAGTCTCCATGTCTCGTGGGGCTGTACAAGGCAAAGGGAAAGATTCTGCTGCCGCTAGAGTGCCAGTGTTGGGGTGGCTCTCCTCGCAATAGCAATTATCACTGAGAATCTGTGATGCTAAGCTGCAAAAACGGCCCTGTAACAAAACGGCCCCCAGGGGCCCAAAACCAGCCCCCACCCGTGCAGCGCACCGGTTGATTGCCCGGCGCCCGCTATGGCCAGTCCGGCCCTGGTGATGCCTGCTGTTTCTCAAGTACTTGTTCAAGCAGTGATGGACCATGATTACATCACAGGTGTGGGGGCAACAAAGGCAGCGGAGCCCTGTACATGGTCAAAGACAAGCATAAAGTCTGCGAGCAACTGGAGAGAACGCGGGGTTGGGGACAGTTATTGCATTGTGATGGAGTCTTCTTTAAAGAGCTAAGTCTTCAATCAACGCTTTCCTAGATTGGAGCAGTGTCTGGGCGGATTCAGGGATGCTGTTCCAGATCTTGGGTGCATATATTGAAAAGGCCTGCTGGTCTGTCCTGTGAATTCCTGGATTCTTTTCTTGGCCTCTGCCTGGCCTGCTTTCATCAGTGTCTTCAGAGAATGTTTAGACAGTGGCGGCTCCTCCGCTAAAGCGGAGGAGCGTCGCCCCACAGGAAAAATAAAATGATAATAACAATGTTATTATTATTTTATTTTTCACTATTGACTGGCGCTGTAAAGGTGCGGGGGAGGCGGGGCTGTGCTGGCTGCAGAGGGGAGGATTGGAGAGAACACTCTGAGGTGCGCATGAACTGTTTGGCCGGCCCTCTTACGCTGGCCAAACAGTGATGCGCCCTCTGCATGTTCCCCACCAGGCTGCATTACACAGCCAGGTGGGGATCATGCACAGGCTCTCTGTCTCCGTATGAGCGCCGAACCACAGCGCCAGACCAATCCCAACGCTACTGTAAGGCCATGTTGTGATTGGTTAGGGGACCTGGGTGCTTCCTGCATCGTGGACGTGAACGAAGAGGATAGAGGAGAGCCAGCCACCGGGAAGGTAAGTGAGGTATTTTTTTTATCTCCCCCTTCCTTTTTTGAACACTCCCGCCCACCACTACTCCCTATTAGCAGCCGCTACTGTGTTTAAAGGGATAGAAAATAAGAGAGATGAGTATGCCAGAGCATTTATGAAAGCAGAAACTATCTAATTTATCTCAAATAGTATTGACTAAAGAAAAGGAAAGAAAAGGTGGATGTGCGAGACAGGTGTATGTAACATAGATGTCCTCTCCTTGGCCAATTATGAACTGCTAGTTGGTGGCGGAAAGTACGTGTTTTTTCAGGAACTAGATGCTGCTGAGTACCAATATTTCTGTGATTGCATTCAAATGCGTATTAAGACGTGTGAAACAACAATTGGGACTGATGTGCTGTGATTGACTTATTACTACGAATGCCTGCTTTACTTACTGGTGCATTAGCGGTGTCTCTATGTTGGAGACTCATAGTCCTATTTAAGTCCATTTAACAAAATACCCTCATCTCTTGTTCACTTAAAAAATGGGCACGCCTGCTGCCTCCAAAGGAGCTAAAATGTCGGCGATTCTTTATTTCAGCTATACACATTACTTCCCTGAAAATACCCCAACAGCAGTGATTTTGGTGAGCGGTCGGGTTTTAACCCACATACAGAGATAGGTGAATGGTTACCTCGTTAATAATTACAACCAGCTGTGAAACAGTTTGTGCAGTATCTGCCCCCATTATTATGGTGCGAAGGGTTGTAGCACAAGAGAAGGTTAGAGGTTTTTTGGGGAGGAAAATATCACCCCCCACGCAAAGACAACACTTCCGTTCACTAACGCTTCACTGGCAGTAGTCCTTCTACAAATATATATGACAAGTTTCCTAACAAATTGTTTCCAACAAGTAGATATCTTGGGAAGTATAGTGTTTTGGAAAAACTTTGATCAGCAGGGTAGGATCTGCTGTTTGTGCCATTTAAGCACAGAGACCTTATTGCATATTTTTACCAAATGTCGAGCCTAGTTTGTTACCAAGGAGAAATTTGAGAACATATTTGCACCTGAATTGAAGCTATGAGGCTGTGCTTGTGGGGTTGAGACTAATTCAATATGCCTTGAAATTCATGGAGGCAACCCTGAAAAATATACGGTCAAGCTGTTCAACTGGTCGTGATTAAAAATGGTCTTAGATTCTGAAGAAGGGCCTACCACGCTGTTATAATTGTTTTCAGTGTAAGAGCTGAGCTAACTAAGGAAAGATTTCTTGCCCAGGAGTGAATTTTTTTCTACTCCAGGTGTTTAATAGATAGACCCCCACATGCATCAATGTAGGATTTTGCATTTCTGAAATAGCGAAAATTAAGGAATCGCTATTTAGAAAATGCAAAATGCTATGCATCATTTTTTTCGGTATTTCTTTGTGATTCGGTAAAAATCGCATTTTTTACCGAATCCCAAAGAAATACCGAATTCTTAAGTTAATTTTCGCAATTTCCATTGATTCCTATGGGCCAAAAGGCCCATAGGAGTCAATGCAAATTGCGAGTGGCACTTAGAAAATTTCATGGGTGCAGGGGGGGGTCCAAAGGACCCCCCCCTGCACCCCTGAAATGTATTTTTCGCATCATGTTTCACACACACATGTCCTAAGGACATGTGTGTCCGTAACATGAATGTTGAAAAAAAAACATTTAAAGCATTTTAAACACTTTTTCCAAATTTACCGAGTGGTTCAACCACTCGGTAAATTTGGAACCCTAAGTGCGAATTTTCACTTGTCAAAGTGATGATGCATTGCTTTTAAGAAGTCGCACATCTGCGACTTCTTAAAAGCACCCGCAATTTTAGAACTCGCAACAATGTTGCGAATTCTAAAATTGCTTCATGCATCCCAAAAAGCACTTTTGCATTCGCAAACGGCCGATTTTAAGGAATCGCACCGTTTGCGAATGAAAAAGTGCTTGATGCATGTAGTTTCTAATATATACTTCTAACTTCAGATTCCTCACCTTAACATATTTCCCAGGTACCCGACTAGATCTGGTGATTTTTCATAGCAGTGTTCCGGTGCGCTTCTAGGTTGTACCAGGTGGCTCTGCATTGGCTCCGTACCACCTCGGAAGTGACAGAGCAGAGTTGTATATAAGCACCACCCCTACACACTGATGTCAGTTCCATGCCTCTCAACATAGATCTGGAGCTCAACTCCTGAATCTGTTAGCTTTTCAATGACTTCCACACTTCATCCAGTGTGCTAGGGAACATGCCTCTACCAAAAATGACCAGATTCAAACTGTACCATGACTCCAGGAAGCAGATGTCGGTCGAAGATCTCCACAAGTGTGTCTTTGGTGCCTGGACTCCGGATACAAAAGTTGTGTGATAAGTGCACCCTATATCCTTATGCACCCAAAGGCAATTTGAGACTGGGAGGCAAAGCTGTAAGTTGCCAAGCACAAGGGGAATAAAGGAAAAACAATATCCCAAAAGGTATGAATGAAAAGGCAATTTATATTGCATGCACAAGGCATTACATAGGTCAGAGAAAGGAGACACTTATTCAAAGGATTTAAAGTCAAAATTAATTTAGTATTCAGATCATGGAAGGAAAAATTCAGCGACTTTCTATTGCACAATTCGCAATTACAATGGAGTCACAACGGGATGCGCCTATAGTTTGCGCTGTGGAGTCGACGGCGTTTCGGTCCTTAACCAATGAGGACCATCTTCAGGACGGGGTTGTCTCGTTTGGGGTGCTGTGGGCGGGTAAAGTATCAGCCCTGATCCGAAGGATCCGGCGAGGATCGTCTGACCACCTAGGGACTGAGTCTTCTGGATGGACGGGTGAGACGTCACAGAGTGCTTGCGGCAATTTTGTATTCTGGCGGCCAGGGACCTGGAGGAGTACAGGATCTGGGCACGTAGTAAGTGATCGACACGCTGACCGCAGGCTTCCTGACCCTTGGCTGGTACGCCGACTCGGATTTACTACGTACCCAGATCCTGTATTCCTCCAGGTCCCTGGCTGCCAGAATACAAAATTGCCGCGAGCACTCTGTGACGTCTCACCCGTCCATCCAGAAGAATCAGTCCCTAGGTGGTCAGACGATCCTCGCCGGATCCTTTGGTTCAGGGCTGATACTTTACCCGCCCACAGCACCCCAAACGAGACAACCCCGTCCTGAAGAAGGTCCTCATTGGTTAAGGACCGAAACGCCGTTGACTCCACAGCGCAAACTATAGGCGCATCCCGTTGTGACTCCATTGTAATTGCGAATTGTGCAATAGAAAGTCACTGATATTTTGTGTCACATGTTGAGCTGTTCACTGTATATGTTTCACCTTGCTCACCCTGTGCCATCCATCGCTGTTCACTCTCTCACTTGCGTTGCCACACATCACTTGTACATATTGAGCACCAAGTCTTATCGGTTGTCACTTGAATTCTCGAACTGTGTGCTGTACATAACCATTCCTATATGAATTTTTCCTTCCATGATCTGAATACTAAATTAATTTTGACTTTAAATCCTTTGAATAAGGGTCTCCTTTCTCTGACCTATGTAATGCCTTGTGCATGCAATATAAATTGCCTTTTCATTCATACCTTTTGGGATATCGTTTTTCCTTTATACCTTTGAACCCTAATCCTGATTGGTTTATGGGTCACACTCCTGTTTTTCCTTTACAAGCACAAGGGGAAGGCATGGCTTTCGAGCAGGTCCCACATTAAGTCCAAGCCAGGGTTCCATACTCGGTCTCGATCTTGGAGCCTTTCCCACAACCATTTCACTTCCCACTCAGTCTTCTGGTAGATCCAAGTGCAAATGAAAGAATAAAAAAGCAAAGCAGGACTCGACCGCATCCTGCTACTCCATCTCCAAAGGAGAAGGTGTGAGGGTGTCAAGAGGTAAGTCACACTCCATTAAGGTTGCTGATCACTGAGCCGATCTAGATGCACCCTGAGTTTCCTGGGCCATTGTTGATCCCGAAGCCGATCGAGGCTTTCAAATAGACCATGCTGCAGATATTCAGTGCACTCCCAGACCCCTCAGATGGTCCTTCAGGCCCCAAGGAACCACAGGAACCTTCAGTCAGGTTACACAGCGGGTTCTCCAACACCACTGTGTGCCCTCTTGGGACATGCTACTGTGCCTATACCCTCTACAGTACAGACTTCCACACTGACTGCACAAGCCATACCGGTGTTGAACAAACGTCAGCCTGACCTTGGCCGATGTCATGCTGCAAAATTACTAAAACGCAACTGGTTTTCACGTAGACTGGCTCTGTTCCTGTGCCTCTACAGCATCATAGCTATCAATAGAGGCTCCATTAGCTTCCTGGTTCCGACTTTGATCCTGTGCATGATCAGCGTGCACTCCATGTTGATGATAATGGTGCTCCCCCTTATTACACTGATGATTCCTCATACCTTGAATTTCAAAACCCCACTGGGCCTGACACCTACCTGAGACAGAGCTCGACTTGCCACATGGTCCACCAACAGAGGAGAGTTCTTCATTCACCGTGCTGGTTTGGAGGTCATCCGAGGTGCTAGAGCTACTGCTGCCCTCCGTTGAGACTAAGGGCATGATTTTTAATTTGGCAGCTCATAACAAACATTATGGATATACCATCATAGGGCACTTGTAATAAGGCTGTCTAGATATCCATCACGTTGAAAAGGATAACCCATCTGCCAAACTCTAAATCAGGCCCTATAACAAAATGTTTTGACAAAAATCCTACAGCCTGGATAGGCAGCAACTGAGGCCCTTGCTTCCTTTCAGTGATGCTCTTACTGATACTCTGATGGCTTCCTGGGCAAAACCATGTTCTTGCCCGCCTGTGACCAGGCATGGAGCCAGACCTCACAGACCAGCGCCTGGCGACCTGGATTTTCTTACCATGTGTCCCACTCCAGAGGGCCTTATTGTGCAGGTCTCACCCCGTAAAACGAATCTCAAACCCCTCCCCACCACTTCTCCCGGTAAGGAATCTAAAAGGATTGTCACCTTTGGAAAAAAACATGTTTCCTTCAGCCAGTCTGGCATAGCGTTGGGCATTGCAGTCTGCCTGTTAGGTTGTTACACCCATGCCATTTGCGGGCAGTCCCAGTAGATCTGAGGGCCTCTTTGGCCCAGACAATACATGATGGACGAGATGCAGCCAAGTATGTTAGCCGCACAGATTTGAATCCCACAGATTGCCTTGGCAGGGCGGTTAGTTCCAGCGAGGTCCTTCATCTGGCGATGTGTTGGCTTTGTTGATGGACATGCCCATTGATGAATCCCGTCTCTACGGTAAAAAGGAGGACTCTGCTTTGGAATGCTTTAGAGATAGTAGAGCTACAGCACATTCCTTGGGGCTGACGTTCGACTGACGATGATGAGGGGAAATTAAATAAATAATAAATTTTCCCTTATCATCCGTCAAAACTCCCACCCATCCCCACACTCCTCGCCCACTCCCCAGCAAGCCCCTGCATGGTCCGCCGCTGTCCGCCTCTCCAATCGTGAGACGCAATTGGGGACACTGCATGTGGAGATGCGGCATACCAAAACAGCAAATGTACTGCTCCATGCTGTTTTCTGCACCTTGCTGTTATTTACATAGCACTGTCTTTCCCCCCCTGGCCGCTTGTTTGCTGTTATGCATATTCACTTCCAAAAAACAGCCATCACGCTACTCTATATCCCAGCAGTCACTGCACAGCAGCCCATTAATGCCCTCCTTAATGACCCTGACGTTCTCCCCAGGACTACAGTCGAATCACAAACTAATCAATCTACCTTTGATGCTATGTCATTGCCACTCTACTTTAATACATCTTCTCCATTAATTACTCAGGCTCATATATATCGGGGTCCTGAGAATGATCCCATATTAAAAGTGAATCGAAACACCGTCAACAATAATGACGGACCCGCACAAATGGTAATCATTTTTGTATAAATCAAGTGTAATGCACATATTAATATATGCACTCAAGAGTATCACGATTGCCTGAGCACTGTGCACATTTTTGCAACTCACTGAAAAAATGTTTTTCTTGTGATCTATGTTACAATTTAAATTTGTTTTCTGTATTAAAAATGTTCTTGTGTTCTAACTTATTTTTTTCAAAGAAAACGTTATGTTGGTAGGGGCCATTGTTCTTTATGCAGTTTTGATACCCCAGGTCCCCAGTTACTCTAGGGTTTCCTTTGTTTTTATAATTTATAGACAGAGGCAGCCTTCCCCACCTTGATGTGACACACAGCCCACTCTTTTTGGGGCCGCGAAAATGGATCTGGTAGACAATGGGCTGGCCAGCAGGTGCATAAGTCTTTCAACTCGTCCTCCACTGCTACACAGGCCAACAAGCTGCTGCATTAGTTTGCCCTCAGCAGCTCATGCCACACCTGTGGGAGACAAGATCCAACATACCCTCCAGGGTTGGCAATTCCTTTCCGAAGCACCCAATTCCCCTAACACACAAGAGCCGTTTTGTCCATCCTCCTGTTTCTTTCTAAAGGTGCCATAAAGAAGGTACCCGACGCAGAGAAAGTTGGGGCTGTTACTCTATTTCCTGACTCTGGAAAAGAGTGGGGGCCTCAGGACTCCGTCCTCTCAATGTCTTCCTACATAAGGATAGATTCAAGATGCTCACTTTGACCCGATCCCCTCTGCTTTGGACCCAGGTGACTGAATGGGCCCCTGGACTTGTGAGACAAGTACTTTCATGTTCCTGACCTGGAGTCTCATAGGCATTACCTGTCGTTGGAGATGGGACAGAAGCATTTTTCGTGTACCGTGCTCCTATTCAACCTTACTGGAACCCCTCAGGTGTTCACAAAAGTGATGGTGGTGGTTGTTGACCAGCGTCAGAGGTCAGGAATCCCTATACTCCCATACCTCAATGACTGACTGCTAAAGTAGACCCGCCCCTGTCAGTCATCGACCACTACCTGACAACGCCAGAACTCTTGACATCATTGAGGTTCACCATCACTTAGCCGAGGTTCCACCTGATTCCCTTTCAGAGGCTTGCATTCATTGGTCTCTCTTTGATAAAGCAGAATTCAGGGCTTTCTCTCCATAGCAAAGGGTCCAGGTCATTTGGTGTATGATCCCAGTGTTTCAGGCTGACCCTTGGATTTAGGTGAGGGAGGTACTGAGGTTTATTGATGACTTATCCTACTGCATCCTCCCTGTCAACTATGCCAGGTGTCACATGCAGGCCTTACAGTGGGACTGGAAGTCCCAATGGGCCCAGCACCAGTATTACCTTTCCATCGCCTTCCAGATCTCTGAGGAGGCAACACAAAACTTACAGACGTGGTTGACAGACTGCTGTTTGCCTTTTGATAGGTCATTCTCCCTTACCGACTCGTAGCTGACTGTGATGAAAAAAGCATCACTGCTGGGTTGGGCGGGTCGCCTGGGAAAGGTGATGATCACAGGATTCTCATGTCCAGTGGAGGGCTGGTTCCACATCAGTCTTCTGGAGCTGTGGACCATTTATATGGCTCTGAAGGGCTTCCTGTCAACCATCAAGCGGATGCTACTGCAGGTTCTCATGGACAATACCACTGACATATAGTATTTCAACAAATAGGATGGGATGGCGTCCTGGGTCCTTTGCTAGGAGGTCTTGCATCCCTGGAGATGGTGATAAAGCTGCAGCATCGTAATGGCTGCCAATCTCATGGGGTGTCCCTGAATGCCAGGGCAAACAACCTAAGCAAACATCATTGGCTGATCCGGATTAGCAGTTACATCCCAAGGTGGTGCAGGCCATCTTTAACCAGTGGGGAGAACACTCAGTAGATCTTTTCACCACCACTGACAATGCACAGTGTCAACAGTTTTGCACTCTGGAGTTTCCACAAGTGCACTCTTTAGGAGACTCTTTCTGGCTGGAATGGAGGAAGAGACTCAGGGTACTCCTTCCTCCCACTTACGTTCCTGCTGCTGAAGAAGATCTTTAATGAAATGGCCAAAGCCATCCTGGTAGCCCTGGATTGAGCCAGGAGAGCATGGTACCCAGACCTTCTGAGTATAAGCATCTGTCCTCTGATCAAGCTGCCACTTGGAGAGGATCTCATGACTCAGCAACAAGGCAGGGTTCTTCACCTCAATCAATCAGTTTACACCTCCATGTGTGGAGGGTGAGCTGTGGATATTGACTGCATTTTATTTGCTGCCTGAAGTGGTTGAATGTCATCCTTTATTCCTGGCACCTTTCCACAAAATCAATTTATGCCAGGTGCTGGGACAAATCTATGATCTGGTACGATGCCTAACATACAGGCCCCTTACAGGCAAAGCTTTATTATGTTATTGTATTTATTTTGTCTTTAGCCCACTGAGCTCTATCAAAGTTTATATGTTGGTTCTTTTAGCCTTTCTACCTTTGCCGGACCAAGCATTCACATTTAAAATCACGTGCTGTGGTAAGTGTCATTAAATGTTTGGCGCATGTTTTCTCCCACACTGTTGTGATGAAAAAGTGGGACCTGAACTTGGTCTTACCATTTCTCATGTGTACGTCCCTCGAATAAATGCATGGCTGCTGGTTGCATCACCTGACCTTGAAAACTGTTCTTTGTTGCAATTTTATCAGCTTATTGCATGAGTGAATTGCAGCACCTTGAGTGCAACCGCTCTACACCCCTATTTCCCTGATAAATTGGTGCTATGGATTCAGCCACCTTCTTACCTAAATCGTAGTTCACTTCCAGGTTGGGCAGTCCACCACTCTACCAGCCTTCTTTGCTTCCCCTCACCCCTCGAAATAGAAGGAGATGCTTAATCTATTGGGACGCAAACGTGCTGTAAGTTTTTGCATGGATCGTTCCAAGGATCACCTACTGGATGATCGGCTTTTTGTGAGTTCTCCAAAGGTAAAAAAAAAGGGGAAGCTGTGCAGGAGATGATCTTGTTGGGGTGGAAAGTCATCTACATTAAGATTTGCTATGCACTGTCCAAGAAGTAGCCCCCAGATGGATGATCAGAGAGCCCATCAACATTATTATTATTGTTAGTTTTTTTTAGGCGCAAAACTGATCATCATGGGGATCTCTCGGTGCCACTATATCAGACAAAGCAGAGACCTCTAATTAGTGATAGAACAGCCAGGTTGTAAGAGGTTTTTTAAACTGCCAGAGATTGGAACATGTACAGATTGTTATCTGGCAATTTGTTCCAATGAGAGGGGGTAAGATACAAGAAAGAACGGCCACCCATTATGACTCTATTAATTCTTAATGGGCACAGTAGCCGTCAATCACTTGATCTCAATTGGCGAGAGGGGAAATACGGTTTTAGCTTCTTCCTGAGGTAAGCTGGACCCTTCCCCCGGAGCGTTTTTTGAATACCATACATAGAAGCTTGAACACTGCTCTTTTCCTGATAGGCAGCCAATGAAGCCGTCGCAGAAGGGGTTCCGAAGGGGTTCGAGAAGGCTGATTAAGGGCTAGATGCGCGGCTGTGTTCTGCACAACCTGCAGCCTGGATAGTAGGTCCTCCCTGATCCCTACCAGTAGGGAGTTTCCATAATCTAGTCTGCTCACTAGAAGTGCCTGTATAAGGGATTTTCTTGCTGAGAGAGGGATTCAGGGTAAGATCTTTCTAAGCATTCGCATCAGGCCAAAGCACATGCCAGAGATGCTTTTTATGTGTTCTTCCATAGAGAGTCTGTCATCATTTAGAACATCCACATTTCCCCCTCGTTTTTTTGGCGTAGGGGGTTCCAGCTCGGACGGCCACCAGTCTGAGGACCAGAGCTCCCCTGCTTTCCGAATAGCAGAATCTCGGTTTTATTGGTGTTAAGCTGTAGGAAATTTGCAGTCATCCATGCTGCCATTTTAAACATGCAGTTTTTGTTGAATTTTTCTCTGGTCGACGCAGGATCTGTATCAATAGTAACTATCAATTGAGTTTCGTCCGCGTACGAGATGGTGTCAAACCCACAAGATCTAATGATCGTGGCCTGGAAAGACACATATATGTTGAATAAAGTGGGGCTTAAGATGGAGCCCTGTGGGACCCCTTTGTCTACAGCTGTGGTCTGTGATATAAACGAATCTAGTTGGATTTGTTGTGTTCTGCCAGCCAGGAAGCTTTCCAGCCATTTTAATGCCGTTCGGCTGACACCAATCTCTAGTAGCCTGTGCACAAGGATTTGGCAGATCGAGGAGAATCAGCATAGTTGGTGTCCCTTTGCCTAAGGCTAGCCTAATTGCATCTGTTACTTCAGTTAGCACGGATTTGGTGTTAAACGACACGCGAAAGCCTGACTGGGAAGAATCAAGTGCGTTGTTCCGTTCAAGATATTCAGTTAACTGTTTGTTAATCAAAGCTCCCATACTTTCGAAAAAAAAGGAAGAAGAGAGATGGGTCTATAGTTTTGCTGCTCCAAAGGGTCGGCCAGGGTTTTTTTAATACGGGTCTTATTTGAGCTTTCTTCCATTTCTGAGGGAAGGTGGCAGTGGCTAACAATAGATTACAGACTTCAGTAATCGGAGCCGTAAGGACCGGGGTGAGAGCTGAGATGATAAAAGGAAGGGGTCAGGTCTAGAGGGGAGCCAGATTTTGTATGCGCTAACAAAGAATGGACTTGCTCCGACGTGATGGCGTTGTAAGCCTCCAATGGGGCTTTCAACGCATCTCTCTGGGGAGAGATGGGATCTTTAGGATTATGTGATCCCACCCTGAGTTCCCTCTCTGTGCTAAAAGAGCTATAGATTTTATCGTTCTTTAGCTAAAAGCGATTAGCAAGATCATCACATAACTTTTTAGTCAACAGAAGAGGAGGATTATTAACCCTCGGGTTGGTGAACTCTTTAAGGATCTTGAACAGCTCTTTAGAGGAGTTTTTAGCTTAGCTAATTCTAGTCCCTAGGTGAGGTCTTCTAGCTGTGTTACTGTTGTTTAAGTATGCATTGTGAGCTGTTCTATAGGCTAGTTTATCCACCTCCTTTTTTGATTTTCCCCATTTTCTTTCCCTTTTTCTACATGTAGCTTTTTCTTTCTTGAGTCTATCGGTATACCATGGAGCTGGTGCTAACTTTTCCCAGATCTTGCCTACTTTACGTGGGGCAATAGTGTCCAGAGTCCTAGTCACCGAGGCCTCAAGCGTTTCCAGTGCCGCATGTCTGTCCACACAGACCCGTAGTACTGGGGCAGTGAACGAGGGGTGAATGAGGCTAGTGTCACCTTCCTCCAAGGTCTCCGAGAACCACGGAGATACTGAGTTTTGTTGATAGGCTTAGGGTTTACCAACGAGAATGTTAGGGCAAAATGATCTGTCCAGGTTAAAGCTATAGGGGTTTCCAATACTAGGTCCTGAATGTTCGAAAAGATGGTATCCAACGTATGTCCCGCTATATGAGTGTGGCTGAATACCTTAGGATAGAGATCAAGAGATTCCATAGCTGCTATCAGGCATACGGAATCTGGGCTGGAAGCAATTTCTAAATGATGGTTGAAGTCTCCTTCTACTAGTAAGTTGTCTGACTGCAAGGTAAGAGGTGCAAGGGTAAGGCTGCTAGCACTGGAGGAGTGCCTGCCACTGATATATTCCAGGCTGCAACGTGGACATCTATGCATGTGTTCATGAAGCACTACACCCTCGAAAGCCAGATCTGGCAGGAAGGAGACTTTGCCTGCTCAGGTCAGCTAGGTGTTTTGGTCAGAGTCCACTCCAGCACAGACCCTCCATCCTTGGGGACCTACTGCTTTGGTTTCTATTCTGAGATGAGGAAGCTGCAGTTAGAAGTAACTATCAAAAGTACAAGTTACTTACCTTCGATCACACTATTTCAGTTGGATTCCCGATCTAACCGCAGATTACTCACTGCTCTCCCACATCTTTGTTCTCTGGAATGGCCTCTTTTGAACATCTAAAAAAAGGTCCAAAGTTAGGCCCAGTGCACTGTAACCAACAATTGTTCACTTCCTGTGTCTGAAGGCAAAACAGATAAGAAACTGATGTCAGTGTTCAAGGATGGCAATTATTTTCAGCTCCGTGGCTTTCATGGCAGTATAGAGCCAATGCGAAGCATCACAGCGCCACCTCGCGGGGTGCAGGAGTACTGCTATGAAAAAATCTCAAAATCCAGTCTGGCACCTAGTGAATGTTCTTTGCCATTAAATCGAGTATCCACCGGAAAGAGTGTTTCCGAAGTAAATTTGTTCTTTATAACCTCTGTATATATGGGTTTCAGTACTTTTATATATTCTTTGTGTGTTTTACTCTCAGGCACGATCCTGTAATGTTTATTTTTGCTAATTGTATAAAGCATAAATGGTGTGTGTATATATAACGGAATAAAGTGCTAATAACTATTAGTTTTAATTCTGAAAGTAATCTAAGGTTAAGAGATTAAATGAGATAGAGAATGCAAAGGGTATAGAGCTAAACAAGTGGAACAGCAAACAAAGCGAAAGGAAAGTAATAATGAAATAGCCCTAATTAGACAAAAATAGAAAAACATATAAACCGATGAAAGCTGCATCTTCAAGTGCCCAAAGCTTGAAAACCGGGATAGCGAAAACAGAAAAAAATCAGGATATTGAGAAAAATAACAGAGAATGGAACAGGTTCTCTAAGTCACAGGTCAAAATGTGAAGGAGGCAGCCGGTGGGCTATTTTACTCCAATTGCACGTGTAATCTACAGGACACTAACAATTCTTGTGAGAGAAACCAGCGAGTTAATACTAACTTTAGAGGTCAGTAAGTCACAGTCTGAAAACAAAGCGCGTTAATGCACCCGTGGTAGAGACATTTGCGTAAAGTGTTGGCTACGGGCTTCAATCGTAGTGCAATAGATGTCCCTGAGCGCCGCCCTTATTCCACAACCAGGCGCGTTGCCTGAAATCTGCCATTACGAGGTTCTAGTGGTGTATTTATTCTATAAAATATGATGTAAATGGACAACTGTTTTCAATGGATTACACAATGCTGCCATCTTCTGGTTCTTTTAGGTTACAAACGTATGCACTACAAAAGACTATAGCAATTCGAATGTATCATGAATGGGCTTCAAATGCTGTATTGCATTCTGTCAAAGTCCCCCTTGATCAATTTCTGGGTGTTGCTGCCCACATTGTAAAGCATAAAACAGTAAAGTACAAGTAAAAAGTAAATCATGAGCTTGTATGTACCTTCTAAACATTAGTTATGAGTTTACGTCTTTTGAGGCATATTTATGTTACGTCAATATAAACACCCGTTTTTGTGCTTCATATGTTTCACAAACCTGTTATTTCTGTATCAAATGCGTCACGTTTGTCGTATATGTATAAGCGAATTTCTGAAAAAAATAATATTGCTTAAAAAATAGAAAGGAAAACAGTGACACCGAAATCCCTAGGTGAACTTGAAACTATTTGCAATAACTTTTTGAAGTCAGTTTGGTGATAGATGTGGTAATGTTGGATGGAATGTGTGCCTATGGCTGGGGAGTTAGTCGTACCTAGGTGGAGATTATTCTTGACAGGCATTGGAAATGTTTGCTAACGTGGGGGAGAGAGAGATTTATGAAGATTGTGCAGCGTTTGCATCACAAAAGTGACACTAATCGGTGCATAATCTTTTTCCACAATTTTCTTTTCAGAGCTAAACTTGTTTAGCTCTGGAAATAACTGAAAAGTAATGCGAAGCAGCACATAGCGCTGATTTGCATTCCTTTGCGCCATGGGGTGGCGTACCAAGGGTGGCGCATGGGCTTTCCCATACAACCACCTAAGGTTTCTTACACTAAACCCAATGTACTAAATAAAGTAGATTGGGTTTAGCGTGAGAAAACTGCACCCTTTACAAGTAGGCGCAAGGAAGGAGAAATGCTTTCATTTCTCCTTCCTTTTTTTGACTTTGCATATGCTGAACTTTACAGCTCACATGCAAAGTGGGAAAATGATTAAAGTGAGTCTGTGCATAGTATTTTGTACTAGAAGGGTTCCTTCCAGTACAAAACCTATGCTAGACTCACGGAGACACCCTTGCACCATGGCGCAAAGGTGTCTTCGTGGCGCACAGCAGCTAATTTCAGCGTCCGCAATAGTGAGAGGGGAGGAGTGTGCCTTATTTTAGTAAATAGGGCGCTCTCCTCTTCTCTCCTTTTCACGTAGTGTAGTGCAACATTTGCGGCTGCTGCAGTGCGGTACGCAAACAAATAGTATATCTGCCCAAGAGAGTCTTGTACATGTCTGCATTTGCCTGGCTTGGCACATTAAAGCTTAGTCTGTTGGCTTTGCCTTTGCTTGCCCACTTTTTACCCAGTGCTTAGGTCAGAGGTCTTCAAACTTTTGGATCCTGAGACCCCCCTATCAACATTTTGAGGTGTAAGGACCCCCTCCTGACAAAAATCTCTAAACCTGTAGGCAGGGCTACTGGAATTATGAGGCAACTGAGGACCAAATTACGCAACAGGCTTGACTAAATTTTGTGGGAAGAAAATGTAAAGGATGTTATTGCTTAATTATTTTGAAATTCCTTTTTTACACACCGTAAAACTGAGGAAAAATTTCACCCCATCTGTACCTGTTTATAACCAAAATACAGAAATTAACATCAGAAAGATTTCTAGTCAACCTTTGTGAAAGGCCCTCCATTCCGCAGGAATACATGCTGCCACATTAGAAGCTCACCTGCCCCAGGCTGGGAGAATCAGGGGTCCCTTAAAACCCTGGCGTTTTTCTGAAGAGTTAAGCAGTTTACCCATGCAGTTTTCCTCTCACTCCCTCCCTTCCATCCCTCTCTCCTCTCCCAACCCTGGATCCCTCTTTCACTTTGCAGGCCATTTTCTTTCACCCCTTTTTACCACTTCTGAACTCTCTCACCTTTAATCACCCCTTGCCATTCTGTCTTTTTACTGCCCTCATCTCTAACAGTCTCTCACATTTATCTCATGGCCTCTCTGGCCCCGTCACTACCCGTTCACCTCAGCACTTCTCATTCACCTCGTCTCTCCATTCGACTTACTGTCTATTTGTATCTTACACCTCTCCGGTCCCCCCATTCATCTTTCACATCTCTCCTTTGTTCTAATAGAAGCCCTCACCTTTGGCTCACACTCACTTCTAGCGTGTCCACACTATTCTTCTGCATTTTACATTTCTCCTCATGCCTGACCTCTTAAATCAAATTCTCTCAATCCCTTGCTGTCCTCTCTCATCACCAAGCATAGGAGTCGGACCTGTATGCTCTCAGCCTGTGCCACTCTGCTTATTATTCCCCAATTCAAGAAGGCATGAGTTGTCTATCTCGCTGTTTTGGTGAAGGCCGCGCAGTTATGGGACTTGCACCCTCCTTTATTTCACTCCACGAATAATCGATTATCCTTTAGTAAGATATAAAAAACTTTCTCTATGCTCTGTAGGTTACCCCATTTGGCTGGTTATCCATCCCTTCTGTGTGTTTCTCATTTGCCTTCAGGCAGCAGATGGTTATTAGCCCATGGGCTTCTTTTGGTAACAGTAGCGCAGTACAAATGTAAATAATAATAATCTGCAGAAGCAGGGGAGCCACTAGACCAGAATTTCTGGTGGAGGGGTACTAACACTCCCAGCCAGGGCTGGCCCTAACACTGGCTGCACCCGGTGCAACAGTCTTTTTTGGTGCCCCACCCCAGTTTCCTCCTTCTCCATGAATTGCCTCACTACCACTCACCAACAATGCACCTCATCTCTCTATAACACCTTTCTGACAAACATTTCATTTTTTATAGCGCTACTCATAGTTTACTCACACTCATTTCTGTGATCTGCATGGTACATATTCTTTGTAGCAGGCACATTAACCCTCTGCGCTGTGTGGTGGCAGGAGTGCCCATGTGAGTGCATGGTGAGCGATGCAACAGTGTGAGAGTAGGGTGAGAGGAGTGACTGCAGGGAGAGTGAGGTGGCCGTACGAATTTGGGTGCGGATGGAAGTTCAGAATGGGATGAATGAATGTATCATTACTGCTGGGATTGTTTGAGTGAGTTGTATATTCAGCAGTGAGGGGGACAGGTGAGTGAAGTGTCACATGAGTGCAGGATGAGTAGTGTGCTCCTGAGACCGCAGTGTGAGGTATAGGTTGAACAGCGCAAGTGCATTGTGAGTGCAGAGTGATCATTGTGAGTGCAGAGTGAGCATGTGAATGGTGTGAGTGCATGGTGATCAGTGTGAGTGCATTGTGATCGCTATGAGGACAGGGTGAGCATGAAAGTGAAGGGCGTGAAGGAGGAGTGAGTGGTCTGAATGCAGGGTCCATTCCCAGACACTTGAAGTAACCCAGCATGTTATTGACGGCGCATAGGGTTTAAGATCTAAGTTAAACTATTGCTATTATGGCAGGGTGGAGGAAATAAATAATGTGCTGATCCTGCAACAAACTTCCAGTCTAATGGATGCGGTTGCCAGTAGATTATTTTGATGGCCCAGTTGGTCCAAAAATAAGCAGTCACCTAAAGCTGTATTTTAAGCACTTATATGTGCATACTTCAAACAGCAAATATAAATAGAAAGCACTTTTAATTGTGTTCTAGGACTGCCTCAATGATCCATGACTAATAAATAAATAGAACAAATCCAGAAAAGTCACATAATGAATGAATACATACTTTTTTATTTATAAATCTATTGAGTGTCAAGAGGAGGTCTCTGCAGGCTCTTTAAACAACACACACAGGCAAATTACTTTTGGCAACCCTACTTTATATTCCTTTTCATGAAATGCATTATCACACTACATCAGTAAATGTAAAATTCAAATGTAAGGAATAGGCAGAGTGGGACCCAGGGGGTACTGGAATCAGGAAAAAAAAATAAGCCTCTGTAACCAGTTTACAAAGGCATGTAAATATGTAAATGGTCTTTAAAGACCTGTGAAAAACTCTAATGGGTGTGCTGGAGATAAGACTCCAGACACTGCCCAGCTGAGGCCCCAGCAGCTCGAGTTACACTGCAGCAGCCCGGGCTGAGACAAAGGGGAAGAGGGGGGCTGAAGCCCTTGGGCCTGAGAAGTGTGACTGGGAGCGCGACCCCCTTTGCAACGCTCCACGGCCCCCCTGGGGTCGCGCCCCACAGTTTGAAGACCCCTGGCTTAGGTCGATACTGAGGGGCCTATTCATAAACTGCATTGTGTAGTACCGTCTGTAGTACTACAATAGCGCTACTAAAGATTTACAAAATGCTATTCACAAACTCACGATTGTGGATTTACACCTCTACCATCTTTTGTACGGGGACGTCCTCACACATGTAAATTTACTACCTAATAGTAAATGTGGGAGTTACCAGGGGAGTGGGTGGGGAAAGGGACAGGCTGTAAAAGGGACACACTTGCTAATAAATGGGAGGGGGTTAGGGCGAAGTAAGGAGGGGTTTAGGTAGGGACAAGCACCCTCCTACAAAAGTGTGTCTGTTGCTATTCACTAACTGCACTTCCAAAGTTACTACAGTCAAAAGGGGGACCCACAATAGAAGTCAATTACTCCCGCTTAGAGTCGAAGTAAGTCCAGCACCGCAGATGGGCCACCACTGGTACTGCAACACACTTCCATAGAAAGTAATAGAGGTAGGAATTTAAAATAATAAAAAAAAACTAGAATATAATGTTATATTAAATTATTTAAAATAGTTACAAATATAAATAAATATAATTTAATGGTAAAAAAAATGTAAAACATTGTTCAATTCTGAAATATTTTAACCACTTTTTTCAATTTATAAATCATTGTAACACTAATATTTATTAAAATAGAATTTGATTACTTTTAATTATAGTCTAATACTTATAATAATTGTAATGCATAATAAAAAAATACTTTTTTTTTTTACCTTAGGTGGGAAGATACTTTTTAAACACTGTGCCTCCATTACAGTGCATGGACAATTCAGTGTCTGTGTACTCAGAAGGAATTATGCTATGCTATGTGAATTTATAAAGCAGTTAGCTACCTGAAGGCTTCCCAGCACTGAGGAAGTCATAGCGTGCAAACCACACTTCTAGGACAGTAAATAGCTAAGGCTAATGTGGGCATAGCCATGTTTTAAGCATTAATTTAGTTTCTCACTTCAGCAGGTATATAATTCTACAGCTTCAAAAATGTGAGAAGGATCTACCTCCTCATCTGAACCTTTGGATTTCCGGCACCTTTAGTAGTGGTGCCGTAGAAGATCTTAAGGTCCTACTAAGGCTGTAAGGTACCAAAAGGTCTGTTATCAAAGGTGCCATTTATGGTTGATTCCCCTATGGGCCCGATAAAGTGCCATAAACATAATCCTCTCCTCTACTTTAAACCAGTGCAAGGAGGCCAGTGTAGCTTTTACAGAGGAGTGCTTGGACAGCTGAAAGATAATCGTTGCTGTCACATTTTGGACTAGCTGGAGTCTCTTAATAATGTATTTGGGTGTACCCATTTACGAGAAATACCGATAGTCCAGGTAGGAAAGATTCAATGCCTAGACCACTGTTCTCCTAGATTGTATGGATAAAAAGTCTAGGATTTTGCATAGGTTTCTAATCATGCCAAAAACAAGATGCTGTTTATTTTACTTGGGCCTCCGTTGACAGGGAGGAGTCCAACCACATGCCTAGGCTCATTATGGGAGATAAAAGGGGTAGGTGGAATTAACCGGCTCTCTGGACGTCCAATTGTTGTTTGCGGAGTTGGCTTATTTCCTAAAATCATCACCTGTGTTTCTCTCAGTTCAACTTTAGTGACCAATTCGCCATCCAGCCTGGCACATTCTATAAGCACAGGTCAGTCGTTGTGAACCTGTTCCTGGGACATCTAAATAAAAGTGAGGTTCACAGATTTGAAAGGATCTTTCTTTCTACCTAATACATGTACTAACCCTGTTGCTACCCAAACAAATGCCTGTAAAGAATAGGGTGCAGCCATAGCTTCTATCTTTATCCTGCTTATTAACACGTTTATTTGGTAATTACTTGAGTTCTGGCAGACAGTCGCATTTGCAAGCTTACCTAAAATATATTTGTGTCTCCTTTGTGAGAATCCTGGAATTTAGCAACCCAATTGATGTCTTATCAACAGGAGGTCAACTGTTTTCTCCTAAGATGCATTCACCCCCAGTGAGCATGGGACCTTGCAATTGGGGGTGAATGTTTGCAGTGTTCAGCATTATGTCCATCATTTCTTCCTTTTGGTTTTGTTGCCCTAAGTGGGAAGGGTATGCCCAGACATGGGTCCCGTGCTCACTTCGCCACTGGATTCAAGCTAGCTTGGCTGATGAGGGGTGATGCCCTGAAACCGGTCCCAGGATGTTTGTTTTCGGTCCACGGATGACCTGGCTTGGCAGTTCGGGCTAGACTGTTCCCAAGAGTAACAAGGTCAAGACTTATTTGCATATGGCTGGGTCCAAACTGGGTGGTGAGCAAAAGAACGAAAGATTAAACCCAGATCCTTGTGACTGGGGCTGAATGCTTTGCATAGTTTTGCTTTCCCTCCATCATTTGTTCCTTTTGCTTTTATCGCCCTAAGTGGGAAGGGTATGCCCAGAAGTGGGTCTTATGCTCACTGCACCACTGGATTCAAGCTAGCCAGGCTGATGAGGGATGATGGCCCGACACCGGTCCTAGGATGCTTGTTTCCGGTCCAGGAAGAACCTGGCTTGGCATTTCGAACTGGAATGTTCCCATGAGGAGCAGGGTCACAACTGATTTACATATGGCTGGGACTTAACTGGAGTGGTGTGTTGAGCAAAAGAACAATGGATTAAACCCCGATCCTTGTGACGGGGGTGAATGTTTGCATTGTGCCACATTTTGTCCATCATTTGTTCCTTTTACTTTTAGAAAGTGGGCATTTTCTTGTTTACCCAGCCTGTGCCTTTGCCTGCCTGTGGAATCAATGTCTGGTTAAATTGACAGGGGCTTGTTTGTGCATTCACCCCAGACACTCATACAAAGGGAGATGAGGTGCGCCCTGCATATACTGATGAGCCATCCTGGGCTAGAGTGGTGGGAGGAGTTGTCACTTGCACCTGAATAGGCTGTAGCTGCCCTGCACAATGCCTTCTCCGCCCTCTGTAGTGTGGCTGGACCAGGGAGGACAGAACTGGTTTTGCTGAGCAAGAGAGACTTTCTGAACAAAGACTTCAAAGGGGTAAAGGGGTATAAGCATTAGATCAAAAACCCCAGAACTTTAGATTACTTCTGGTATAAGAGGACCCTGCCAAGAAGAAGAGCTGAAGAGCTGCCAGGAGCAGTAGTGCCCCTTTGCTGTGCATTACTTTGTTGGTTTGGCCTGCAGTTGCTGCACCATCTGTGGGCAGTGGAAAGGACTGGACTTTTGCCTTGCTGTGGTATCCTGCTTAAGTTGATTCTCCAAGGGCTTGATGTAGAGCTTGCCTCTTGTTAAGAAGTCTAGGGAACACAAAGACTTCGCTTGCAGCTTCCTTCAACTCTACTGCTAGGAGTTCTGACCCGCCTTGTGGTGCCAAACCCATCTCTGGGCCCTTGGAAGTTTTTCCTGCTGCAAAGAACTACAAAGAACGGAAGAAACCTGCAACATCGGCGTCTGTATTTTTTGATGCAGCAGCGTCGCGCAGGAGAAAATCCAGACACACAGACCCATGCAGCCGAAGAAACCGATGCAGCGCCTGTCAGCGGCCCAAAGAACCGCCGCACTCGGAGTCCAGTGCACTGACCTCTGAAGTTCGAGATCACCTCACCGACTCCGACGCAGGCCCTGCCTGTTGTGCAGGTCGAAGAAATGGCGCATTATGGGACTTGGCTGAAGAAATCGACGCAGCGCCTGTTAGCCGCAGCCACAGATGCCTCCGGCACGTACCAGATTTCCACAAATCGTGCCTGTGCGACAAGTTTTCCTTACGCAGCACCCACAGAGCAGAACCGTCTTGGACTTGATGCATAACCTCTCCCTACAGTCCGGATTCGACGCATCACTTCTCCAGGGTGCAGCAGAACGGTTGCATCGCCTCCCCAAGGACTCCCTCACTGAAGCATTTGTGTGCCAGTGAATGAAGCTGAGCGCAGTTCCCAAAATTGGTTCCCGTGCTGGCCCTTTGTGGGCGCCGCTGAGAGCAGTCGTGTGTTTAGTTCATGATCTCCTGGATGGGAGTGGAGGGCTGCAATCCAGGGGAAGCAAACCACTGTTTAAGAGAGTTTTATTCAATGGCGTCCACTGCATCGTTGGAATACATTCTCTGTTCTGTATTTCACGCAGTAGCTTCCTCAGTTGCAATGACTGCCTTTTAATATTCAGATTCTGTAAGACACATGGAGCTCCAGAATGGCGAATTGTCAGCACTTCTTCAAAAAACATCTCTATTTCCACAACAAATATGATTCTAACGTGAGATTGTGCACCTTGTTAGTAAGTGCTTCTTTTTTTTTTTCCTCATGTGACCTCCGTAGCTACTGCCACCTCTCGACCTGCCCCACCACTGGCGCAAATACCTTTTGGTGGATGCTTCGTCTCAGCTGATATGTTCTAAACGGGGAGTGCCCTTTCATACTCAACTTGAGCTGACCCAGAGGTATTAATCATTGGAAGATGTCTTAGATCCAGATCTAACATATGATAATCCAGATTCTACAATCTACTCAGGGGGTGTCATCCAGCCAGTTCCAGAAGAACCCAGCGTTTGCCCTGTTCCTAGAAACATTAACCCTCTGGTCTATGGCTCGATAATACTTAACAGAATTCTACCAGGCATTCCTCATAGGAGACGTTTCCTGTCGCCACAGCAGGCAGATCTCCCTCCTTGCCAACAACATCAGGTAAAACACCGGTTTGTATTGAGGCCCACACTGGGGTCGTATCCCACCCGGCATAGACACCACACCAAAAAAGATAAAGAGTTGGGCTTACCTCCATATCTACACCCAGAACCCTGGAGATGGTTTTACCGACATCCAACCAAAATTCGGGTATCTTGGGACAGGACATAAATATATGGACATCATCCGCGTTCTGAGAGCCACACCTCCATCAGTTAGCTGCTCCTCCAAACTTCAATTTAGAGTCAATAATTTTTATTGAGCGGGAACATGGCATGGTACACAGCCCAGCTGCCTACATCAACTTGCCGGCAGGGCGAAACCTCAGTGCAATAAAACAGTGTTTGGGTCTACATCCCGGAGGGCGACCCCACGTTTTCGTACCTGGGTAGCTGCCCCACCTGTGCTGCAGTGTCCACCTTTTATCAAAGAACAAACGTGCAAAAGGGAAAAGGGAAAAACAAAACAAGCCCAAAACACCCCCCCCACTCCCCCCTCCGTAAAACTACCCCCCTCCCACTGCCACCCCGCTCCGCATCAGCTTCCTTCATCTCAGGGCACTTCTACATTCACTAGATTAGGCAATGAACAGGCTCCGGGGGAATAAGTTGCAGAATCTGCAGGTATTTCGTGCAGGTTACTTCTCGGAGGTCCTTTGATAAGAGCTGCAAGAATGGGCCCCACAGTTGAGCATATTCCAACCCTTTCCCATCCATTCCCATCGAGAGCCGCTCACCCTTCAATTTAGAGACCTTAAAATGGGTCCAGTATATCCTGTGGAGTGTGAATAAAATAAATGATTTCTTCTGAGGGCAGCAGATTTAATCACAGAATAAAGCCTATCAATAGATACTTGCCATAACTCCTTCCAATCTTCACCAGGCAAGTAGTTCTCCCATATCCGATATGGCCTTTCCATTCTTCTTTCTGCTGCAGCCAGAAGATAGTTATACCATAAGGCAACTTCTTTCTTTCTCGGGGATTGATTTTGCAAGTTCTTCTCCATATCATTATCCACACAACCGACCAGTTTTAAGATTTACATCATGACGTAAGCCGATAGTGGTTAAATCTGGACAGAGTTCCAGCTGTGGTTTAGTTCCAGAACTCCCAGGAAAGAAATTTGCAATCTACTACCAGATCCCCCCATAGTAGGGCTCCTGCCGCTTTTAGAGGGTGAGCTAAGGCGTCTAAAAGGCACTCCAGCGTTCCAGGAGAGTCCCACACCGGCGCCCATTTGCTGTAATAAGGACGCCCCAAACAGACTCGACAGTCCAACCATAGCTTGGCCGCCATACCCAGCGTTTTCAAACAAACCTTTTTGTAAAATTTGGGAGAGCCAAATTTGTACATAAAACCATAGTCTCCTACCCCCTCCAGCCTGGATTTATTATTATTATTATTATTATTATGTTTCTTATATAGCGCCTGAATCGACCCCCGAAGGGGTATCTCCGCGCTTGCCTTGTTACCAATTAAAGTTATTTGGGGTATACAATCAGCGGCATTGCATTGTGCCAAAAAGCTATCTACTGCCTCGGGAAACCTAAAGTTATGCATTTTATTTGCTAGGACCACTTTTAAGAAGGCTGGAAAGCGCAGCTGCACCTGGGCCTCTAAATCCTTTAACGCTTCCATCCGCTTTCCCAGCTCCCATATCCTGTCCTCTGTGACCCGGGAGATATCCGAACAAAGTAAGCGCTTCTTGATAAGTGAACAGAATGTAGTAGCTACAACACAGACATGTGAAAGAGTATGTTTAATATTTTTAGACCTGGGTTTTACTTTAGTGGCCTTAAAGAAAATTACAAAAATTAGGTACTTCTTGTTTGGTAGACTGTACACTCTATGTACATTGTGTTTTTTCCAGCATTCCCAGCAGATACTCAATTAAAAAAATTAAACTCCCTTTTCAGGAAAGGGTAATTCTTGAAATAAAGCTGACAAATACCTTACATTGTTGTAACTGTTCCATTCCAATGTGGTGTTTACTGTTCCCATAGATGTGCCAAAGACCCACCACGTTGCATGTGCATAAAAGCGGACCCTCCAAGGCCATGCACGATGCACCTTCTCTCTCTCTCTCTCTGTCCCCCCCCCCCCTATTTGGACTGGGTTGTCCAGACTTTTGTCTCCAGAATGTCTCCCTGAAGCAGGAGCCTTGTCAAGGCAACCATGAAGAGCCAAGAATAACATATTTCGTGGTTAGCACAGAACCTGGAGAGTCCATCAAGCCGCAGTAAGTGTGGAGGTTTATACCAGAGGGGTAGAGAAGGAAACCCAAACACACTTCCGCCCTCACAATTCCTGTGTAATTCCACTTTTGATAACCGAGCACGTCGGTCTTCGTTTTGCTGATAGACAACATTAGGAAAAACCAGCTTTTTGATGCCTAGCAGACTGTAAATTCAAGACATCCAAGGTGCACAGAACAAGTGGGGGAGGATTAGTTGTTCATTACCTTGGAAGAGGGCACTAGTGCCATTTAAGAAAGAAAACCTGTCCACGTCATATAGAAGTATGTCTGGTTAGCCGTCATTAATACGATTGTTTTCCTCCAAGTGATATAGTCAATGAGAACAAGGCTTGAGTTTTCTTTGATGTCATTATTGACAGCTACCCACCTATAATTGTATGTTTACCCCCAGCAAGCTGACCGTGGATGGGGAGGAGTCATTAATTGGGAGCAAAACACATCTTGGCTTTTGTTATCCCCCTTTACCATTCTCGAGCCCCCAAAGTCAGTTGTCCCCTTGCCCCGAATATACAAATATATTTACCAGCCTTCAGTCCTCCTCTCTTGCTCTTAAAGATGCCCCTTCCCTCGTCAGTTCTTTTTATACCCAGAGTCCTACCTCCTCACTCTCTCTTTGTCTAGAAAACATATTAAGAACTGAAGAACTTGGCACCGTATCCGCCATCCATAGTGAAATACTCACCCAGTCAAAATTAAAAAAAGAGTGCTCTGTTCCCAGCCCTCCATCAGCTTTGGTAACAGCCCCCAGACCCCTTTAGTAATGCCCTCTGTTACCTCGTCGACATTTTAACATCACCCCATCGTAATTTTAACAAAAATACCTATAATCTTGCCTTATCCCCAGAACAAATTGAACCTTGCCTGCCCTTTTCAACCTCAGTGTTTTGCTCTGGGTCCATGACTTGCTCATAGTGGGAGTGGGAATGCGGCTGCACGCTGCGCACGCAGTGGGCCCTGTAAGAGGGCGGCCTCTTTAGTGCCGCATTAGGCACCTCCCTGCACCATGTCGCAGGGACCCCTCCTCTTGATGTACCTTTTACGTCTGGTGCCACTGCTGCGTCATTTCCAGTGGGCTGGGGAC
Source organism: Lissotriton vulgaris (assembly GCF_964263255.1). Lineage (NCBI taxonomy): Eukaryota > Metazoa > Chordata > Amphibia > Caudata > Salamandridae > Lissotriton > Lissotriton vulgaris. The sequence goes on along the minus strand of NW_028251378.1, from coordinate 100,308 downwards.
AGGTACTTATACCTGCCCCCACCCACTGACCACCCTCTTTGTTCCCCGCTGGACATGCTGTCGCCCTCCCATCCGCTTACCCTGCATGCCATCGGGAGTGCTGGCTAACGAACGGAACGTATTAATGTATACATTTGTGTTACAGGTGGAGTTCAGGGCAGTCCGGAGGCTGATTGGTACTAGGGGCACCCTTTCAGGAGCACAATAGGAGTGGATTATGCCAAAATCCCTGGAGTCTTTAGAGCAGGACACTGGTTGGAGACAACAGTGCCCCGCAAGTCCCTCGGACGGTTGTAAGCCTGAGCAACCGGGGGTTTGCCTGGATACACTCCAGCTCTAAAAAGCCATAAGTAAAAGTTATAGACTAGGGGTCCATGGTATGTAAGGGGGAGAACCCCCACATAACTGGTAGCACGGATTGGGTTGGCCACTGTGCAGTTTGGCTCATCAGGCGGGCGTGGCAGCTTAGGTTAGTCACTGCTGCCTTCCCTTTGATCGCCTGTAAGTTAACCTACCAAGTTGGTTGTTGGCATGTATGTAATAAAGCTGCAGCAAACTGTTTTCCCAACAAAACTTGTGTGGACTGCTTATTTTGCGCAGCACGGCTACTTAAAAAGCGGGGGGTTGACGATATCGGCACTAAGCTGCTGTAAGAACAGGCCCAGCCCCCTGGTTCTATCGAAATCCCGACTGATATGAGATACTGTGGTTATCGTCTGGGGCTCTAGAGTCTAGAGAGACAGAAGGAGGCCGGGTGTAGATGACAAGGGTCACTAAAGATCCAAGGGAGGTAGCAGATCAGAACCAGCCAGACCTGATTTAAAATCTGCTTTTCACTGCTCTGACATTAGAGCAGTGAAAAACGGAGCAAAAACGAAAATAGTTCTTCACTGCTTTTGAACAGTGACAAGTTTTGAATCCAGTGATGAAATTTGCCTTGATCAGGAATGTGCACTCACTTTGTGAATCAACACCGCGTGTCAGATGGATTAGAGTTCCAGAGGTAAATGGGGAATGAGAAAAGCCCAGCATAATTTTAAACTGTATCGACTAACAACGCAGCAAAGGTAACAAGCTGTCTTTGAAGCCAGAATTTTTTCCAAAGTTACACCTAACCTCACTCCTTGAGTCCTTTATTACAAAAACCTCCTTTTTTTCTCTCTGCCGTTTCTGTGGTTGATCCGGAAAAACAGGTTATGACAGTGCACTGATGCCAGCTTTTTAGAAGCAGCGTGCAAGAAGCTAATCCACAGGCAGACTGGAAGTTAAGAATTCCCAGCAAGCAAAGCCATTTCTACCGATGTGTCAGTTTTCTCAAACATCCCCCGTGTATCAGATTTCTTGTTTCATCCCTGCAGCTCAGTAAAAATTATACACCCTTTAGCGGTGGCACAAATCCCCCCCACCTTAGTCGTCCCAATCTTGACCCCACACACTCAGACCACACCAATTTCACTTTTATGGAAGAACTAGCAGCCCGCCCCAGCGTTGCCTGGGGCCGAAGGGGGCTGGGGGCAGCATTTCAGGCTGGCGTGCACTCTCGCCCCGGCCCCTGCCCGCCACGACATTGTCTGTGTCCCGGACAATGTGGTGGCGGGCGGGGTCTGGGCGGGAGTGCACGCAAGCCTGAAATGCTGTCCCCAGACCCTGAGCCTTACCGCAGTTGTTCCGGGCCAACCTCCCGCACCGGCTCCCTCGCGTCCCGTGTCCCTGAAATGCTGCCCCCAGACCCTGAGCCTTACCGCAGTTGTTCCGGGCCAATCTCCCGCACCGGCTCCCTCCCGTCCCGTGTCCCAGAGCCTTACCTGAGCCGCCGCTCCTCCCCGAGCTCCTCACTTCACCGCCGCTCCTCCTTGTCATCACGTACGTTGCGGCCAGCACTACGTCGTGGCCGTCAGCGTCGCGTCCGGCGCTACTTTCAGGGCACTACTATTTTTCTTAAGTTGTATTTTTAAATTTACGTTTTTTTTTTATTTTCTATAGCCTATGTCCATCTGCACACCCTTAGGATTACAACAATGTATTGGGTGTGTGGATTGGCGCTGTGGTTCTCGAGTTTACCTTGCCAAAAGGTTTGTGTTCTCTCTTTATAATAGTAGTATAGATTGAGGCCGCAATTTATTAGGCATTTTTCCAACTTACAAGCGATCCTTCAAACACCATTTAAATTTATTGGGTGAACCTGTGTCCTTCATACCATAGCCACAAGCACTGTGCCCTATATTCTGTGCCGGCCTGCCTTCTCAAGTGACCTGTCACATTGGGATGCAACCATTCACTTTAACTCTGGGCAAGCATCTGCTTCCAGTTTGACCGGGTGACCTTTCACTTCGTGGGCCACTCCACAGTTCCCTCCAGGTAAGCATCCACTTCCAATCCAGCCAGGTGACCTTTCGCTTCCAGTGCAACCACACATTTCCTGCCAGGTAAGTGTCTGCTTCCAACCTGACTGGGTGACCTTTTACTTACGGTAACACCCTACATTTCCTGCCAGGTAAGCGTCTGCTTCCAACCCAGCCAGGTGCCCTCTTACTTCCATCGTAACCAAACCCTTCCTTATCTGGGCAAGCATGTGCTTCCAGCTTACCGGGTGACCATTCCTGTCCAGTGTAACTATCCCTTTCATTGAGGGCAAGCATCTGCTTCCAACCTTTGAATCAATTATTATCCTGGGCGAACGTCCAGACCCATCCTTGCAAAGGTGACACGGTCACCTGTACCCCATCTTTTTCCATGCCACAGGTTCTGCCCTTAATTGTTTGCTTCTGGTTCCACCCAAAAAGGCATGGCGGTAGCCTGCCAGTACCTCCTGGGTCCTGACTGTCCAGTTTGTGGCTTGTTTCCATTTTGCAACATGCTTTCTTTTATGTAGGATCACTTTGTAAGTACCGCCATGCCTTGCTGGGAGCTTTCGCTACCAGCAAGGCCCCCTTTCCCCGCCATAGATGCTCCTCAATTATCCCAAACTACCAACAATCCCTTGGATTCAATGCTGCCCACATATTCCACAAGAGGACATCCGACCCAGTATCCGAGAGGTGCACCCCATCTGGACTGTAATAGTGTGGTTGTCGCAAGTTCATTAAGCTATGCTTAATTTGCCAATTCCCACCCCCATCTTGACAACTCTGTACCCCCTTGGGATGGAGCCACCACCCAGGACCTCATAGGAATGATCTCTGACCATACCACTTCCTTGGCATCCATGCTCCTGGTCCAGTCAGTGAGGTCTGTCTTTATAATGTGAAACTGATCACCTATATCTATAACTGGAAGGTAATTTCCCCCTAAATGGATGATCAAAAAGTCAGGGTTTCTTGAGTGAGTGTGACATGCTTGAATGACACTTTGTAATTCCCTCCAATGTAACCCTGGCTTTCCAAACCATCGCACCCTTATACGTTGAAAAATGAATGCTGAATTCCTCACATTGTTGCCAGCTCTCTCTGTGCTGCCCTGGAGATGTAAGAGTTCCTGATGACCCACACAGTTTTGCACTCTGCGGAAGAGAACACAAATGCAGAAACGGTGAAGAATGAGCCCTTAGTAATCCCTTTATTACACTTATAAACACAATATTGTTGATATACATAATTGTGCCAACGTCCACATAAAATCCATCCCCAAGCCCACCTCCTAGTTGCCCATTCCTTGACTGTTGTTTGGCCGTTTATAAACCCGGAAACTATCCGATCCCCATCTCCCTTATATTTTTTTTAATAGCTTTTGCAGACATTCCTTCCTGGAAGTCTGTGGTGGCTGCCCCAGTGTGAAAAGAATGTGTGGTATAATGATGTCCTTGGAGCCCTGCTATCTGGACTGTTGCATCCAACACCCTTTAAAGTTGATAAATTGTCACAGGTTTCCAGCTTTGTGGGAAAGGAGGTATGCCTCACCGTTGACAGCAGCCCATTCTTTTATGTACCCAGCCAGGAGCCTAACTAGGCAATATAGGCTGTACCTCTCCAGTTTGATCATTGTAATACACTGTCCCCTGATTTGTCTTAGAATGCCTTAACAGTAAGGCCATGTTTTGAGATTTTAAGCAGATATCCTTAACCAAAAGGGCCCTGCTGCTTTTATCACTCTTGGCTCTGGCTACCAGCTTGCTAACCCGGAAAGCCCCCAAAAAGGCAAGGGAGAAAGCGGTACTAAAGAGTGTATTTTCAAACTCAGAGTGGCACACTAAAGGCAGGTGGTCAATTAGAATGTTTTGCGTTTTAAAATCAAATGGTGACCTGGTATCCTGTATCTTGTTCTCACATATATATTGTACTTCTCTTCAACTAAGGGAGAAGTACAATATATATTGGTCAAGGAGTATTCTGATTGTTGCTGAATATACCTTATTTGTACCTCCCTCATTAGCTTTAGGAATTAATTGGATGAATTCATGTATATGATTTGTTCCTCAGTATATTGTCTGTTTTCCCTTGTTTTATATACTTTTTTAATGTGTTTTTTAATCGTTTTTAAATATATAAATAAACTGTGCATACTGAATTTATCTGTCCTTACAGAATTTTGTTACTCATTGCATTGCTCAGAGTGATATGCTTTTATGTCTGAAGAATTGATGTGTATTTTGTCCATATAAGTTTTTTTTTTTTTTTTTTGTGTAAGACTTTTATTAACACAACGCAGGTTACACAGCATGAGCCTACAACCCAGGGGCCGGCTCGCCACGTTAGTACGATCATTCATCAGAGCACAACTGCGGTAACAGGAACAGCACATTACTACAAGGTTGAGCCCCCCCATGCAACTTCCGTAGGACTCCTAGCCGACGAATGAAGTGAGTCTCACATTTTATCATTTTATAGTGAAGGAAAACAGAAAAACAACACACCCCAACTAAGACCTTACAGTTTCGTCCCACACAGCCTAAACATCAACTGTGAGAATAGTTCCAGTTCCCACCGATAGTCTGCCGCCATCAGGCATGAATTCGTGCACCAGGCATTACACATATCAGAATGAGACAAAAGATGTGCTAGTCCCCCTCACTGTCCTGTATTGAGGTGAGGTAACACCAAATGTCCTTTGGTCTGGCCTTCGCTGGTAGTTGCTCCTCATAAGTTTGCGGTTTGTCACGGCAGATGGACATGTCATGAAGCCATGTTTTCTTCGTCGGCACCTTTCGACTGTGCCAACATTGTGCCACCTGCCTTTTTGCTAACAGTAATGCAATTGCACAGAACCTACGCTTCAGAGCCCTGAATTGAGGCACTATACCCAGTAAACAGATCTTTGGTGTGCACTGCACCTCTTCCTCCAACATGACAGTTAGCGTGGCAGTGACCTCCCCCCAATATCCCGCCACCATAGCGCAGTCCCATGCCAGATGTACAAAATCTGCACCCTCCCTGCCACACCTCTTGCACCTGTCTTCCTCTTGCAAACCGAACCTAAGCAGTTTTGCCGGTGTGTAGTAGATTTGGTGAATAAATTTAAAATGGATAATTCTTAAATTGCCGTTGGGCGTCAGTATCTGTGTCAGGGCGCAGGTGCTGCTCCATTCCTCATCCGTCAATGGCGTGTCTAATAATGCATCCCACCGCCCCTTAACCTTCAAAGTGTGTCCCGCCAGTTCCGACTGTGCAGCAGTATATAATCTAGATACCAAATGGGAGAGATCATTAGTGGTGATCAGTAGTTGCAGTGGAGCAAGGCATTCTGGCTCTGTCGGAAATGTCGGGTAGTGTTCCCTCAACGCCCTGGCCAATCTAAAGTACGTGAAACGAAACATGGGAGTCTGATTCTGGATATAGTGCAATTGGTCCAGACCTATGAATGTGCCTCCCTGAAATACATCACCCAGCTTGTCAATACCAGCTCTACTCAGCAAAGACATTCCAACCTTTTCCCCAGTGACGGACAACGCCTGATGGTGGTGTAATGGCATGGCCGGTGCGTACAGCGGTGTTTTGTGAGCCAGCTGCCCAAGCTTATTCCACGCTTTGACCGTGGTGTCTACAGTGTTTATATCCTTTGCGTGTAAAGGCGGCCGTGTGTGCGAGACGATCGCCGAGAGGGGGACAGGATATGCATCACCCTCCTCTATGGCCGCATGTGTGAGGTATGGGACCGCGTGGTACCAATACGCCGCATATTGCGCCTGTGCGCAAAGGTAGTAGAGGAGAAAATCAGGCACACTGAATCCTCCTTGTGCAAATGGAAGTGTAAGCGTCTGCAGATCAACACAAGCCTGTTTACCCGCCCATATCAAGGTTCTCACCAGGGAGTTTATACGGCGGAATATTGCTTGCGGTGGCGTGATCGGTATGTTATTAAACATGTACAACAATTTGGGCAACACGTTCATTTTGACGATAGCTATCCTATCGGCTAGCGACAGAGGCAAGTGTATCCAGCGTTGGATTTTGTCTTCAAGCTTAGAGAGTACCACCCCATAGTTCGCTCGCAGAACCTCCTCTGGATCCCTGTGATACATGACCCCTAGGTAGCGAATCGGGTCCTGTTGCCACTCCAACGGGAAATCTACTGCAAAGGGCAATGTAGTGTCAGTGAGGGGTATTATAGAGGATTTAGCCCAGTTAATTGCCAGCCCTGAATGCCCGCCGAAGCGGATGTATTCCCTGAGCAGCGGGTTCAGATGGGCTTCGGGGTCACGGACATATAGTAACATATCATCCGCGTAAAGTGATATGTGAAGTGGCCGGGCCACGAATTGCAGTGCAGATTCTTTATAATTCTGCCGCACTATGCAGGCCAGCGGCTCCAATGCTAGTGCAAATAAGAGAGGCGATAACGGGCAGCCTTGCCGCGTGCCCCGTTCAATGCCAAACTGATCTGAAACATAGCCATTGATTCTGACCCTGGCACGCGGTTGTGTATAAAGCAAGGAGACCCACTGCACAAACCGTTTAGGAAATCCCATTCTATTTAGGACGGTAATCATGTAGCGCCATTCGATGGAATCGAATGCTTTCGCGGCGTCGAGCATGACAGCCACCGCTTTAACCGAGGGTTGAAGGTAATGCGAGAGTGCAAATAGGGACCTGGTGTTATGTGAGGTGGACCTGGTGGGCACAAACCCAGACTGATCCGGAAGGACCAGTCGGGTCATCAAGGGGGACAACCGCCCTGCAATTAGTTTCGCGAGGATTTTCGAATCCACGTTGATCAGGTCTGTAGGAGTCACACTCCTCTGGATCTTTGGATGGCTTTAGGAGAGCAATGATCATGGCTTCACGCAGTGTGGGGGGAAGTAACGATTTCTCAAAGGAGGCGCCATACATGTCCACTAAATATGGTGCGAGAATGTCCGCAAAGTGTTTATAAAATTCAGAGGTATACCCGTCAGGGCCAGGCGCCTTGCCATTTGGTAGGGAACTTATCACCTCGGTTACTTCTTCCACAGTAATGGGCCTAGCCAAGTACTCCCTGTGCGCATCTGACAGCCAGCCAATCGCCACATCGTGCAAATAGTCATATGTTTCTTCCGCTGGTGCTGTGGGTTGTGATCGATATAGCGAGCCAAAGGAATCTACAAAGCATTTCAGTATATCCATAGCGTGTGTGTGCAATATGCCCTCCTTAGATTTTACTCTGAGTATCGCTGTCTGTCCCCGACCCTCACAGATTTTCCGAGCCAGCATAGTGCCCGGCCTACCCCCCTCCCCAAAGGATCTAGCCACATGTTTACGATCCAAGTACCTTATTTCGTATTCTAGGAAGTCCGCATGTTCAGTATGCACGTCGCGTAACCTGGGTAGCAGTGTAACATCCTGAGTCGCCTCATACAGCGACTCCAAGTCCCTCATCTGCTGCTCGCAGCGGCGAATCTGGCCCCTAATGTCTTTGAGTACCCCTACGGTGGTGCTAATGCAGACCCCCCTGATCGTGGCTTTGAATGCCTCCCAAAGGAGGCACGGGTCCTCTGTAGTCTGTGCATTGATATCAAAGTAGTCCCTTATTGCTTTTTTAATGGTGGCCACATACACTGTGTCTGAGAGGGCCCGGGAATTAAATCGCCACTGGAAGGGGGGGGGGTGTGTAACGTGGAATTTCCATCTGTAACAGGACTGGATTGTGGTCTGACAATGTGCGGGGCAACACCTGTAGTTGACGAACCCATAGAGCCAAGTCTCTAGAACCTAGCCAGTAGTCCAACCTGGACCAGCTATTGTGAGATGCTGTTATGTGTGTGGCGCCTGGCGTGTCAGTGTGTTGCAGCCTCCAGAGATCTGCTAAATCCAGGTCTTTCATCATGTGACACACCATTTGCCGCGACTGCTTGTGTTGTTCTAGTGAATTAGCAGAGCGGTCCAACCCGTCCTGTAGAGTCATATTCCAGTCCCCCCACACAGTATGTTTGTGCTAGCATGTTTTTGCAAGTGGCCCCAGACTTCCCGGAAGAAGTCCGGTGCGTCAGTGTTCGGTCCATATACGTTAAAGAACGTCACTCGTTGGCCCCTCAGTGTACCCGTCACCAACACGTACCTACCAGAGGGATCTTGTGTAACGTGTTGGGCTTCAAAGCTGATCCCCTTCTTAATCAAAATGATCACCCCACGGGAGTAGGAAGAATAGGAGGCTTTGTAGATAGACTCAGCCCACCTCGACCCTAATTGTGTGTGCGTGTGTGGTGCGAGGTGCGATTCCTGTAGAAACGCTATATCTACGTTCCACCTGGTAAGGCTAGCGAAAATCTGTCTGACTTTTTGAGGCTTCGAGAACCCCCGTATGTTCCAGGTAAGAACGTTCAAGCTCCTCCTGCCCGTATCTCTAGAACCCATTGACATCAGGTAATGCAGCACATGACAGGGGTGTACATTCCGACGCTTCAAAGGATGCTCGCCCAGCCCTAGCATAAAGCACAAGCACAGCCATAGCGATGGCAGTCAATCTCGGTGGAAAAACATAGCAAATAGACATATGCAATACTGTCGGTCTTCGTACACATACAAACAGCCCCCCTCCCCTTATCCCACCCACTCCAGCAACCCCAACCTGCCAAAGCCATATCCCTTTAGAGCACCATGCCCTCAAACTCACAACCATTAACTCAGTGCCCATACTAAGAACTCGTGGTGGGTATTACCCTCATGGAGGTCCGCCAGGAGCACAATCCTTCACCCGGTGGACGGGTGCGGGCGACACTAAATAAACTTTATGAATGCGTATTACATGTGACCATCTACCGCTGTCCCCTCCACTCTCCAAGTAGACAGCAATATTACACAAATACTAGCAGTGTTATAGGGTTAGCACAGTGACACGCCGACCACAGTCGAAAGTCGTGGCCAGCACAATCCACCTCTCGCCCATTGGTCCGACCGCCCTGTATAGCAGGTACGTGACTGTTAATAATAAGTATAGGTGAGGCGTGTGGGAGCGGGTGCCCAACCGTCAGGCTTCCCACCACAAGGCCGCAGACCTCATAGCGCGACATGTGCACACGGTTACTGCGCCCTAGCGCCCCCAAGTAGATGGTGCACCAGCCAATATAGTGGAAAGAAACTTGCCAGCCCGCCACGTGTCAGAAACTGCAGCAGCTCGGCCTGGTATCTTGAGCAAAGACAGTGTGGGGGGGCATGGTAGCATAGGGCAGCCATAGGCAACAGCCAAAGTACAAAGAGAGAGGTGTGCAGCAGTCCACGCTGCTCCAATAGATGCCAGCCCCTCAGTCATACAGTTAATGCAGTAACAGCGCCATAGTCTACTCTTAGGAGCACGGCCCCAGGTGGGCTTGTCCATTGCAGTCATCAGCGGCCATGCTGCAACGCACATTAGTCATCAGCATAACAAAAACTCACCGCTGTCCGAAGAGGAATCATGTCAGTGGCTTCAGTCCGAGTCTCTGCTGATCGTTTTGCGAGCTTGCTCTCGACTCGCGCTGTACCTTTTTAACAAAGTCTTGGGCCGCCTTGGGTGTTGCTAGCATGATTGCCTTCTCCTTCCACACCACTCGGAGTCGAGCTGGGTATAACATGGAGTACACAATGTTCAGATCACGTAGCTTAGCCTTCACGGAGGTGTACTCCTTCCGAGCCTGTTGGACCGCAACCGTGTGATCCGGGTAGAACTCCAGGGAGTTGCCTTGATGTTGTATTTTCCCCTTTTCACGAGCGAGGCAAAGGATCGTGTCTCTGTCCCGATAATTGAGGATCCTCGCCACAATCGGTCTGGGCGCGGCACCGGGCGGCGTTTTTGGGGCCAACGATCTATGGGCTCGCTCCACTATGAAGATTGGCGATAAGGCCTCCAAGCCGAAGAGATCTTTACACAGATTTTCCACGTAGGTCTCCATCCGCCCCGTGTTTGTCGTCTCCGGCAGGCCAGTGATCCGAGCGTTATTGCGCCTCGAGCGCGCTTCCAAATCCTCCTCCTTCGCTTTGGTCACCTCCAGGAGTCGTTCCATGCCTGCGCACTTGGAGGTGGAGGCCCGCGCTTCATCTTCAACTGCGGAAATTCTAGTTTCGGCCTCATCCAAACGTTCGCCATGCTTCTCCTGCCGAGCGGCCATGCTGTCCATCCTGCAGGTCAGGTTATCTAGCTTACCGTTTGTTAGACCTGGCACCTTGGCGTGAGTTTCCCTTCCACTTTTTGCTGGTGTGCCTCCGATGTTTTGCTGGTTTTCCGCTACTCAGGGCACTGCGCCACGGCCAACCCGTGCCGCAGTGCAAGTGCTCCCTACTGTAAATTGTACATGTGATTGATGTCCATGATTGGTTCATTGGATTTACTGTTAGTCCCTAGTAAAATGCACTGGGAGTGCCAGGGCTTGTGAATGCCAATACTGCTAGTGGGCCTGCAGCGCTGGTTGCGCCACCCACAGAAGCAGCCGTAAGATGTGTCTAGGGTCTGCCATTGCAGAACCTGCGTGCAGTCTCGTACTGTCATGCTGGCTGGGCAAGTGCACCCACTTGCCAGCCTCTAAAACCTTCCCTTAACTTCATATCAGTCACCCCTATGGTAGGCCTGAGGGCAGGGTGCATTGTAAGTGTAAGGTAGGACAAGCCCTGATGTGCGTGGCATGTCCTAGTAGTGAATTACAACTAAATTTGTATTTCACTATTGTAAGGCTACCTGCTTCCCTTAGGCCAGAATGGGCTGCTGGAATTATTACACTCTATAATCCCAGCAGGCTCAGGGAACATGGTAGAGAGTCATGTTTAGTATGCCTGAACTCAGAATAATAAAATATTTCTTTTAGTAAAGTTTATTTTAATATCCTGTGTTTGCAAATGCTACTTTTAGAAAGGTAGCATTTGCTTGCCTAACCACTTCAGCCCGCCTCTGCTGGTATGTGTATCTGACTGTCTGGGATGTGTGAGTGACAGGGCTGGGGGATGACAGGTGGTGAATGCGAAGATTACACCTTAGTGGGAGGTAGGAGTGGCTCTTGACTCTGAATCTAGCTGTGCTCTGCCACCACAATGCTGGCTCCACCCTCCTGGGGAGCGACTGATGACTCAGCCGGCACCTGGCCCAGGAAGGGCGATGCCCCATCAACAAGGTACTTCTGGCTGCCCCTGTCCACACAATGCTGGCTCCACCCCCTGTGGAGAGTCTGATGTGCCTGCCCCTCACACTGAAAGCAGAAGCCGGATTGCACCCAACAAAGTACTCAGAGACTGAAAGTGGCTATGCAAAGGCCCCCCTGGCCTGCAAGAACAAAAGAAACTGGGTATTAAAGTAGGAGCCCTGCTCCTTGTAAATTAGATCCTGTTTGTGCTACAGAAGAAACTCTGCCCGAAGAGAAGGACCTGGAAGGACAAGGAGGAGTGCTGACTCTGGCCTGTGTCTGGTGCCTTGCTGCAGAAGGAGAGGAAAGAAAAGACTACAAGAAGACTTTTGCTTTGTGAAACTTTGTGCCAAACTTTGCTGAGAGATCTCCAAGGGCTTGCCTGTGAACTTGCCCCCTGACTAGCGCCCCAGGAACAGTGGGCGCTACCCCCTGACAGAGGAACCACTGCGAGACGCTGTCTCCCCTCTGCCAGCCTCTCCAGGAAAAGCGGAGCGCGCTGTGACCATTGCGCTCTTCAGCAACGCTCTGGGAGCTGCCCTCTCTCTAAACAAAGTGACTGCCGCCTGTCTGGCCCAGAAGCATCGTAAAGATCAGCCCAGCTGATCCGAGCACAGTGACTGACCCCGAGCTGCAGCTCGCAACGTGAAGAGAAGGGGCGCCCGGTGCCTGCTTGCCCCCTTCGTGTCTTGTGCCCCTGAACGCGCCGCCGCTGTCCGAGAAACAGCTGTTGCGTGGGGTGCCTGAACGTCGCCTGGATCAATAGAGGCCTGCGCCGAGGAGCGCTGTCCCCTGAGTGCGCCCTCCTGATCAGGAAACCCCGAGGCGCTGGCCCCGTTCAACCCGGCCCGCACAGCAACGTCGACCCACGAGCCAGAGCCGAGCCGCCGCTCGCTCCAAGCACCGGACGGAAGACAACGCGACGCGGACTGCCGCATTGACCTGCGCCTCACCCAATCTCTCCCAAGGTACTGTGTTCTTTGTCCTCCCGGTGCGAGCGTCCTGCGACCTGAGCTCGCACCGCGCTGCCTGTTCCTCAACGCGAGCCGCCTCTGAAACCGAGGCTCGCACTGCTCCTGGTCCTCGAGGCCCACGCGGGAAGCGTGAGCTTTGGCCGGCCGGGCCCGATCTCCTCTCTGAAGCGAGCGGAGACAGCGGAACGCGCATTGAGGCGCTACGAGACACTGAACCTTGTTGAACCTGGGCAGAAGGCCCAAAAGATTGCTTAATTGCTAGAAAGAACTGTGGCAACTTGAAACTAAGTAAACTGGAACCGCTATTGAAAGTTTGACAACTGTACTTACAAACCTGCTTGAAATTTATATAAAGATATATATATTTTTACAAATACAGTTTGGTGTCATTGTGTGGTGGGTTGGTTGTGATGGTGTAATATTGCAAATGTTTAACCCTATGTGCCCCAGAGATTAGCCTGAGACTGCTTAAGCCACACTACCTAGAGGGTAAGCAGAGGTTGTCTTGAAGGTAACCCTCAGCCCTGACGAGGAAGAGAGAGTCCCTGCTTGTCGCCAGTGCCGCACTGCGCCAACTAGAGACTCCCCCTTCCTACATTGGACGCAGCGGTGAGGATTTTCGAATTTACATTTGCGGTGTTTATACCTTAACTTCTGACCATTGCACAGTGATTACAGTCCAGTAACTTAGCCACAGACTTTGTTTTTAATTTTGCCAAGAGAAGATCCCTAGTACAGAAACCATGCCGGGCACAAAGAGCCTTGATGGAGCGGAATCCACGACCTCTGAGATGTTGGAGGTGGAATGGGATGCAGCAAAACTGGATAATTACACAAGAAATGAATTGAAGTTTTTTTGCAAGAAGCTCAAGGTTCCACACGCAGGGTGTAGAAACAAACCAGAACTCTACAAAGCCCTGAAGGCCTGGATAGAGTCCAGAAAAGCCCCTGAGGATCAGAATGCACCTGAGGATCAGAATGCACCTATGGATCTGGTGGATCTCGAAAAACCAGACAGCGTGCACAGCTTTGGCAGAGGCCTGTCGCCAGAGGAGCTGGCAGACAGGAAGGAAACCAGGGATCATGAAAGGAAGCTGGCAGAATTAAAAATCCAACTGGAGCTCAAGACCAAAAGAATGGCTCTGGAAGAGCGAAAGCACCAAATGGATTATGAATTGAAAATGAGGGAGATGACTCTAAAGGAGAGAAGCTTGGAGAATCCTCCCTCTGGTGGCAGCACAACGCCGGTGCAGGTAGAGTCAAGAGTGCACATCCCCAAAGATGTAGTTAAAGAGTTCTTTAAGGGGGATGACATAGGACAGTGGTTTAGGGCATACGAGGTAGCCATGTCCTCCCACCGGGTCCCTGACAAGGATTGGGGAGCGGGGTTGTGGGGAAGGTTCCTTAGCGAAGGGCGAGACACCCTGCTAGATTTGCCCATTGAAAACCAGAGATCCTATTCCCACATGAAAGAAGCTTTAATGAACAGGTATGGGCTTACCCCTGAAATGTATAGACAGAAGTTTAGGGGGTGTACTAAGCGGCCTGGGAATACGTATGTGGAGTATGTGACTTTTTTTTGCAGAGCACTGGATGGTTGGGTGAAGGGTAGCAAAGTGGATGATTTTCAAGGTCTCTTTGATTTAATTGCATGGGAGCACTTGTCTGATCATTGTTTTCCTGAGTTACGCCAGCACCTGATCGATAGCAAGCTGTCCAACCCGAGGAAGCTTGCTGAGGAGGCGGACCGCTGGCTCAGCACCAGGGTCCACAAGGGTCCAGTGGGAGACTCCGCCAAGGGTGGGCAGGGTCCCCAGCAGAAGAGTGGGGGGGACAAGGGAAAACAGAAAGGCTTCCAAAAAGGCCCCCAAAGTAATCCCCAAGGGGACCAGCAGAAAGGTTCTCAGCCTCCCCCACCCCCAAAGCAGAATGGGGCCCCGACAGGTAGACCTGTTCCAAAGGGGCCCTTCAATTGTTTCAAATGTGGTGAGCCGGGGCACATATCCAGTGACCCCAAGTGTCGCCTGTTTGGAAAACCAGCACCCACTGGTGCTGCGCCCCGTCAAGTGACTAGTGTTCACTTAGGAGAACAAGTGATGGTCCCGGGGGGTGGAGATCCCGTTCAGATGACCCTAGTCTCGCTAGGAGACAGTGAGATGGTCCCTACAAACTACCTGCCCTCTAACACTAAGAAATATGAGCAGGTGGTGATCATCAATGGTAGGGAAGCTGAGGCTCTTAGAGATACAGGAGCCAGTGTGACTGCAGTGAGGCAGCACCTGGTGTCTCAAGAGCAGGTTGTACCCCATGCCTACTGTAGGGTTATCAATGCTGATAATTCAGAGAGTCAGTGTCCGATGGCTCAAGTTCCCTTCGAGTGGGGGGGGTCTCTGGTACTCTGCAGGTCTGTGTGAGGAAAACCATGCCTGTTGACTGTTTGCTAGGGAATGACTTGGAGCACTCCCCTTGGGAAAAGGTGGAGAAGACGACTCACCTGAAGATGGTGGGTCTACCTGACTGGGCGTGCGTGACCACCCGGTCGATGGCAGCCAGTAGGGGTGATCAAGAGGTCCTGGGGCCTGAAGGAGAGGCCCAGGAACCGGCCTTAGGGAGAAGGCGCAGGGGGCGCGGGAAACCGGCCCCTGAAGTTCCCACGGTCCAGGAGGAAGCAGACCTTGAGGGGGATTCCCTGGAGCCTACAGGGGAACAGATTGCTGAACTGGGGGACCTGCCTGAGCTGACCCATTGGCAGCAAGAAGGAGGACCCTCCAGGGAGGAATTCTGCAGGGAGCAGAAAGAATGCCCTTCTCTCGTGGGTATGCGGCAGCAGGCTGCAGACCAGGCCAATGGTGTTCAGGCCAAAACACATTATGTGTACTGGGAGAATGACCTCCTATATTCAGAGCCTAAGGCTGCTGAACCTGGGTCAGCCCGTGTGCTGGTGGTACCCCAGAAGTTCAGAGCCTTCCTCACGATGTGCCTTTAGCAGGACATTTGGGGATGGACAAGACCTATGACAGGCTTGTCACCCACTTTTACTGGCCCCAAATGCACAAGAGCTCAGATGCTCATTGTAGGACCTGTCCGACTTGCCAGGCAAGTGGGAAGAGCGGAGGGAAGAACAAGGCTCCCCTCCAACCCTTCCCTGTGGTCGGTACGCCATTCCAGCGAGTGGGTATTGACATTGTTGGGCCTCTGGACCCCAAGACAGCCATGGGCAACAGGTTCATCCTGGTCTTGGTGGATCATGCCACCCGGTACCCTGAAGCCATCCCTCTGAGGACAGTGACGGCCCCCGTGCTGGGACGTGCACTGATGGGAATTTTCTCACGAGTAGGATTCCCTCTAGAGGTGGTGAGCGACAGGGGGACCAACTTCATATCCAAGTATATGAAGTCCCTTTGGCAAGAGTGTGGTGTAACCTACAAGTTCACCACACCTTACCATCCCCAAGGAAACGGGTTGGTTGAGAGATTCAACCGAACCCTGAAGGGCATGATCATGGGCCTGGAAGGTCCAATGAGGCTTAAGTGGGACGTCCTCTTACCATGCCTGCTCTTTGCATACCGCGAGGTACCACAGAAGTCCCTAGGGTTCAGCCCCTTTGAACTGCTATACGGTCACCCCGTGAGTGGACCACTGAGTTTGGTAAAGGAAGGCTGGGAGCAATCTCCCAGGAAACCTCCCCAGAATGTATATAGCTACATGCTGGCCTTCAGAAACCAAACCAGGCGCTTCAGACAACTTGCCGAGGCAAATCTGGAAGCCAGCCAGGAGGAGATGAAGCGGTGGTACGACCAGAATGCCACTCTGGTCGAGCTTCAGCCTGGACAAGAGGTGTATGTCCTGGCCCCAGTGGAACCCTGTGCCCTTCAGGATAAGTGGACAGGTCCATTGGAGGTTGTGGAGCGCAAGAGCCCAGTGACATACTTGGTGGACATGAAGACGCCCAGGAACCCTTTGAGGGTCCTACATGTCAACCGCCTCAAGCCCCACTTGAGAAGGTCCGAAGTGGGCATGTTGTTGGCAACTGATGATGGAATGGAGGAGGAGTCTGAGCCTCTTCCTGACCTCTTAGTGGCCTGTGAGAAAGATGGGTAAGTGGATGGAGTTAACCTCTCACCCACCCTGACCCCCGAACAACAGGAAGACTGCCGCCAGTTGCTGGGGCAGTTTCCAGATCTGTTCTCCCTGGTTCCTAGTGTCACAGATTGGTGCGTCCATGATGTGGACACAGGAGACAGCTTACCTGTGAAGCATAAGGCTTACAGAGTGACTGACAGGGTCAGGGCCTGCATCAAGGAGGAGGTCTCCAAGATGCTTGCTCTTGGGGTGGTTGAGTCTTCCAGCAGTCCTTGGTCCAGCCCCGTGGTCTTGGTCCCAAAGGCTGCTGCGCCGGGAGCCACACCTGAACTCCGGTTCTGTGTGGACTACAGAGGACTCAATTCAGTCACCAAGACTGACGCGCACCCCATCCCCAGAGCTGATGAGCTCATTGATCGGCTAGGGGCTGCCCGGTTCCTCAGCACGTTTGATTTAACGTCTGGGTACTGGCAGATCGCCTTGACCGATGGGGCAAAGGAGAGGTCAGCATTCTCTACACCAGATGGGCATTTCCAGTTCCGGGTTATGCCATTTGGAATGAAGAATGCCCCTGCCACCTTTCAGAGATTGGTCAACCAGGTGTTGGCTGGGCTGGATGAGTTCAGTGCCGCCTACCTGGATGACATCGCAGTGTTCAGTGGCACTTGGCCAGAACACCTGCGACACCTCTGGGAAGTGTTGATGGCCCTGCGCAAGGCAGGCCTCACAATCAAGGCAAGCAAGTGCCAGATTGGGCAGGGCTCAGTGGTGTACTTGGGACACCAAGTGGGGAGTGGCAAGGTGGCACCCTTGCAACCCAAAATCGAGACCATCCTGGCTTGGGAACCCCCCAAGACCCAGACTGCAGTGAGAGCCTTCCTGGGGCTCACTGGGTATTACAGGAGGTTTGTCAAGGGCTATGGCACGCTTGTGACCCCCTTGACAGAGCTGACTTCGAAGAAGCAGCCCAGGAATGTGATTTGGACTGACACCTGTCAGAAGGCTTTTGACACCCTGAAGACTGCCATGTGCACGGCGCCCGTGCTCCTGGCTCCTGATTTCTCCAAGGAATTCATAGTGCAAACAGACGCTTCAGAGCATGGTGTAGGGGCTGTTCTTTCACAGATGACTGAGGAGGGCTTTGACCAACCCGTAGCCTTCATCAGTAGGAGGTTACTTCCACGGGAAAGTAGGTGGAGTGCAATAGAGCGAGAAGCATTTGCTGTGGTCTGGGCGCTGAAAAAGCTAAGACCCTACTTGTTTGGGTCTCACTTCCGAGTTCAGACGGACCACAGGCCCCTCAGATGGTTGATGCAAATGAGGGGTGAGAACCCGAAACTGTTGAGGTGGTCCATTTCTCTACAGAGTATGGACTTTACGGTGGAACACCGCCCTGGCACAGATCACGCCAATGCTGATGGTCTGTCCAGATTTTTCCGCCTTAGTGATGTGGAACTCCCTAGGGAAGGGTAGTTCCCCCCACATTTCAGCTGGAGGGGACACGTGTTAGACCTGGCACCTTGGCGTGAGTTTCCCTTCCACTTTTTGCTGGTGTGCCTCCGATGTTTTGCTGGTTTTCCGCTACTCAGGGCACTGCGCCACGGCCAACCCGTGCCGCAGTGCAAGTGCTCCCTACTGTAAATTGTACATGTGATTGATGTCCATGATTGGTTCATTGGATTTACTGTTAGTCCCTAGTTAAGTGCACTGGGAGTTACTAGGGCTTGTGAATGCCAATACTGCTAGTGGGCCTGCAGCGCTGGTTGCGCCACCCACAGAAGCAGCCGTAAGATGTGTCTAGGGTCTGCCATTGCAGAACCTGCGTGCAGTCTCGTACTGTCATGCTGACTGGGCAAGTGCACCCACTTGCCAGCCTCTAAAACCTTCCCTTAACTTCATATCAGTCACCCCTATGGTAGGCCTGAGGGCAGGGTGCATTGTAAGTGTAAGGTAGGACAAGCCCTGATGTGCGTGGCATGTCCTAGTAGTGAATTACAACTAAATTCGTATTTCACTATTGTAAGGCTACCTGCTTCCCTTAGGCCAGAATGGGCTGCTGGAATTATTACACTCTATAATCCCAGCAGGCTCAGGGAACATGGTAGAGAGTCATGTTTAGTATGCCTGAACTCAGAATAATAAAATATTTCTTTTAGTAAAGTTTATTTTAATATCCTGTGTTTGCAAATGCTACTTTTAGAAAGTTAGCATTTGCTTGCCTAACCACTTCAGCCCGCCTCTGCTGGTATGTGTATCTGACTGTCTGGGATGTGTGAGTGACAGGGCTGGGGGATGACAGGTGGTGAATGCGAAGATTACACCTTAGTGGGAGGTAGGAGTGGCTCTTGACTCTGAATCTAGCTGTGCTCTGCCACCACAATGCTGGCTCCACCCTCCTGGGGAGCGACTGATGACTCAGCCGGCACCTGGCCCAGGAAGGGCGATGCCCCATCAACAAGGTACTTCTGGCTGCCCCTGTCCACACAATGCTGGCTCCACCCCCTGTGGAGCGTCTGATGTGCCTGCCCCTCACACTGAAAGCAGAAGCCGGATTGCACCCAACAAAGTACTCAGAGACTGAAAGTGGCTATGCAAAGGCCCCCCTGGCCTGCAAGAACAAAAGAAACTGGGTATAAAAGTAGGAGCCCTGCTCCTTGTAAATTAGATCCTGTTTGTGCAACAGAAGAAACTCTGCCCGAAGAGAAGGACCTGGAAGGACAAGGAGGAGTGCTGACTCTGGCCTGTGTCTGGTGCCTTGCTGCAGAAGGAGAGGAAAGAAAAGACTACAAGAAGACGTTTGCTTTGTGAAACTTTGTGCCAAACTTTGCTGAGAGATCTCCAAGGGCTTGCCTGTGAACTTGCCCCCTGACCAGCGCCCCAGGAACAGTGGGCGCTACCCCCTGACAGAGGAACCACTGCGAGACGCTGTCTCCCCTCTGCCAGCCTCTCCAGGAAAAGCGGAGCGCGCTGTGACCATCGCGCTCTTCAGCAACGCTCTGGGAGCTGCCCTCTCTCTAAACAAAGTGACTGCCGCCTGCCTGGCCCAGAAGCATCGTAAAGATCAGCCCAGCTGATCCGAGCACAGTGACTGACCCCGAGCTGCAGCTCGCAACGTGAAGAGAAGGGGCGCCCGGTGCCTGCTTGCCCCCTTCGTGTCTTGTGCCCCTGAACGCGCCGCCGCTGTCCGAGAAACAGCTGTTGCGTGGGGTGCCTGAACGTCGCCTGGATCAATAGAGGCCTGCGCCGAGGAGCGCTGTCCCCTGAGTGCGCCCTCCTGATCAGGAAACCCCGAGGCGCTGGCCCCGTGCAACCCGGCCCGCACAGCAACGTCGACCCACTAGCCAGAGCCGAGCCGCCGCTCGCTCCAAGCACCGGACGGAAGACAACGCGACGCGGACTGCCGCATTGACCTGCGCCTCACCCAATCTCCCCCAAGGTACTGTGTTCTTTGTCCTCCCGGTGCGAGCGTCCTGAGCTCGCACCGCGCTGCCTGTTCCTCAACGCGAGCCGCCTCTGAAACCGAGGCTCGCACTGCTCCTGGTCCTCGAGGCCCACGCGGGAAGCGTGAGCTTTGGCCGGCCGGGCCCGATCTCCTCTCTGAAGCGAGCGGAGACAGCGGAACGCGCATTGAGGCGCTACGAGACACTGAACCTTGTTGAACCTGGGCAGAAGGCCCAAAAGATTGCTTAATTGCTAGACAGAACTGTGGCAACTTGAAACTAAGTAAACTGGAACCGCTATTGAAAGTTTGACAACTGTACTTACAAACCTGCTTGAAATTTATATAAAGATATATATATTTTTACAAATACAGTTTGGTGTCATTGTGTGGTGGGTTGGTTGTGATGGTGTAATATTGCAAATGTTTAACCCTATGTGCCCCAGAGATTAGCCTGAGACTGCTTAAGCCACACTACCTAGAGGGTAAGCAGAGGTTGTCTTGAAGGTAACCCTAAGCCCTGACGAGGAAGAGAGAGTCCCTGCTTGTCGCCAGTGCCGCACTGCGCCAACTAGAGACTCCCCCTTCCTACACCGTTGATATCCTGCAGATTCGATTGGATCGCTAGTAGGATCTTCTCTATGTTGCCGTTGGGTATAGGTTCGGCAGCGCCGCCATCTTCTGCCACCTCCTCTGTAGATTTCGCCGCCTTTCTGTTGTCAAAGGAGATTTTCGGCTGTTGCTTATCTGGTTTCCCCATGATGGTGGACTGGGAAGTCGCCTTCTTGAAAGTGGGCCCAGACGCCCTCGTGGCTCTAGTCGCTGTCGCCGTGATGTACAGCCCTGGATATATAGTAGTCGCACTTGATTGTGCCCCTGTGATCGGGGAAGAGGGGCCGCGAACGTCACCCACCAGGTCGCGTGGGTTATGGGGGGAGTCGCGGGCAGTCCACTCCAGCAACAGCGCGGCGTAATGCGGTCGGGGAGCGCCTGCATCCCGGCCGGGTCCCAAACGCAGTCAGCAATATGCAGAGCCTCGGCCTCCCTCGTGGTCCACACCGCTGCCGGAGTTGCGTGCGAGTTCGGCGGATCCCCCAACTATCCGTTATTGCAGGCGGCAACAATGCACCTCCACAGGGTAGGCAGCAAGCGTTCTTATCCAGCAGCGATGCAGGTAGCAGAGATTGTCGTATAGCCGCCAGTCAGAGAATCTAGCTCGGCCCAGTTCGCGCTTACTTGCGTGTTGGCAGCGATATCTTCACTCCAGCGTCGGGCGCCGCCATATTGTCAGGCACTCGGTTCGGAGACTCGGCAGGAGCCGTTGGCCGCACATGGTGGCAAGAGGCCCAGTGTAACTGCTTTTCGGGCTCAGGAAGCAGTATCTCGCCCCCGTTGGGAAAAACGCTGGTGTTGGAGGCTTCTCACATGTCGAGGACTCGATCGCTAGTCGCTAGTCGGAGGTCCGCCCACCGGCGTCGGCCATGATGTCCGGTGATCGACCGCGCCACACATTTGACACGGCAAAAGTCAGTAAATGCCGAGTGGCGGACCGCGTTTTCACCTGTAGCAAATGCAGCACATCTTCCCCCACGCGCGGATGTGCTTGGAGAGTGGGTTAGTGGGGGTTACAGTGGCAATATCTCACATAGTTGATGATCGCCCGGCGGAGCTGCAGTTCAGGCAGCCATTCCGCTGTGCGCCCCCTAGCGCCTCCCCTGTCCATATAAGTTGGTTTGTTTTCATTAAGGTGCCCAAAGGGAATCTCTTTTTGACACACAGTCAGTTGCTGGTACCCTATCCCTTTGGTATTGGGTCCCTCTCTCTTTTATTAGATATGCTTTGCCAGGACTTCGATATTGTACTGGAGACATGTGCACATCAGATGCCTTAACAAGCCTAATACAATATAGCAATATACAAGCGGCATGATGCCGCCTGTATATTAATGGTGTGAACTGCTGCCATGTTGTCTGACCGCATGACCAATTTTCAGTTTGCTAGAATATCTGACCACACTGTGATATTCCTTGTCAGGCCAGGCATGTACCAAGCAGGTGGCCACCGCCTGGCACACCGAACCCTACCCAATATTGCCTCAAAGCCTCCACACCTGGAAGTAATTGTGTACAGTTGTAATCGTTCATTAGTTATACGAGGTGCTGGTTATATTCTAACTACAAAGAAACCTTGTAGAAAGGATAGCCACATTCGCAGGCCCTCTTTCAGCCCTGCCCTCAACCTTGCAAAATGATGTTTTGGAGAAATGCCTGCTGTTGTAACTGCAACCTTCTTGAAAAACCTCTCCCCACCTGAATGACCCTGGATGCAAAATTGAGCTCACCAGTCAACTCTTCAATATCTCTTATTGTTGCTTTCTGTTTTGCTAGCGCCCTTTTAATCACAGCTGAAAAATCCTGTACCTTACCAACTGGAAGTCGGGACACCCCTTCCAAGGAATCCAATCCAATCCCAAAAAAATGTCAACCTAGTTGTGGGGCCTTCTGTTCTCCCTGTCGCCAATGGTACTCTTAATCTGTGGTAAGTGACCTCGAAGGCCTCCAATGCTTGGCCACACTCAAAGGAGTTTGCCCTACACACAAACAAGAATTCATCTAGGTAATGGAGCTTGCAATTCACCGACTGTAATGTGTTTGTCACCCACACTAAGGAAGAACTAAATGCCTCAACATAGGCACATGATACAGAACTTTCCATGAGCATGCAGCTGTTGTAGTATAGTTTTCCCCTAAACTCAAATCCCCAACAAGTGGAAGCTTTCTGGGTGTGCTGGCAACAACCTGAAAGCAGTTTTAATGTCTGCTTTAGCCATGAGAGCTCCCGCTTCTTCCTCCCATACTAAATCAATGGCTTCATCAAGTATAGCATAGGAGACTGAACAGATATCCATTGACTGAGTTTCCTTTGGGATAGGAGAGGCGGTGGATCATTCAATATTTACCTGCTTCCTTTTGTGGGACAATCCTTATAGAAGAAATGATAACATTCTTTAGGGGCTCCTTTTCAATTTTTTTTTGCGACTGTGTTTGGCAGCTCCAATGCTGAACAAAGATTCCTCGATAACCTTCCTGATAAAGGGATGCAGTAAGGTGTTCTGCACACCTCTTTGAAACCACAAAAAAGTAATTCCCTCTTCCTCCCTTGGGTAATTGTACAAAAGCGTTTGCTAGATCAGAGATGGGCCTTTTGTTAATGGCCTGACACTACGTCTGCCCATTAAAAGTGGCACCCACTGCAGGTCTGTTATGGGCTTTGCACAAAAAGAGCAGGTGGTCCCCCCTGCAGTGAGCACTCATGTTGAAAATTGCATTCCAAACCCCAGGTGCAGTTGCCTGCATTGAACAGGCGACAGGTGTTATCCAGTGGTCTACTCTTGCAGCAGAGGCTTGAACCTGTCTTCCACCTTAGATGTCTGAAAAGACTGTAGTTTCTCTTTGGTTTGGGATGGTGCCCTTGGTAGTTGACGGTGCCGCCACGACACCCTGAAGTTCCCCACCCTGCAGCACGGATGGTTCCTGCCCCAAGCCAGAGGGCAGTCCAACTGCCGGCAACTACTGATGTTCCCTACACCAAATGAACTGCAAACTTACCTGTCCTTTTATGCTCTTTGGTAACTGACCCCCCTTCTGCAAGGCAGACATTTGGAGAACAGTACTCCCAGTGCCAACTGCTGTCCCGCCACGCCCAATTGTTGTTGTAGTGCCTACCCACCGAATGACTGCTGCTGCATTGGACCCAGCCAAGCGTGGTTCTGGCTTGGGCCCCTAGAGGGGGCTATTGACTAGGGCCAATCCCTGCTCCTTGATGCTGATTACTCCCTATGTGTTCACTGGATGTCCACGCAATGATGGGTTGAGTTTCAACCCGACCCGCCTCACAGCTGATGTTGCCCCAATCCTAACAGATTGTTCACCAGAGACTGTGCAGGTATGTTATTTGCTTGCCATCCATGCCCCATAGTGGTGCGGGCTACTGTTGTATACCAATTCCTGCCCCAGATGACCCTAACCCATAACATGCCCGGGACCCCATATGCTCATCCATTAATTCGCCTCTCTTTGATCCCAAGACATGACTGGTATTCCTTCCCTGCATTGGTGGAAGGCTAAATCATATTGCAGCCAACCCATTCCCCCATATCACCTGAACCTGTCTTGGATAGCTTGGTTGTACCTAATTAATGGTAGACCTTGCTCTGGACTTTTTCTAATATTATGGCTGCCAACAAAGCAAATGCATCTAACCAGTTCACAGTATTCTCCTCTAGCCTGACCTCTTCCTATCTTTGCTTTTTTTGTGTCCAGAACTCCTAAATGTATCCACGCCCCAGCTTACATGTTCTAGTAAAGTGAAAATAACCATCAGTTTTCTCTTCCAAGCTCTCTCTTTAACTTCCTGTGGAGTAACTATGTCAGTGAGTGTCTCCCGTTGGGCCCTACTGCACCCTTATCCCTTGGTGCTGTGGTGTTCATATTACTAATTTCTGATGCGCCTGTCAAGGGGGCCACCCCAGGTGTACTTGTGTCAGCTCTACCAGTCAACTCAAATACCTTCTTCCCTATACCTTAATGTACCCTCTGTTCCTTAACACCACCATCCCAGACCTCTGTTGGATGCCCATCCTCAGCTATGCCTGCCCTTATCCCGTTTCTGCCCTTCATTGCCCCTGCGAGGGTGTTTCCAGTCTGCTCTTGCCATTCTTTGAGAAGTCTCAACATCTCCTCGGAGAACTCCCCCAAAGGACCAGTCTCAGGTGTTATTGTCCCCGCCGTGTTCGACTGGTCTTTCTCATCTTCCATCCGCCTCATCTGTAGCCACGCCCGCAGAATAGTTGCTCCTGCCTTTTTGTCCGAGTTATCCCCTGTCATCACCCTCATGTCTTCTTGTGGCATTTTTGCCTTCTTTGCTTCTCTGGCCTCACAGTCTGCCCGCCTTTTGCCTTCTTCTTGGTATCTCACTTCTCCCCAGTGGCAATGCGTATGTATGACCATTAGTTGTAAAAACTCCCACTTGCCACTTGTTCATGTCCTTGGAATGTCCACTACCTTGTGAGTAGGTGCTTGCATCTGGGCTATTGCGAGCTCCGACCCTTCCCAACTGTTAACTTTGCTGTTGCTGCAAAGCGGGCCCAAAATTTCTCTGAATCCTGGCAGCCGAGATATTCAACTCCTAGGGCTCTCCTGCTAGGTCCAGCCTCCTCATCCATGGTGAGAACTATCGTAATGCTGCAAAGCATTCTCTTATCTCCCATCTGACCTAAAATCGAAATTGACATTAGCATTCAAAAAGGTGTCTGTTGGATGAGGGGATGCTAGGTGGAGGGGTGTTCTTGTTGAACATGTGTTTGTAGCAGCTATTGAAACCCAGACTTACCCCTATGTGCCGGGCCAGAGGAGGGATGCATCCGCGTGCTACCCTACTCCCACAGTGACTATGGAAATGGGAAGTGGTCCAGAGAAAAGAATTGCAGGGGGAAGCGCCCTCCATGCACTGTCCCTTTAATGTGCCCTAACCTCAGTGGCGTGTCCTGTCCTGTTTTTCCCGACTTATCTTGCGTTCCGTTCCCTGACTCCTTATGTTTAGCCTTGCTCCCCTTTTCTAAGTCAGTGACATTCTGCCACTACTGACACCCCCTTTGCTCTGTTCAATACAGCCCCTTCTCCGTCTGAATGGACTTCTCCCATCCTTATAATCTACATTGGAAACAAGATGTTAGCAGTTTTGTTCACACCACAATATCCCCTGGCTTCGCCGCACATGTCGTCCTTGAAATGAAATTAAATGAAAAAAGCACTTATTAAGCACATAGCTATCCAGGGGCATCCCAGCGCTGACAGCAGTCAAACATTAGACATCACAATAATACTAAGGGAAGAGCCATGTTTTTAGCAGTTACCGAAAGGACAGATGGTTGGGCTCTTCACGCAAATGGATTGGCAAGTTATTCCACAACCTGGCGGCATTATAGGAAAGCAGATGGCCACCACTTCAGGCCCTGGTAACCCTGGGTACCACCGCCAGACGCAGATAGTCCAATCGCAAGCGTCTGTTTGCAAGATAAGGCCAGACGATGAGGCGGTTGATGGATGGGCCCTTCCCTGCTAGTGTCTTATGAACAATGCACATGACCTTAAAGTGCACTCTCTCCTTGACGGGGAGACAATGAAGAGATTTCAAGGCTGGTTTAGCAGATTGATGATTAGGGACCCCCAGAAGTATCCTGGCTGCGCAATGCTGCAACGTCTGGAGTTTTGAAATAGTCGCACATGGGTCTCCTAAATAAAGAACATTCCCGTAATCGTGCAAGAAAAAGCGCCTGGACCATAAGCCTTCTTGCCCGGAAGAGCACGAGTGGAAGGACTTTGTGAAGCATCCTTAGGATGACAAAGCAGGAGGCCGCAACGTTCCGCACCTGTACCTTGAAGCTGAGATCTTGACCAAGCCAAATGCCTAAGCTTTTCATCTGGGATTTGGGGGCAGGAACGGCGCCCAAACATGCTGGCCACATTACTTCTGCTTTAAAAAAGCAGAGATTTCTTAGAAGCATCATCTCTGTTTTTTCTCTGTTCAACTTCAAATAGGATTGGTTCATCCACTTAGCAACCTCTTCCCAACAGAGACGGAGACCAAGAGAGGAGTGGTTGGAGTGATTAAGTGCCACGACAAGTTGAGTGTCGTCAGCATAGGTCACTACATGCACCCCAAATGGAAGCACAATCTCCGCTAGTGGGCTCATATAGACATTAAATAGGGTGGGGCTCAGGCACGATCCCTGAGGAACTCCGCAGCGGAGATGCATCAATTTTGAGGCAGTATCATCTTCAAAGGCCTGGAAGGATCTATCATCCAGGAAGGATTGCAGCCAGGTCAAGGCTACCCCGGTCACCCCCAAATTTTTGAGTCTGTGGACCAGAATTTGGTGGTTGACTGAGTCAAAGGCTGCACTGAGGTCAAAGAGGATAACCACAGTGGTGCCTCGGGCATCCAGGATCTTCTTAGACTCCTCAACTACTGCCAGTAGAGCAGTTTCTGTTCCTTGAAGCGGTCGGAAGCTGGTCTGTGACGGGTGGAGGAGATCATGGGTCTCCAGAAATGTGGAGAGTATTGAATTGACATGTTTTTCCACAGTTTTACTGATTCCTGAAAGAAGTGAGATGGGGCGATAGTTTCCCGGAATATTGGGATCAAAACTAGGCTTTTTTAATAATGCTTTTACCATCGCTCTTTTCCATGGAGGGGGAACGTCTCTAGTGGAAAGGGAGGCGTTTATCAAGTCTAGTATAATCGGGGAGACCAATCCAGATGCTTGCATCAGAATGTTAAGCGGTGAGGACTAATATCCGGAATTTGTTGATAAGGCACTCTGCAGGGGTGGGAAGATGTGTAAATGGATTGAATTTCGGCTTGGAAGAAATGTACGAGATTATTGGAACGTACGTCTGAGGCATTGAGTGTAGTTGGGGGAAGAATGCTCTGAGCAGTTTTTTCGCAATGCAAAAGATTTCACGCAAGGAGTTTGCTGCCAAGGAGATTTTTACTCCACAAAATGCAGCCTGAGCCAGTTTGATTTCTGCTTTGTACATTTTAATGGCCTCCCTATAGTCTATTTTCTTATTTGAGGAGAAATGTTTCCACACACGTCTTTCAAGTTTCTTGCAGGTTTGTTTTAACTCCTAAAGCTTGGGAGAATACCATGCCATTCTATTAGTCCCATCTTTCATCTGGGTCATTTTCTTCGGGAGAACCTGGTCTAGAGAGCTTCATATCCATTTGTTAAAATTATCATTAGTAATGATGGGATCTAGATCGGGGGTCAGTTTAGAATTTTCTAAAACGGTGATCCATTGTTCTGATGGGAGCTTAGACCAAAGATGTGCCATTGATCTAGGTAGGCTTAGTTAAGGGCGTCCAATAAAATGGGATAAGAAAATGGTCAGACCAGGGCACTGAAAGGGGTTCCCCTCCTGCTAATTCATCCAAATTGGAGAAAATGGGGTCTAGTAGGTGACCCTTTCGTGGGTTGGAACAGTAACTTTTTGTTTAAACTGAAACTTAACCCCTGCATTCAGACTCCCGTGTCCCACACCTTCTGTCCACACAGTGCTTGTTACATCTTCCCCCAAAGTATATTAGATAGTTTGTCTCATGCCTTTCTACTGTAATATGCATTCCACAACCCAGTGACACCTTCTGATGGCTGGATGTGCCACTACCTCTGTGTGTGCCTGCCCTCAAACTGTTCTGTATTCCTTAGTGTATAGCAGAGGTATTCAAACTGTGGGGCGCGACCCCCAGGGGGGGCCGTGGAGTCTTGGGAAGGGGGCCAAGCATTTCCAGGCCTTGATTCTGCCTGGAATCCAGAACATGTGCTCACTGTCTGGAACGGTTCATTCTTATCTTTAAAATTCTTCAGCTTAAGTTAATTGAGGCTTCTGTGCTGTGAAATGAAGAGGTCTGTCAGACAGGTAAAACAGTCCTTCGTGCCAGGGTGCATGCTTTCCTGAATAAAATGCAAACCTTTGCTATTACTTAATCTGCAAATGTAAAAGGTGCTTGGTAGCAGTTCGGGCTTTAAGTGCTCGTATCACTCCAAGCATTGTGATGGCAAAGATTTGGTTTTATTTTAGTGGTAGTACTAAAAGCTTTACAACTGAACTGTGAAGAACCTGCTTTTAATCGTAATTGTATTTACACAGCGCTTAGTACCCCTGAGGAGGTGTTGAAGGGACAGTTATGTAAAAAAGGAAAAATGCATTACCTACAGTCATGTGTTTCTAAAAATCTACATTTTTGAAGCTCCATTTTATCCTAAAACAATTTGCACAGTTTGCAGCCGTCTATCTTATAATGTGTGTAATTCAAGCATAAAATAATGACTTACACATTCAAAGTGCTTTCTGCCACAGGCTGTGACCTTCTAGCACTAAAAATACACAAGTCACTATTCTCTGCATCAACCAAATTCATTTCTGTGGCTCTCTGGTTATACACAGACCTCGCCAGTGCATTAACTAATAGAGGTTTCATAATGTACTACAGTGTATTTATTTATTTATTTATTGAGCTTGTAGAGCGCGACAGCTACCCACAAAGGGTTTCCCGGTGCTGGACGGTCAGAGAACTGGTAAACCTAGGTACTACAGATAGACAGAGTTTCGGTTGAATAGCCAGGTCTTAAGGGCTCTGCGAATGTGTATGTAGATGGTTTCTCTGCAGATGTCAGGGGGGAGAGAATTCCGCAATGTGGGTCCAAGGTAAGAGAAAGAACTGCCACCCATCCTGGAGAGTTTAATTCTGGGTACAGTAAAGTTTCCGTGAGATGTAGATCGGAGGAGGCGAGAGGGAGTGTAGGGACGTACAAGGGATTGTAGGCATTGTGGGGCTGTGCCCATTTTGATTTTGAACATATAGCTCAGGGTTTTGAATTTTATGAGACTCTCTACCCTGAGCCAATGTAGGTTGCGAAGATGTCCGAAGATGTGGGCGGTTTTGGGAATTTTGCACAGTAGTCATGCGGCAGAGTTTTGTACCAGTTGTAGTTGTCTAGTCACTGCGTTGTTAGCGCCCAAGTAAAGGACATTACCGTAGTACAGCCGGGTTATAATAAGGACATGGACTACAGATTTTTGGGTATCACTAGGCAGCATCCAGATGATTTTCCTGAGCCATCGCAAGATTGTAAAGCAGACTGCTGAGACCTTGACTACCTGTTGGTGCATGGTCAAGGCATCATCAATCGTAATTCCCAGATTACGGACGTGTCTGGAGGGCAGCGGGAGGGGACCCATCTCAGCAGGTCAGTGAGACGGGGTCCATAGCTCTTTGTTTTTCCCGAGAATCAAGACCTTGGTCCTACCGCCATTTAGTTTTAGGAGGTTGTCATTCATCCAAGTGGCGATTTTCCCTAAACCTGATTGAAGAAGGGAGGTGGAGCCGGGATCACTGTTAGAAAGGGAAAAGGTGATCTGTGAGCCATCTGCGTAAGTGAATAGGGTTCGACCGGCTGGTTCAGCAATGTAAGCTAGAGGCCTGATGTAAGTTAAAAAGCAAAGGACGGAGCACTGAGCCCTGGGGTACCCCATATGGTGAAGAGTGAAAGTTGGAATTGGATGTCGTAGAGAACATTTGAAAACGTACGGTGGGCAAGGAATGGGAAGATCCATTTCAGTGCTGTGCCACGAATGCCCAGTGAGTTTAGTGTATTGATGAGTATGGTGTGTGAGATCGTATCTAAAGCTGCGCTGAGGTCGAGCAGTATTAGCGCCACCGTATCTCCTCTATCAAGATGTAGGCGCAGGTTCTCTGTTACTCCCAGTAATGTAGTTTCGATGGAGAATCCAGTTCTAAAGCCAGACTGAGAGGGAGGAATTTGATTGGATTTAATATACTGGGAGAGGTGTAAGTGAATGTGTCTCTCAAGAATCTTGAAGAAACAACTTTTTAAAATGTATTTTTCATTTAAGCTACCCATTATTTTATATGTAGCTACCTGATGTTGAAAGACCTAAAGAACCAACAAAATATTTTGGGGCTTATTTATGATAGGCTTGAGCAACCAGAGACACTTTTTTTGAATCTCGGGTGACACAAGCGCCTCAATCAATCTATGAGGCTATGCAAAGTCACTCTGCGTGGCTTCGCATGACCTCATAGATCTGGAGTAACTCACTGCGTTGCCTTACTCTGTCAAGTAGGCCTTCTATGGACATTGCGATGGGTGTTCCCATGCAACACCTATGGAGTTTGACGCTGCACCAGATTTACAAAACCAAGTAAACCTGGGGCAGCTGCAAAACCTTACTCCTCCGCATAGCAGGCGAAATCAGGAGAAATGTTTTCATTTCCCCACGTTATTTCCTCTTTCCATGTGTGCTGCATTCTTCAGCACACATAGAAAGAGGAAAACCTCTCTCTGGATTGTTTTTTGTGCAGGAAGGTGCCCCTTCCTGCACAAAAACAATCGTGCCTACATTGGCGTTAGACATCAATTTGTGCACCAACGCAGGGGGAAAGGACAGGAAAGCACAATAATTCATAAATAAGGTGCATTCCTGCCCTTTCACATTGGCGTAGGGCAGCAAAGCAAAGAGACTTGCTTCGCTGCCCTATGCCGATTCCTCATAAATGAGGCCCTTTGTTTTTAGCCACACCTTTGACTATACCCCACGTTCACTGAACTTTGGTTTGCTAAACACTGTATAATATTATTTGCCCACTGTATAAATGATTTGCTGCAGGAATTGGGGGCGTTTATGGTTGTCGATAGATGTCAATGAAGTGACGTACCAAGACTATCGTGTTCACAGAAGTTTTGCAACCAGAGCAGACTTCCTCAGCCTTTAATGCCATTCAATGTAGCCCTGACTAACACCTTAATGAGCATCTTGACTAAGACTTATTACTGTCCACTGGTGAAAATACATGTACCCACAAATCACTTGTCGTGCCAAGTTGATCCTGACTTGTTGAAGCAATCCCCAATGCCAGAAAGTCTGGTGGTTCAGGCTCCCACTAGCGGGGTAAACCCAAATTCTTTCCCTACACCCCCTCCCTCCCCCCAACAGAGCAGTGACGGCCACTAGCTGAAGAGATCGTTGGGAAATACATAAAAAAAATACCTGAAATCCCACGTCCACTGCTTCTCTGCTCTTCAGCTCCGACGTGATGATTCTCACGCCGACTCCCAGAGTGCCCTGCTCCAATCCAGATGCTATTCTCATGCTGGTATTACCCAGCATGAGAGGAGCATAAGAATTGGGCGGAGCGGGATGGTTCCACACTCCAGCAGGGACTGGGAGCCTGTGCCCCTGAGCCCTGCAGATATCTCCATGCAACACCTTGGAGATATCCAAGTGTGCAAGTCGGTTTGGTCGGCCGTGGACGGCCGGCCAAACCTACACTCGCAGCGGCAGTGCCTGAGCTCACCACTCCTCCTGCTGCTGGAAGTCCCGCTCTCAAGACTCGTTGGTGGCTTTGTAGTAAAATAAAATGATAATAAAGCAGCTTTATTAACTGCTTTATTATCATTTCATTTTACGAACGTCAGCTGGTTCCAGCAGTGGGATGACGCTCCTCCGCCATAATGGTGGAGCCGCCCCTGCAACAGAGAGTCGAAGTTGCTGCTCTTTCGGGGTTGGAGTAGGGATCAGCAGACAATTTCTTCCAGGCCACAAAGGCAGCACATATACTAACACGCCCACCCCCCTAGCTTTCATGTCAGTTTAGTTTGCCCTTAGTGACACACTACCACCCTGTGGGAGGCAGAGACCAACGTTACCTCAGAGGGTGGCAAAATATAACATTCAGCAGGTGAGTCCTTCAGATTATTCAGAGAGGCTATACCCTACCATTTCTTTTCGGCCAACCTCATCCTCCACCCACATCAAGCAGCTTTCAGAGGAGCACCTCTCCATTTTATTCCAAGAGGTGCAGGCTTTTTGGCCAAAGGAAACATAGAGGGTTGCAGCCCAAAGTATAGGGATTGCCTGTTATGCTGGAAAAAAATGGAGGACTTTTTCCTATTTTAGTTCTCCATCCTCTGTGCACCTTGCAGAAAGACAAATTCAAGATGCACACGTTGGTCCAGGTTCTGCCAGCCCTGAATCAAAGCAACTAGATGGTGGCTTTGGATCAGCAGAAAACCTGCTTTCATCTACTAGTGCTGCAGACCCACAGATGATACTTGTCGTTCAAGGTAGGCCAGGGGCATTTTCAATTTGATATAGTCACCTTTAACCTCACCAATGCCCCTCAGGTGTTCACGAAACTGATGGCTGTGGTTGCAGCACACCTTTGGAGTTTGGGGGTTCCAATTTTACCCTACCTCAAGGACTGGCTGTTGAAGGCAGCCTCGCCACAGTCCGGTGTAGACCACCTTCAGATGCCAGCAAACCTCCTGACTTCATTGGGGTTCACACTCAACGTGCCCAAATCACACCTTATTCCTTTGCAAAGCCACCTTATCATCTGAGCCTTTCTGGATACAGTGCTATTTCAGGCCCTCCATCTGTCACAATGAGTCCATGACATTTGGGATATGATCCTGATGTTTCAGCCTCTGCCTTGGGTCTCAGTAAGAGTGGCTCTGTGGATTCATGGTTTCTTCGCCTCCTGCATTCTACATGTTGCTTGGCATATTCCAGGGGAATTTGAAGTCTCAGTGGGCCAACACCAGGGGAACTTGTCTACTTTCATCCAGGTTTCAGAGGAGACTAGAAAGCATTTGTGTGGTGGCTACACCACTGCAATTAGACTAGCAGCAGAACCCTCTCTCTGCCTCATTCAGAGCTGACTGTGGTGACGTATGAGTCATTGCTGTGTTTGGGAGGCAGTCTGGGAAAGGTAGAGATCAGAGAACCCTGGTCTGCTTAAGAGACACTTGTCTATGTATCAACCTGTTGGAGTTAAATGCCATTTACCAGGCACTAAAAGTCATCCATCAAAGAGAAGCTGGTTCATGTTCTTAAGGATAACACCAACACCATGTGGTTCTCAACAAACTGGGCAGTGTTAGGTCCTGTGCCAAGAGGCATTTGGTCTTTAGAGCGGGCTGGAGCATCAGGGCATTTCCCTGGTTGTGAAACACCTAAAAGGATCTTTCAACATCACGGCAGACAAACTTAACCAGCGGTACCTGGCAGATCACGAGTTGCAGTTGCATCCGAGGTGGCACAGAGCATCTTCCAGCAATGGGGAGTACCCTGGTTAGATT
This sequence comes from Lissotriton vulgaris, assembly GCF_964263255.1. Taxonomy (NCBI): domain Eukaryota; kingdom Metazoa; phylum Chordata; class Amphibia; order Caudata; family Salamandridae; genus Lissotriton; species Lissotriton vulgaris. The sequence goes on along the minus strand of NW_028251378.1, from coordinate 66,589 downwards.
TTTTTGCCACCGTTGAGCATGCAGTGTCAAAACTTTTAGGTGCTGGAGTTTCGGATGAGGTGGAGCGCAGGACTCCTTAATGCCTTTCTGCCACTGTCTTTCAAGTCCTGAGTTTTGAAGAAGATCTGGAAACTATTGGGCCCAAGTCATACTAGTGAGTCCAGATTGGGCAAGGTGAGTGCAGCATTCAGAACTTCTGGGCATGAGCATCTATCCCCCGATCAGGCTACTACTTCGGGAAGATCTCCTGTTACATCAGGAGGACAGGATCCTGGACCCAAACCTGCACAATCTACACCTCCATGCATTCAGATTGAGTGGCGGCAGTTGACTACATTCGATCTTCCTACCGAATTTGTGGATGTCACCTTTGCTGCCAGGTATCCTTCTACAAGTTTGGGACCTGTTGTGGCACCCACAATACGGATCAGTTATAGGCCAAAGTGTTGAAGGTTTTTTTGTTTTTATCTCTGGCCCAGCAAGGATTTACAGTGGGCACTGTTCAAGTTTATTTTTCAGCCCTTTCAGCCTTTTTGTGTTGGACGGACCTGCCATGCTTGTTCTAGTCACCTATTGTAATGAGGTTTATAAAAGGTTTGACATGTTTCCTCCCAGACTCTTTGTGATTCTACAGTGGGTTCTCAATTTGGTCCTCATTTTCCTTACGTGCACTCCCTTTAAAGCTTATGCTAGGTCTTCCTACTCTAAAGAATGAATTCCTGATCGTAATAACTTCAGCTCCTCTCATCAGTGAACTCCATGTTCTCTCGGTACAGCCGCCGTACAGGACAGGATGGTCTTCTTGGGTGGGAAACTTCAAAGGCGTAGCCGCCTTTGAAATCCAAACCAGGAACCTCTAGATAGTGGAGGAGACCAAGCCCCCTTTCCTGCTCCACATGTGGCAGCAGGAACGGCAAGAAAATTAATTAGATGAGGAGGAGAGTCCTCCCTCCCTCAACCCACACCACCCCTAGGATGGAACAGACAAGGCGAACACCTATCCTAAAATTCCACCATCTTGGGATGGTGGAAAATCCTCCAATCAGGGCTAGGTTAGTTCCTCTTACCACAGGAAGTAGTCACTAGAAGGTGTAGACACCCTAAAGTAATGCCCCTAAATTCAGTATTTAGGTGGCTTCCTGACACCTTGACTTTAGATTCCACAGACCTAAAGAAGACAAAGGAAGAAGACCTGCTGCTGATCCATGAACTGAACCATACTGCAGAAGAAACCTTCTCCAAATCCTGTCAACTGAGAAAGTACTCAACAACTGTGGTATGACGTCCCTGGTATACAGTCATAATATCGAATAACAAATATCGACTGGCCAAAATATTGAGTTAAAAATATAGAATGAACACAATATCGAATGGACAGAATATAGACAACAAACATATCGAATTTGAGGTAAGGTAATATGAATTTTTTAAAGTGTTTTTTATGTTACTATATGTGTGAAAAGTGTAGATTTATTTTATAATTCATTTCAATTAATTAATTTAATTGTATTTAATTTTTGCGTAATATAATTCTGTAGCGGGTTGTGGGTTTATAGAGGAATAGGGTAGGGAGTAATTTAAATATAATTAATTAAATATGTTAATTTATTTATTGGTATTTATGACGAATTAATTGGTAATTAATTATTCGTTTGTAATTAATTAAAATATAATTGGTAATTAATTTTAATTGATTAATTGATAATTATGTTAATTAAATTAATGTATTTCTGCAGTGGGTTGTGGGTTTATAGGGGAATAGGGTGGGAAGTAATTTAAATATAATTAATTAAATGTTTATTGTTATTTATGTTGAATTAATTGGTAATTAAATATTAATTGGTAATGAATTAAAATATAATTGTTAATTAATTTTAATTAATTGATTAATCAATAATTATGTTAATTAAATTAATGTATTTTCTGCAGCGGGTTGTGGGTTTATAGGGGAATAGGGTTGGAAGTAATTTAAATATAATTAATCAAATATGTTAATTTATTTATTGGTATTTATTTTGAATTAATTGTTAATTAATTATTAATTGGTAATTAATTAAAATATAATTGGTCAATAGTTTCAATTATTTGATTATTTGATAATTATGTTAATTTTATTAATTTCTTTTCAGTAGTGGGTTGTGCGTTTATAGGGGAATAGTGTGGGAAGTAATTGAATTATAAATAATTAAATTTTTAAATTTATTATTTGCTTATTTTTGTTGTAATATTTAATTTTTTATTAATTGTTAAATAATTTAGTGTTAATTGGTAAATAATTTGTATTAGTAGGTAATTTTTTTTAATAATTAAATTTCATTTGTATTTTTAATTGATTAATTAATATATAAAATTGTTAATTATATTATTTGTAATTGGTATTAATATTTAATTTAATTTAATTCATATATGAAGTATTTACTTTTCCTACTGTTGCACTCACTGGAGTGGGAATAGTAATTTGTACCTCTACGCTATCCAACGCTTTCCCTACTGTTGCACTCTCTGGAGTGGGAATAGTAATTTGTACACCTACGCTATTCAACGCTTTCCCTACTGTTGCACTCTCTGGAGTGGGAATAGTAATTTTTACCCTACCGCTATCCAACGCTTTCCCTACTGTTGCACTCACTGGAGTGGGAATAGTAAATTTAACCCCTACGCTATCCAACGCTTTCCCTACTGTTGCCCTCACTGGAGTGGGAATAGTAATTTTTACCCCTACGCTATCCATCGCTTTCCCTACTATTGCACTCTCTGGAGTGGGAATAGTAATTTTTACTCTCCCGCTATCCAATGCTTTCCCTACTGTTGCACTCATTGGAGTGGGAATAGTAATTTTTACCCTCCCGCTATCCAACGCTTTCCCTACTGTTGCACTCACTGGAGTGGGAATAGTAATTTTTACCCCTACGCTATCCAACAATTTCCCTACTGTTGCACTCTCTGGAGTGGGAATAGTAATTTTTACCCCTACGCTATCCAATGCTTTCCCTACTGTTGCACTGTCTGGAGTTGGAATAGTAATTTTTAATCTCCCGCTATCCATAAATATTGTATATGTTTTGTTAATAACATGTATGTATGTATATGTATATATATATATATATATATATTACCTACTGGCTATCGCCAGTAGGTATATATAGTTAGGATTAATTCCCTATGGGATTTTTGAAAATTCTATGTCTAATAACTTTGGCGTTTGTGGACGGAATCGGCTGAAATTTTCAGGATAATGGCACATTTTGTTTCTGAGCAGCCCCTGAAAATTTGGTGGGGGTTCGTCAAGGGGGGGCTGAGAAAAAAGGGGGGTCCCAAAACGCGTTTTTTACATTGAGTTTTCCATAGGGCGGTTGGACTCACTTTTAGCTCGAACGGCTGAATGGATTTGCACGAAACTTGGCAAAATTGTAGGGACTGTTAGCCCGATGTGCCTTTGCTAGGTCTCAATATATGTGCTCCAGTAGTTTTTGAGAAATTAACATTCAAATCAAGATATATATCTGTAACAGCGCTCCGGGCAGCGATCCGGTCCGCTTACTTTTCGCGTTTCGGAACTTTGCGCGCAGAAAGCTGATTGGCTCTCCGGTGTCTGTCAACATTCTAAACAGTCCGGAGCGGCCGCCATCTTATCTCTCGGTAGGATCGAGAGAGAAGAGGTGAAAAACGAAGGGGGAATTTATTGAAAGGGTGCAAGGTATACCCCTCTTGACCCCCTAGGATTGTTGTTGGGGTTATTAAAGGGTCCCGTGGGGAAAATAAAAAAATATATATTTTTCACGGTAGAAGCGTTTCCCGGGCCGCGAACTGGGCCGCAAACTGGTAGCGAAACGGGAATTCGCCATTTTGTGCTTCGTTTTAATTGTTTAGAGATAAAAATTATCGCCGCACATCGGCCACAATGCATGAATATCGTTGAAAAGTCAGCGATATTCATGCATTATCCAGCAAATGCTCTTAGCCGTGTTATCCACCTTCCATTGGATAACATGGCTAAAAACTGCTCTGTGCGTGAGCTTTTTTTTTTTTTTTTTTTTTTTTTTGCTGCGTGACGTTTGTTAACGTTCGATTCGATGGAAATGAGGAAGTGTTGACCACCATTTTGTCACTGCGAGTATAATTCATTTTATAAATGAATCCTTATTGATAAACATTGTCTGCGCCATCTTGCGTTTTGTCCAATGCCACAATTTTGTCGTGCACGGCAGCCATTTTAGATGCCTTGACCAGGGCCACTCTCTGCACGCCGCCGATTCTCAGCATGGCTCCCCACCCTCGCACGCATCTCCCCCACGCAATGGTCACCCCCGCTCTCTCTCTCATGCATGGGCTATATACTTCCCCCCATCTGCGCTGCTCTTCTCTGAGAATCACACCCTGTGCCCGCCCGACACCTCCCTTTCACCCTATTCACTACCGCACCCTCTGACACTCCTCTTCCTCTGTGTCCGATTGTCCAGGCCGGACCCAGGCTATCACCTAGCCCTGCGAATGTAGTTTATGGCCCCAGCTGTAGAGTATCCAGACATGCCAACCCTCCCGATTCAGGCGTGAGACTACTGATTTCAGTGCTAGTCTTTCGCTTCCCGATTCCTGCAAGAAAAAACCCGGGGGCATATTACCAACAACTAGCGGTAATTTTTGTCTCTAACTTGTTTAGAGACAAAAATTATCGCCGCACATCGGCGAACTTTATCGCACATAAACCTTGCTATTAGCAATGTTTATCGCAAATGCGATAAAAAACGGCTGCAATGCATGAATATCGTTGAAAAGTCAGCGATATTCATGCATTATCCAGCAAATGCTCTTAGCCATGTTATCCACTTCCCATTGAACAAGCGCATGGTCTTTTAAAGATTTGTGAAGTACTCGGGGCGGCGGTGTGTGTGTGCCCTCTTTCAGGAGCGGGCGGGGGGGCACTGCCAGCAATTTGCAGGCCAGGCAGTGTTCAACACGTGCATCACCCTTTCTCTGCCTGCTATTGCGCTCCATGCTTCGGAAAGGTAAGAAAAAGAACGTGTATTTGAGTTTGAAATGTCCGATCTTGTAGCAGTACACTTGCAAAGCCCACACATGACAATAACCCGATTCAAGGCCCCATTCACCCGATTTTTAAAAAAAATATAGTGTCATTTGAGATGTCATCAGTGATGTCATCAGTGATGTCACTAACCATGTCATGAATGATGTAATATGTGACATCATCAGCAGTGGATTGCGGGTGCGCGATATATAGTTAGCGCTTATAACTATATATGGAATTTCAATGGTTTTATGCGAGTAAAATAAGGTTTTCTAAATGCAAATCCCTAACTATATATGGCCTACAACCAATGGTTTTTTCATTGAATTTTCAAGGTTTTGTAAATGCAAATTCCTAACTATATATAGAGTATAACCTATGTTTTTTTCTGTGAATATATATATATATATATATATATATATATATAAAACTTTTTTTTAAGTTACATCAATTATTTATTAATTTTAAGTTTATTTATGTATTTTAAGTATGTTTAAATTAATTATATTTATTATTATATTACTTTTAAATTACTTTTAAGACATTTAAAAAATTCGATATTTTGACTGTCTATATTTTTTACAACGATATTTTGGAGTCGATATTTTGTACTTACCTGTTTGAAGATAGGAATTCGATATTCTGGCATGCTATATTTTTACCACGATATTTTGGCAGGTCGAAATTTTGCTCCTCGATATTCTGTCAGTGATCCGACGTCCCTACCTAAGACCTGTGCAGCCTCCAAGAACTCCAAAGCCCTGCCAGCCTTCGCTAATTAACTGGGACCTCCCTTTCGACTAGTGTTACTAGTCCCCGGCACAAGCCCTCCACAAGGTGAAGACTGGCACGGACTGTGTCAACGCAAATTACCTCGTCCACCAAACGTGTCGGCAGCCAAGGCCTGTTGGTCACCAGCCTGGTAACCGACCCCTTCAATGCATCCACCAGACTGAGGGATCCTCACAGTTCCTGCGACCGATGCTGGAAACAGCCCCACGGTTGAAATTAGACATTTTAGGGGCCCACCAGTGCAGAGGTTCACCCTTATCTGTCCACTGGTCCTCAAACCAATAAAATAGAGATTGGCACTGAAGCTAGAATATCAAATAACAAGTTTATTAATCACTCATGAGTGGGACTACATCAATACAACACCGTCGGGCACTGTAGGAGGTAGTACAAGGAATACAGAAACCAAGGGTCTTTTATACCCAGCTTGTTGCTGAGTATGCATGGAGGCTCAAAATAGAAGGTACAGGTATACACAGGAGTAGCTATTGACTAACATCGGCAGACAGATATCACTTGGTCAGCAAAGTGGGAGGGGAGACAGAACTGCTTAAATCAGTTGGAATAGCCTGACAGTTAGATTCTAAAACAGGTGCATTCTAGCAGCTACAGGCATTTCTCAGCTCATACATTGCTCTGGCTTAGAATAGAAGGAAGTTACTAAAGCCGATGACTCAAGCAGAATAGAAAGGCAGGCAACAGTGAAGACGGCAGAATCACATTGCTTAACAAAATGGATGCCACAACTGTAATGGATTTAGCTTATGCTAACAGCAATTTCTGCAATTTCCACACCACTCCTGTGACCCTGTACCTGATTTTTGGTGTTGTCAACTGTGTGAAAGCAGCAACTTGGGCACAACCGCCCAACAGCAACGGACTGCCCTCACTGCACCTGTTGCTGAATGCTGCCGGTGAAGAACCAGTTCTGCATCCCAAGACCTCCCGCACCTCTGATCCAAGTAACCAAGAACTGCCTGCTGTGCCCAAACCCTGGGACTTCCAAAACTCTTTCCCTGAACTCTGGGCGACCGTTGTCCCCCAAAAACTCTGTGGTGGAGTGTTGCTTCCATCGACCACGACGATAAATGTGTTGGCAGTTCTTCGCTGGCAAACCCTATCCTTTTCTTCCCGTTGACCGTGCCGGTCTCTGCCTGGCGGTATTGAACGCTGTTGCTTAAAACCTGTAAGCATTTGTGTTTTTAACTTCATTTGGTTAAAAATTGACATACAAAGCATTTATTAACTGTAGAAAAAAGGTCTTGGTTTCTGAAAATATATATAAAGATACGATTTTATTTTTCCTAATTGGTCTCAGATTTATTCTTGAGTGTGTCTCACTTATTGCCTGTGTTTGTGACAACAAATGCTTAGCACTACCCTCTGATAAGCCTAACTGCTCACTCACATTACCACAAAAAGAGCATTAGAATTATCTGCTTTTACCTCTGCATACCTGATGGGGATCCGTTGAACACACTGCACAGTGCAATCGATCACCATGCCAACATTCTTTGCTCTACCTAACCCATTAAAGAGGAGGAGGGACTCCACTGACTGTACCTCAAGACGGCCTTGAGCTTCTACATCGATCAAACAAAAGTTGATTTGGTGTATGATCTCTGGAGCAAAAAAGGGCAGGTGTTAGAAATTGGGTTTTTTGTTGGCAGAGGTATGCACCTTGTCCAAGCAGGAACCACAATCCTAGTCAGGGTAAATCAGATACACGCTAAAAGATAACCTGTGCTCACCCTCTGGTAGCTTGGCATAAATCAGTCTGCTTTATCTAAAGAGGCACTGTGTAAAGTACTTGTGCAACACAACACACTGTAACACCATGAAAACACCACATGCTAGTTTAGAAAAATAGATAATAATTGTATAAATAAATCAAGACCAAGTGACAAATCCAATAAGTAGAAGTCGAGATATTAATTTTTAAGAGTTCTAGCACTTAGAATGCAATAAGCACCAATAGGGGTTATCTGGTTACACTGGACCGTGGCAAAGTCAACAGTTCATGCTGACTGCAATGGAGCACAGGCCGGGCACAAGAGCCACGGTGAACAGAATACCTTGATGATGTTCCCAACAGCAAGATGCGGGATGCAGACGAGCGATGCATCTATGTCGAGCCCGCAGTTGAGGTGATGCATCGATTTTTCTCTGTGCAGTTGTGACGATGCATTGGTTCCAAAACAAAGCACTGAGCCGAAATACGTTGGTTTCAAAGTGCGATGCACCAGGTTCCTCCACACAGTCGAGGCGATGTGTCAATCACTCCACACTGCTGCAGCGGTGATGCTCGGTTCCGATGTGTCAGGCTCCCAAGGCGATGCATTGGTTCCGAGAGCATTGCACCAATTCTACTCCCACAACAGGGTTGATGCACAGGTGGCGGTACATGCAGATTGGAGATGTGTTGATTTCTCTGGTGCAAGTATCTGGGTCCTCTCCCAGCGAACCAGATGTAGAGACTTTGATATCCCTGATTCTCAAGCAACAGGAGGAAAGCCAACAAGCCCTTGAAGATCACTTCAGTTGCAAGGCAGAGTTAAGCTCTCCCTTAAGCAGGGTCAGGGAGCACCAGGCAACAGGGTAGCACAGCAGAAAAGCAGGTCTTCCAGATCACCAGTCCAGCAGAGTGTCAGTCCTTGATTCAGCATAGCAGTTCTTCAAACCGAACCCAGTTACAGGTCCAGAAGTGTCTGATTTGGTGGGGTCAAAGACCCAGTACTTATACCCAGTCGTCCCCTTGAAGTAAGGGTGACTTCAAAGAAGGGTCTTTGAAGTGCACAAAACTCCATTCTCCCTAACTCTGGCTCCAGACTCACTGTAGTACAGCAGTGGCTCGAGCGTCGCCCCTCTGGCACTGGGCCAGCAGCTGAAACATTTTTTTTTTTTATTGTTTTATTTTTTAGCTGCTCGTTTAGACAGCATGTTAAGGGTGGGAGGGGCCAGACCAAGGCAGGTGGAGTGATGTGCACTGCTAAGTGTGCATGTCGATTTGGATGGCCATTTTAGGCGCAGTTAGGTTTCTCCAACCCAGCTATATTGTACTGCCAGGTTGGAGAAGCAGCACAGACTGTGCTTGAGCGAGCTATAAACCAGCCCGCTTAGGCCAATTCCTGTGGTGCTCTCATGCTTGGTAATAGCATGAGAGCAGCGCGATGATTTGATGGGCAGTCTATGATGCTGTCCCAGGGACTGCTGGAGCAGTAAGGAAATGAGTACTGAGGCACAAGGCATCTGGCAGCACCAGGAACATTTTATTTATTTACTATTTTTAACAAACCCGGCCTTCACCCGTACCTCGACCACCCGCCTCACCACTTTTTGCTTGTGTCGGCCGCCACTGCTACAGTGGGGTAATTAACCCTTTGTGTGGGGACAGTACACTGCCTATTCAGGTATGTCAGCTCCTCCGTCCCAACCTGCCCAGGATAGACCATCAGTACGCAGATGGGTTGTCAGATACACCTAACTTCCCTTTATTTGTTATTATTATTACTTTAATTCTGTCATGTAATCCATGTGGTAATACAGCTGAGCTTAGTCTTTTATTCGTCAGCGGCAACCTCGTTCACCTGTTTTGTTGTAAAACGAGGTGAGGCCTCTCACCCCCGTCCGTGGCCCCGTCCGGGGCTCGGCGTGTAACACCCTCGCCTTTGGTTCTGCTCGCGAATTCGATTTTTGCAAAAAATCACTCGCTCTCCTGTAGCTGCAGTCTGCTCCACTGCACAAAGCCGGTGCTTCTCGATCACACGCTAGTCATTTGTGACTTCACATGACAGGATTAAAGTAATCCAGATACAGAAATCCCTCCGCCCCCCTTCTGCAGCGCCATCCCGCGTTGACGGAGAGGTGCTCCACTTGAGACCTGAAGAAAGGAGTGCATCCATCAATAGAAGTTACCAGTGAACACCCATATAGGAAGACACAGACGACTAACAGAGCCCTGATGATGGTTTGGGGATTCATGGCCCGAACTTGAAACGCGTCGGCAAATCCATCAAGAGCCGAGTAGCACATTTAGTGTCTTTTTTGACTAAGTGACACATGTTTTTGTTGCTCTTGTTCTGAATCAGTTCGCTTGTTTTACAAAATAGTTGTGACTACAGAAATGGTCTAGTGTATTGCAAAATTGATTAATTGTTATTTGTATTGTTCTTCGGATGCTTTGTTGATGTCAATTGTTTGCACACATTTTGTAATGTTTTATGTTAATTGTTGACTGAGTAAGACTGTAAGTAATATTTTGTATTGTGTATTCTCTCTCTGCCATCAGAAATTGTTTTGTATGAAATTATATGATTAAGAGGTATAAATAAATATACCCGACCAGATTTAATGAAATCATTTATTTGGTCCCAGTTGAATATATATTGGAAGTAGATTGAGAAGGGGGCACCTTTGTGTGTGTTTAGATTTATAAATGGTCCAGCCCTCCCTCAGCCCCACCAAGGACCTACCTCCTTTTGTGCGCACTTTCTAAAAGTGGCATGTCTAAAATAGTAATGTCTAATCCAACTTTACCAGTAAAGAGGATTTGCCATTCCAAAATTATAAAACCTGGCACAGCTGGCAGATTACAGGGGTAAAGTATTGCCCCCTGTCCACTCCATGGAAGCCCAACTGGAAGCTGAAATACATCATTATGGTCATGCAGCAGGAGGGACTGAGATGGGGTCTTTTGCTGCATCTGAGTAGGGGCATTGCTAATGACTTGTGGGGGGTGGGGAGTAGTCTGGATTCACTGTGCATGTTCTTCTGTTCTAGTTGTTCACTGGATTTCCCATTACACTGTTCTGTATATGTATGTGGGCCGGCTTGGCCTTGATATGTGTCAAAAACACAATAAAATTTGTTGTGAGAAAAAAACATGGCACTGCTTAAAGATTTATTAAGGAATTCTCAAAGTTAACCTATGAGATAAGCAGCCATCACAGCAGTGAAATACTAATTCTGGTGTTTTTAGCTTCCAGGACATGTTAAATTTAAAAGCACATGTCCCACCTGTTACTTACACAGCACCCTGCTACCTAGGGCCTACCTTAGTGGTGACGTGTAATAAAATGGAACTTTAAGGCTTGGCAAAGGGTTTTGAATTGGCAGTAAAACTGCACACACAGGCTCTGCAGTGGCAGGTCTGAGACATGTTTAAAGGGCTACTTGTGTGGGTGGCACAATCAGTGCTGCAGGCCCACTTGTAGCATTTAACTTATATGTCCTGTGTATATGGTATACCACTTTACAGGGTAATTACAAGTAAATGATATTTGCCAATTGTGTATACACCAATATTACCATGTTTAGGGTAGAAGAAACATGCACTTTAGCACTGGTCAGCAGTGGTAAAGTGCTCAGAGTCCCAAGACCAACAAAAAAATCAGGAAAAAGAGGAGGTAAGCAGGCAAAAGGTTTGGGGGAAGACCACCCTAAGGATGACAGGTCTACCAGCAAGACATTACAGGAATGGACTCTGTCAATGTGGCTAATTCTCTATATTAAGATTTGTTATGCATTGACCAAGAGGCATCCTCCAGAAGGACTGAGGGCCCTTTCCAACAGGACCAGGGCTCCTAACACTGCTTTGGCAAACAGATTGACTTTTCTTGATATCTGTCAGACCGTGGCGTAGGAGTCAGTGCATTCACAAAGCATTACTGCTTTGATAAGCATGTCAACGAGAAGGGCCCTTTGACTGTTAAGTCAGCCCCAAACTAGAGACCTTCACACTTGTACCTCTGATTATTGTTGGGCTCCGCGTCCAAGGGTGCAGACTGAGTCAAGAAATAAATGAACTAACTCACAGGTGTGACCCTTGTATGCTGCTGCAGCATCACTTTGGGGCGGAGCGAAGTCGTGTGAAGTTTCACAACTTTACCTACCAGCGTTCAGGAGTAGTGCTGTTTAAATCTTCTGGATCAAGTTTGGTGCCTGGGGATATTCTGGGGGAGTAATATATGATTAGATGGAATATCCCCTCTGTAAATATGAGACCAGCACTCCTGCTTAATCTGTGGTGATCCAATTCTAAAACTGGTTTAAATCAATAAGGGAGTACCCTGCTAAGGGTTGTGCCCACAGCCCTCAAGTTAAACTGCTCTGTCGAGGCCTGGAAACATCCAGGTTTGCAGGGTCCTCTACCTGATGCCCCTAAGGTTTCTTTCTACTATATCTCTTGTAGTGAAAAAACGTTAATGAGGTCCGGTGCTCCACATTTTCTGAACAAATAAAACACGCTTAATCCAAAAAACATTAGGTTCATGTATTTTGAACAAAATTATCAGCAAGAAATTACTCATAACATTAACAGCATGTCTGAGAAATAATCACATGTGAACACCCCTTGATTGATGTTTACACAATAAGAAATGAATGATAAAAACCCAATGCATTTCGGGTTCAACCGAACCCTTCTTCAGGGGTTGATGTAAGCCTATGATTTTAAAGTGTGTTCTTCTTGACTTTGAGTTCCGTCGCTGAGCACTACAATATAAACATTAGAAAACTGGGTTTAAGGCTTAAATCACTGGTGGTGAGAATTGGAAATAAATCATAAAATTGTACATACAAACAATTTATAGGAATAGCACATGTAATCAGGAGAGGAGGGAGAGTCCAGGTAATGGAAATGAAGTAAACCAAGCGACCGTGTAAAACAAGGACAGAGATGGTCCCCTAGTGCTTATGTGAGTTGTGTCAGGTGAACCCCGAATTTTATAATGAGTCCAGAAAACGTGCATATTAACCAATAGGGTGCAAATACTGTAGGGTGGTGCTTAACCACCATGGATACTCACCGCTAAAAAAGGATGGAGGCCTTCTCAGAGATGGACGTACTCACTGCATAAACACGTGTTGTTTTATGAAGCTCTGTGGTAATACAAATTGAGTGTTATGCCGTGCCCCACTGTCTCCCTCGATATCCCAAAAACAGGGTGTGTTCTCTATTCAAATCTTACCCGTTGTGAATTTTCATTCAATAAGTGATAGATGCATGATCGGTCTTCCTCAGATATCGAGCTAGAGACAAAATTAATATACACAGATGTTACCGCTTGCTTTAAAACGCCAAGTTCTGCCGGTACCTATTCCCCAGTAATGGACTAACCTTCAATCTTGCCCGTGTGTGTCTGGCATGTAGCCCAAGGATTACTCCGTGGCCGATGATATCCCACAGTCAGCAGACGATTTTGCATGAAAGTATACTACAGGATAAAAAAGATATAAAAGATATAGTGCCTTAGACATGCAAGCCTTTCGTGTGAGCCATGACGAATTCTGCCACAATTCTGACCGTGCACGTACCTAGGTTTGCCGCGTATGCGTGCCAACTTCCTCCACTGATGCCCTTCCGGTGTGAACATCCGGATAGTGCCGCGGACTCGTTTTATAGCCGTGACTTCAATAAACTTTATTGACAGTTACGGGAGAAAAGGTAAAAACGTGCCCAAAGAAAAAGTAAAACTGTTTTCTAAGAAAAGAGTGAAAACGCTGATTCAAAAGTGAAGTAAACGATGTTGAAACTGTCGAGCCACTGATCTGAGAAAGAGTGAAAGAAGAAATGTGCTAATCCTTTACAATAGTTTCACATGTTGTGACCTGTGTTTATTGGAAAATCATTGTGACAATGAAGAAACTGATACTACACGAGTCAACATGATATGTAACAATCATTACAAAAGCCTCGATATATTATGTGAATCGTCAGAATCATTGTGGCTCTATAAGCATTAATAAAACCCAAGTCAGCATGGTATATGACAATCACTTCAAAAGCCTTAAAGTGTTGTATGAGTGGTCAAAGAGTTGTGACTTAATCGAGATGTTGTTTACAAATAACAGAGTAACTCATATTGGTCATGAAAGCCCCCAGGGTTCATGGTCCCTAGAGACTAGATCCCAACATTTTCTCTACGGGCCAGTTGTGTGTGATGATCTTTGCCACCGATGGATTCTACTTTTTCCAACACCGTGAATCGAATTTGGGGGATGTTATGTGACTCCTGGATCCAATGTGTAGCTAAACTAGATGAAGTGTGCCGGTTGCGTATTGTGCTTTTGTGTTCAATGATTCTTGTCTTGACCTTCCTAGCTGTTCTGCCCACATATATCAATCCGCAAGGACAGCGTATAGCATAAATTACTCCTGTGGTATTGCAATCAGCATTATGTCTAAGTGTGATATTTTGTCCTGTTCTGGGGTGCGCAAATTGATTTCCCACAATCACATTGCCCGCAATTGTGGCATTTACTCATGCCCTTGTACCTACAAGGAGTTGATGATTGTTTGTTTTTCAATGACTCTCTCAAATTGAGCGTTACAAACAACGCGGATATCCAGAAGAAGTACTGGAGAAAGCATAAAAGAAGGTGGCACTACTTGATAGAGCCAACCTATTAAACAAATCGCATAAATCTTCAAATGAACGCATGGTATTCATTCTGAAACAATCTACACAGGCTGTAATGATAAAAAAGATTATTCGACAACGGTGGGATATCATAGCGAATTAACCAGATTTCGTGAATCTATTTAGTAGTACTCCTATTTTTTCACATACCCGTTCAAAAACTATGAGAGAGTTATTGAAAAACAAACAATAGGCACTATATTGTTTATATCTTTTTTATGCTGTAGTATACTTTCATGCAAAATCGTCTGCTGACTGTGGGATATTATCGGCCACGGAGGTATCCTTGGGCTACATGCCAGACACACATGGGCAAGATTGAAGGTTAGTCCATTACTGGGGAATAGGTACCGGCAGAACTTGGCGTTTTAAAGCAAGCGGTAACATCCGTGTATATTAATTTTGTCTCTAGCTCGATATCTGAGGAAGACCGATCATGCATCTATCACTTATTGAATGAAAATTCACAACTGGTAAGATTTGAATAGAGAACACACCCTGTTTTTGGGGTATCGAGGGAGACAGTGGGGCACGGCATAACACTCAATTTGTATTACCACAGAGCTTCATAAAACAACACGTGTTTATGCAGTGAGTACGTCCATCTCTGAGAAGGCCTCCATCCTTTTTTAGCTGTGAGTACCCATGGCGGTTAAGCACCACCCTACAGTATTTGCACCCTATTGGTTAATATGCACGTTTTCTGGACTCGTTATAAAATTCGGGGTTCACCTGACACAACTCACATAAGCACTAGGGGACCATCTCTGTCCTTGTTTTACACGGTCGCTTGGCTTACTTCTTTTCCATTACCTCGACTCTCCCTCCTCTCCTGATTACATGTGCTATTCCTATAAATTGTTTGTATGTACAATTTTATGATTTATTTCCAATTCTCACCACCAGTGATTTAAGCCTTAAACCCAGTTTTCTAATGTTTATATTGTAGTGCTCAGCGACGGAACTCAAAGTCAAGAAGAACACACTTTAAAATCATAGGCTTACATCAACCCCTGAAGAAGGGTTCGGTTGAACCCGAAATGCATTGAGTTTTTATCATTCATTTCCTATTGTGTAAACGTCAGTCAAGGGTGTTCACATGTGATTATTTGTCAGACATGCTGTTAATGTTATGAGTAATTTCTTGTTGATAATTTTGTTCAAAATACATGAACCTAATGTTTTTTTGATTAGTAGTGTTTTATTTGTTCAGAAAATGTGGAGCACCGGACCTCATTAACGTTTTTTCAATACCAGAGATATAGTAGAAAGAAACCTTAGGGGCCTCAGGTAGAGGACCCTGCAGACCTGGATGTTTCCAGGCCTCGACAGAGTAGATGGAATATTCACCTGAAAGAGTGTTACTTAAGGTTAGTAACTTGCTGTTTACATCATACGTACAGATACACATACATTCATACATAAGCACACACACACAAATAATGATATCAGGACTAGTAAGTGGTGGGAGGGAGACTTAGGAAAGCTTCGGAGAGGGAAGGGAAAACTGAAGATCCTGCCAACTCCTCTCATTAGCTAACCTTGACATGGGTCAGCAAATAAGAGGAGGACCTTTTCAAATTCCTCATAGTGTGTAGTGAGTTCAGTAAGACTTGCTGATCCCACCCACTCTATGACAAGTTTGGAAAGAGTGGTGTATGAGGCGTCAATGATATATAGCTAGCCCTGGCACTTCAGTGGTTAAACCTCCAGTGCCCAAGGCTGACTGTCCATGACATGGCGCCTCGTCATGACAGGGAAGATCCTCTAGAGCTGTGAGATTTTCAGCCCCGGCAAACCTTGGCTCAGCTGCCAAGTGCCTGCACATGTAACGTTCCTAGCTGACTGACCCTGACATGGTGAGTGTCTGTCAGGCTGTACTTTGCTCAGCCTGACAGACACGCACCATCCTTTGGAAAAGGGAGGGGGAGAAGCCCTGTCGTCCGTAATGTTGGGACGCCACTGGTCAGGAGTAGATTTTTAAACCCCTTACTCACAAAATGAAAATGGCATGCAGTGACCAGAACTAGGATGTTGTAAAATATAGAAATGCCATATGCATGCACAGGTGCAACGTGAGGTATACAAAAATCATAGGGAGGTGACCATAAATTTCTACAAAGAAAGCGTCCACTCTAAAAAAGTGCACAACTTCTGCTTTTTATCGGACTCTCCCCGACATATTTCTGGGTGGCATGCTTCATCGTCAAGCCCTCACCAGGTACGGGCTCAATTCCACTTATGGGAAGAGCACTTAGTTTGGTAGTCTGCAGGTTTTAGACGAGGGGACTTGAAAAGAAAGAGGGGATTAGAAATGTCTACGGTTGCATACTTAATCGTTAATGGTGACATTAAATCAGGCAATGGGGTGTATGGTAAAGTTTAATGACCATCTCACTCCCTGGTCAATATGTGCCAGCTGGTATTGTCGAAAGGTCTTTCAGTTTTCGTCAGCAACAACCAAGTCCCACACTGGTTATTAAGTATAGATCACTTTTAATTAGAAATTAATGTGAGAAAGTGCTACACGCTCATATCACGTATGCACTTACATGTGTACCAAAACTGTCTTGTTTTGTACCTCCAGTCTAATGTAGGGGTATAAAACTATATATACTATATAAACTAAAAAAAGAAGAGAAGACCAAATGTAAGGCGCTGGAAAGATGTTGGAGCAGGAACTATGCGTCTGACTCCAAAATTGCTTATTAGAGGGCTAAAAAAGAATACCATAATCTTTGCAAGGCTGCACGTGCGGAGTATGTATCGGCAACCATTTTTGGTGCTCTGAGTTGCTCCAAAACACTATTTAACATGGTTAAGGAGCTCCCAGGCTCCAAAACTCAATCTAGGCCCCCTTCGCTAAATATTCGGTAATGTGAAGATCTGGCTAATTTCTTTCTCCAGAAAGTAGAGAAAATATACTCTGAAATTGAGAGATTGCAGCTTGATAGTTCCCCTCCATTGCAAATTGCTAATTCCCCCACCCAGAATCCACACTGTTTTTAATTGACAATACCTACCTTGATCATGATAGGGAGCCTTCTGTACCCACAAACAAACTGGATACATGACCTTTATTAGACATGGATTCTTTTAAACGTCTTTTAAACAGTGTTAAATCAGGTTCTCCCAGGGACCCTCTTCCCTATCTCTGTGCTCAAGCAGCTTGAGCTGCCATCATTGCTGGTAATTAAGGACCTCCTGAATGCCTCGTTACAGGAAGCAATAGTTCCACCAGAGTGGAAGCATGCTGTGGTGCTGCCCCGTCGGAAGAAGGCTAACACGGACCCTGATTTGCCCTCCAATTTCTGGCCTATTTCTCTGTTACCGGCTTTTTCTAAGATTTTAGAGAAGCACATTTACTCACTGCTGTCTAATATTGTAGAGTCACAAAAATTTCTTTATCCATCCCAATTGGGCTTTAGAGACGGCTTTTCAACTGAAACAACTCTCCTCGGAGTCACGAAAGACTGCGTCGACACCTAGATTCTGGAGATATGGTGGCTCTTATATTGCTTGATTTAAGTGCAGCATTCGACACGGTGTCTCACACCATGTTAGTGAAAACCTTAAGATCATTGGGCATTTGTGGGTTAGCTCTCAATTGGCTTATTTCACTTCTTGCGAATCGGACCTTCCAAGTCTTGTCTCCCAACAGCCAGTTCCGATACCCTTCTTCACCCTAACGGGGTGCCTCAGGGCTCCATTCTCAGCCCTCTATTATTCAATCTATATGTCAGACCTTTGGCTGATGTTGCTGAAGAAGCTGGGCTGTCCTTGTTCTCTAATGCAGATGACACCCTGATTATTTTCTCTTTCAGTGGAGAGGGCGGCTGAGACTTCCCCCCTCCAGTTGGGCTTGTGTAAAATTGCTTCGTGGATGCAGGCTAATTACCTCAAGTTCAACGGAGAGAAGACGAGGTCTTGGTTTTGGGTAAAACAAGGATCTCTGAGGCCCCAGGCACTGGCCTAGTGAGATGGGTGCTCTTCCTCAGCCCCCCTGCCATGTTCCTAACTTGGGTGTCATCATTAAACAGTCAAAGGGATTTGGAGCACCCTGCTGACACGTCACAGCTGAATTACCTCATTCATCATGGTCGATGTGGTTCAATGTTGCTCGCTTCACACACAGTTCTCACAGTTTGTTGGCCGGTGTCATTGATGATTCACTTACCATGCAACATCAAGCTGTTAAGGTAGCTACCACATGTTTTACCATCTTGAAATGGCTAAAAGATTATTTGGATGCTGCCGGTGCATACCCAGAGAACAGTAGTCCAGGTGCTTGTCACCTTTACACTGGACTACAGTAACATTCTTAATCTGGGGACCAATAAGGAGGTGACTCGTATGCTGCAGATGGTTCAAAACTCTGCTGCAAGATTGCTTTGCCAGGTTCCTAGAGCGATCTCTGTTTCCGGTCACCTGCAGAACCTTCACTGGCTCAGGGTAGAGAACCGAATTAAGTTCAAATCACTGAGCTATATGATCAAAATAGGTGCGGGCCCCCAGTATCTGCAGTCCGTGGTTTATCCCTATATGCCTTCTCGTTGTCTTCACTCATCCACCCAAGGGAAATTTTCTGTGCCCAGAGTCAGACTATTCTGGATGGGCGGCCTATCGTTTGCATATCTTGGCCCCCCCCTTATTGAACTCCCTCCGTACCTCAATTCGAAATGAAACAGTGTATGTCCAACTCGCAAATCCTTAAAAACTTGGCTTTTTAACCAATAATCATTAAGCTGGTATATGTTCCTTGGTCTGGTTCGGCACTGGGAAACCCTTTTTGGGTAGCTGTTGCGCCTTATAAATTAAATTAATAATAATAATATATACTGGTACCTGTAAAAAAAAAACAAGAGATAGTTATCAAGGTACCTTGATTGTGTACACGGTGCCCTCGTCAATGTGATGGAGATAAATATTCGTAGCCATGCCTTGTGTGGTAGAATATATTAAATAATTTGAACATATATGACACAATTAGTGTTGTAAAAAAGCCACTCATCACTTGTTCAACACCTCTTGATCTCGTAAATATCCCAGAAACATGCACATCCATTGCAAACATTTGGGCATTGTTCAGACAAGTCTCTCGGTTGCTTTGATGCAAAAAATGATATTGCTGTAATAATAAATTTTAGAGACAGACAGACTAGGAATCGTACTCTCATCAGTCGAAAGACACTCATTTTTAGAGAACCAACTGGCCCCTTAGGTAGTCACTGGCAAGATACTCCTAGTGTCACACACTGTAAAAAGAGAGTATCCACATCACTCGTCAGTACGCAACCACAAATTCAGACTAAGAGCTGAGTTGCTTAAAAGAAGAGGCACACTTACCTCATCATAGGAGCAACCCAGCCTAGCACCTAATTTAGGTCCAATGACTCCTGGATGTTGGGAGTTTGAATGCCGGACTTCCTTTTTCATATTGGAGCTACATGTAATGTCGACATGCAAAGACGTGCTGGCGCTGCGTGGTGTGCAACCTGTACGTGGCAGCCATACGGGAACAGGAAAGATTATGTTAAATTCTTTTGAGGACAAGGCAACCCAGAGAATAAATGCGGATAGTGAACAAGTGAACAAGAATATTTACATTTGTTTTGTGTATACCATAGTTTACACGTGTAAATCCTGAAACGGTTGTATGATGGAACAATGACCACTTGAACAGCTACAGTCTAAACAACTACTCCTTAACCACTACGTAGTCTAAACCACTAAAGTTTTAACAACAACTATTTTTTACAACTACTATGCCTTTACCATAATTGCCTTTACCCCATTAATGTATCTATTTTACAGGTAAGTATAAACCTATATATAATGGTGTCTGTGTGTGTGTCTGTGTGTGTGTGTCTGTGTGTGTTTGTGTGCGTGTGTGTGTGTGTGTGTGTGTGTGTGTGCGCGTGTGTCTGTGTGTGTGCGTGTATGTGTGTAATGGGTGTGTATGTACTTGCAAAACACTTACATTTCATGGTAAATGCATGCATGCGAAAGACATGCTTTTTGAAATTAATATAGGTAAGTATTAACACTATATACATATATATATATTACCTACTGTCGGTCGCCAGTAGGTAGTTATAGTTAGGACCTAGTTTCCATAGGAAATCCACAACATTCTATTCGGAATAACTTAGGCGCTGGTGGACGAATCTTCGTGAATTTCTCCAAGAAAATGGCCTGCTTGGTTCCGCTCCTTCCCTGAAAGTTTGGGGGTGATTCGTCAAGTGGGGGCTGAGAAAAAAGGGGGGTCCCAAAACGTGTTTTCCCCATGCAATTTTCCATAGGGTCCTTTAGCCAGGGCTACAGCCCGAAAGGCTGAACGGAATTACACCAAAATGGTGTAAATCCGTTCAGTAGTTTATGAGAAAATTAAAATTAAAATCATAGCGATATCTATAGACAGAGTTCTACACGCGTACGGAGATCCATTCAGTTACGAGCGTGAGCTGCATGTTGATTTGCTGTCAACTGTCTGTCAACACTCGAAACCAGGAAGTGTTGGCGGCCATCTTGTGCCTCGGTAGAACCGAGACACAAGAAAACAGATAAACAAAGGTGAAAACGAAGAAAAGGGGGCAGGGTAGAAACACCCTGACCCCCTAGGCCTGCTCAGGGGGTCCCACAAGGACCCCCAAGGCCCCAGAAAAAAAAAATATATATATATTTTAAATCGTGGGGTACGTGTACACTGCCGATCCCCCCAAAAAAACATTAAGGCACCACTCTGCAAATGCGCCACCTGGCGTGTTTGCAGAGGGGGAAATAATTCCCCTTGAATACTGGGGGCCCCTGGGGGCCAATTAGCCCACCAGGAACCTGCAGTATGCACTAGGGGGCTGCCTTGCACAGATGTGTAAAGAGGCCACGCCCCTTTTTACACTTCTCTGCAACGCAGCCCCCTGGAGCATACTGGAGGTTCCTTGTGGGCTAGTTGGGCCCCCAGGGACCCCCAATATGCAAGGGGAATTAGTTCCCCCTCTGTAAACGCGCCAGGGGGCTGGGTTGCAGAGAGGTGTGAAAAGGGGCGTGGCCTCATTACACCTTTCTGCAATACAGCTCCCTGGCGCATACTGGAGGTTCCTGGTGGGCTAGTTGGACCCCAGGGACCCCCAATATGCAAGGGGAATTAGTTCCCCTCTGTAAACGCGCCAGGGGGCTGCGTTGCAGAGAGGTGTAAAAAGGGGCGGGCCTCATTACACCTCTGTGCAACGCAGACTTCTGGCGCATACTGGAGGTTCCTGGTGGGCTAGTTGGCTCCCAGGGACCCCCAGTATGCAAGGGGAATTAGTTCTCCCTCTGCAAACGCGCCAGGGGGCTGCGTTCCAGAGAGGTATGAGGCCACGCCCCTTTTTACACCTCTCTGCAACGCAGCCCCCTGGCACACACTGGAGGTTCCTGGTGGGCTAGTTGGCCTCAAGGGACCCCCAGTAGGCAAGGAGACTTAATCCCCCAACTTATAACACGCTATGGGTCACGTTTGCACAGTGATGAAGGTAGGGGGTGGGGCTTGAGGTGATATGTGTGCAAACATGCCTTGTGGCGCGTTTTAAGTTGGGGAATTAATTCCTCTTCAATCCAGAGGTTCCCTAGGGGCTAACTAGTCCTACATGTACCTCCATTAAGCGCCACGGAGCTGCGTTGCAGCGTGTTGTAAAAAGGGGGCGTGCCCTCTGAACACCTCTCTGCAACACAGCTCCCTGGCGCATACTGGAGGTACCTGGTGGGCTAGTTGGCTCACAGGGGACCTCAGGATTGAAGAGGAATTAATTCCCCAATCTAAAACGCGCCACAGGGCGTGTTTGCACACATGTCACCTCAGGCCCCGCCTCCTTCCTTCACTATTGAGCACAATATTCCTCTAAAATCAGCGGAACTACGAATTCCGATTTACTCACCTGTTATCATTTGAGACGTCAGTGCTGCATCTTTGAGTCCAGTACGGACCCTGAAAAGTAAATCTAAGCGTACTTACCAGTAACTTGTATTTCCTTCCATAGGAATCTATTGTGTGGTTTTCACCAGAAAAGTTTCTAAGTTTTTTTTTTTTTTGAAACGTACAAATTTTCCTCTAAAGTCAGCCGAACTACGAATTCTGATTTACTCACCTGTTATCAGGAGAGACCTCAGTGCTGCATCTTTCAGCCCACTACTGATCCTGAAAAGTAATTCTAAACATACTTACAGTAACTTGAATTTCCTTCCATAGGTTAACATTGACTGGTTTCACTTGGAAATTCTTCTAAGTGTGGAGTTTTGGAACTTTAAAAAATTCCTCAAAAATCAGCCGAACTATGAATTCTGATTTACTCACTTGTTATCAGGAGAAACATCAGTGCTGCATCTTTCAGCCCACTACTGATCCTGAACAGTAATTCTAACCATACTTACAGTAACTTGAATTTCCTTCCATAGGCTAACATTGACTGGTTTCACTTGGAAATACTTCGAAGTGTGGAGTTTTGGAACTTAAAAAAATTCCTCAAAAATCAGTTGAACTACGAATTCCAATTTACTCACCGGTTAACAGGAGATACCTCCGTGCTGCATCTTTCAGCTCACTACTATTCCTGAAAAGTAAATTTAACTGTACTTACCAGTAACTTGAATTTCCTTCCATAGGATATCATTGCCTGCTATATAAAATATATATAAATAAAAAAAATATTAAATAAAAAAAATATTACAATTTCAATATTTTTAAAAACATTTTATAAAAAATATGTAATGTAATTTAAAAAATAAAATATCTAAAAATAAATACTTAAAAACAATGTAGTAAATTAGTATAAAAAAATAACAATTAATATATTTAAATATTATCATTTACAAAACCTTTGAAATTCACTGAAAAAACCATAGGTTTCAGCCACGTTATAGTTAGGAATTAGCATTTAAAAAACCTTTGAAGTTCACTGAAAAAAACATAGGTTTCAGTCACGTTATAGTTAGGAATTAGCATTTAAAAAACCTTGGAAATTCACTGAAAAAACCATAGGTTTCACACATGTTCTAGTTAGCTGGGCATTTCACTCATACAAAACCATTAAAATTCCCCCGTTATAGTTAGTTCAGCTAACTATAACTCGCGCGCCCGCAATGCACTGCTGATGAAGTCACATATTACATCACTCATGACATGGTCAGTGACATCACTCATGACATCACTCATAACATCACTCATGCCATCTCAAATGACATCACATATATATATATATATATATATATATATATATATATATATATATATATATATATATATATATATATATATGTACACACACACCCCTATACTATACTATACCCCTGTACTTAATGTTATGAAATCCCTTTTCACCCAAAAACCTACACCCACCCCAAACCTTACAAACTCCCTTTCCACCCAAACTCCTATACCCACTCTAAACCCTATGAATTCCCTTCCCACCGCAAAACCCACACCCACCCTCAACAATAAAATACACTTGCAATCCCAAAAACCTATACCTACCCAAACCCTAAAATTACCCTTGTAATTCCCAAAACCCATACCCACCCTAAAATTACCCTTGCCACCCAAAAACCCATACCCACCCTTAACCCTAAAAATATGCTTGCCACCCAAAAACCCATACCCACCCTAAAATTACCATTGCCACCCAAAAACCCAAGCCCATCCAAAACGTAAAAATACCCTTGCCACCAAAAACCCATACCCATCCTAAATCCTAAAATTACCCTTGCCACCTAAAAACCATATTTACCCTACACCCTAAAAATACCCTCACCACCCAAAAACCCATACCCACCCTAAACCCTAAAATGACCCTTGCCACCCAAAAACCCATGCCCACCCAAAACTTAAAAAGTACTCTTGACACCCAAAAACCCATACGCACCCTAAACCCCAAAATTACCCCTGCCACCCAAAAATCCATGCCCACCCAAAGCCCTAAAAATACCCTTGCCACCCAAAAACCTAAACCCACCCTATATATATATATATATATATATATATATATATATATATATATATATATATATATATATATATATTATATATATATATATACTACTTACCTTTAATACTTACCAAAATACTTACATTTTATTGTAATTTTTTTTACTATGTATTTTTAGGTCTCGTGACCTATTGAGGGAGCGAGAATTCAAGTAGCCAAAATCCTCGTCAAACCAAGGGCTTTCTGCTGCGGTTTTCTTGAAGTTCACGTGAATCACGTGAGCAAACAAGCACGAGCATTCACAGCACATCAAAGGGCTTCTCCTCCCCTAATTATTCATGGCCGGCCGCAGGCCGGCCGTACTTTCAGTTTCCCGGCCGCTCTGCATTAACAGGTACGTGTTATTTCACTTTTCTCCGTGCGTGCGCCTCCCTCGTGGTTTTCACCCAGTGAGCCCAACCCACCCCCCCCCCTTGCATTTCCTGTACTTGTTTATGTTAAACACTACCATGTTGTTCTCCTGGCTCGGTTGTTGACTTGGATTTTCATATTAAAGTCGTGCTTGATACCTTGTATTTAAGACCTTTTCAACACCTCGCATTTACTGCACTCGGTAAGTGCATCCTAGAGCCAGTGGAGACTTGTATGGTTTGCATTCGTATTGTAAAAGTTACAGTAAAGGCTGCAACCCTCATCGCCGCTCTCCCCGCTCCGCCCCCTCCCCTGCCTGCCGTGTCGCATTTCTCCTCCCCCCTCCCCTTCTCTGCCTTCTCTCCGTCTTGTTTGTAATCTTGTTATCTATTTGTTTTCCGTAGGCTGGCCTCGTATAATTAGTTTCTTTATGTTAAACACTGCCATGTTGTTCTCCTGGCTTGGTTGTTGACTTGGATTTTCATATTAAAGTCGTGCTTGATACCTTGTATTTAAGATCTTTTCAACACCTCGCATTTACTGCACTCGGTACGTGCATCCTAGGGCCAGTGGAGACTTGTATGGTTTGCATTCGTATTATGTTGTTCTCCTGGCTCGGTTGTTGACTTGGATTTTCATTTTAAAGTCGTGCTTGATACCTTGTATTTAAGACCTTTTCAACACCTCGCATTTACTGCACTCGGTACGTGCATCCTAGGGCCAGTGGAGACTTGTATGGTTTGCATTCGTATTATGTTGTTCTCCTGGCTCGGTTGTTGACTTGGATTTTCATATTAAAGTCGTGCTTGATACCTTGTATTTAAGACCTTTTCAACACCTCGCATTTACTGCACTCGGTACGTGCATCCTAGGGCCAGTGGAGACTTGTATGGGTTGCATTGGTATTGTAAAAGTTACAGTAAAGGCTGCAACCCTCATCGCCTCTCTCCCCACTCCGCCCCCTCCCCTGCCCGCCGTGTCGCATTTCTCCTCCCCCCTCCCCTTCTCTGCCTTCTCTCCGTCTTGTTTCTAATCTTGTTATCTATTTGTTTTCCGTAGGCTGGCCTCGTATAATTAGTTTCTTAATGTTAAACACTGCCATGTTGTTCTCCTGGCTCGGTTGTTGACTTGGATTTTCATATTAAAGTCGTGCTTGATACCTTGTATTTAAGACCTTTTCAACACCTCGCATTTACTGCACTCGGTACGTGCATCCTAGGGCCAGTGGAGACTTGTATGGTTTGCATTCGTATTGTAAAAGTTACAGTAAAGGCTGCAATTTGCTAATGTCCAATTACGGAGGTCCCACGTGGTGTATGTTTCCGTAATCTAACCAATTCAAGACAAAGGCATTTTTATGCGAGTGCATTTTGGTCAAAGTGAGAAAAATAATTATTTAATAGATGGCTGTAACTGAGGCACACAAAGAAATTGGTTGACCATATTAGGATCTGACATTTTTTGTTTACAATAAATCCATGGAAGATAGATTGGTACCACAAGCACCACAGTCGATTTGGTAGCTATGACGAGGATGTGCTTCTTGATTGATTTACATTTGAGAAAATTATGGAACTTTCACTGTTAGAGAGGAGTGCCATCTAAACCAGTAATTGATTGTATTCCTCTGTAGATGCATTACAAGTAGCAATATTACACAGGCAAATGATCAGAGTGTTGGTGTAGATGATATAGTTGTGGTGCCAGCGAAATATTTATGATCTCTAAAAGTCTTACCAAAAATAAGAAAAATAATCTTAACTACAATCCCAGAGATTCTTGTTGCAGACATATAGTCAATCAAAATGGGAGGGTTGTGTTTAAAGTACTTGGATTCAATCCAAAAGAAGGACCACACTGCAATTTCATAATCCTGCATTGACTGCTGCAGGCAAAACGTTCTGTTTCCTTACAAGGCCTGAAATCTTGCTTTTGATCGTCCGAAAAGTCCCAGTATTCCAGATGGCTTGATAACCAATTAGGCATAACCTTTATCATTAGCTTTGTGCAGAATTAAGTAGTGAAATGAGCTTGAAATGATTAGTCTCAATGAAGTTGTGGTTTTTAGGGTAGGGTGACTATCCCCTCAATTAATTAGTGTGACTTTCTGTAATAAAAAGGGAAGTTATTTATGTATGTAATGGTAACAGCAGCACCGCGATTTGAGAGTTCACCCTGAGACCCTAGTATTTGTTCTTCCATACCGTCTTTAGTCCTATCGATATGACATTACCACTTTCGGAGCCATATCACTTAGGAAAATATTCTTTAACTAGGGCATCTTCCATGCAAAATCACAAAACCCCTAACCTGTTTTTTTTTTTTTAAATAGTAAGGTCTACGTAGCAGGACCCCAAAGACACAGGAAATTTTGGTAATTTGAATTGCCCTCACCAGTTATAATCAGTTACGGTACGTTATAAGCATTATGAAAAAAGTGGCACCTTGATTAACTCATTCTTTAATGAAAGGGGTTCTAGACAGCCATGATATAGCCACTAAAGATTACATAGGAATGTCTTTGTACATGCAACCTTTTTAGGTCAAAACCTGCAAGACAGCACCCCCCCCCCATTGCTTATTATTGGCTTTGTAATTCCCATTTGCTTGATTTCTATTGGCTGACTATGTTTTAGGTTGTCCAGCTTGAGTTCGTCCTTTCACTTGCCCACACTCTATTTACTGTATTCTTCAACCAGTAGTGGATTTCTGTAAGCAGGCCTTTAAATCTTGTTATTTTAGTTTGTTGTTAAAAGCCTCCGACAACCAATCAGTAAGTTAAAATAATCAAGTTACTGCTTTAGTTAAGGTTTTCGCCTATCCTCTTCAGGAATAAATCGCCATGTCTATTGAGGATGGGAATGTGCTTTATAAATATTTGTAAATACCCCCAAACTCGCCCGTTTGCGGAAGTTCGCCAGCTTTCCAAGGTATTGTTCGCCCAAGAACCTTCTCTCTTTATCATTAGGAACAGATTTCACATGTAAGCTCGAGTTTTCTAATTATGTACAATTAAACAATGCATTCTTGCACCCAAGGCTCACGTTTCCCCAGTGCGGACCCCTCTTTAAGCCTTCTATAGCTCAAAAGACCTTGTGCTGCCTACCATTCATTTTAACAAGTGTGGCAGGCGGGTACCTGCACTGCGGATTATATACATGTTTAATGAGCCTGATGTGAGGTGTACAGGACACGAGCTCTGGCATCAGGCTTGTAAACAATGACCCTGAAGGTAGATGGTAGGATGGCTCAGTGGGCTGAACACTTGGTGTTGAAACAAATAGTTATCTGCTGGTCAGGAGTTTGAATCGGACCAGCCTTCCATCATTCTGACAGTAGGTACATTTAGTTCCGCTGGATTGTATGTTAGAAATTCCTTTGACGTAAGTGATGCAGAGGTGCAGTCATATAAAAAAATAATGCATTACTATTATTATTTTTATGCTGCACAAAAGTGTGATAATAGTGAGGAGAATAGAAAACATAAATATTGTGATTAGCTTGCATTCTACACACTCAGAAATTGTAAAAGTAAATACACTTGGTGCATGTTGATGTTGTGTGTTGCTTCTTTTGGCTGTAAATTGAACAAATCACTGGTGATTTTGCGAATTTGCAGAATTTTCTTGAACAATTTACCCTTTTGCTAACCCTTAACACCAGTTCCAAAGACTTCTCATACGGTGCCACAACTGAAAGTGCTGTCTGATCTGTGTGCAGCCAACAGGGGCATTTACGCCCAGTATTCGCTCTACTTTCCAGAAATCATGGTCTTCATTACAGAGTTCCTTCCCGATGCCACTTGACAGATGAGCTTCAGGATCAAATTGGGCTTATTTTAGTGACCTACTTAAACAAGCACTGGCGTTGCCAATAGGTCTCGCAGTAGGAAAGTTGGAGCTATTGGTTTTGTAAATGACAAAGCCCTTTATGTTTTTAAAATGAAAACAAAAATAAAAGGCATTGTTATTTGCAATTGTAATAGCTCCAACTTTCCTACTGCGAGACCTATTGGCAACGCCAGTGCTTGTTTATACAGGTGTCATATACAATCTAAGAGTGCCATCTACTGGCCTTATGAGGTAATTTTAAACTTAAAAATATTATAGGTTGTTCTTAAAGCCTTGGTAGTTGTAAATGCATTAGTGGTTAAAAGACTTGTGATTCAGGGTCAGGTCGTTGTTAAGAAGTCGTGGTTCAGGTCCTTCGTTGTCAAGGAGTCATTGTAAAGGCCATTTCCCTCCTGAAACTGGTCCTGGGTTGCATGTGTTCCGGCTGAGGGAGGACCTGGTCTGGCCAGGAAGTTCGCTCTGGACGGTTTCTATTGGAGAAGGGTCAAGACTGTTTTGCATATAGCTGGGTCCGAACTGGAGAGTCTGATAGTGTGTAAAATAACAATGGTCTGGGTTGCAGCCCAGAGTGATTCCCAGTAGCTGAGATTAATTCAAGCATTCCATCCACCACTTCATTTTGTATACTTTAGAGTATGAGCAGATGAATGGCACTTTAATTGGGCTGATTGAAAGGTACTGTAGGTGTACATTTATGTCTATTTTTTAATGGAATGTTTTTGGAAAACATGATGTTGGTAAAACACAACAGCTGCCTCTTGACCGGACCTAAAACAAATACAAAAAGCACACAAAAATCACTTGTGCCTATTTTGAAGTTTTGTAATATACAGCTAGATTCATCATTGCCCCGTTTTGCGAGTCCTTAATAGCGATTATTAAGGAATCGCTATTAAGGACTTGCAAAACGGGATTCATGTAGGAATCACTAAATAAATTGCGATTCTTACACATTCCTTATTTGCGATTAGCAAATTGCTAATCGCAAATAAGGATGCAATTTCAAGGGTGCCAGGGTTGTCTAAAGGACACCCTGTAGCACCCCTGAAATGAAAATTTAGACTGATGTTGCGCACACACATGTCCAAAGGACATGTGTGTGTGTAACATACAACTGAGAAAAATGCACAAAAGTGAATTTTTCTCAGTTTTCGCTATATAGCGGCCAAAAATAGAGATTTCGCAACTTTTAAATGCTTCTTGAATTGCATTTAAGGAATCTCTAATTGAGATTCCTTAAATGCAATTATTCGCAAATATGCGATTTCTAAAAATGCGATTTTTGCATTTGGGATGATGTATCCCAAATGCAAAAATAGCGCTCGCAAAGGGCCAGATTCTCAGAATCTGGCCCTTTGCGAGCGTTTTCGGCTTGATGAATCTGGCCGATAGTCATTTAAAAAATGTGTATACATTCATTCAATGGTTCCTCGTAATTGGTACCAATAATTTTATCCACTTGATTATCTATTCTAATGCTGAGATAAGGCGCTGCTCTTACTATATGGCAGCCATTCTTGTGTTCTTTATAATTGATCACTATCTATGTCTGATCAACATTGGATCTGAACTCATATCCACATTGTTCTGCAATTATCTGAATAGTTTTCATAGCCTGTATCACACTCTTAGAGTAAACTGCCACATCGTCGGCAGAGATCTTGAGATGAACTCTATTTAGTATTACTGGTATTATGTAGTGTGAACTAATTATTAATTAAATATAGGGTAACATATAGATAGCAAATAAAAGTGGTGATATTGGACATCTCTTTCACATGCCTCAACTGATATTTATGTTTTGCAATGTCGTACCCATTGTGACTATCTTGTCATCGGTGTAGTGTATAATGTTTGTATGCGGTTCATGAATTTTCTGGGAAAACACATTCAATCCATAGTGGCCCATAAAAATCCCCAAGACACCAGATAAAACACTTTTACAGCATCTAATAGTACCATGCCAGCCAATTGGAGAGATTACAGATGGACAAATGAATGCGTTGTTGACAAATGTTATTGTCTTTTTTAAGTCATTTCCGATTTTTAAATTATGAATTTTGTATGATGCAAGTTTTTTTAGTAATTTTTAACTTGATGTATATGTGATACAAAATAATTTTTCATTAAATAGAACCATACGTTTTTTGATATCCTTTTAACTTCTGATCCCATTACTTCAGGTTTGATGTATGGGAGTGGATGTGGAGTGTTTATTAATCTATGTACCCAAAGGGAATTTTATTTTTGACATGGAGTCATAAGCGGTGCCATGTCCTTTTTGGTTTTGTTGGCCCCTCTCACTTTATTTCAGATTTATTGCTTTCAGCACAGATGTTCTATATGGATTTTGGTTTCTGTTCTGTTGTCTGTTTAAATCTCAAATATGGTTCTGCTGGCAGGTTGCCTTCAACTGTCCTTGATCTTCTGAGATGCTGGTATTATCGCTGTGTTACAACATTGCATCTGAATTTTGCATATTTTTTTATATAATGATATAGCGCTTCCTCGACCCGAAGGTATCGGAGCACTTTACATGATCGCCAGTTGCATTATAGACGTACACATTAGTTTTTAGGTAGGGGAGATTAAGGGACTCGTTACGATGTCGGTCAGAAAGGCTCCAAAACGGCATTTGGATTTTTCTTGTCGGAACCCATGTTGCAGACCAACTCAGAAACATTTCCGACAGACCGTTTACGATATAAGGTAACCGTTTGGTCTTTCTGACTGGCATTTGGAGACTCCGAGACAGTCCCAGCCAAATTGTACAGGTCTATTGACCGCGTTTCCAACAGATATATTACGATGTCGGATTCGGCCAGCATTTCTGAATTGGTCTGTCTGACACGAAACAGCTGTCAGAAACTGGCTTTCGGGGCCCGTAGCAGGACCCCCCTTTCACCCGGAGGCCTCCGGTTGGGGTCCATAGGGGTACCCTTGGGACCCCTCTTTACAACCATGCACAGTGTGGCCGGCACCATGGGGTGCCTGCAACAGGGTGCAACGTTTTCTGCAACCACCCCATTTTTTATTGGGAGCCTATGTTTGTCAGAACACAGACTCCCATTAAATTCAATGGGAGTCCGACCAAACAATGTTCAGAAACTTTGTAATTGGTCAGCCGGACTCTCCAAACCCGAGTCGGTCAGAACCGATTCTGACAAGGAATCGGTCTAAATGCTTTATGACCTACACCGTAATGAGGCCCCAAGTGATTTGCCCAAAATCACTGGATGTTTGTGCCTCCCGCTAGACTCAAACCTGGTTCTCTGGCTAAAAAGGAAGGCCCTTAAGTTGTTAAGCCACACCATTCCCCTAATTTAACTTGCTATGGGCATAACTAGTTGGTTTAGTGGTCCATGTTACTACTAGATTCTGCTTTGTGAAATAGATGTTCCAGTACAGACACAGAAATTGATGTTTTTATTTACTACTATTGACAGATATTCAGAGAGACAATTAACTACTCCATTATGGGTTGTGCTTTGTTCTGGCCGTCCGCATAATCACACATATGCACTTAATATATGTTAAAGGCATTGGCACATTTGACTTTTTATAATTTCTGAGTTTTTCATGATTATACCCTTCCCACAATGTTATGCCATCATTCATTGATCACAGTTATATATTTGACTATCTGATGTAGCCTTCAGCATTGTAGGTTGGATAAAAAGTCGGAGTGAATACATAATTAGGAAGACCTACATTCTTCCGAATTAATTGTGACTCTGCCAGCTAAGGCAAGCCTTTCCATAGTGCTCGCCTCAATGATTGATTCAATTCAGTCTGTCTCTATGAAACGAGTCGAGGTGTGAAGCAGATGCCCAGCTTCACAAAATATGTCTAAATTAAAATTCATACCAAAGGGGATGATGGACGGAGCGTTAGAGCAAATCAAACACTCAACCCCAGTCAACTGATCTGGGTTTAATCCATCATCATTTTTTAGCTCACTCCACCACCCCAGTTCAGACATGGCCATATCCAAATCAGTCTGACCCTGTGCCTCATGGGAACAGTCCTGCCCAAACTGCCAAGCCATGTCTTCTCTGAACCGGAAACAAGCATCCTGGGACTGGTTTCGGGTTCATAACCCTCATCAGCCAGGCTATCTTGAATCCAGTGGCAAATTGAGCAAGGGACCCACGTCTGGGCATACCCTTCCAACTCAGGGCAAACAAAGCGATACCAAAGGGGATGATGAACAGAGCGTTAGAGTAGGCCCTCAAGCCGTTAAGCCACACCATTCCCTTAATTTAACTTGCTATGGGCATAACTGGTTGGTTTAGTAGTCCATGTTACTACTAGATTCTGCTTTGTGAAATAGATGTTCCAGTACAGACACAGAATTGGATGTTTTTATTCAATACTATTGACAGATGTTCAGAGAAACAGTTAACTACTCCATTACAGGTTGTGCTTTGTTCCGACCGCCCGCATCATCACACATATTCACTTGATATATGTTAAAGGCATTGGCACATTTGACTTTTTATAATTTCTGAGTTTTTCATGATAATACACTTCCCACAATGTTATGCCATCATGAATTGATCAGGGTTATATATTTGACTCTCTGATGTAGCCTTCAGCATTGTTAGTTTGATCAAAAGTCGGAGTGAATGCATATATGGCAGACCGACATTCTTCCGGATGTATTGTGACTCTGCCAGCTAAGGCAAGCCTTTCCATAGTGCTGTCCTTGATGACTGATTCAATTTAGTCTGTCTCTATGATATGAGTCGAGGGGTGAAGCAGATGCCCAGCTTCACAAAATATGTCTAAATTAAAATTCTGGCATGGCGAATTACTGGGGTGAGGACTACTGCCCAACCACTCGACAGAATTCCATTTGTGTTCCATTTGAGAAGGGTATTGAGTAAAGTTATTATGTGTGATGGCAAGGTTGTGGAGATTGCCTTGCATGCTGCTGGGATGTTGGTTATCTTGGCATACACAGATGGTCTGTGAATGCGGTCAGCAGGCTCTGACAGAGGGTGAAATGATAAGTCTCTATTTTTCAGTCAAGAGAGATTCATAACACTTGTTCTGCCTAAATGAAATACATCCTTGAGAGGAGGACACAGTAGTAAGGTATCTTAATAGTATATTCTTAAAGATCTCTACCTATAATACTAATCTGAATAATTGAACAATTTGAACCGAAGTGGGAAGAGGTGTTTTAGTTACCCAGCAATAATCCCAGGTTAATTATGTTGGTTTTAGGGAGTGGGGTGTATACTGATCTCATCAAACTGGAGATATTTACTTGGTATGTCTCTATGCCTACTCGGGCCGTCAAGCCTTCTTAGTTTCCGAAACACACCGTGTGTGAGTTGGGTTTAATTTTACTACCTCTTATCAGATCTTTCTGTAGTAACCTGTACGATCGGAATATTTCTAAGATAAATATACTGAACCTAAATCGTAATATGGTCTTCAACAACACAGTAGCGTAAAAGATCTTTGCAAGATAATTACACGGTTTAACAATGATATATATATATTTTTTTTTTACAGAAAATATTTTCAGAACCTGGAAGTCTTCCAATGGCGACAATCAACAAACTACGAGAGACGTGCCGGTCTAACCTCCTTGCACAGGATAGCTTCCCGGGCTGATCTCGGCCATAGTTTCGCAATAACCGCACATTCCTCCAATGAATAATTGCACTGACTGGTATTGCGTCCATGACTGGTAGCAAGTACTTGACCAACTCCTACTGACTTTTGATGCTGTAAATTATTGTTACTTACCGTATTTCATTTCCACCGAAATGTAAACTGTTCATCGTACCTAGAACCAGAGATTATGAATTGTAAATGAATAAGAGTTGTCTCAAACACTTCGTCAGTTTGGATTATTTTCTTACTGATTACTTAGAATATGAAATTAAAGGAACCTCGACTATGATCTACTGTGATATTTTCAATAAATTATTTATAAAACAATTAATGGAGTTAGATTTGCTGTGCTTATTTAGCGTTCAGTGTGTGGATCTGCCTAACCTTTACAACATTGTATCCTCTGTTCTCAATATGAATACAATGACCTTTTCATTTTCATTCCAGAGACTACTGCACAGCATTAATACGTTTTCACAAGCTATGGGACTTTTCTAATGACCGACCAACACGTCACCCTTTTTTCACCTTTCTCTCATGATTTTGGATCTATTGGCTTTATAACCAAATGCATCAAATGCAGGAATATGTTTGCCCTCATGATCTGAGGGTCAACTAGCAGCAGGTCCACCCAGACTTTCATTCTGTGAGGTCAGTAAAGTGAGTGCCATTGATTTGGGTGACCTTACAGCACCTGTTCAATCGTGATTCTTCTGTGTCAACTTAGTTGGTCTTGTCAAGCTAGATAGGTTTGATGAAGGCCGCGGATGGTTCAAATCACATCTTCTAGACCACGGGTACTCATAGTACGGCCCGCGGGCAGCCAGCGGCCCGGCAAGCCTTCCTTGGCGGCTCGTGTACCTTGAAGACATGTACCTGTTTTAACTCTTTCAATGCTGATGACAGAACCACTCCGTCATCAGCTGCGGTGGCGCTGTGCTGATGACGGAGCGGTTCCGTCATGGCCCGCTCGCCGCACCTACGCGGCGCGATTCCGCGCCTGCGCTGGGCGTTCCATTGAGCGGGCGGGGCTATGACGGAACCGCTCCGTCATGAGCACAGCCCAACCGTGGCTGGTGATGGAGCGGTTCCGTCACCAGCATGCGCCCGCCGCGCGGCCGCCCCGCCCCCTTAGCGCTGCGGCGGAATAGCCGTCGCAGCGATGTGGTTAAAAAAAAAATTTAAGAGTGTCAGCAAACACCGCCTGTTGCAGCAGTGCGGACAACAAGAAACTCTGCTCTATGGGCAGCGATATTCAGAGTGGAGATGCAGGGGCGCTAAGAAGAGTTGAAATACAACAAAGCCTCGTTAGCATATAAACTACTCGGGTGCGGCTGTGTGTGCTCCTGGGAAGCTGTCTCAGTCGGGCAGAAACACACGAGAGGAGGAGGTGAGAGGGCAGGAGGGGGCAAAGCCCTTTGAACTCGATGGGCGTTGGGTGCCTGTATGTGGCACATATATTTCCTGCAGGGATTTGGCCTGGAACGCAGCTTTATGGTGCTCACATACATAATCTTGCTTGCCTCTGCCTGACGGCAGGGCTGTCCTTCACAACCTACTCTTAGGGAGGTGGTTCGATGTGTGCAGCAAAGGGCTTTTGCTTTTCGAGACATTTCTAATAGAATGATTACACCTCGCCTAGACAGAGAGAGGGAGACAGAGGGAGAGAGAAGGAGGGCGAGGGAGGGAGGGAGTCAGTGGGAGGGAGAAAGAGAGAGGGGTAGGCAGAGGGAGGGAGTCAGAGGGAGGGAGACAGACCGAGGGAGACAGACAAAGGGAGACAGACCGAGGGACATAGAGGGAGGGAGACAGACAGAGGGAGACAGAGGGACGGAGACAGAGGGCAACAGACAGAGGGAGACAGACGGAGGGAGGGAGACAGACAGAGGGAGACAGAGGGAGGAGGGTGACAGACCGAGGGAGACAGACAGAAGAAGAGAGACAGAGGTGACAGACCGAGGGAGAGAGACAGAGAGAGAGGGAGTGAGACAGAGGGAGGGAGAGATAGAGGGAGGGAGGTAGAGGGGAAGAGAGAGAGGGGGAGAAAGGGAAAGGTCAACTTAGGGCGACAGACAGAGGACGACAGATAGAGGGAGGGAGACAGAGGAGGGAGACAGACAGAGGGAGGAGGGCAACAGACAGAGGGAGGGAGACAGAGTCAGGGAGACAGATAGAGGGAGACAAAGGAAGGGAGACAGACAGACAGAGGGAGACAGACAGAGGGAGGGAGACAGAGGGCGACAGGCAGGGAGGGAGACAGACAGAGGGAGGGAGACAGACAGAGGGAGGGAGACAGACGGAGGGAGACAGAGGTCGATAGACAGAGGGATACAGATAGAGGGAGAGAGACATAGGGAGGGAAACAGACAGAGGGAGACAGACAGAAGGGAGACGGAAGGAGACAGAGGGGGGAGACAGGGAGGGAGGGAGACAGAGAGAGAGAAAGCGGGAGACAGAGAGAGAGAGAGCGGGAGACAGAGAGAGAGAAAGTGGGAGACAGAGTGAGTGAGGCAGAGACAGAGAGATGGAGACAGACAGAGGGAGGGAGACAGACAGAGGAAGGGAGACAGACAGAGGGAGGGAGACAGAGGGCGACAGACAGGGAGGGAGACAGACCGAGGGAGGGAGACAGACAGAGGGAGGGATACAGATAGAGGGAGAGAGACATAGGGAGGGAAACAGACAGAGGGAGACAGACAGAAGGGAGACGGAAGGCGACAGAGGGGGGAGACAGGGAGGGAGGGAGACAGAGAGAGAGAAAGCGGGAGACAGAGAGAGAGAGAGCAGGAGACAGAGAGAGAGAAAGTGGGAGACAGAGTGAGTGAGGCAGAGACAGAGAGAGGGAGGGAGAGAGATAGAGGGAGGGAAAGAGAGGGAGGGAGAAAGAGAGAGGGGGCAGGGAGGGGAAGAGAGAGGGAGATATAGAGAGATGGAGGGAGACAAAGAGAGAGAGAGTGAATGAGATAGAGATAGAGAGAGAGAGATCTGT
This sequence comes from Lissotriton vulgaris, assembly GCF_964263255.1. Taxonomy (NCBI): domain Eukaryota; kingdom Metazoa; phylum Chordata; class Amphibia; order Caudata; family Salamandridae; genus Lissotriton; species Lissotriton vulgaris. Next base: position 29,513 of record NW_028251378.1, on the reverse strand, counting down.
GTATGCCGGGTCTGGTGGCTTAGTGGACGAAGACGTCCGTTGCAGGGGCCTGTGTTCAACCTAATGGTAATTTTTAGGTCTAGTGGCAATTACAGCGCGAAAGCACGGTCTCGCCAGAGACCTATTGTCACCGGCTGTGCTTCCCAGGAGACAGGAGATGGGCACGCGCAGGCTCTGGACTCGAATCGGCGCGGGCCGCGTGCAGGCTGAAACACACGCGCGCACACCCATCTCCTGTCTCCACTGCAATCCTTCTTACTTTCACTTTCCCTCCCCCCACCAGTCATCGGGCTCTTTTTACACACGCACGCACGCATACATACACACACACACACACACACACACACGCACACACAGACACGCGCACACACAGACACAGACACACACACACAGACACACACGCGCACACACAGACCCACTCGCACACACACAGACACACTCGCACACACACGCGCGCGCACACACATCCCCCCCTCACACCCCGCTCACCGGGTTCTTTTTGCGTGTCCCTCTCTCCCTCGGCAGCCAGCGGGTCATTCTCAGCAGCAGGTGGGGCTCTCCACGAGCACGGGAGCCCCGCTAGCTGACACGCAAGTCTTCCGGCTGACGGGCACAGGAGCGCGGGGTAGGCTCCCGTCTGCTTCCTGTCTTTTTACGGCCCCGCCCCCGTCCCAACACAGGTTGCCTGGCTTCCTGTTCAAGCCGGGCTGCGGCTGTGAGTTTTTAATATCTTTTAGTCAACACCATGACTTTGTCGGCAGGAGTAGAAATAATGCCAGCAGTCTCCACCTTGCATTCGTCAGTGCGACTATCAGAATCCCTTATTAGACATTGCATTTTCCTGGATATTTTATGTTTGCATTTTCCTGGATATTTTATGTTTGCAGCAGCCTCGACTTGCGCTCTTTTTGCTCCCGTATGTTTCTGAATATACTTCATGCGTCATCCCTTTCCTCCTCAGTCCCGTCCATTCACTCTCCTACGTATTTCCAATCACCCCCTCCACCACCCACGCATCCCACCCCTCACCTGTAAGCACTTTTCATTTGGCGCTGTCAGTGTTTGGACAGCCACCACCCTCAATGTGGACCCGCCCGATACCTGGAGGTCACTCGGGTTAACAATACGAACCAAGCAAGAATCCTGCATGTCGCGTCGAAAAATATAGAGACAATTTGTTAACCGCAATAAGCAATTGCTGAGAAAATGGTCAAGGCGTTTACCTGTAAATCTGCTAAGGATATAAAGATAGGGGACAGTTTTAAAGTCTGTTCACAGTTATTGAGAGCGCTTTAAATCAGCATGCTTATAACAAGCAAGACTAGCACTCTATAATACTTCCAACTTTGCTTAGCATAAGCAACAACAAACCATTCACAAACAATGTTTATATACCAATTGCAAATTAAAAAAAATAAAATTATGCAAAGCATTGTCATTTATAATGCCAGTTACTCAAACTTTAATGCTGCGAGACCTATTGCATTGTAAATGCTTGTTTTTGTTGCTCCAGCCCCGCCCCCACCGGTGCGGCCCTTGGCCACAAACCACACAGTAAATTTGGCCCCTGAGAGAAAGTTTGTGAGTACCCATGTTCTAGACTCATTACTGGAACTAGAAGGGATCATATCACTCCAATTCCCCACATTCACTCCCAATACAAAAATGTGTCCTATTTAAGTCATGTGTCATTTTCCGTCAGGATACATAATGCTTCCCCAGACTATGTGCCAACTAAGTTTGCCCTTGCCGTGCCACAGCATTTCCTACGGTCCGCAAGACAAATTGCTTCCACAAGTACCAAAGACTGAGGAGGTTTGCCCACTAAGGTTTTGTGCAGGCTTCCCGTGGCACAAAGCATTGCATCCATTTAAAGTTCATTACAAAAGCTTGCAGGAAAAGCATAGAATTGTAGGGAAACAGCCATTTCACTGCTGCTATTTCCACGCAGGGCCTTTACCACACAGGCATTGCCACACATACACTATTGAATGAATACGCACTTATATAGCTCATGGCTACCCAAGGGCATCCCAGCGCTAAACCCCGCATAGCCTTCACCACGCATTTCTTTTTAAAAAGTACGTGGTGAGGGCATATGATGGTAATGGCACCTGCGTGGTAAAGGCTATTGGCATCGTTAGAGGAGTGAAGAGATCCTTCACTTCCTCTTGACGACCTGTATGTACAGTGCCTCACAAGAGTTGCCTCGACCTATAAAAGGTAAGGGTGATTGTTTTTAGGACTGAAGCAATTTTATTTTAAAGGAACGGGGGGCCAGGGGACAGATTTAGGGTTCAAGGCAGGGACCGGGTGTTTTTTAAAAGGGCTGGAGGCTAGGAGGGGGGCGCACAGGGTTCTAGATTTAGGGTTTAGGGAAGGGTTGGGTATTTTTTAACAGGGTCAGGTATTTTTTAACAGGTTGGGGGTCGTGCTGGGGTCTAGAATTAGGGCTTAGGGAAGGGTTGAGTAATCTTAACAGGGCGGGGGTAGCTCTGGGGCCTAGATTTAGGGTTTAGGAAAGAGTCGGGTAATTTTAAAAAAAGGTGGGGGCTGTGGGGGTCGCGCAGGGGACTATTTTTAGGCATTAGGGCAGGGGTCTAGAATTTTTAAAAAAGGGACAGTGTGGGGGAGGCCTGGGAACTGGCTTGAGGACTGAGAGCAGGGGTTAGGGAAGACTTTTATCACGCATAGGCCTTTACCATACATGTTTTACAACAAAATACGTTGTTAAAGCATACGTGGTAAAGGTTATATGTGGGAAAGGCATTCACGTTGTAACGAATGCGTGGTAACGGCATGCGTTGCAATGGAATGCGTTGTTCCATCATACAACCAGAATTGTACAGCACACTCGGTCACTCCTGAAACCCTTTGTAAATCTATTCCGAAAACTTACTATTGATGAAAGGGCATTTTCATGCTGCAGCAATAGCTTGGAACAATATTCCATTGGAAATGCATGCTCTCACTCAGTTTTTCTGTAGGAATTAAAAACAAGTGCTATTTGATAATAGGCCTTGTTTGAAGCCTTTTATCCTTTCTGTGCCTTAATTTTGTTGGTTAATTAGTAACACCAAAAAGCTATTGGGTGTATGTTGTGCCCTATAAAAAAAAATAACATAACAGACCATGCTATTAAACTCCAGAGTAAACATGTGCTTTACAAATCTACATTAATTTTAGTTTTTTATTTAGTGGGTAAAAGGGTCCAACAAAGCAAACATCCTGCTTGCCCTCCAGGAACTTCCCTCCTGGAGCTGGAAAATCCAGAATTTCCTGAAGACAGAGAAAGCTGTGCCTCTCTGTATGAGAACCAATCAGACCAGTGGGAGCTGGGCATTTCTTCAGCCAGCGCATGTAAAATATCCTCCTTGTATTTGAGTGTAGGTCGTGTAGGTCGTTCAGAAGTAACCATGAACTATTTGCAACTGAACATATTGCTGTGGAAATTAACTAAATTTGTGGGGAACCTCCTTTCTTACATCTCGAACCCAAAGCCTTGTATCCAACAATGCATTTCCTGAACTTTTGAGGCATAAGGAAGAAGTAACAAAGTTTTTATATTTCTTTTTTACTGTACATCTAAAGGCTACTGAGAAGTCTCAGGCAGATACCCAGCATCACGTAGTCCAGTATGGCTACAACTTACAGCCTCCCCCGCTGAAAAGCTTTGAGGTACAGAAATGTTATAAGCTAAGATTCCTAACTCCATCACCCACTGGGCATGAAGAGGGCCTAGTTTTCATTTCTGGGCGGAGCCATCGACTCTACATCACCCCATCATAGGTCAGATTCAGGGGTTGTCTAGGTCCCAGCTTTCCACTCTCCATTGACTTACATTGATTTCCGAGTCCCCTTGTGTCTCTTATGCAACTTTTTTTCTTTTCTTTTAATCCCTTCATTTCAATCAGTAAGGGCATAATTAACAAAGGTATATGAATATATATATATATATATATATATATATATATATATATATATATATATATATATATATATATATATATATATATATATATATATATATATATATATATAATGTATTTTCTGGTGGGTTAATTTACTTCCACATCTATTTGTGGCTATCCTATCCACTTCTTTGTTATTCACCATTTCAGAGTGGAGATTTATACTTAGGTGTACGCTTGCATGTCTCCATCCCTTCCAGTGATTGAGTGCAGCCTCCCAGTACAAGATTTATGAGTGTAAAGTTATTACTAGTAACATTTTTCATCTGTTTTTGGAAATCTTCGCCTCTCAGGTGGAGTTCTCTTTATGGGAAGTATAGGGTAATATAATCATGTGTATTCGGTTTTAAACAAAATAATAAAAAATGTTAATATATAATGTACATTGATTTGAAAGATGTATTACTAACCTATAAATAATAAAATATGTTACATCACATTAACAAATGAAACCTGCATTAAATACAATAATTTAAATGCAGTAATTTATTTGAATAAATCTTAATTTTTAAACAATTTAAAAAATACTCACCCTCACTAACATTTTTGTTTACTATTTTGTAAACCTAATTAGGTAATGTATTGAATTTAAAACAGTTAAAAAAGTTTAAACGAGCCCTTTTCCTTAAACCCCTCCAATTCTGAAGTAATTATTCCCCATTTTGTGAACCCCTTTCAGAACTTGTAATTAACCTGGAATACTGTTCGAACTTTAGCCTGCACTTTACAATATCTGGAGCCCAAAGTGTTCAGTGAGTGTAACCCCTAAGTAATCAAAGATTGGAACTCGCCCAAACGTACTTCATGGAGTTCAGGAATTGAATAATTGTTTTTTAAATGTAAAGTTGTTTTGGTGGGGCTTCACATGTACCACATCCCTTTTTCTTTGTGGAAGGCCTTCCTGCTTGTGTGTGTGTGTGTGTGTGTGAAACTAGCAAAGATGAGCCAGATATCCCTCAGACAAAATCAGTTTGCCTAATCAGAATTTGATTATTGACTTTTTAAAAGCCCAGCCACAACTAGCATTAAGACTGCTTCCGGACTATAAGAGTCTGGTCCAGAAACAAAGTGGGGCCTTTATGCTAGTTAAGAAAATACTACAGCAGTTAGGTCTCAAGTACATCCTTCTCTTTTCAGCTAAATTGAGAATAGTACAATAAGACAAGGAGCATTTCCTATTTTTTGCAAAGGAGGTATGGAACTGACTGGAACATTAGAGAATGTGGCCCGGCGCAAGACTTTGCCCGAGAACAAAACGGACTGGCAGCCGTGGAAATTCAGTAAACGGAGAGGCTTCGGTTGCATAACTTCCCGGACGAAAGCACAAATGAAGGCGGAATAGGAGAAAGTGGTGGAGGCAATTAGGAGCTGCAGTGACATTCTTTTTTTTTAAGTTCAAGAAAAGGTTTATTGAAAAGACTCATATGAGCATAAAAACAATAGTTTGTATTTACCCAGTTATCTATTAATACATAAATGCATGAAGATGTGATAAAGAATAATAATGATTTATAATATCCATTAAAATAGTAAAAGGATAATATAGAAGATGATATGAATACAATCAAAGGTTCACAAAAATCGTAAATATCAGTATGGGAAATGATAAATTAAGCATAATTATAAACAAAACAATAAGAGGTCAAGGAGGCTTGGTAACTTCTTGTTGTGAGGGAACAGGTAAAGACGTTTTCTTCAAGGTATCATCTTAAAATGTGTGAGTGGGCCCCCGAGATGATATCGTTTAGAAGCAAGAGGGATAGGATGAACAAGTGCTGTATCGAGGCAGTGATTATGACATAAGGCATACCACCAAGCTAAATAGGACAATTTAGAAGAACTGCAGTGACATTCTTGATCACAATAATGGAGGGCGATAGCTCCGGGGGGTGGGGGGGGGGGGGTGTAGCGCATTCAGTGGGATCCGACACGGAGACAGAGCCGGCACGCACTGACATCACAACTCCCTCCTCGCAGAGGCTCACCCTCCTTTACAATTTCACTTCGTACACTCGCTCACACATTCACACGCAAGTAACTGTTAAACCAAAAGTTATTAACCAAGTAACTGCTTCCTACTACAGCCACAATAACTTACAGTCACATCAACAAGTAACTGTCTGTCCGCTAAAAGATCGATAAACAGTCTCACAAGAACGTCCGCTGTGACCCCTTGCCTACATTGGTCACCTTATCACAGTAGACTACCCCTGGTACCTGAGGCTTTTCACTGCGACGTTACTCCACATTCACACACAGTTCCCTACCACAAGTGGATCGCTTCACGACACCCACAATTTTGATCGGACAATTACATATACAAAATTATCCCTGGATCTTTGACTTCTCTTGAGTCTGCTCACCAAAACTTCCTGATCTGCACATGTCCAGACCAGTAAACTGATTAACCCACAATAACTCAACTTGCATTCTTACTCCGCAAAACAACACACTTTATTCATCCCCGCAATCTAACACTCCACACAATTTCATACTCACACTACCACTGCTTCTGCCGCACCATCAGAATCCGCCGACCTCCGTCAATCTTCGTTTCTCCCCGTCGTCTGCTCCCAGTCCAAAGTCTAATCTCCTCCCCTTTTACTTAAAAGCCCTCAATTTAGAGGCAAACCATCCTCTGCTACGATTTGATGATGCAAAATGTTGCTCTTGCCTTTCCTACCGTATTTAGCGCTGATTAACTTTTATTTGCTTACTAAAAATGGCAAGGGGAATAAACACTGCAGAACTATACTTACAATTTACTCAGGTTAAAGGACCACAGACTGCGAATTCCAGTTTATGGATTTTAGGATTTTATTATAATGCCAAAAACAATTGGATATATACGCATCTGAGAATCAATGAATATAGATATATAAAAATCAATACAGAGCCGAATCTACGCATATAATTCATTCAGCACAGAAGACATACAGTGATAAATTCGAGAATCAATAAACAACACAGGATGGAGGCTGAGTCAAGTTCCTTTTTCATTAGGAAGAAAAACATGAATTCTCTTCACCTACACTACTCTCATCAGGGATCCTAGCTGAGTAGCCTAGCTTCTTCAAAAAGGTATCAGCACGTGTAGACTTCCTTAGAAATATTCACGTTAACATGGGTCAAAATAGCTTAAGGCTATGGAGCTCGCTTTTAAGATGCTCCTCCTCCTCTGAAAATCTAGAAGTCTGAATCTCTGTCCCTGCACATCATATTAAAAACACACTTCAGCCCCCTCCAAAGGTATCACATGACAAATTATTTCACTTGCAAGGTTTTTCAGTAACTTTCCATTTGTTCTTTAATTAAATCTTCTTGTCTTCCATGTGGCCTTGAGGTTCAGATAGGCTAGGCACAGAAGACATCCTCCCTTCCCGTTCTCATACTCTTCAAAGACATTCCGGGTATCTCATTAAACTAAAATAATGAGGTGGAATTCCGATACCTACAGTGGGGTGAGAGAATACTGTTCTGGCACACACAAAGATACATTTAATTAATTTTTTTAGCAACCAGGGAATCGAAACCATCAACAACCTGCAGCTCTGGGCCTAGACTGCAGGCAACAATAACACACACGATTACATTTACATGAATATAATATCATCCTGCACACTTGTGCATATAGAAACGATGATGTCTTCTAATGCATGCAAATTCTATTTAAAAGTGCACATTACATTTCTTATTGAATGGGTAGAATAAATACATTTAATAAACATAATACATTGTAATAATGAAACATATGCGGTGCATTTAAACCAGGAGTATGATGCACCCATACACATAGAGTGCTGTAAGCACTCTATCACTCATGTAGAAGTAATATGTGCCGATATGGACTGGACCGCACTGGCGCTTCCCGCTGCACTTGCTCCGGGACCCAGTTGATGTGGTGCCGATCCAAAAGGAGATCACAGACTATTTTGAGCTGATTGACCTCCCAGACTCCTCGGCACACGCACTCTGGGAAGGCTTTCAAGCCAACAACAGTGGGGTCATGAAGTCCATTGCCATTGCGCACATGAGGGAGGCCTTGCTGGTTGAGACATGATTGACGATCGAGGTAAATAACCTTGAGCACCAAAACCAGTCTACTTCCTCCCAACAAAACAAGCAGCAATTGGCCTTGCTGTGGGGTCAGTTGAATATAGACAAGACAAATAAGGGTGAAAGGTCCCTCCTCGCCCTTAAGAAATGGTTCTATGAGGGGGGGGCGAGGCGAGTCCACTCATCATGTGCAGACTGAGACAGCTACAGGTGCAAACCCACGTTGCTAAGATCTGGACACTGGAATGGACATCAGCTTTCACTGAATCAGTGACACAACATGCGTTCCATACTTATTATCAGGCCCTATATACAGGGGAGGAAGCGTCTATGCCTGGGGCTCTCTCGGACCATAGCACACAGAACTTTTGGAGGCCCCCTCACACTAGCTGGGTTACAGTGTGTCCTGAGGGAGCTCCCCCTCGGCAAGAGATCTGATTCGGTTGGACTCCCTGTCTCCTTCTACAGGGAATTCTGTCCCTCTCTTTAAGATGACCTGTTGAAACTATTTCATTTGTTCACGTAGGATAAGGGTCTTACCCCTGCGATGGCGCCAGGTGAGCTAGCCCTCAGAGCCAAGCCAGGTAAGGATCCCACCTTGCGCCCTTCCTACCATTCGATTGCTCTTTAGCTCACACAAATACCAAACTCTTTACCAAGGTGCTGGTGAATAGACTAGAGCAGTACCTGATTGGTGTCATTGACCCGGATCAGGTGAGCTTTATCCACAGCCGTCAGGGAACGGACAATATCTGTCGAATAGCACACTTGATCGAGAACTCCCACCACCACTGTATCACCTCCTGCCCTCTCTCACTCGATGTGAAGAAAGCAATTGACAGGGTCAGTTGGTACTTCTTGTGGGCGGTCCTTGAAGATTGGCCTTGGTCCATGTATAATCACTCATATCATGGCCTCCTGTGTCTCCCCTATGCTATGATCTGGGTCAATGGTCAGCAAACGAATGCTATCTGCCTGCCGAGAGGTAGTCAGCAGGGATGCCCGCTTTCATCTCTGCTGTTTGCTTTAGCGGTAACATCTCTGGCCATCACCAAACAAGAAACAGAATCCATTGCAGGCCATACTCACAAAATCAGTCTCTTTGCAGCTAACCTCTTCCTCACCCTCACCCAACCTGCTACTTCCCTCCCCACTGTAGCACATGCCCTTACAGCCTTCAAGCGCGTCTCTCTTATGCCCTGAATCTCACAATACCTAAACTAGACCTACCCACTCTGCAGCCTCTAGCACTGTTCCTGTGGGCCCCGCAAACCATTCACTACCTCCGCCTTAACATAACTCAGCCTGTGTCCAGGAGGCCAGGGCTTTGCAAGTCCATCCTAGAGGATTTCAGCCATTGGAGGCCCCTGCATGTGTCTTGGTTGGTTCGACGAAATATAGTCAAAATGACCATTCTCCCCAAGATACTATATCTTTTTCAGGCATTGCCCACCTCGATCTCTTGAGACGACATACTGCATCTGCAGCACAACATTAGCACTTTCATTTAGGGAGGCAAGCACCCTAGGTTTTCCAACGCAGCGTTGATTTTTCCCAGAGACGGGGGTCTTGCCTGGCCTAACCTTCTTGAATACTAATGGATGGCACATCTTTGTTACATCTCAGAATGGGTGGCACATGAAAGTGAGAAACATTCATTCTACATGGATTGGACAGTGGCCTGCTGCCACCTGTCAGATCTTGCCTGGCTCCCTAAGCATGCTTACATTGCCACCCCCACCAAGACTTTTTGGGAGATATGGGAGAAACTAGCAATCACAAGGATCCCCAAGCTTCTTTAAAACAACACAAAGGCATGCAGAGACAGCCTGCATCCTGGTACTCACCAGAATTGCGTCAGGAGAAGTCAACTTGTAAACAACTAAAGAAACGGTGGTGAATCTCTCACAACCTGAATTAGAAGGAAGCCTACAAAAGTTCTTTAGCGATTTATCATAAGAATATAAAAAAAGCTTGGAAAGCTCACATCGTTCTTCTACTTTGTAGAGTTCTTAGGAGGAGTTCCCTGCCCGACTAAGTTCTTAAACTTTTAACCAATCCTATCACCAACACTGACGCCACCCTTCACTCCAAAGCAATAAAAAAGGTTAGTAATAGCATCACATCAAGAAAAAAGAAAGTTAATTTATGATAAATTCCCAGGTGTCAGTGATATCGGGGAAGAATCATCCACACCCAGCGACTATGGGCCGTGCCCATTCTTCAGAAAGTTTCCCTCCCATTCAGGTAGACACAGTGGAAGGAATGTTGAAATCAGCTAAATCTGGGTAATCTCTTGATGTGCCAGCCAGGATTTATTTGTTGCTATCCACTCAGCTGGCCCCATCCATCTGCACAATACTACATTTATCACTAAATGAAGGTCAACTCCTATTAGATTGTAAAGTGGTTCAGGTAATTTCCATTTGTAAGAAGATGAATCTCCCCGCATGTGATCTGTCAAACAATCAACCCAGTTCCTTCTTTCAATGATGAGCCAACTATTAGAAAGCTACACTAACAAAAAAACTCACAGAATATATATATATATATATATATATATATATATATATATATATATATATAGAGTATATTGGTTGCCTGGGCTCTTCTCAGTCTGGCTTTTGACTTACGTACCGTACTAAGGGTGAGATGTACGACCTGCCAAATAGCGACTCGCATATTGCATCACTTTAGCGACTCGCAATTTGCGACTTGCTGTTTGGTCTAAGACCCGTTTGCACACGCTAAAAACCGTTGTACATCTGGCCCTTAATCCGTATTGATAGCAGTAACTGATTACATCAGATTTTCCCTTGATAACTACCCCAGACGGTGTTGCTGGTGTTATTGGAGTTATCAGCAGCTTTTGACACAGTGTCACACCACACACTGCTTCAAAGACTAGGGATTCACGGACGAGCGCTACAATGGTTCGTTAGCTTTTTAACCCAACGCATGTAGACCATTTATTTTGGTCCCTTCTGCTCTTATACCGCAGTGCTTACCAAGGGAGTACCACAGGGCTACTGCCTCAGCCCTACATTGTTTAATGTATGTGTGCCCCCCCCCGATAAGTTCATCAGAGAATTTTGGTTTGCCATTATCTCATACACAGATGATACCCAACTTCTTCTATCTTTTAACATGCAGCGGCCGACATAAATGGGGAGGTGGGAGGGAGGAGCAGCAGGGAGGTGGGAGGCGGGGGCAGCGAATGGGCAGTGGGCAGTCATGGGGGTGGGGCCACTGGGGACGCAGCGGTGAGGGACAACAAAGGTAACAGAAGGAAAAGGGGCACAGAAACGAGGGAAAAACGAGTGGCACAGAGGGCAGAGGGGCACAAAAAAATAAGTGGAACAGAAGGCAAAAAGGGCATGAGTGGGGCAGAAGGGCAGAAAAAACGAGGGGAAAATGAATAGCACAGAGGGCAGAAAAAACGAGTGGAACAGAAGGCAAAAGGGGCACAAAAACAAGGGAAAAACGAGTGGAACAGAGGGCAGTAGGGCACAAAAAACGAGTGGAACAGAAGGCAGAAGGGCACAAAAATGAGGGAAAAATGAGTGGCACAGAGGGCAGAAGGCACAAAAAAACGTGTGGAACAGTGGACAGAAGGGCACAAAAAGCGAGTGGAACAGAAGGCAAAAGTGGAACAAAAACGAGGGAAAAATGAGTGGCACAGAGGGCAGAAGGGCACAAAAAACGAGTGGAACAGGGCAGAAGGGCACAAAAAAACGAGTGGAACAGAAGGCAAAAGAGGCACAAAAACGAGGTAAAAACAAGTGGCACAGAAGGCAAAAAGGGCACAAAAATATCAGAAAAACGAGTGGCACAGAGACAAAATACAGAATACAGAAATACAGGGGCAGCTAAGAACAGAAGGCAGAACGGGCAGAGAGCATGGGGACAGCGAGAGGAACAGAGGGAAGAAAAAGGGGCACGAACCACGTACAGGCAGCGGGGGAAGACAGACAGCAGCCACAGACACAACAATGAAATTACAGGCAATACAATAAAAGCAATAAAACGGAGGATGAACAAACCTACCTAGGGCCTACCACTGGCCACCAGGGATCAGGCGCAGGTGGTAGCCTGTGGGTGGTGGAGGGCCTCGAACGTCCTCAACAGCGGCAGCTGGGGCAGGGAGAAACAGGTGGTGCTGCGCGGAGGGGCAGCGACCTACCTGGTAAATGACTGTTGGATGTGAATTATCACTTTTTGATCTAAAAAAAGAGAGTTTTTAGAGACAGTTTCCTGCCCTAAAATGGTCAAAACAGAAGCTTCTGAGTAGGAGGAAAACCCTGTAAAAATAGCAATTTGGGTCAATGTGAGAGTTTAAAAAGTGGTTATTCAACACGACGCACAATCCAAATTGACATTTTGAATCATTTTTTGTACGGACCAAACAATCAATTTTCTGATGAAAATCAATGACCCCAGACCTGTTGAACTTTCTCCAGATCGTCAGTAATGGTAATTTTTGAGTGTTTAATCGTTTGACTATAAATGACTGTTGGGTGTGAATTATCACTTTTGGAACTAAAAAAAAGTTTGTTTAGAGCCATTTTCCTGCCTGAAGTCTGTCAAAATAGAGGATTCTGAGAAGGAGGAAAAACCTCTAAAAACTGCAATTTGTGTCACGGTGAGGCTTTAAAAAGTGGTTATTCAACACAAGACATGATCCTATTGACATTTTCAATAATTTTTTGTACAGTCCAAAAACACATTTTCTGTTGAAAAACGATGACCCTGGACCTTTCGAACTTTCTCCAGAAGGTCAGTAATGGTGATTTTTGAATGTTTAATCTTCTGTTTGTAAAGGATTTTTGGATGTGAATTATCACTTTTGGAAAAAAAAAATGTTTTAGAGTCATTTTGCTGCCTGAAATTGGTCAAAATAGAAGCTTCTGAGTAGGAGGAAAAACCTGTAAAAATGGCAATTTTGGTCACTGTGGGGCTTTAAAAATTGGTTATTCAACACAAGGCACGATCCAATTGACATTTTGAACCATTTTTTGTAAAGTCCAAAAAAATCAATTTTCTTATCAAAAACGATGACCCCAGACCTGTCGAACTTGGAGCTAAATAAAGGGTGTTTAGAGTCATTTTCCTGCCCGAAATCTGTCAAAATAAAGGATTCTGAGTAGGAGGAAAAACCTGTTAAAATTGCAATTTTTTTCACTGTGAGGCTTTAAAAAGTGGTTATCTAACACAAGACATGATCCTATTGACATTTTTAATCATTTTCTGTATAGTTCAAAAAATCTATTTTCTATTAAAAAATGATGACCCCGGACCTGTCGAACTTTCTCCAGATGGTCAGTAATGGTGATTTTTTGTGAAAATAGAAGCTTCTGAGTAGGAGGAAAAACCTGTAAAAATAGCAATGTGGGTCACTGTGAGGGTTTAACAAGTGGTTATTCAACATGTGGCACAATCCAATTAACATTTTGAATAATTTTTTGTACGGACCAAACAATCAATTTTCTGATGAAAATCAATTACCCCAGACATGTCGAACTTTCTCCAGATGGTCAGTAATGGTGATTTTTGAATGTTTGATCTTTTGTTTGTAAATGACTGCCGGATATGAATTATCACTTTCGGAACTAAAAAAAAGTGTGTTAAGAGTCATTTTCCTACCCGAAATTGGTCAAAATAGAAACTTGTGAGTAGGAGGAAAAGTCTGTAATATAATACTTTTGGTCAATGTGATGCCTAAAAAGTTTTTCTTCAACATTAGGCATGATCCAATTGACATTTTGAATGATTTTTTTGTATACACCCAAAAATTTATTTTCTGATGAAAAACGATGACCCCAGACGTGTCGAGCTTTCTCCAGATGGTCAGTAAAGGTGATTTTTGAATGTTTAATTTTTTGTTTGTAAATGACTATTGGATGTGAATTATCATATTTGGAACTAAAAAAGTGTGTTCAGAGTCATTTTCCTGCCCCAAATTGATCAAAATAAAAGCTTCTTAGTAGGAGGAAAAAGCTGTAAAAAACTGGCAATTTTGGTGATGTGTGAGGCCTAAAAAAGTGGTTATTCAACATTAGGTACGATCCAATTGACATGTTGAATCATTTTTTGTACAGTCAAAAAATCAATTTTCTGATGAAAAACAATGACCCTGGACCTTTTGAACTTTCTCCAGATGGCCAGTAATGGTGATTTTTGAATGTTTAACCTTTTGTTTGTAAATGACTGTTGGATGTGAATTATCCCTTTTAGAACAACAAAAAAAGTATGTTTAAACTCATTTACCTGCCTGAAATTCATCAAAATAGAAGCTTCTGAGTAGGAGGAAACACCTGTTAAAATGGTAATTTTGGTCAACGTGAGGCTTTCAAAAGTGGTTATTCAACATGAGGCCCGATTCATTTGACATTTTGAACCATTTTTTGTACAGCCCCAAAAAATCTATTTTCTGATGAAAAACGATGACCCCGGACCTGTCGAACTTTCTCCAGATGGTCAGTATTGGTGATTTTTGAATGTTTAATCTTTTGTTTGTAAATTACTGTTGGATGTGATTTATCACTTATGGAACTAAAAAAGTGTGTATCGAGTCATTTTCATGCCCAAAATTGGTGAAAATAGAAGCTTCTGAGTAGGAGGAAAATGTCAGACTAGCCACTAACCTGTTTCTCCTTGATTCTTCTTTTATGACGCTCGAACCCAAACTCTCCTCAGTTGACCCTCAAACGGCAGTGCAGTTTTTATAATCACTCTGAAGTCTGAAGGTCCCCTGGGGGGGAAAGGGGAATGGGAATCAAAAGATAAGAGAAAAAACACGCTTTTTCACAAGGTGTGGAACTGACGAAGTGTTTCACTGTGCACATCAGATTTCCTTTCTGTATTGTAGGTTTTTTCAGTTTGAGAGCACCACAAGGCATCTAAATAAATACACAATAAAGATTAGTAACTATTCAAGATTCTCATGTCCCTTATTAATATGATTACCTAAACTTAACTCAGTTTTCTGGTACATAAAAAAACCTTCAAATACTCTTTATCTTTCTTGTCCTGTCAAAGAAGAAAAAAGATTATACTATTGCATGTGCAAATAAATAAACAATCTGCCGTCAAAACCTTTCCTTTTACCCAGTTTACCTTTGAAACGTGGTAATTATTATTACCACGATTACATCAAACATACATTCTTTTAAGAGTTCTTTTGAAGATATTTGGTGATTATTTAACTAATGTTCTGTTAACTCTTTCTGATGTCTGTAAGCATTTGTCATGAAATTGCTTTGTTCATCAAGTTCTTTTGAAGGCATGAAATATTTCCAGCTTTTAAAAAAAAAAGAATAAACTCACCAGTCTTTTAAGTCTGTAAGCGTATACGCCCTTAAATTGCTTTCGTGACTTATCTGCTGTTTTTTTCTCTATGTTTTTTCAGGTTCTTGCGAGGTATTCCGGAAGAGGAAGGTCAACAGACGGCGCTCCGGAAGGAAAGAGGACGAAATGAATCAGGAGCCGGAAAAGCCTCTGATCCAGTCGAGGCACTGCAGGGAAAACGAAGCACTCCAAGGCCGATCTTGGAAGAAGCAGAGAATCTAGGTAAGTTGACTCGCGACAATATCAAGCGAGAATCGGCAGGCTCGAGCGGTTTAAATACTATCCTACCGCTGGCATATGCCGCGTGAGGAATCCTTTACCGTTGTACACGTGTTTTTGACAGTTAACTTTTCGCTCTACCGGTCCTCCACCCAAGAGCGCCACGCTCTCCACGTGTCCGTCCTGGCAGGCGTCACAAAGCTAAATGCACAAATAAAATGGTTCAACAAATAGGGCATTTCAAACACCAAATAAGGCATGATTTCAACAACAGTGAGGTATGCTTTCAACAATAGTGGCAACATCAGCTCTGTGTGCAGAACAGCTAATAGATCATAAATCATACCTTAGGGACATTGTTCCAGTAGCTAGATACATGGTTGAAAAAAGAGGCCTTAAGTATTTAGGTAGGTAGATTCATTACCATGACAGTTCCCCCCGGAAAGACAGTTTTACGGGTCTGGGTGTCTCAGGATAACGAGCATGGAAAAGCTTAACTAATCTAGGTGCATTCACATTGGACGCTGGCTCCCAAGATCTTTGGGCTGCATCATACCCCTTCCAATCAATCAGATAGTACAACTTTCTGTTAATTCTTTTTGAATCCAAAATTCGATTAACTTCATATTCCAAATGGTCATTTACAATAATCCGTGGAGGGGGATTATCTTTTCTTGTCTCAGGATGATGGGGTTTTAATAAGGACACGTGGAAAACTGGGTGAATGGTATATTCAGCTGGTAGTGTTAATCAAATGGATACTTGATTTATTATCTCTTGGATGGGGAAGGGGCCAATAAAACAAGGTTGTAACTTTCTTGGACCATCTAGTTGAATATTTTGTGTGGATAACCAGACTAAGTCTCCTATTGACTGATTTGGTTTGCAAGGTCGGTGTTTATCAGCTTGCTTTTTCATCTTGATCTTATTTTTGACCAAACATTGTCTAGCTTTTTATCGAAAATTCTGTAGCTCCTTTATTTTGTCAGAAACTGCTGGTACAATTCCTTGATGAACAGGTGGTGTTATTGGGATACATTTTGGGTGATAGCCAGTCATAAAATAAAACGGTGAACATCCTAAAACAGAGTGAATACTATTATTATATGAAAATTCTGCCAAGGGTAATGCCTTGTCCCATTGTGATGTAACAGTACTCAAATAACAGCGTAAAGATTGTTCAATATATTTATTGAGTTTTCCCGTTTGACCATCTGTCTGAGGGTGGTAAGTTGAAGACAACGCCACCTCTATTCCTAATTGTTTACACACATTTTTCCAAAATTTAGAAATGAATTGGGGACCCCTGTCTGACACAATTTTACTTGGTATTCCATGTAATCTGACTATGTGTTGAATGAAGGAATCACAAAATTCAACAGAGGTAGGTAATTTCTTAAGAGCAATAAAATGACCCATCTTTGATAATAAATCTACAACCACTAGGATAGTTGTAAAACCATTTGACAAAGGCAAATCTGTGAAAAAATCTAGACTAATCGTGTGCCATGGGGTTAAAGGAACAGGTAAAAGTTGCAAAAACCCAGCTGGGGCAATATATTGTGATTTATTATGAGCACAAATGGGACATTTTTTGACATAATCCAGAATATCTTTCCTAATAGATTCCCACCAGAATTTCCTAGAACACAACTCTATAGTTTTTTTGACTCCCTGGATGTCCTGTTAAACTTGAGTTATGATGCCAGACTATGACCTGTTCTTGTTGTTCTTTAGTAGGAATAAATAGTCTTTCCTTATAAAAATAAAGACCATTCCTAATTGATTTATCTTTTTTCATTAACCATGTATCCTTATTAATTTTTTCAGACTCACTTTTGACTTCAGACAGAAATTTTTCAGGTTGAATTACTGCTATAATTCTGTCCTCAGGTATGATATTCTGTACTTCTTTTTTCTGCTCTTGTGAACCTTTTTCATGTAAACGAGAAAGGGTATCAGATAACAATTGCTTTTGTTCTGGACGATAGGTTATCAAGAAATCAAATTCTCTGAAGAAATGTAACCATCTCATTTGTCTTGGAGTTAAAGCCTTAATTGAGGTAAAACATTGCAAGTTTTTATGTTCAGTATAAATAGTTACTGTGTGCTTAGCCCCAAGAAGATGATGTCTCCATTATGAAAAAACGTCTTTTATTGCTAACAATTTTCTCTCAGCAATGGTGTAATTTTGTTCTGCTGGCAATAACTTGCGTGAATAATAGGCCAGTGGGTGTAGATACCCGGTTCGAGGATCTTTTTGCATAAGGACACCTCCCACAGCTGTTTGGGAAGCGTCTGCTTCTACTATGAAAGGTTGATCAGGGTCTGGATGAGTCAAGACTGGGACTGTGGTAAAAGCCTTCTTTATATCAGTGAATGCTTTATCAGCATCATCTGTCCAGCGGAAGGTTTGACCTTTCTTTAGTAATTGTGTAATTGGGGTTACTGTTCTAGAAAAATTAGCAATAAAGCGACAATAGAAATTTGTAAACCCTAACACTCTTTGGATTTCTTTAACGGAGGTAGGAACTGGCCAATTAACTATTGCTTCTACCTTTTTTGGATCCATTTCTATACCTTTCGGTGATAGCCAATAACCCAAAAATTCGACAGAATGGACATTGAAGACACATTTTTCTAGTTTAGAAAACAAAGAATGTTGTCTTAGCCTTTGTAAAACAGTTCATACATGTAAAATATGTTCTTCCTTAGTTTTGGAGAAAATCAAAATATCGTCGATATAAACGATAACAAACACATCCAGAAAATCATGGCGGACCTCCTTAATGAAATATTGGAATGCCGCTGGGGCATTACACAGCCCAAACGGCATTACTGTATATTTATATAAGCCAAATTTTGTACAGAAAGCGGTTTTCCACTCATAACCCTCACGCATTCGTATCAGGTGATAAGCACCGCGTAAATTCAACTTGGTATAGATGGTTGAACCCTTTACTTCATCAAGCAAGACCGGAATTAGAGGTAAAGAGGAACGATTTTTAACAGTAGCCTTATTTGCCGCGCGATAGTCAATACACGATCTCAAATCTCCTGACTTCTTAGCCACGAACAAAAGAGGAGAGGATACTGGGGAGGTTGAATGCAGAGTAAAGCCTTTGTCGTGTAGATCATTGAGATATTCTTTCAAAAACTGATTTTCTGGTTCTGTAAGAGCATAAATACGACTACAAGGAAGAGGAATCCCAGGTATAAGGTCTATTTTACAATCTTATTATCTGTGAGGTGGGAGTTGAGTGGCATGTACTGGATCAAAAACGTCAGTGAAATCATTATCAGCTAGATTCATCAAGCATTTTTGCGAGCGCAAACGGTGCGAATTGCAAAATTCGGCCGTTTGCGCCCGCAAAAATGCCATTTGAGATTCATCAATGGTTCATGAACTCGCAATTTGACAATTCGTAAATAGTTGCGAATTATCAAATTGCGATCGCATTTAAGGAATCTCAATTTGAGATTCCTTAAATGCTATTCATGAACCTTTCAAAATTTGCGAATTTGCAATTTCTGCCCGCTATTTACCGCGAAGTCTGACTTCGTGGTAAATAGCGAAAACTTAGAAAAATGCACTTTAGTGCATTTTCCTAAGTGGTATGTTACACACACACATGTCCTTTGGACGTGTGTGTGCGCAACATCAGGCTACATTTCCATTTCAGGGGTGCTACAGGGTGTCCTTTGGACAACCCTGGCACCCTTGAAATCGCATTCCTATTTGCGATTAGCAAATTGCTAATCCAAATAAGGATTGACTCCCCATTCATTCCTATGGGCCTTTATTCCTTATTTGCGATTAGCAATTTGCTAATCGCAAATAAGAAGGCTGTAGGAATCGCAATTTATTTTGCAATTTCTACATGAATCCCGATTTGCGAGTCCTTAATAGCGATTCCTTAATAATCGCTATTAAGGACTCGCAAATCGGGACATTGATGAATCTGGCTGTATATTCCTTGGGTAACAAGGTCTGTGTGCTCTGAGTAGAAGCACAATGAAGGGGGGGATAGGATCCTGAGCTTCTTGATAACAGTGATTTCTACAACACAGTGAGTCTAGACTCACTGTCCGTTGTACCCAATCAATTCTTGGATTGTGTTTTTCAAGCCAAGGTATTCCTAGAATTTCTCCAGATGGTCCATAATGGAGATTTTTGAATGATTAATCTTTTGACAGTTAATGACTGTTGGGTGTCATTTATCACTTATGGAACTAAAAAAAGTGTGTATAGAGTAATTTTCATGCCCAAAATTGGTCAAAATAGAAGCTTCTGAGTAGGAGGAATAACCTGTTCAAATGGTCATTTTGGTCAGCGTGAGGATTTCAAAAGTGGTTATTGAACATGAGGCATGATCCAATAGACACTTTGGATAATTTTTTGTACAGTCCCCCCAAGAAATTTCTGATGAAAAACGATGACCTTTCTCCAGATGGTCAGTAATGATGTTTTTTGAATGTTTGAGCCGCTTGCCACCAGTTGCTGCAGTTCACCAGGGAACTCCAAACCCCAGCAAGACCCAGCTAGCCCTGCTAACGCGCCAGTAGGCGCTGACGCCTGTTTCTTGCCCCGTAGGTGTTTAAAATCAATTGCGGTCTCTGTTCCGGGGCAGCCGCTCGTCACCAGTTGCTGCACTTCACCAGGGGACTCCAAGCTCCAGCGAGCCCTGCTAATGCGTCAGACGCCCGTTTCTTGCACCCGGAGGCGTTTACAATCAATCACGGTGTCCGCACCGCAGGACGTGTCCGGGCGCAACCGGGCTAAGCCCGGGCCAAGGGCCTGCCCGTCAGAGACCGGAGTAGGCTGTGCTGGGCCATACTCCAACATTTGCTTTAGGTTATTTCTGATTTTCATCAAAGGTACTGTTATCCATCTTTCTATTGTTCACCTCAGAAACTTTGTACCAACTGACCTCCGAACCTGTCTCCTGAATTACCTTGGGCAGTACTGACCCATCAGACTTCGACTGTGCAATAACCGTGTATTATTCAGTGTATTATTTTGCTGATTTCGGTCAATAAGTGTAATTTTTTAACAGTTGTATAGCCTTCAAATAGTATGGGTGAAAGAAAGGCTGTGGACGATCTGGGGAGGGGAGGGGCAGGAAAAGGTAAGAAGCTTAAGAAGTTGACGAAAGGGGTCGTGGCTAAAAGGAATAATTGTGCCATGAATCGTATAGATAATATAATAAGTGAGTGTGAAGAGATTTTGATAGCTTCTATGGGTTCTAATCTAGGTACACCAATAGCACCAGCCACTAAACATGCCCTTTCTCCACGTATTGTGAAATCTATACCCGATATATTTAAAAAGTCATTACAGCGAACACCTATAAGATCTGATACAAGGGTAGCTGTAAGCATAGGCTCGCCCATACAAGTTCCCTCTCAACCTATTCTAGGCAGTGAATCCCAGTCCGAGTTTGCTTTAGTATGTACAAATAGATTCCCCCCCTTGACGAGTATAAATGAGGACAATAAGCTTGTCCAATCGAACACAAGCATTGTGCTACCCGACGAATTGGTTGACTCAACAACTCAAGTGACATGTACATGCAAGTAATCTGGCCTTTTAAACAACCAGACAGTAGACCTAGTTGCCCAGTCAGGAAGGTTTATGGAGTTAGTGGGTACCTTGAAGGGTTTGATAGAACAACTATCTGATACCATGAAAATTATTCTACACAAAGATTCTCCATTTTAGCTAATATTAACAAAATAGCTAATTTAACCACTTTCCCCCAGACTACAAACACAATTGATAGTATTTCCAGTAGTGCTGATAAAGGCAGATTTAGTAAGGACTTAACTACCACCCAGCTAACTCCCTGCCCATTAAATAATGCTAGTCAACAACCCCCTTTTTGTAAATCGTTTTTGGCCCCTTTTTGTAAATCGTTTTTGGCCACTATAGGTGTGGCAGGGTATACTCAGACATGAGTCCCTTTCTCACTGCTCCATCAGGATTCAAGCAAGCCGGGCCGAAGAAGGCTGAATTGCCAGAAACCGGTCCCCGGTAGCTTGTCTCCTTTCTGGTGAAGAATTGGCTTGGTAGTTTAGTCTGCCCTGTTCCCATGATGCACTGGGCCAGGGACAGACTGATTTGCATATAGCCAGGTTCTGAGCTGGGATGGGGCAGTGAGATAAATAACGGTGATGGATCAAGCCCTGATCTTTGGACTGGGTAAGAGTGGTCTGTTTAACTCAGACACTCTGTTCATCACCACCCCCTTTTTGTAAATCGTTTTTGGCCACTATAGGTGTGGCAGGGTATACTCAGACATGAGTCCCTTTCTCACTGCTCCATCAGGATTCAAGCAAGCCGGGCCGAAGAAGGCTGAAATGCCAGAAACCGGTCCCCGGTAGCTTGTCTCCTTTCTGGTGAAGAATTGGCTTGGTAGTTTAGTCTGCCCTGTTCCCATGATGCACTGGGCCAGGGACAGACTGATTTGCATATAGCCAGGTTCTGAGCTGGGATGGGGCAGTGAGATAAATAACGGTGATGGATCAAGCCCTGATCTTTGGACTGGGTAAGAGTGGTCTGTTTAACTCAGACACTCTGTTCATCACCACCCCCTTTTTGTAAATCGTTTTTGGCCACTATAGGTGTGGCAGGGTATACTCAGACATGAGTCCCTTTCTCACTGCTCCATCAGGATTCAAGCAAGCCGGGCCGAAGAAGGCTGAAATGCCAGAAACCGGTCCCCGGTAGCTTGTCTCCTTTCTGGTGAAGAATTGGCTTGGTAGTTTAGTCTGCCCTGTTCCCATGATGCACTGGGCCAGGGACAGACTGATTTGCATATAGCCAGGTTCTGAGCTGGGATGGGGCAGTGAGATAAATAACGGTGATGGATCAAGCCCTGATCTTTGGACTGGGTAAGAGTGGTCTGTTTAACTCAGACACTCTGTTCATCACCACCCCCTTTTTGTAAATCGTTTTTGGCCACTATAGGTGTGGCAGGGTATACTCAGACATGAGTCCCTTTCTCACTGCTCCATCAGGATTCAAGCAAGCCGGGCCGAAGAAGGCTGAAATGCCAGAAACCGGTCCCCGGTAGCTTGTCTCCTTTCTGGTGAAGAATTGGCTTGGTAGTTTAGTCTGCCCTGTTCCCATGATGCACTGGGCCAGGGACAGACTGATTTGCATATAGCCAGGTTCTGAGCTGGGATGGGGCAGTGAGATAAATAACGGTGATGGATCAAGCCCTGATCTTTGGACTGGGTAAGAGTGGTCTGTTTAACTCAGACACTCTGTTCATCACCACCCCCTTTTTGTAAATAGTCAACAACCAGGGCAGGTTACACAGTATGTTTCTGGAAGTGTAAACCAAGCCAGTCCCAATGGGTACCATGATCAGAATAAGGGTCCAGTTGACCAAGCAAGGTCTTATTTATTTATTTATTTATTTATTTATTTATTGCCATTTCTAAAGCGCGAACAAATACCCGCAGGCGTCTCAGCGCTAAACAGATTCGCATAACTTCTGCTCGGTGTTAGATGCTCCAAAGGGTTTTTAGTGGAAGCTATTGATTGAAAAGCCATGTCTTTAATCTCTTGTGGAACTGGAGAAGTGAAGAGCTCTGCCTGATGTCTTGAGGCAAGGTGTTCCATAATTTGGGTGCGGCAACCAAAAAGCGGCGATCGCCCCATGCCACTGTTTTGGAATGTGGGATCACTAACTGGTTAAGGGTGGAGGAGCGGAGCTGTCTAGAAGGTTGATAGGGTACCAGCTGGTCCTTAAGAAAGTACGGTCCTTGATCATTGAGTGCCTTGTACACAATACAAAGTGATTTAAACTTGATCCTGTTCCGGACCGTCAACCAGTGGTGTTTTTTAATTTCATCTGAGATGGCAGCAAATTTAGGTATTCCAGAGAGCAGACGTGCTGCGGCATTTTGTATTGCCTGTAGCTTTGTCGTGACCCTAACCTGTGCATTTAAAAATAGTCCGTTACAATAATCGTGGGACGATAGGACCAAAGAACTGACCAGTGTTTTAGTTGCTGCAGCTGGCAGGATTGGGCTAATTTTTCTAATCATGCGTAATTTGTGGTCGGCTGTGGTTGCTACTTTATTCGCATGATCCATGAAATTGAGAGCCTCATCAAATGTGACTCCCAAGTTCCTGACCTTGGCTACTGGACTTGGGAGTGCGCCAAATGTGGGTGGCCACCAAGATGATGACCAAGCTGGTGATAAAGGTCCGAAAATGACTATTTCCGTTTTTTCGGAGTGGAGCTTCAGGCAATTTGTTGCCATCCACTCTCCAATTTCTAGCATTCCATTTTGGAAGCGTTGGGCCACCTCGCCTCCGTCACCTTTGATGGCCAGTACTAATTGTGTATCGTCCGCATAGGAGGTTAGGCTCATCCCATGTGCTTTGATGACATTAGCAAGGTCCGACACGTAGATATTAAATAGGGTCGGACTAAGGGATGAGCCTTGCGGAACCCCACATGGCAATGAGATCTTTGCAGATTGATAAGGCCCCAGGGTGACAGCCTGAGTTCTATCTGCAAGAAATGATGCAAGCAGATCTCTTGCGGTGTGGCAAATTCTTCCATTCTTAGGAACTCAAGCTCATTGCCGCAGGAGGCGAATAGAGCCTATTACTGGTTACTCAAAACATCATGTCTTCTTGAATAATATTCCGAAAGCATCATTCAGTTCATTTAAAGAAGATGAGCTGTCCTTGATCAATAAAAGCATACCGTGGCTCCGCCAAGTGAGGAATTGTCGTTAAATAATCAGAGATGACATCATATCTGCCAAAAGGGTCGAGTCTCAGGGACTTAGTACTGGCTGTGTTAGCTTACTACTTAGGTCTGGAGATCTTTCACAGAACCTTGTTGCATTTGACCTAAGAACTTCCCATATGAGTACATCCAACATTATGATTAAAATCAACCCTCCCACAGATAACATTAGTAATTGCTGCAGTAAATCAGATGTATGTGGTAATGAAGGGTCCTCTTTAGAGAGGGTCGATTGAAGGTTAAGGAATTTCTACCCATCTTCCCAGAATAGGGATGCTATAAAGGAAGGGGACAAACTTGCTTGCAGTAATAGTGCTTTAGGGGGTGATTGCCAAAATGGGATGGAAATACATTTTGAGGTGTGGGAGAAAGGTCCCATAAAAATCCCTTCAACAAGTTTGCCATTGCCCACCTGTGTCTCTAGTCCGGAAGTCTTGGTTAATGCTCATGTACCTAACACCCAGGTAACTTTTAATACTATGACTCAAGGGCACCCAAAGTCAAGCTTGTCAATAGTTTCCTGGAATATAGCGGGATTATCTTTGAAAACTGCTTCAATAGAATGGTTAGCATTTATCGAAGATCATGACATTTGGGCATTCCAGGAAACATGGTCACTGGAACAAATTCATTATCCTGGGTTTTTTAACTTTTCAAAAGTAGCACTGGGGGGACAGAGAGGCAGACCTTCAGGTGGACTTACTCTCTGGGTAAGACAGCAAGCGGGCTATAGGGTGGAGGAGGTATCTATCGATTGTCCGGATATTATGGCTATACGGCTCTGTCTGACAAATGTACCTGATATACTGATCATTAATGAATATGAAAGAGGGATGCTGGGTGGTAAAGGATCCAACATAGTTAACCTTCTTGATAGCTTTTTAGAAAACAACAGGGGATGCAGGAATTTGATAATTAAAGGAGATTTTAATTGTTCTTTTTTTTAACCTTTATATCAAGATGATGGTAATCTTAGTGCAGAGGAGGATGCTCAGAGGAATATTCCATCCTTAGATCTATGTCCAATTAAAAAATGGACAGAGGCTGCTCTACAACTAAAAGGTCTGTGTTTGGAGCGGGGAGTTAGGGCAGTCAATGGGAGGTCCCATTCGGACAGAACAGGCTCTCATACTTTTAGTAATAGTTTGAGAAGTAGTCGTATAGACTATGTATTTCTTAATATAGAATTTCGGTCCTCTCTTCTAGATATGGTAGTACAGGAGCAGAATGAAATCGACCACAGCCCACTGATACTATCATTGCAGGTTTCGGGTTTATTTAACCCAAAGCACAAGATAGCTGAGAATATAACAGCAAACGTCATGCTCACTGATGACACAAGGAGAGTTAGATGGGCTATGATTATTGACAATGACAGGGCTACTGAACAGATGAAGGTTGTGGTTGCCCGTACTCTAGCCACCCTTCAAAACTGTGATGCACAGGAGGGCATTACCTCTATTATGTTGCAGGTTCATAATGACATGTTTATTGAACTTAAAAACTTTTTAATTAAAACCCAAAAACCGAATTGAAAACCTTGTTCCAAGGTAGCCTCCTGGTACAATAATTCTTGTAGAGAGACCTACAAGTCATTATCTAGAGCTATTAGATCAAACGTAATGGGAGAAATCAAAGAAGCAAGGACAAGGTACAAAAAAACTCAACAACACGCAAAGAAGGATCAGGATGAGAAACGCTGGCAAGACCGGCTTCTAGCCAGTAAAGGGAAAAATATGGTAACATTTTGGCAGCTTGTTAAATGGGGTAGTGGTGATATAATCCAAACACCTGTTAACCATGTAGCCCCCGAGCTGTGGGCTTCACATTATGAGACCCAGTTTGCTGCTATTAGGAATAGTAAAGATCAATTTCAACTGCCAACCCCAGTCACCATCCTGCATTTTGTTAGCACAGAGGTTGAATCAGTACTAAAATCGATCCCGAGAAGTAGGGCCCCAGGTCTTGATTGTATACCGGTGGACCTGTTCTTGCATGTCAAACAAAATTGGGTAACTTACATTCAGATACTTGCTAATGCAATAGCCAGAGGTGTACCCATCCCCGATATATGGAGCATTGCTAAAATGCTCCCGATTTATAAAAAGCGAGATTGTTCCCTACCAGGCAACTATAGGCCGATAAGCCTTACAGACTCTATTCAAAAGATTGTTGCCAAGTTAGTGTTGTGCAGAATCCAGACCTGGATAGTAGAGAATGAAATCTTGACTCCACTTCAGGCAGGGTACCGAGCACACACTAGTACCATAGACCAGGTCTTCAGGTTTATGTTAATTTACTGGTGGGTTATTATCATCGGAGGAGGTACAATTTATGCGGCTTTTATTTACCTCAAGTCCGCATTTGATTTAGTCCCTCGCAATAAAATGTGGAGAGCTTTTGCGGATATGGGGATGTCATTGGAACTACTGGCAATTTTAGTTAAATCCCATGACTCTAACTATGCACAGGTTCGCTGGGGCACGCGGGGGAATGTCACGGACAGGTTCCCTGTTTCTAAGGGGGTACGTCAAGGGTGCGTCTTGGCACCTACTCTGTTTTCTCTATTTATTATTAGGGTTGTTCATTATTTTTCTACTCACCCTACAGATGCCCCTACGTTAGCATGCATGATGATACTCTTGCTCATGTTCGCAGATGATACCTTAATAATCTCAAAGACCCAAAAAGGGCTGCAGTCTGCCCTGTCTAGATTCAAGGAATTTTGCCGTGATTATGAGCTAGTGGTTAACCCCTTCGCTGCTCATGACGAACTCAGCTCGTCATGAGGCACAGTTGAGCTGTGCTGATGACGAGCTGAGCTCGTCATGAACAATGGGAAAACATAATAGTCAGCATAGGAGGAGATTTGCTGCAGCAGCGATGGTGTTAATGTGGAGAAAACCAAGTTTATTGTTCCCCATAAACACAAAGCTATAAAAGGGAGAGTTTTTATGAATAACGTACTCCTAGAACAGACTGATGTCTTTACATATCTAGGGATAACACTGGGCAGGAAACTACATTGGAAGCCACAGATTGACATACTGGCCCTTAAACATGGCAAACTAGGCGGAGTACTCCTAAAAGAGAGACCACTCACCCCTCCCCCCCCCCACATGGCACCAGTGTTCTGAATGTGCCGCTGCTCCCGGAGTCCACACTGCTTGCGGGTGATTCCACACACAACCCACCGGCAGCCGTGCAGCGCCCCATGGCCAACGTGTGACCGTACCAACAGCGTCAACATGGCCCTCACCACCTGGCGCACTCTCTCCCCCACCGAGACGGCTGACTGCAAGCTCTCCAAGATGGTGACGCGCCTGCGGCTGGCCTCCAGCTTCATCTCCCACCTTCACTCCTGGACTTCCTGACTTTTTGTTCTATCCTGACCATCACTTTGCTGCTGTTTTCGGACAGTTTCGCTGGACTCTAGCCCTCCTCCCATTCCCTCGTCCGTTAACCCTTTTTCCCGTGGATGATCCTCAAATGTTCCCTCCCTTTTCCACTTCCCCTTCTCTCCATACCCTTGCACCCCTCCCACCCTCCCTTTGTTCTCTGACTGCATCCACACTTATGGAACTCTGCTCTTTGACGTATTGTAATAACTCTAATCAATGGTATTTGCTTTAGACCTTGCACCATATACCTTGCCTATGTGACTCTTAGAGTATATCCAGTCTTATCCCCTCCCTATGTATATAGAGATAACTCTAATCACTAGTGTATGCCAGTAGACCTTTGTACTCTCTACCATTCCTATGTGTCCATTAGAGTATATCCGGTCTTATCCCTTCCTATGTATATAGAGATAACTCTAAATGACTAGTCTCCTATGTGACTTTTAGAGTATATCCATGTGTATCCCTTCCCTATGTATATAGAGATAACTCTAATCACTAGGACATGCAGTAGTCCGCTTTGCTCTCTTCCATTCCTATGTGACTTTTAGAGTATATCCAGTCTTACCCCTTCCCTATGTATATAGAGATAACTCTAATCACTAGTTTATGCAGGAGTCCGCTGTGCTCTCTACCATTCCTCTGTGACTCTTAGAGTATATCCATGTGTATCCCCTCCCTAAGTAGATAGAGATATCACTAGTATATGCCTAGAGTTTATCCATTTGTATCTCCTCCTTGTGTGATTTTATCTCTTGTACATTTGCAATTTTTTCTGTTTGTACCTTTTTTATAACGCATGTAATCCTAAATCCGTTTGTTTTCAACTGGTTCTTATGTAAGTCAAAAATTTGCAAATCTGTTTTTCCGATTGTAACCATCAGTCCTTATGGTTGAAACTGGGTCCTATGTAAAGCGCTCTGACACCTTCGGGTAAAGTTCGCGCTATATAAAATCGCATAAATAAAAATAAATAAATAAAAGAACAGATGCTTTCACAGACTAAGCCAATAGGCCCCGCCCTAAAGATTTATAATTACAAGATCAGTGCCTCAATACTGTATGGTGCCGAGCTCTGGGGTTTTGATGATTTATCACTATTGGCCACAGCACAAAACAAATTTGCGAGAGCTTTAATAGGCCTCCTGCAATCAAAGCAGCTCATGCCCCTTTATTTAGATCTGGGCTGCCAAGGAGAATACAGCACATTATAAACCTATAGCATTCTGGAGAAGGCTTTGGTCCACCCCTGAGCTGTCCACGTATGCTAAAGCTCTTTCTGTTGTTAAGGGGCAGACCGTTCATGTAAAATCTCCTGGTTAAGTATGATAAAAAGTGCACTGATTAATATGGGGATGAGCAACTTGTGGGAGGACACAGCAAGTAACCTATTCCCATCAAAAAAAGGAGTTTATGGCAGCTTACTGGAATATGGTTAAGACTAATACGTGTTTTATCCATTATGAGGCCTACCTTGTCCTGGGTATTTTTGGAGCTCAAACAAGACACCAAGTTTGAAGCTTATTGAGACCGCATTACTAAACCAAGTGATAGGAAGCTGTACCACCAGTTTAGGGTGGGCTCCCGCCCAATAAAATCATTTACAAGTAAATGGTATTCCCCAATGGATGATAAATGTTATACATGTCCAGCTCAGATTGAAACATTAGCGCATATTTTATTTGTATGTCCAGCACAAGTTTCCAAGAAACAAATGGTTGAAACCAATTTGTTCGAATTTGGGC